>NC_052031.1:21599099-22320349 GCF_015832195.1 Motacilla alba alba | reverse complement strand
TCTCTCTGGTGCCTTTTACTCAGATATGCAGGCGCAGTCCGTGCCCGTTCCTCGCCGCGAAAACACGCTGTCAACACCACGGATGGGAGCGTTTCTCCTGCCCCTGGTACCTCAGCCGCCGGGCTCCGAGGATGCGCGGTACCCCACGCCGGCGCTGGCGGGCTGCTCCGAGCGGGGATCCGGCTCCCACGTTGCCTCTGCTCCCCCAGCGTGCCCCGCCGAGCCCTCCCAGGGGTCCGGCCCCGCTGGGCTGCCGGCCCCCCGCTGGGGGGGGGACCGGGTGCGCGCCGGTGACAGGGGGAGAGAAAAAAATCCATGCCCAGCAATGCTGATATCCATCATCTGTGGGGACGTGGGATGTGAGATGTTACTTTAAGGTCTCGCATGAACTATTCCGAAGAGACGGGGATGGTGCAAAATTTCGCTTTAAAAATGACACGTTCTCCATGAACGGGTAACGTCAGTGGTTGCCCTAAACCATGCGAAATACGAGTCGCTCATTCACGTGGGACCCCGCATACAGAATATGGATTCGTATATAGATGTTAGTAAGACTGCTTACATAACCAAATTCATTTTCAGCTCATGCAGACCTGTGCAACTGGAGTGCATCCTAAAAATCATGCCGTTCCCTGTTACATGATAAGATGGTTTTTATAACCAGCGTGAGTCACTTCATGCTGTTAGAAGTGCTTCATCAAGCACTAGCTGCCTTTGTGGTCGGGTTTGTATCCTGTTGGATGGTCGTTTTGAATTTATAAGTTCTAATTAAATAGATCACTAGAAAATACCAGTTGGCTGCTTAAATTTAAGTATGAGGAACTTGGGAGCTTTACCTCCTTGTGTACAAAACCAGTCTTACAATAGGTCTGCGGTGACAAAGTAGTCACTAACCTACATTTGTCACCCAATAGGTGGAGCTGCTTCTGAAACCATGCAGCTCTATAAACAAAGATCGGGGTTAGGTTTCACTCTCAGTGGAAGCAATTTTCTACCAAGTTCTGCTAGTTAGGGAAAACGACTATTTTATTTTAAAATGTTTTTGCCTCTTTTCAGAAAATACTGAGGAATGATGCAACTATAAACGTGATGAATGTAACTGAGCTTCAGTTAAAATGTATCATATTCGTAAGGATATTAATAATATTTTAATGTCCCTTTTAAACTAATCTATTCCTAAAAATAGGGTGCTTACTCCAATTCTCTTACTTCAAATAATTATCTTATATTATGGCAAAGAATGGCCTGCTATAAAACTTCTGATAATAAGTTTTAATAATGTCTTTCTTACATTGACAACCTGTCTCCTAAAATCAGATGTACTCCCAAGTCTGTTTAAACGAAAAAAAATTTGTTATGTGTGTGGATTAATATGAAAATGTTTGAGAACAGATCAAGTATATGATAATATCATCATAATGTAATACAACTCAATTAAATTTTGGAAAGAACTTCCCTGTTCAGGCGATCCTATCACACTGGAATCAATGCAAGACATAAACATAATTTTGTAACCTTTTTTGTTCATTTGTTTTAAATAATTTCATCTAGCATCTTATTAGAAATAATCTGGTTTTATGTAATATAATTTTTGGGTACTTGCTGTGCATATGTATGTTATATTCATGAATTTACAAGATTGGACACGATGGGAAAAGGTTTTCTACTCATACATAAGATTTAAGTGCAGCTACTTTTTGTTTCTCTAGACGGATACATTATTGGTTTCAAACCTGACCTGGAGAGGACCCCCTTTCTAGATGGGATAGATTGATTTGGTCTCAGTGGTGCATCCTTCTGAAGACTCATGAGCTAGACTTGTCAGTGTGTTCAACAGTATGATTGTTTCCAAGAATGAATACCCTGTACTAGGCTATTAGATTGATTTAATCAGATTTCATTTGAATATGTTCCTGTTTGATTACCTCTCTGTAACAAATATGCTATGATATGATAACATTAGTTCATAGAAACAAATACTTAGAATCCTCATGTCATTTTCTTCAGTGTTTTTTTTTGTTTTTCATAAAATATACCAGTGTATGTTTCCAAGGGCTTGGTGAGAGAGAAGAACTGGATGGGACTGTCTGGCTCTTACCATTAAATATTTCTGGTGCAGAAGAAGCCAGACCCAGGGCTCTGTGAATGGATTGGTGCTGGAGAGCATGGCAATCTACCTTTGCATTGTGGAGCCTATGCTTATTAATGTGAGGCTAGGCAACATGCAGATCCCCGCCTCATTTGCTTGTAGTTTCAAAAAATGTTGTTGAGTCCTTAGCTGGTCTGGTACAGAGCTTTATCAGTGGTCCTTCCCAGGGAATCTGATTGGGAGATTTGCTGTTGGCATTGGGAAATTCATCAGGGACATCTGTCTCATATGTGTCCAAAAAAGACAAGGCAGCCAAGTCAGCCTCACTGAGGAATAAACTGTTAGAGCAGATGGAGGCAAAAAGTTCTTCTGGGAATGGCAAGACAGTGACAGTTCATTCTTTGCCTTACTGAAGAAATGCTTAGGAGCTTAATTCTAATATCCCTGCTGAGTTATGAACTTCCTTCACAGTGTTACTGAAGCCAAGGAACTTGATTACACCAAGTACTGATGTAATTATTTATGGAGCAGGGTATTATCTGAGTGCTCTCAGTGAGTGCTGTTCAGTGAAGTCCAATGAAACCTGTGGAGTGAGATGCTATTCAGTCACAAGTAAGAGCTCATAAAAAAATCCTATGCCATTGTTTGTGAACACTACTGTGTGGTTAGAGATTTCCTATTAAGTTCTTTCCTTTACTGAGATTAAAGGGAAAAAAGCCCCCTAACCCTCCATGGACAATTCACTTGTTTTTTTTACATTTTTATTTTAAATGAGAAATTTATGAATGTGTAATCTTCAGCCCGCATGTATCTCAGACTGAAGATACTCTTTGAAAATCTGCCTTGGGTTGCTGATGTGTTCCATATAACCTGAAAGTCAATGAGGTGTGCCCTTTTTGAGCCTTTTGTTGCATTGTTCCTATGGAAATAATAACTGGAGCCTTTTCAATAAGAAGACTGTTTATGAATTTGTGTAGGCAAGAAAATGTTCATAGAAAAAGGAACATATTTTAACAAATTAGACTGTAATTGTGGTTAAATTTGAGTCAAAGAAGTGTAAATATTTAGGCAAGAGTTAAAAATATTGTGTGCTTTCATTAACAAAATGCATGGGTAGTTTCCCCAAATATATAAGTAAAAACTGTCTCTAGAATTAGCTAATCTGCATCCTACTGCTGTCATTGTCCAGCCTCAGCCAGGGTTTTGCCTTTCAAAATGCAGCTCATTAATCTATGAATTGCTTAATTAGTTGTGTCTCAGTTTAATTTCCCACTATCTAGAAAAGATCTCTTTTTTTTAGTTTGTTTCTGGCATCCCCGTGCCATGACTTTATTTGCACAAAGATGGTAATAATTCCCTAAATATTCTTCTTTTTTTTTACACAACTGACATCAGGACAGTATTTCCAAGCTGTCAGGCGACAAGCACCTCACTGTCAACATGAAAGCACCTTCTCTGTGTTCTTTACTGGAGGGTCACTACTAAAAATTATGAGAATCTAAAGCAGAGCACCCCTTTGGCTTCCTACATCCAATCACACATTCATTCTCATGTCCACATGTTTAGACTCAGTAAGCCCTTAGACTATTAAAGGACCGTGGGATCAGAGCTTTCTTTTTTGCACTGATCTCTTATTTTGAAAATATTTTTGTAGGCCAGTTATTTGGTGCACTTAAAACTGAATAACATCCCAGTAATATTAATGTATAATACTTCTAATGCTTTAGTAAATTTTCTGCTTAAGATTATGATACATAGCTCCTATGGAGACATTTAATCCTGCCATATCTAAAACATAAGAGCTAAAACAAAAACCAAGAATTTTAGAGCTGATTTATTTTCTACTTTAACCACCTATATTGTAGCCATATATATGTTATGCGTTCTTGTACCATAGGGATTTACATGTATCAAAATCTAAGTATACAGTATGGATTTATTTTAGGTTCAAATACTGGCAGGTATGAAAAGTGACAAAATTAATGGCATTTTAAACTTAATGTCAGTTTAGTCAAATATTTACTTCTCACACTAGTCGTTTGTAGGACGTATCTAAAATAGTTATGTAGTTTTCAACATGGAATCAATACAATTTATAAGGAGAGTCTTCTCAATTGCATTTGGCCTTACTTCGTGTCTGAATTTACCCTTCTATCTGGATTCCTGGAGAGAAACTAAATAATATGTATAAAATTAAGATGGTATCTTGAAAATATTATCATTATAATCTGTATTGTAAATTAGGATGTCAGTTTATGAAAATAGGCACTTCCCTATTTCTTAAGGAAAGCTATTCCCTAGATATTCAGTGCTCATCATTTAAGTGGCCACTTCCCACTATGAGATCTCTAATTAGGAATTTAAGGGTGAACAGATTCTGTTCTTTCCCTGACAATTTCAATTCCTCTTCAAATGTGCTGTGCCTCTCAGTATTCCCCGTAGGGCCTGGAAGTCTGTGGCAGTTCCGGAGCCCCCAGCTCCCATTTAACAGCTCAGTTCTCACAGCTTCTTGCACCATTTATGTGGCTTTCCTGTACAGGACATCCTTTGGCTATTCAATAAGCCTCTTTTCCCATAAAGACAAAAGTTACCTTTTTGAATACATGTCAAGCCTTCTGTATTAGAAAGATGAATCTACAGGAAGAAAAGGACTTACAGTATTAAATAAACAAGATCCACTAAGTGAAAGATAGCAAATATTTCAAAGAAGCTGGGACTATAAATGAAACTTGGCTCCTGCAGGTTGTTGAGAAGCTGTTGGCAGAATACTTTTGTAAGAAGGTATGGTGCAGGTTGCTTGTTGAATACAAATTACTGAAGTTGGTCCATTCAGTCTTGAGGCTAAACTGGAAATAACTGGAAGTTTTAGAAACAAGGTGAGAGTTTATTTGCATCGCTGTCTGGTAATTATGGTGCTATCTGATAGAGGTGAAATAATAGACTTTTTAGTAAGGCAGATAGTGTGTGAGAATGTCAGATCATTTCAGATGAAGCATGTCTCTCAAATGCTCCTGTTGCCTTCTACATCTTGCCCATACTTGGCTTTGGTTTTCTTTCATCCATTGGAAGTAGCTATATTTTACCCTACAAATCAGTGTTTTTCATTACTGTTTGGAGACCCCAGGAGCTGTTTTAGTTAATTTCAGAAATTATTATTGTGGTGAAAGTCACAAGGATGATGAAAGTACTATCCTACATCTGCTGAGGAGCGCTCGGCAATGGAACTAGGATGCCTGTGGAACTTAGGTGTCTAAACCCAAAATTTTAATCAAAAGGTTCCCTGACTCAGCTCATACCTTGATGGCTTCCAGGAAGTATTCAGGCAGCTGCAGTTCCTCTCCTACATGTGCCTTACCTGACCTTATTGTGCACATCTCAGTGCCTCTTTCACTCTAAAGTTTCATTGGATCCACATGCAAATGTCCTTTCAGGTGACTTTCCTGAACCTTAAGTCAGTAAGGCTTCCCTAAATATCTGCTGACAGAATCAGGTGTCTTGATCTGGCTGCTGCTACTTCTCTTCAGGACAAAGGACAAGGTGATGGCTGTGCCACCTTCTCATGTTTTAGCCCAGTCACTGAAGCCTTTTACCCAGACAGTCTAGAGAGAAGGCCTGATCTGAGATAAAGGAATCTGTGTCTTCTGTCTCCAAACATTAGGTTGTGTCAAATCCGAAGACTTTTCATACTTGTGTAATATGAAACAATTAAGCTTACTCTCCTAAATTTAAAAAAAAATAAAAATTGAGAGGATTCTGGGCAATATCTTGAAAGAGGGTTGCTAAGCAGCTGGAAATCACATCTATTTCAGGAGTTTTTGGAGCTAGAAATGGAACCTTTCCTGGAAAATTTGCAAGAAAATTTTCAAGCATATAAGTTTGCCTTTTTCTTACTATTCCTTAAGCATCCACTTCAGGTAGGATTCTGAATTAGTACGATGCTACAACAAGATAAGAAATATGGATTCCTATGCCTCCTCCTACTCAGTATTTCATTATCTACTTGCTGGATACAATGCATAAATCACTACCCTTGCCTTTTCTCTGGTTGTGCTCTAAAAAAGATCGGATTTTGCTTGTTTCTTTAATAGTTCCAGATACTTATTTAAGGAAGGGAACTCTAGGCTGCACTTTTGAAAGACTAACCTCTCAAAGGTGACCAAAGCTCAAATGTTTTTTCACCAACTCAGCATTTTACATCAGCTGTCCTGGTCAGCTGAGTACCATTTGGGCAAGCCAGTTGCTTGTTACTGTACTCAGCTGCTTAGATCACCTAAAGACTGTGGAGCAGCCTGAACTTCAAGGCCCTCGAGCCTGCTGCTATTGCCTGGCACATGGGTAATTCTCTTAAAGCTGTCTTGCACTTGAATTTTTTTCCTAAGTCAAGGCTATTGGATACATCTTTTGCACCACAGTTTCAGATTCAGCAGCTAAAAAGTAGGCTAGATGTGGTTTGGCTACTTGCCATATAAAAAGCACTATTTCCTTTTCTAGATTTTTACAGCATCCAGTTAGACATACAGGGGGACATGTTTGGGTTTTTTTACTATCCTTTATGTTTCACTAAATGTAAAGAATATACTTACTTTGACATTTTCTCTGTGATATTGAAATAGTAAAGACCCTAATGTGCAGGTAGCATTCAGCAACTTATATGAAGGTACTGGGGCTTCTCACCTGTCCAGTGAGAGCTTTCATTAGAAGTTTTTTGGGAGCACTATATCTGTTAGGAATTTGGCTGGGAATTGCCATCCTCATTGCCAAAAAACTTCTTCTAAATATTGGATTACTTGAAGGCTGAAATATAAAGTAGATAACATTTGAAAAGTTATCCATCTTCACAGCCTCATTTATCTGTTTGCTGAGATGGGATAAGAGTAAAGCAGGGAAGAGATGGTTAAACAATAACATTGAAAGGGCAGAATAAGAGACCTCCAGAATACTTTTACTGTGTTAAAATCATGTTACAAAAAATTTCTCTTCAAAATCCTATAAATTAAGAATGTTGCATAAAAATCAATCACATCAAATGTATCTTAGTGAAAGACAGGGTTTTGTAAATTCTGTAACAGAATGTGACTGAATTCTGTAAAGAATTACTGACTTATTTAAAATTTTCTTGTCATGGTAAGTTCTTTAATTAGAACAGATTTTTTTAATAAGCTATCCAGACCACATGAAATATTTTCCTAAAGAAAATGGAAGGATTTATTAAATTCATTGAGATTTAGACTGGTTTGTATAATAATGCTTCAAAATACACTTTTCCAAAAATAATGTCATTTTTCAAAGCTTAAAAAAAATCCTTAAAAAAGATAAATTTGTGATGTACTGCAGGGGCAGCATATACCATAGAAACAAAAAGCTTTTTGAAAGCTACAGCAAATGTTTTGAGGAAAAAAAGAAGCCTTTAAAATGAGCATTTTAAATAAGACTTGATTCTTCAATTGCTTTATATGCTGAACTCCATGATTTCAGCAGAAGTTCCCAAAAAGAAAAACATCTGCTTGCTGAGACGAAATAGCTAATGATCAGAGTAACAGCTGGCTTTATAAAAGGGAACTAATATTGCTCTGGGCAATTTTTCTTCTGGTTCCATCCCCAAACTGACCAACTGTGTTTGATCTATTTCTGGTCATTTAGAGAAGTCATTTAGTTTCAAGTGTATGCCAGTTATTTCTTTTAGTACCTTTTGTAAGTCTTATTCTGATAGGCATGTCTAAGTATGATTACTAACAAATTCATCAGGCTGGCACTTTCTGGGTGGCTCAAGAGCCTTCTTCCAGCTTCTTAGAGCCCTCCAGTTAGTTGTCTGTGATATGTCATTCCAAATGGTGCACGGGCCACACAACCCATCCACCTGTCATTTGCACAGAGTTTGGGGAGAGTCTTGTGTGATCTGTGCCTACCTCTTTCTTCATATCTTTTAGTCACTACCTTTGCGTTTCATATGTCTTGCAATGTTGCAGAAAAACTGACTTTCTGTTGGTTTTGGGTTTTTTTCTAACACACTTTAAGTTTGTTAAAAAAAAAAAAAACAAAAAAAACAAAAAAAACCACCAGGGACAAAAAGTTCCAGAATACCTATACAAGATTTAGGGTGACACAAACCCAAATGACTATAAACTGGCAATGTGAAAATTTATACTGAAAATTCAAAGAAGGTTTCTAATCATGGGAGTGGGCAAACCGGAGCATGGCATGTCTCTGAGGACATGGCACAGCAGTTCCCGCAGGCAGGCAGGGTTGCAGGTTTCCTCCTGCTAGTGGGGTTTTTAGTTTGTTGTTTGTTGTGTTTTGTTAGTTGGTTGGTTTTGGGGTTTTTTTTTGTTAGTATGGTTTTTGCACAATGAAAAACTGCAGTTAGTAAAAGTGTACATAGCAAAATAGAGCCCTCCAAAAAGGATGCATTTGTCCAGACCCCTTCCTGTGTGGAGAGTGTTTGAGCCTATCCGTGGTATGAGGGGGCATTGCAGGAGAAGTCTGCCTGAGGTGTGAATCTCTTTTCACTGGTGGCTGAGCTTAGGGAGGAAGTTGAAAGACTAATAAGGTGTAATAGGGAAATTTAAACAGAAATACATTGGTGGAACTCAGCCCTTCCATCCTCAAGGGAGGCCCACCAGGAGTCAGAGGACTCCCATGCGTCCCAATGTCAGGCAGTAGGACGACACCTGGTGGATAAAGAGGATTGGAAACGGGTCCCTACTCAGGGAGGTAATAAAAATTCCTCCCGACCCCCATCACCAACCCAGGTGCCACTTCAGAATAGGTATGAGCCCCTGAACCCAGAGGGTCAGCCAGATGGTATAGAAGGAAATGATCTGCACAGTGAGCCTCCCAATTACACTTCATCTGTCAGACAGATCACCTCCAACATTAAAAAAAAAAAAAAAAAAGGAAGGGTAGCCATGGTGGGTGACTCCTTTCTGAGAGGAACAGGCGGCCCCATATGTCAAGGGTCTGTTGCCCCCCTGGGGCCCGGGTACAGGATATTACCAAGGTCTGATTCAGTCCTCTGATTATTACCCACTGCTGAAACTCCAGGCTGGCAGTGATGAGATTGAAAAGAGGAATGTCAGGGAAATTAAAAGGGACATTAGGGCACTGGGTCAAGTGGTTGATAGGGTAGGAGTGAGGGTAGTGTTCTGCTCAGTCTCTCTGGTGGCCGAGAAAAATGATGAAAGGAATAGGGGAGCCCACACTACCAACAAGTGGTTCAAGGGTTGGTGTCATCAGCAGATTTTTGGGTTCTTTGATCATAGGGCAACTTTTTTGGCACCTGGCCTGCTGGAACTGGATGGGCTCCCTCTCTCTGTTAAGGGCAGAAGGATTTTAGCTCATGAACTGGCAGAACTTATTGAGAAGGCTTTAAACTAGGTTTGAAGGAGGAAGGGAACGCAGCTGGGCTCTCTGGAAGCAGACCCAAAAGTGGTAAGCCTGATTTAGAGGTGAAATCAGCAGCCCAGCTGAGGTGCATGTATACTAATGCATGCAGCATGGGTGACAAACCAGAAGAGTTGGAGGCCATGGTGCAACAGCAAAGCTGTGATGTAGTCACCATCACAGAAACGTGGTGGGATGACTCACATGGCTGGAGTGCTGCACTGGATGGCTACAAGCTCTTCAGAAGAGACAGGAAAAGGAGAAGAGTTGGAGGGTGGCCCTTTATTTAAGGGGGATTTTGATGCCATGGTATTGAAACTAATGATGATGAAGTTGAATGCTTATGGGTAAGAATTAAGGGGAAGGCCAACAAGGCTGACATCCTACTGGGAGTCTGCTATCGTCCACCCAATCAGGAAGAAGAAGTGGATAGCTTATTCCATAAGCTGAAGAGTGCTGGAGAATGTTTCAGGATCACCAGCCTTTGTTCTTGTTGGTGACTTTAACCTACCAGACATTTGATGGGAACTTAATACAGCAAAAAAGAGGCATTCCAGTAAGTTCTTAGAGTGTGTGGAGGACAGCTTTCTGTCACAGCTGGTGAGTGAGCCCACCGGGGGAGGGACTACAAGTGGAGATGGTCTGGTGGGAGATGTGGTGGCTGGAGGCTGCTTGGGGCATAGTGATCATGAAATTACAGTTCTCAATATTGGGTGAAATCAGGAGGAAGATCAATAAGATTTTTACATTGGACTTCTGGAGGGCAAACTTTGGCCTATTTAGGAGACTTATTCAGAGTTCCTTGGGAAGCAGCCCTTAGAAAGAAAGGAGTCCAGGAAAGGTGAGCGTGCTTCAAAACAGAGATCTTGAGGGCACAGGATCAGACTGTCCCTCTGTGCCATAAGATGAGTTGATGAGGCAAACATCCAGCCTGGATGGGCAATGAGGTTTCAAAGGAACTTAGGAATAAAAAGAGGGTGTATTGTCTTTGGAAGGAGGGTCAGGTCTCTCAGGAAGTATTTGCGGGGGTTGCTAGGGCATGTAGGAAAAAAATCAGGGAGGCCAAAGCTCAGTTTGAACATAATTTGGAAACTTTTGTAAAGGATAATAAAAAATGTTTATACAAATATATTAATGGCAAAAGGAAGAGTAAGACCCACCTTTGTTCTTTACTGGATGGGAGGGAACTCAGTAACTGAAGATGAGGAGAAGGCAGAAGTGCTTAACACCTTCTTTGCCTCAGACTTTAGTGAGAAGACAGCTGGTCCCCAGGACAGTTGTCCTCCTGGGTTGGTAGATGGTGCCAGGGAACAGAATGGTCCCCCTGTTATCCAGGAGGAGGCAGACAGAGAACTGCTGAGCTGCTTCGATGTTCATTAATCTGTGGGCCTAGATGGGATCTATCCCAGGGTGGTGAGGGAGCTGGCAGGTGAGCTTGTGAAGCCATTCTCCATCATTTACCAGCAGTCTCAGCTCACTGGTGAGGTTCCAGAGGACTGGAAGCTGCCCAATGTGATGCCCATTCATAAAATGGGTGGGAAGAAGATCCTGGTAATTACAGGCCAGTTAGTCTGACCTCAGCACCAGGTAAGGTAATGGGACAGTCTATTCTGAGTGTCATGACACAGCACTTACAGCATGGCCAGGGTATCAGACCCAGCTAGCATGGGTTTAGGAGGGGTTGGTCACATTTCACCAACCTGGTCTCCTTCTATGACCAGGTGACCCTCCTGGTGGATGCAGGAAAGGCTGTGGATGTTGTCCATTTAGAATTCAGCAAGGCCTTTAACACCTTCTCCCACAGCACACTCCTGGAGAAGCTGGCAGCCCACGGCTTGGACAGGAGCGCTCTGTGCTGGGTTAGGAACTGGCTGGATGGCCCGGCCCAGAGAGTGGTGGTGAACGGTGCTGCATCCAGCTGGGGCCAGGCACCAGTGGTGTCCCTCAGGGCTCTGTGCTGGGACCAGTTCTGTTTAATATCTTCACTGATGACATGGATCAGGGGATTGAGTCTTTCATTAGTAAATTTGCAGATGACACTAAGCTGGGAGTGTGTGTCTATCTGTTAGAGGGTAGGAGGGCTTTGCAGAGAGATCTGGAACAGGTGCATGGATGGGCAGAGCCCAGTGAGATGAAGTTTAATAAGTCCAAGTGCCGAGGCCCGCATTTTGGCCACAATAACTCCCTGCAATGCTATGGGCTGGGGACACTGTGGCTGGGAAGTGCCCAGGCAGAAAGGGACCTGGGGGTACTGGTGGACAGCTGGCTGAACATGAGCCAGCAGTGTGCCCCTGGTGGGCAAGAAGGCCAAGGGCATCCTGGCCTGGATCGGGAATAGTGTGGCCAGCAGGATCAGGGAGGTCATTCTGCCCCTGCACTTGGCACTGGTGAGGCAGCACCTTGAGTGCTGTGTCCAGCTCTGGCCCCTCAGTTTGGGAAGGACATTGAGATGCTGGAGCATGTCCAGAGGAGGCAACGAGGCTGGTGAGGGGCTGGGAACACAAACCCTGTGAGCAACAACTGAGGGAGCTGGGGGTGTTTCGCTTGGGGAAAAGGAGACTCAGAGGTGACCTCATCACTCTACAGCTCCCTAAAAGATGGCTGTACTCAGGTGGGGGGTTGGTCTCTTTCATCAGACTGCAACTGACAAAATGAGAGGACACAGTCTTAAGCTGTGCCAAGGGAAATATAGGTTGGATATTAGGAATTTTTTTTTTTTACAAAAAGAGTGATAAAGTTCTGGAATGGCCTGCCTGGGGAGATGGTGGAGTCACCAACTCCGAATGTGTTTAAGAAAAGACTGGATGTGGCACTCAGTGCCATGGTTTAGTTGGGGTGTTAGGGCATGGGTTGGACCTGATGAGCTTGCAGGTCTCTTCCAATGTAGTGATTCTGTGATTCCAATAGTGGAATTCTGAAAAGTGTTTCCAATGTAGGAGCAAAAGGCCAACCTGTTTTTCTGGTGTTTTTCATTTTTTTGCAATTATAGAGTACTATGTTTTTCATAAGAGCCTGTGGCACCTGAAGCAGGAGAGAACCCTGTCAATGATCTGGGAGTTCCTGTCAGTGAGTAGTGTGGCACAGTTTTGAACTGTGCAAAAAAAAAAAAAGGAAACTGAGCAGTGTGCATCTGGCTGTGCCAGCCAGCTGCCCACCAAAACAACACAAACCAGTCATTCCTAATGATGGACTGGTACATTTGTAAGCTGAAGTACTGAGTGCTCACTTA
Source organism: Motacilla alba alba (assembly GCF_015832195.1). Classification (NCBI taxonomy): domain Eukaryota; kingdom Metazoa; phylum Chordata; class Aves; order Passeriformes; family Motacillidae; genus Motacilla; species Motacilla alba. The sequence goes on along the minus strand of NC_052031.1, from coordinate 22,307,651 downwards.
GCATCTCAAGTACCTCGTACCTCTCAGCAGTTCAAAATACATACAGTAAAAGGAAAAAAAAAAAATAGAAGGCTATATATGATAAATGCAATATAAAATCATGAGACTTAAAAAAATACATTTCGAGTTTGATTTTATGTTTTGAGGCTGTTGACCGTTTGCTATTTTAAATAAGATTACTTGTAGAAGTATAAAGTAAGAAATCTCCTTTAAAGGAAAGTATTTGAAATTGCTCATGTGGTTGTATGACATCAGGGGCTAGAGGTAGAGTTAAAATACTAGCCAACTGAAAATCTTAGAGAACTGGCAGTGTTCTCACTCTCACACCTGATACAACCATAGGAGATTTCAAATAACTTTATTTCAGTGTGAAATTTTGCATTGGCTGAATTCTGAGAGTATTCTCGGGCTCATCTGCCCATTATTCAGTAATCCTCTCCACGTCCACCTCTCATATTCTCAAATAAGTGGTTTGGCCTCTCTGTCAGCCCCATTTCTCACTACATGCACATTTTTCCAAAGAAACAGGCAGTTACATGCTAGTTTACTCATGTAAAATTACTCCAGCAGCTTTGTCAGGGTTCTCCTTGACTGGTTTCTGCACCCCTTTTAAAGTGTAATTCTTACAAACCTGATGCAATTCTTTTTCCCTGTTTGTTCCTCCTCCTTTATTTAGGATGAAGAAAAAGGGATTTCTGTTTTGCTTACTGCTTTCTCTGTATAGTAAAAAAAATCAAACATAAATCAATATGTATTAGAACTAACCAAACACTGGGTAAAAAAATGCAAATTCCTTATTTTGTTTCTCTGTGAGTTTTATTTTCTGCACTGTTGCCTAATCAGCTTCAAAGGTTTATTTTTTTGGTATGTCTTTATGGGAGATAGAAAAGATTTCTGTGTTTAGAAGTTATGTATGTATTTGACCAGTGTAAAGACAGTATTACATTTAACAGAATTCATTCAGGAATACTTAGACTAGAAATTATTCTTTTAATCCATTAGTGAAAAATACCTCCGTGGAAATTTCCTGAGGATTATGCAAAGATATCCTTTAATCTGAGTCTTTTTTCAGTATTTTCTGGTTTTTACTATCCACAGTGGGATTTGTAATGCATGAATCATCAGACAAAGTACATTTCCATGTGGCAGTAGTCATCTCTGTCTGTATGGGAAGTTCCAAACTTTTTGTGTGAGTGGTAAGACTGTGACACAAAATCTAATGATTTATCTGAGCAGTGGCTGTCCTCATGAAAACGGGGGTTTAGATTAGATATTGAAAAAAATGTCTTCACTGAAAGGATTGTCAGGCATTGAAACAGGCTGCCCAGGGTAGTAGTGGAGTCACTGCTCCTGGAAGTGTTGAAAAAAAATGTGGAGGTGGCATTAGGGGATATGATAAAGTGATGGACTTCATGGTTGACCAGCTTAGAGGTCTTTTTCAACTTTAAGGATTCTGTGATTCTGTGAAAAATGACAGCAGGAACAGATATGCCCTATTGTTGGGAATATGTGCGAATCTTATATGACCTGATTAGCTTTTGCAATTATTTGTTTACTGTAGAAAAAGAGATTCAACATAGTAAAACATATTGCAAGTGCACTTTAGAGCAGATTAAAAATATCCTTATTGCCTTGCTGAATGGAAGAAGACAGGTTCAGCTAAATCTGCTGAAGGTAATAAGACAGTGATGAAAAAGAAGTAGTTTCAGGTTATGTGCAGTCAAGTGAAATACAGGAAAATGTATATGGAGCAACCAGAAAATCAAGTCATGTTTTTGGTGAATTAGGAAATATGAGTTAACCAGCTTTTTCTAATATGATCTACATATTCTTTCACAATTGTAAAGAGTGCATTTGAACAAAACTGTAATACAGGTTTTCATGGTTTGCTTCATTAGTTAAATAATTCCTTGCATGTGCAAGAGCTTTTCAAAATACATGTAACCCTGAAATCTGCTGTTCACTTGAAAGCAACAGGAAATTCAACCTACTCTGAGTATGATTAAATCAAAGAGGTTTCATCATCTTGCAGTGGAACTCAAAATGCTGGATGTGCACAGACTGGGACTCACAGCAGCCAGCATGCCCTTTACTGGGACATGCAAGCTTGGCTTGCAATAAAAGATCAGTGTAGATAGTAAAATGTGACAAAGAGAACTAACTGAGACATGCCTCTCAGGGACACATTGGAAATAATTATGCCATCACATCTTGTTTAGATGGCTAGATATGTGGAATTCACAATTGTTGATCTTACTACCCCTAAACCAGCTATATGACGCTGATACTGGACAGTTTCCATCATCATCTAATAATACAGTATTTGTCAAAGAAACAGGAGATGGCAATCCTAAACATTTCCCACATACTGGGATTTGAACCTCAGCTGTGGAGAGCAATATGATCCACAGTGTGACAGAGCACAGCAGCTGGGGATGGGCAACCCTGCTGATCTGTACCAGGCTGAAGATGGGAATTGTAGAAAAATTTGAAAGAGAAAACCTAACTATCCAGTCCAATGGGTGGGATAAGGTGGTTCAGTGTAGCATTTCCAGGTGCTAGACTAGATCTTTGCCCTCTCTTCTTCACTGCACCCCTGCTACCCTGCTCCAGAGCAGCAGCTGCCCCTGTGTGTGAGCAGCAAATCCCTGGTCTCTTCCTTGTGCTGTGGCTCCCCACCATCTCCCCCCCTACACCCCCACACCACTGTCACTCTGTGGCTGCAGTAGGGATCTCTCTACTGGAATGGACACAAATGAGCATTTGGCAGCCTGTACTGCTGGAAGGGCCACTCTGTGATGGGCAGTGGGCAAGAAAGTACATTCTGTAGTTTGGTTTAAAGCTTTGGGTCAGCAGTTGGCCCATGCTGGGTTATGTCTGTCATAAAAGTAGTGATACATGGAATTCTAGACCCTGTCTTTTATCTAGCTGGTATCCAGTGTAAAACCAGCAGCATTTCTATTGTCTCGGGTACTTTTGAAACCTGATGAAGAATGCTGCTGTTATCTCCTGGTCAGGTGCTCAGTCTGGTGCTTATCTACGTCTTCTGGGTATCTCTGAATAGTCACCTGCTTACCCTGCACCCATGAAGTCTCTGCATCTTTCAGTCTTGGACCAGTTGCTGATTTTGTTGTGTTGTAGAAGGTGAACCAGTTAGACACAAAAGTGCATTGTAACTCTCCCAGAAAAGTGTGTAGCTGTATCATTAGTCTGTGTAAGAAGCATATGCATTTGCAACACCCCTGTTGGAATAACAGGAGGTTTTTCTGCCACAGGCAGGTATGGCAGCTGAATGAGCAACTGTGCATTGCCCTGGAAGAAAATACAGCATGTGCTCCTTCTTGTAGCAAATCAGATGCTTTAGATGGCATAGAGACAACAGATGCATTTCCCCTGTGAGTCACTAAGCTTCCCTAGAGGCCTGCATCTCCAAGGCTTTCAGCTGAGGTGAAGCATGTTATGCTGCTCCCAGTACAGTCAAAACCTTAAAGGCTTAGTCAAACCTATAATTAATTAATGCTTGTGTTAGACTTAGAAGATATCTCACTAGATGAGCACTAAGTCTGTTGCAAATGATTTTAAATCTATGAAGCAACTTCCTAAAACCCTTTGAAATTGGCAATTATAATGTTCTGTCTTACATGGGAAAGCTTTGATCACTCCAGAGCAGGAAATAAATGCATGACTTAAACTGGAGAGATTCAGTGACAGAACAGCAGCAAACTGTGAAATACAGTGACATGGCAGAGAGCCAGAGGAAGATTTGCTGTTGCTCCTTCCAAAACTCAATTTGAAGTCATTTCAGTATTTCTGTGTTGCATAAATGACTGTGCAAGTCCTAGGAGGTTGCATGTGCTTACAGTCTGAAGATAAAACTTAATTGAAGAATTTTTGCTTTCATGTCTTGTTCATTTTTTTAAAAATTTCTATGCAATTACAAGTCTACATTCTGACACAGCTCTAGAAGTGAACCTAATGAAAATCTGGCTTGTTCTTCACAGGTACTTAAATGTGATTTAAAAAAAAAAGCTAAATATATCTGAAATCCTGTTGTTTTCTGTTCAACAGTAGGAATACTTTGCAAAGAAACTAACTAGCTCCAGCCTAGAAGCTTCATTTTTGCTGTGGTGTTTTCTGAGAGCAAAACATGTGAGGCTATCTTCTGTGCTTGACTAATGCTTATTGTGGCTTTAGCAATGCCATCCACCGAACTGTTTTCCAAACTTACTCAATTTTTAATGAGATCATTAAAATTAAGCAGGTTCGTAGGCATAAAGCAGTCTGGTATTTGCTTGTAAACTTTTTACTCTTCCTCAAATAACTCAGTTATTAATGTTTAGAAGAGAGGAAATAAGAACATTTTAAGAAAATAAAAATGCATTTTAAAAAGACTCTGCTTTTAAGGTTGTATGGGGTCTTTTTAAGCTACTACACTGCTGTACACCTGCATATAATAAGCGCTTGTTGGAGGCATCTTCAGAAACATTTTACTTACTATGATTAATTGCATAATAAATTCTCCCTAGTGGCTGTTTGATTAAGTGAAAAATACTACAAGTTGCTTCTTGAAAGAGCAAATATTATTGTAATGGTTTTATATAATAATAAAATTAATTTACATCCAAGTAAAATGAGGGGGAAAAGGTCTCTCTCTCTAATTCCACTGAGGGATTAAATGTTAGCACTGTGCCTATTGATGCAGTATTAGTACACTTCAGAAATTTTACAAACATTTGGGAAATTTATAACTGGTTATTGGAAATACAGCCATTTAAAATACACAATGTATTTATTTCATTGCATGCAATATATTTATTTAATTGCATGCACAGATGAATCCTTTAACTCGGCTTCTATATGTGTTGGATATTTATTAAAAAATGAGATCTCAGGTTAAACTGACATGTGGAGATTCTGTATAATCAGGGAATTGTTGCCATTTATTATTTATGTATTGACAACATTTACGTGCATCTGTCAATGACCAAGGTCTCATTGCATGAGGTACCATATGAACACAGACCTGTAGTATGGCACTTGCTCAAAGGAATTTAGAAATAAAATAACACACAGAAAGAGAAGCTGAAAGGACAGAGAAAATGTGTGTTACTGCTAAGAAAAAGCCATATATTAGTATAAAAAGCAGTTGAGTTGGTGAAGCAGCAATTTGTCATCTTCTCTAGCTGTTTCTATTCAAAGAGGGATCGAAGGAGTCCATCTCAGTTCTACATCTGTAAGGTAGAGGTAGTAATACTTTACTCAAAGGTATTTTGTGTGAACATGAGTATGTTCATTTCTGAAGCTCTTTGAGGAGTGAGAAGGTTGGCTTGAAGTCACAGGTGATAGGGCAGTGTCCCACTGTGAGGAGGCTGTGCAGGAGCCTCTGCAGCCTCTGAGGACCCAAGGCACGTGTGAAGGCAGCTCTGTTTGCAGTTCCCTGGCATCCCTGAGCCAGCCCCAGGCAACACTTTGAGGTGAGGAGAAGCATTCACCTGGAGCCCTACTGTGTGCTGATGGTTCACTAGGAAGCTGAAAATCATGAGACCTTGGAGCTGAACCTGGCAGTATCAACTCGAGCGCGTCATTTTACCTTCTTTGCTTGTTTGCCTTCTGCAAAGCTGACATGATATACCCATGCTGTCTGACATTGGCTCAGTGACAAAAGTACTGCATACCTACAAGGTGCACAGGACAGTGTGCACATGGGCGTGTGAGCAGCTGAGGTGTGCTGCTTTGGGTGAAAAAGGGACCCTTTCAGCCAGTGCACAGCCTTCCTAATGGTGTATGACTTCACTTAGGGGAGACTGCATGAACATTTGCACCAAAAAAACATGAGTCAAAACAACTGATCTGAACATTTATCTTGTGATGGATTGTCTCTGATCATAATCCTAAATGGGGTTCTCACCCTGTGTGACCTGCTGCTACCTGAAACTATGGGCTGCAACAAGATCTCATACCTCATGGTCCCTGAATGTCAGCGTGGAGAAATGTGGGAATATCAGATAGGCATTTGCTGTGTAAAACAAAGCTCTAACATCTCTCTAACAAAAAGAACAATTATACTGAATAGGCATGCCACTGATGTTATTTTATCTAATTGATGCGTTCATATGAAGCATGGTAGTACACTGAAACACACTGAAAGTTGGGTTTTCCTCATGTGTAGCAGTCAGTAAAGCTTGGGTCCATGTGTCATGTTTGATGATAATAAAAATAACGATACTCTTTATCCTGTGTAATTTTTCTTCATATATCATTCTTCATGCTACAAAGGTAGCATGTGAGCACAGGTGTAGGGGTGGTGGCTGTTGGCAGCTATTTTCCATTAGCTGCTACTTCAGTTCCACAGGGTCTTGCAACCCACATTTTCTGGATGGTCCCTGGTGCTGAATGAATGGGTACAGCTTTACACTCTTATGCCATCCATACTGCCACTTCATGGGTCACCCTGCATGCTTGTGTTTGCTGCCAGTTACCACGCTGCAGTGCCATGACACTTTCCTGTCTGCAATTCTGGCTTCAGGGAGGTGATGCTCTGTATCCATTTGTTACTTGTACTTCAGAAATAAATGTTGACTTCTAAGTTGTTACCATAAGGCCGACTACTGACATGGACAAAAGTTTTAAATTGCGCAGGTGCAGTGGATAAAAACCTACATTCCTTTGTATTCTCTCTTTAAAAAAAAAGCATATGTTAAAAAATTAATTGAAGCACCATTCCAGATTTCTGATGTCTTCTGGCAAATGATAACTTGTGAAGGGAAAAACAGTAAGAAAAGTGGTGGGTGCTATTAACAAGAGGAAGAGACTTAATGGTAGTTTCCAGAGTCTTTAGTCTTTTCCAGTTTGTAGAAATCCCAGAGAGATTGAGAGAGTAAATGAAAGAAAACAACAGCAAAGAAAAAAAAAAAAAAGAAAAAGAAAAAAAAAAAGGGAGAGGGAGAAACAGGAAGTGAAGAAAGGAGGGCAAAAAGAAGGAGGAGCAATGATGGTTTGGGGAAGGGACACCACCCCCTGTCCAGTCACCCACACTTCCACACTGCCTTGGCCTTTGAGGTTGGTCTTCAGCCCCTCCTCTCTTCTCCCTCCTCACAGGAAGCCATAGGCACTTCCATTCCCCTCCTTGTCTTTTGCAGCCCCACATCTGGATGTGCACCAAATTCCCTTCAGGAAATCTACTCTTCTAGAACAGTTTTTGTCTGAGGGTTGGAGGGAGTACTGCAAAGCAGATTCTGGGTAATTGTCACTCACTGCCTGTGGCAAGCATCCATATCTGAGATTATCATATAAATTCTATGTGTACTACATACAGTCTCAATGCAGCTCAAGTTCTGTGGCTTTGTGGGCAATATTACAAGTAAATGACTGTAATAGTTGTGAAAGAGTGAGTGTTGACAGTGCTATTCAGGCTGTAATGACCACTGTAACCTAAAAACTTCCAAGGAGCTTTATTGTTTTCAAAGAGAAATGTGTTCTTAGGCTGAAAGGTAATTTGGTTGGAATAATACATTTCATTTATAATGAATACATCCTAAACTAATGCTGCCTCCTTGAACATTGTGCAAACCCAGGATATGAGGGTAAAACCCACTGTTCCTAAGGATGGCACACTGCTGCCTCTATGGACAGGACACTGGTGTGTGTTACAGATTAAACAGGAACTACTGGTTTTTCACTAAAATGTACAGTCCTTTGGTAGTAAGTCTTTGTGAAGAAATATTTGAAGGTGAGTTAAAAGCCTTGGACCATGTAAGGGAAGAGTTGTGAGGACCATGTTGAGAAAAACTTTAGCATGCAACAAGGAACAGACAGGCTGGCATGGCAGTAAGTTCTGTAAATTTTAAGTTTTTTCAGGGGAACAATATTTAGAAATAAGTTTCAGCTAAATTTCACAATTATTTTAATTGGAGAAAGCAGCTCCAAATTCTTTTTGATGCAACAACTGTAATGAGTGCTATTTTAAGAATACACCCAAGGCTCTAGTCACGAAAGAACATGTGCTTGACTGGATTGCATTCACTCTGTAAAACTCATGTTCTCTATTTGCAGCTCTGAAGAGAAAATCTCCATTCGTTTTCCTCCATTTCCATGCCAGAATTGCATGATGGCTGTGATGAGTATCCTAGTTTTCTAGGGGAAAAAAAATCAGAAGAGAAACAAGCTGTAATTACCTATGGAAAAACAAAATTAAGTAAAGAAAGAAGTTGTCAGGAGAAAAGGCATACTAGTGTAAATCTTGATAAAAAAAATTTTCTGCTCAGTTCTAAAGTGTGGCAGGGCATTTTAGATGTACATCTACTAGGTGTTACTATTTTCTGATATACACTGTACAACAAATAAGTTTCTAAGAGCAGGACAATACTGGGGTGTTGTGGTTTAACCCCAGCCAGCACTAAGCCCCAGGCAGCCACTTGCTCACACCCCCATCAGCAGGATCATGGGGAGAATCAGGAGGATACAAGTGAGGAAAGTCGTGGGTTGAGATAAAGAGAGACTAATGAGGAAAGCAAAAGCCCAACTCACAAGCAAGGCTAAACAAGGAATTTTTCCCACCTTTCCCATGGGCAGACAAATGTTCAGCCATCCCCAGGAGAGGGGGGCTCCATCACGCATAATGGTAACTTGGGAAAACAAATGCCATCACTCCAAACATTCCTTCCTTCTTTCTTCTTGCCTCCACTTGGTATACTGAGCATGATGCCACAGGGTCTGGAACATCCCTTTGGTCAGCTGGGATCTACCTGCTCTGACTGTGTCTCCTCCCAAACTCCCATGCACCCCCAGCTTCCTTACAAGCCTGGCAGTGAAAATAGCAGAAAAGGCTTTGGCTCTGTGCAAGACCTGTCCAGCAACAACAAAAACACCTCTGTATTATCACCCCTGTGTTCAGCACAAATCCAAAACACAGCCCCATACCAGCCACTGTGAAAAAATTACCTCTACCCCAGCCAAAACCAGGACATAGGGTAAGAATTAGTATCCAAGAGCTACACCTGCATTTAAGTGACTTGCATGCTCAGAAAAAAAATAGAAAAAAGTTAACTGCTGTAGGTAACCATATGGCAAGCTAAATTTTAAGAGGATTGATTCCAATTACAGATGATCATCTGCTTTCTTTGATGTAGAAAAATAGCAAAAACATGGCAAAAAATGTGGTATAGTCAGTGTTTGCATGAGAATGACCTATTGAGCATACACCAGTGTAGCCTCTCAAGAACTGTAAACATAGAAGTAGATATTAAGATACCAATAAAATCAGATAATCTTTTTTCCTACAGTTATATTCTGTTATGACCTTACCTTTGAGTGCAAATACAGAGTTCATAAGAAACCATACACATTTTAGTGAACTAATAAAATTTGATCCTAATATCAATGTACAGTATATTGCCTGTATAAGAGCAGTAAGCCCATTTTTTTGGCAATAAGCCAGGCACTGCTGGGTAAATTAAAATGCAACCCTTTCATCGCTGCTTGATTTAGCAATTAGTTGACATCAAACTAGGAAACATGCACTAGGCAGAGTACAGAATGTGATTTCTCCATATTAATACTCTAAACTCTTTTATTGCATATCTATATAGTGGGCAAGATTAATACTGATAGGATTTCCTCCATTTACAAAAAAAATCCCTAGTCATGTTAAAGTGTTATTTTGCAGTTGCATTCAGCATAGATAAGATATTCATTCACCCTTAATATAATTATGACAAAATTAATAATGACAAGCCTTGAGAAAATAAGTGTGTGACAATTAATAGAAAAGTGGGTTAGATATGAGGGACTTTTCTTTGTTGATGATGACAGGGTTCAGCCTATAAATCACCAGTGGAAGAGGAGTATGCTGAGAAAAGACAACCATAAAGGTAAATTACAAAATCTAAATGAGACCCTGGGGACTAGGAGGATAATGATGTAAATCTAATCTGAGATGTAGGCTAAGGCACAAACGTATAGGGGAAAAGCAAAACTTCAATTTGGTACAAGGAAAAAGAAAATGTTTGAGAAATTATCTGGAAGTTATATGTGACCTCAGAGAACAGTTCATCCATCATTCAGTTAACTGCTGACAGCTTGCTTTCCCTGGAGAGTTAATTTGATGGCAACTGCCTGCCCTCAGCTGTCATTTCTGTAGGAGCTGAGAAGCTTATTCCTACCACAACCAGGCTTTTGGTGCTCACCTGGCACCCAGCATGCACACAGGTAGGTGACTGCCCTTCGGGGACAGAGAGGGCCACCAAGAGTGGGCCAGAGAAATCTATGTGGCCACTAAGCTCTTGCTCAGCTCCCAGGATAGCCCCAGGAAGGGCATCTGGATGCTTTGCCAACTGAGCCATCCCCCAGCCCTGCCAGCGTTGTTCGTCAGTGGCACAGGAGCCTGCCCTAGCAGCACATGAAGGTGTGGGCCCCTGCACCACGCTGGCCTTTGTGTGGCAGGTGTATGGGAACAGCTTATAAAAAACAATTAAATGTTAGGAATCTGGAAATAGGTGCATATGAAGTAAAAGCTGGGAGGAATGGACAGCTTAAACTTTCAAGCTGCAAAATACAGCAAAATTAACAGGAAAAAATAGGAATGAAAGGAAGGGAAGAAGAAAATAAACTAGAAGACAGTAGAATGAACTTTGAGTCCTGTTCTGATTTGACAAAGAACTTCTTTCAGAAGACTTCTGGGTTTTTTTACAAAAGCTCTGGGGTTTTTTTTTGTATTTTAAGCTTCACATACATGCTTTAGTTCTGATTCCATTTTTTCTGGAAAGAGAGATGGAACACTTGTGTTCCCTTATGGAAAGGTATGATGATTTTGTTTTGACCTTCAGCCCAGAAGTAAGTTTTACCAATGAAGAAATAAAAATGGGCAGATACACACTCTCTGGTCTTCTGCATGTTGGCCTCAAAAGTGAATTGGTTCAGGTATTTATAAAAAGCCACAATCCTTTCATAGAGCTACAATTGCCTAAGAAAGCCAAGATACATTTACATATATATTTTTTTCTTTCCAATCTCAGCTGTAAGATGTGTTTGACTGATGCTGTGATGGGCCCTTTCCCCTGTTGTGTCTCAGAGTACAAGAAAAGGGAGAGTTAATGCTGATCCATATATTCTAACCATTTAAGGACCAAAGATGCTCCTTTGGGATGAAGATTAGTGCTTATTTTCTAAGGCAGACTTTGATACAGTTATCTATTTCTTGTTGAATCCAGTTACCTATAATATGTGCCTCCTGAGAACTTTAAAAAGGCACTGCTTGTACAGGCTGTATGTAGCCAGCACATCCCCAGGAAATGTTCCTTACTTTTCTTTAAATAGAGTGTTTACTTCCTGCTTCTTTCACATGCCAGTCTCTTAGAGTGGGTGGTGGGTAGGGGAAGTTTAATTTCTCATTTTCTTTTCTTATTTTGCTTTGGTATACTTGTGCAGGAACCTGTGCTTTGGAAAGGGACAGTACTCTTCATCACAAATTATATATAATTTCAACCAATCAACATTTGCTTGGAAAATTTGCATTTCCTATAAATGAAACCATATATGACTTATATAATGCTTTTCCACAGAAAAGCTATTTTATTTTTATGGAAGGATTTACTCTGATGTAAGTCCCTTGAAGCTGGTGGTAAAACTGAAGTTACAAGTTAATCATATGTTGTACCAGAGAATGTTGTGTGAAGTATCGAATGCTGAATTGCAGAAAGCTATGTGGATATATGAAATATATTTGTTATTAGTGATATGGTATTTATGGACTGAAGAAAGATCATCTTTTTCAGATGAGTGTCCAGATACTCAATTTCTTTCCAGATTAATTTTCAGAGTAGAACTTAAGGTACAACTTCAAGATTACCACTGAAGCCCCAGACAGATGTTACTGTATATATATGCATGCCTGATAATTGACTTCAGTTGAAGAATCCTAGAATTCTCTCACACACAGAATAAATGGTTGAACACCAATGCCTCTTACTAAATGCCCTAGTTTTCGTCACTAAGGAATGTATCTTATTGTACCAGGATAAGCAGATAATTTAGAGCATAGGAGGTGCTTTGCTTTAAAGGTGAATAGGGTAAGAGAAAAATTTGTTTTAGTTCACTTGTAGAAATTGTGTTCAATGTATTTGAAGACATTTTAGATAATGAATTTTTTGTACTCATACCTGAACTTGATCCCATCAAAATTTGTGGCAATACTTGCTGTTTCTTTAATGGAGCTGCAGCTTCTTGGAGAGAGGCTTGGTTGTGTAAGGGAGACAAGAAGGAGCTTTGCAATTAAAACTGTTACATGGTAGTCTGACTTAAAAGTATTCAGGAATTGTCAAAGAAACTAGCAATTAACTCTGAACTCTGTAAAATTTCAATCCTTAAATACAAAAGAGAGATCTCTTCCATTTGTAATTATCTTTATGGGCTCTAAAAAAATAGGCTCCAGATAAAGAAAAGCATTTCCTTTCATTAAACCCCATGAGTACTGTTAGATGGAAAGGTCATTGTTATGAAAATATTGTTCAGTTTAAAACCTCAGTGTGATTCTGTTAGGAAAAAACCCACAAATACATAATTCATTATTGAAAATTCCTCCACTTGTGCATAGCAGAGTCATAGGAAAGGTTTTTTAGGAGCAGAAGCTGATGAAAAAGATTTGGAAACCAGCAGAGAGAGGGATTTGGGGAGGGAAAATATGATGGATTCAACAGTGTGGAAGACTGAAGATTAGATGACAATAAACTCAGAAATATAAACTGAAGCATTTTGGACATGCTGTGCGTTCCTCTGCTTTTGGAGTAAGAGATTGTTCAGGTAAGACACTGACCTTCATGTTGTAACACACCCTTGACCAGAAGGTTAGCCCAACAGGACCCATCCAGATTCCTCCTAAAGATCTGATTTTCTCCTCAGAGGTATGTGAAACCAGCAGGGGTATTCCTGCTTTACAGGGAAACATTTTGAAAAGGATTCATGTCAGTTAAGTGCACAATATCCTACAGTAGGAGCATTTTAATTTGGAAGTCTTGAATCTCCCAACATATTTTTTAAAAAATTAATTCCCGATAATGAAATATTAACATAGTTACGGTAAATCCAGCATCTGGGAGGCCTTTTGCTGGCTTCTCCTCTTTCAGAGTTCTTGAATGCAAAATTGCAGTGAAGCCTTATAGACCAAAACTGATTTCAGTGGTGTGTTTTAAACAACAAACAAACAAAAGACAAAAAGGGTATGAGGAGAACAGAATGTAAGTCTAGTTCTGGTAAGGTCAGCCAAGCCAGCCTGCATTGAGGACACCTTATTGGTCAAATGAAGGGATTGCATCTTCATTTTGGTTTATGTCTGACAGATGTACTGCTGTGCCTTGCAGAGTCAACGTTTTTGACATAAAAAGTTCACTATTATGGCATAACTGAGTAACATTTATTGTACATAGGACATTCCAAACTGTTTAAATTTTGTGGCTACTTAGTCTAAGGTAGTTGGATAGTGATTGTTTATTTTAAAAGATCATTTTAAACAGTTACCCAAAATATTAGTTTTCCTTACTGTTTAACTGATTTGCAGGGTTTTTTACTCTAAACTGTATTTTAGGAGATAAAAGTATGTATTGTTCAAAACTCTCATCACAATATTCATGTCACTGAAAGCTGGGCTGCCTGTTTTCTCTGCAGACTTATGTAAATTTTCAGGGACCTTGTGTGAATGGAAGGAGTCTGAATTTGTGTCCATGGTAATCTGTTCAATGTGTAGAGGAAGTTACAATGGCCTTGGCCCATGAAAAGGATCAGTTGTTTTCATGGAAAGCAGTCAAGACATGCTTTGAATTCAGATAGTCAACTTAATCAGAGCTGGACTTTGTTTCATAAGGGTTTCTCTTTGAAAGAGCTGAATGCTGGTCACCTGCTACAATCAAAATACATCATTCATCTGTAAAGGGGCATAAAAATTTAACAGTTAGCTGAAGAATGGATACATCCCTGAAACAAAGGGAAGAAAGTCCTGCAGTAATTTGGAATCTCTACGTGGGCATGTAGAAGCATGAAAATGCCACAGCTATCAGGGCTCATTACCTGCCTTCAGCCACAGGCAGCTGAGTTAAGTCTTGCTGTGCTTCTTTAGGATGGGAATTCAGCTTGTCCTCACTGACTTCCTGGCTGTCATGGGAGTCCTGCCTGGGCAGGACTGGCCAGCACACCTGATAGGCAAGAGAGAGGGGTTTGAGCCAAGGTGGGAATTCAGAGTTGTATCAACCATCATAACAAGAATTCAAGTCTAGTCCTCTGCCTCAGACAAAATGGTTTTGCATGGTACAGCTTACAGCCCTGGTAAGAATAAAATGATTGAAGCTATATTTCTCTTTTTTCTTTACTAAAAGAAATCATGTAACATTTGGTGGGTTTTCCTTGCATTTAAATGAAATTATAGTACTAAGGTTAGGAGAAGGCAACCTATATTGATTTGGCTATTTATTTATTAGGCAACCTATATTTATTTGGCTATTCAGCAAAGATTTAATTTAAAAGATTGACTAATACTTGTCTCACCTTCATCTGTTTCAGCTAGTGAAAGATCCTTCTGCTTCATATCTTAATTAATCTCCTGCAGAATATTTCCAGAGATTAAAGGTAGATTTGATGAGGGATGGCTTGCTTTTGATGATGAGAAGGATGACAAGGTTAAAAACAGTAAATGCAATAATGTAAGAAAATAAACAGTTCAGTGTCTGTTATTCATGCAAGTTTTTTTGCAATACCTATCAGATGGTACTTGAACATTTTCCACATTACCAATGTTAGCGAAATAAATTTCCCTTATTGCTGCATGAAGATGCATTTAGAGAGCATAGTAACTACATTTCTTAGCCTTCCTTGAAAATGGCATTACCCAACAGCTTTACAGTGGGAGGAGGCAGATCTTTCAATGCAGAGCTCTGAATTAAGACAGCAAGGACACCAGGTACTTACCCCTAATCCAATTTAAGGGCTGTAAATTCACAAAATTATTTTCATAAGAACTGCTGTGCCCTGTGTGTGTCCACCAGTGGAGATGTTTGGACATTAAAACTGTAATGGGAAACATGGTAGCTGCTCAAGTTGTAAGAGAGAAGACCATTGATGGACAATCACAGTGTAAGCAACAACATAATCTCATCTAGGCAGAGGGAAAACACTTAAGTACAATTGTGGTTGGCATTTTTGTTGGAAATTTAAGGTTTTTTTTCTCCATGGGAGCAGACAATAACAGCAAGGATTTCCTTAAAAGTTGCAACAAAAGATAAGAGCATAGGCAGAGGTATAATGTTAGGGAGTATCTCAGATGTTTTTACAGAGGAAATAGGAATCAGTGGCCAGATCAGGCTATTCTCTTGGTTCTCCATGTCAAACACAATTGGATAAAGCAGAATTTCTGCAAACAGTCTGGGGGGAAAAGCAATATTAACAATATTAGTCACTTAAATAAAACTTTGTAGAGTAATTGGGTTTTACTGTACAGTGAGGAATCAGAGAATTGGAGCATTTGAAAATGCTCTTGTCTACAACATAAAGGGTGTACTCTGCAGTATTGGTTAGGCCAAAGTCTGCTCTACCCTATTCTTCTACTAGGGTAGTGAAAGAGAGTATTGTCTAAAAGCAGCATTTGCTCTTTGAACAAATATTGCAACACAGCAGTAAGCATCATGTGATCCCAGTTCTATAAGGTAGCTGCACTTGATGGAGATTTGAGATTTTTCCTTTTATTAGGTATATCACTTCACTGTCGTGTTTTGCTTCCCTGATGGAATTTCAGAGATCTAGGGGGCACATTGCTAAAGAGCATCTAGGGACATACTCCTGTGAATTGAAGCAAGGGAAGAGTCAGTCATATCACTTTCTCCAGCAATCCTCTCAAAGTTAACTTCATTGTTTACCTGGACACAAAAATAAATTGTCTATCACAGAACAGTAAGTAGTATTTATTTTAAGTTTAAATAGTACTTGTATTTTATCTGGGCAAAATGCTGCCACTGTTTCAAACACCATGGATCATTCATGTGTGGTATGCAAGTAGTAGGAATGGCCATATTGGGTCATCCCTGAATTCAGTATTGTGTGACAGAGGCTAGTGAGATGTTTCAGAAGAATGGGCATGAAATCATAAAGTAGGTAGAAGTTATATACACCCCAATCTTTTCTTGTATTTCTCATCTATGCTAGGTACCTTTCAAAATGTCTTGTGATAAGACCAAATATTCCTGATATCCTTTCAGTTATTTCAGTCTTCATTTAGCTGTTATCCTGAGCAGTTTCTTGCAGTGATAATTGCCTAGACAGATGTGAATAAAGTGAATCCTTTCACTGTTTTTCTTACTTTCAGCCTCCTCATTAATGCCCCCAGGTGTTCTTGTTCTTCCAAAGAGAGGGGAACAGAAGTTCTAGTCTTCATCTTACTAACAGTCATTACACTTTATATTTGTTTTCTTTCCAAAACAAGCATTCTTATCTTCTTCCATTTCCTTATCTAGAACTTTTCTATGGCCACTTTCATCAATGTTCCCTCTCACCCATGTTATTGTGCTTAGTTATTTTCAAGAAGGCAAGTTCAGTACAGAATGCAGTTTTCCAGATGAAGCCACACTGATGCTTAATAATATTTTTTCAATAATATTTTTTCTTCACCATTTCTCAAATATTTCCAAATTTAGGCTTGAACTCCAGCTACACATTAAATGAAGAACTTGATTTAGCTGTCCAGGGATGCCCTGGTCTATGCTATCAGGTGATAAAATTAATTAGAAGCCCAACAAAGTAAAAGCACAAGTTTTTTTCTGTGCTTTTTTCCAATTACTTTTTGCTGCTACTTCTGTCAAAGCTAATCATCATTTGGCATTGTTACACATTTTCCTTGCCTGTTAAAGCTCTTTGAATTTCTTTAAACCATAGTCTTACCTAATCTGATTAAATGAAACCTCAGTGCGTTACAACATTTTGCCATGTCCTCTTGGATCTTATAACCATTTTTCTTTCTGGAAAATTAGTAGACATTTTAAAGAAATGTTGCATTGCTGTTTAAACTGGAAATATTTTTGTTTGGGGGAATTCTTTAAAAAGCTTGTGCATTTAATTACTAAAGGTAGGTCATTGTACTATTTTGCCACCCATGCTGTCCCTTGAATGTCAATTTGAATTATGGTGCCATCATCACTCTTTAATGTCTCACCTGCTGTTCACTGGGTAACCTGTCTGCTGTGCATATTAGAAGAAAGGCTTTGGCTTGTTGGTGTTCAAGAGGTACTTTTCAGATTTGCACTAGCAGTGTTACTCTAAGCTTTGTCCTGCTGGGCCATTTACCCATTTTAAATGTGGCCATTGATGTCATACTGGTTTGTTACATTGTGCTGATTATTTCATCCAGCTCTCAATTAGGAATTCAATTTGTTTTTCTTTGCTAGCCTTTGTGACATAGCCCCATATATACATATTTATATATAAAATAAATATTTCTAGTTTTATATATTAAATATATGTATACAGTATATCTGTTATTAAGGCTCAGCCTTGTTCTTTTCGACTCTGCTGCATGTTTCTCTACTCTCAGCTGTTTTATTTTCCGCAAGGCAGTCTCCAGTGCCTAGAAGTCTAAACCTTCCTCGCTCACTCAAAGTGAATTTTAGCACTCTGTTCATTTTGTCTGTTTGGGCCTGCACCCTTAAATTGAAGCCTTTATAAGAAAACAGGCAGAGAGAGAGCTTCTTCTGAGGCTATAGGTAAGCTTCCAGGCTGTTCCCTATTCATAACTCTGCATTGCTTGGTGGGATATGTAAGTCAGGCTTCCTCCCCAGCACAATGGGAGAAATGTCTAAATGGCCCTAGGACAAAGGGCCCTAATTATGTGCCCAAGGAGAACTCACAGCAGACACTCTGAATCCAGCCTATTGAAGTTTTTCTGTGCCATAAAACCTTCATATAAATATTCATAAGAGAGAGGGGGACAGGCAGACATGCTTCACAAGCTGCTAATTAATGCCTTTACCCATGTCTTTATTGCTCTACACCTAAACCAAGGACAGGATGTGTTTCTAAAGGGCTTTGAGGATTTGGGGAGCCTGCAGTGGGAGTTCAGTGTTAAAATCCTCTTCTGGTACTAATTCTTTATCACTGAAGAGCCAAAACCTCTTAGTTCTGTTGGAAGCTGCAATGTGAACGGGCAAGGAGTTTAGGCAGGTGAATTCCCAATGAAGGAATGACTTTATCTGTCCTGGTGTAAATTCACAAGCCTCTTTATTGCATTGAAACCTCAGTGGAAGATTCAAGCATGCTTATGCTACTAACATACCATACATTTTTAGATAATGTTTTCCTGATTCTGGTTGCTGTTAATTAATAGATCAATTAATTAATTAATTTATTGGCTATAAAAATAATTCAGTCCTGGTACATAAGTAATTGCATGTTCTCCTAGTTAGGTACATTGTATTTAACTTCTTAATGTTTCAGTGTTTAGTTTGTAATACAAATTTGCCTATGAATCACAGTGACATTCCCAGGCTTCCAGATTTTCATTTCAAAGATTTAATTTCTCACTATTACAAAGTCACAGTCAATTTGCAGTTGGTTATTGAGTGTTGACAGCTGACTGCCACAAGTATGAACTTTCAGTTGTACTGAACTAATGGGAGCCTAGGAGGAGTTCTGCAATGGGATTCTCAGTTCAAACTGTGTTACACACTCAGTGTAGGATTGCAAGTAACAAGAGGTCAGAACCTCCATTTTGTGGTTCAGTGCACAAATTAAGGCTTTTCATGGAGTGCCACCACCACCTGAGACCTGTGAAAATGCTTTTTGCTGCCTTAGTGAAAGATTGGATTATATGGGGAAATGATTATTGCAGGAAGGTGAAATTTCATGTTTACAGTGATTTTTCAAGCCATGTTTCTATCATCTTATGGGGCTATTATTTCCACATTTTGGGTCACATCTTGCTTAACTCAGTTTATGTCTCCTGACAGAGCTGGCATTAGAACTGAAAGAATATTAACTAACAAAATAATGTTGTGGGTTTGTTTTTCTGAAATCATAAATCTGCATTGTCTGCTATTATTGTTATGTAAAATGTGCATAAAGTAGACATTAGGAGGATGGGTAGGTGATGATTGTGTGCCACTGTTTTGTGCTCTGTCTGCATTCACATGGGCCTTATATTGGTTCCCAGTCAGATTTACCATCCCACTCCAAGATGAAGAGCATATTGATTAAATACAAATGAACAAGATACATTGACTGTATAGATCATGCAAAACATCTGATCAAAACATCTCTTTACTTCCAAATATTATTAGTATCTGAATTCCAAAATTGTCTTTAAAGTTCCAGTTTTGTAGGTGATTGGTACAGGACTAGGATGAGATCCCTATTTCCTTCATGGTACTGTCTTGGGCATACATAAACCACGAGACAGACTTTGCCCCTAAACTATATCAAATGGTCACTACAGAGTCAATAACAAGTAACTGAAGAGAATTAAAAATTAAGTCAAAAAGCAAATGTGAAGAAAATAGTTTTTTAATTGGTCTGCCTGACCTTATTTTATTTTATATCCTTCCCCCCTGGTTTTTTTTTTAGTTAAATCTGTCTGAGAAAAGAAAAAAAATCAAGTGTTACTATTGTAGCTGTAGTTAGCTACAATAAACAATCACATCCAGGATCAATCAGTACACCATGTTGTTTTCAGCAATCTGTGAAAGTAAAAATAATGTTCTGTAGAACAATACACCATATTTGTGTATGTTTGATAAAGTGGGGGACCAGATACTGAGCATTTGCTTTTTAAAACATGAGTAAAACATGCTGGTCAGCGAAAGTCTAGTGTGAGCTCTCAGTGATTGTATGAAAATACAGCAGTGGTGCAGCACCCTACCTGCATGGTGCAGGAGTTGGCAAAGCACAGAGGAAAGCCCACAGCATCCTCTGGAACGTCAAGTCATGCCCTTTTTTTGGTACTCTTTTATTTTATGCTCCTTGCCAAAGTAATAATAGAAGCTAAAACAATGTCATTTAATCTATCCATATTGACTTTAAAATTTTTGGAATGAACTGAATAGCTGAAGTGAAATGGTAGAATGATATCCCCCCCAAAAGCAGAGGCCATACTGATTAAACCTGTGACTTTGTGTCTTTGGTAGCTGTAAAATCTGGGTGAGGATTATGGGAACCTAAGCCCCACCCAACAGCACCACACCCTCCTCATCACTCAGCCCCTTCCAACTGCTGCCATCTCTGAGCAAAGCTCCAAGAACTGGGAAAAATTATGGCTGAGTGCACTATTAATTTTTTTCTGATCTATTTCCTGGTTTAGGTTGTGCCATAGAGGTTAAATTCAATATACATTTCCAATATATTGTGGTGAAATCTCATTTCCAGATAGTACTTGGACTGTACTTAGAGTCAACAGGTATGGTTTGGCTTATTCAACAGTGAATTTCCAAAGGATTTTGTACAGCAGGAGTCTGACTGAAAAGTGACACTTAGGCAAAAGACAGATATCCAAGTCCAAGTTACCCAAGTAGCGAAAATGCTGAGAAGTAAATACCTGACTTTACAGATACTTCACTTCTTTCCCTGAAAGTCTCCTGAATGCTTAAAATTATTCTTTAGAGTTTGCTAAAAATTCCTTAGTCTGGATGGCAAGGAGCTGCCTGGAGCCTTTTTCATACCTAAAACATATCTAATTTTAGAAATTAATGATATTTCAGGCATCCTTTAAAAATTAAACATTATCAGAATAGGTTAAAATACACATTTGTAGTGTTGAGCTCCATGTAAGCTATTGCTGATTCTAAATCTCCTTTTCACTGCATCCTACTGGCTTGAAAACTCCATGAATATCAGGAGACAGATTCTTCTTCCTCTAAGTGGGGAGAGGTGACTCCATGGGGCAATTGCTCCTTAAAAGCACACAAAAGGCAAGGACAAGGCATCTGCAGGGTTAGAGGGAAGGTACTGCCCTGTGCTGCGGGTGAGGGGAACTGAGGACCTGAAGGGTAGAAGGCAGCATAGATTATGTGTCAACTCAATGTAGTGTTAAATACCATATCATGAATGAGTTTTAAAGTAATTGCATTATTCTGATTATTTTCTCTGTGATCTCCCTTATGCCACTATATTAATAAAACTGCTGCAGTCTAGTAAAAACAGAAAATTATTTTAAAATTGTAACACAAACCCATAATAACATGTCTTTGTTTTGACTTTGGTTTGTATTTCTAGTGTGCCAGTTTTTGTCACATTTTTCTCTGTTGTCTGTATCAATCATGAGACACTGTTTTCTTTTACAAATGATGTGTTTCTGTGATGAGTTGCAGTAAGGAAATGGCTAAAGTAAAAGCATAAACATGAGATGGAAAACATGATGTTATCATGAGGGAGAACAATATGTGTGTGTATGTTTTGACAAATCCTTATGGATGAACATTTATGCAGACATACTGATGCACATATATAATACAATTGTTAGGATTTGTCAAAAAATGGTAGGCTGTATATTGGTTTACATGTTTTTATTTGTCTTGTTTTCATTATGTTTTTATATTTGTTATGAAATAGAGACATTTTTAGAGATATGCAGTTGCTATTGGGTTTTCATGATGAGCTTTGGAATTTTTCAGTCTTGATCTTGTGGTGTGTTGTTTCCTCAAGGGAGTAGAATGATGTGGATATTGTTTTATGAAAGGTATGTGGCATAATCCCTAGACTTACTTAAAAACATACCAGAAAATCATCCAGAGCAACCTCTCTCTTCTCCATGGTTATTGAAAAATAATTTCATTGAGACTGTAATATGACTGGAGGGATAATGGTTGAGTAGAATTTGCAATTCCTGCATCAAATAAATGGGAAAAGAAAATATATAATGATTAAAGACTTCCTCCTGTAAGGAATGTCTTTCTCTCAATACCCTCCACCAACATCTTCAAAGGATCCAGTCTAAAGCTGTTCATTCAGGTCCCCAAGATGATTTTAACCATGGAAATATTTTGCAAAAGACAAAGTTTTTAACAGCTTGACTTCACAATCCCTACTGTGATAAAAAAATCATTTACTTCAGTAATTGCTCCTTTGAGGCAGCTTGCATAAAGTTTACTCTCAAGAGTTTGAGATAAATATTGCCAAAGATTTAGAGCTTTACTAGTTGGTAGCTGCTAATATTAACAGAGAGGCATTGAAGAAACATAGTATTTAAAAAAAACCAAAAACATATCCACAACTTTCCAAAAGCCAGTTAAATATGAACTCTGGGATCTTGTCAATGTGTATTGGGATGAGCAGCCTGCGCTCAAGTGGGATGGAGGGGACTGACTGTCTTTATAGATACCCAATCATGTACCAAAGCCTAAAATAAGCCTACACACAAGAAACTGTGGGTAAAAAAATATTTTTAAATTTCACTAAGGGTGGGAGAGTTCTCTGACAGGTCTTGACAGAAGACTTAGACACTTTGATGTTCAGAGAAAAAGAATATATGAAATTGTAGAGGAGGGTTATTAAAGTATTTTTGTGTTGTTAAGAATTGTACAGATGGCATTACAGAATGAAATACATTCATAAGAAGAGGGAGATCTTACTCAGGCGAATGCAGATCATTCTGCTTAAGGGATTTATAGTTAGCTACTGTCTTTTAAAACTTCAAGACTGTTACCAGGTTGTTTTCTGAATCTTTTCATTTCTTCTGTCAGTATAAATTAGAGTTATTTCAGCTGAGGCAATGAAGCTACACCATCATAAGATCAATGAAAGATATAGAAGTGGATTCTGTGACCTTCCTTTCAATGAAAGAGGCTAAAGTAGGTAAATTAATATTGTGGAAGAAGCAATCCATTTATCATTAGATGTGGTTTTGCACAGTTATTCCTCTGTTTAACGTTCTCAGAAGCATAACCTGTATAATGAAACTCTATCCTGAAATCTATTTAATTGTATTCTTTTCATATTTGAAAAGCACCAAGCATCTCTTTTTTTAATTGCATGTAGTTTCTTTTTTAAAAAATTATTATTATGCCATTTTTGCAGTTTGTCTTCCTCTCTGTGACTTCTTTGCATCAATTTTGTCTGGTGTCCCACTTTTTAGCCACTAGCCATGTACAGATTATCTTTCAGCTACCGTGTATAAGCATTGCTATTACCATACCATTTAAGTTTGTTCTACAATTCCTAATTCTTCTCCAGTGAAGATATGTGTATCTTAATCTACAAAAAAGCTACTTGACTGATAACCTGTCTTTGGTTAATAACCAATGCTAACCGACAAAGCGAGTGGATTAAAAGATGGCAAATATGCAATGAGAATTTCCTAGTATAATCCTCCCAATTTCATCAGTAGACTTAGTGAGCCAAAAGTGGTGTCACTGTGTTTAAGTGTCTGTGGATTTCTCCTTCACAGATTTTAAAATCATTTCCAAACCTGTGTAATCCTCTGATAGTCATAGCTTCCCACTTCTGCAGTCAGTAATAGCAGTGTACATAGCTGAGCTCTCATGAGACGCAATTGGCTTGAAACAAGAGCCTCTATGTTCCTCAAAGAGAAGATTATCACAGTTTTCAGTGACTGCTCATCCTTGCTGCTCTTCTGAGAGTTCCTGTGCATTTTCTTGGCCTAAGAACCATGCACTGAATCTTCCCCATGTAAATTGGAATTTTAATACTGACAAAGCCTTTATCTCCATACTGCATTGCCATTATCCACTTATACCACATGAACACTTATGACTTTAGAATCTATCCTCTTTGCTCTCAAATTAGATTTTAGGAGGAAAATATTGAATGGACCATGTATTCCAAGACAAAATCATGTTTGTAATCTAAATGCATAGTTCATAATGTCTACCCATACAGCACGTGCAGAACACCAGCGTCCTATTTGTAGATCTCACTAATGCTGACATTACTTAATGTGTCCCAGTTCCCATAAATAAGTCATTCTGGTGTCAGAATCTCATAAATGCCAGCTCCACTGCAGGTGCAACTCACAAGTTCAGGCTGAGTGGAGGTAAAACCACAAAGGGGTTGTCCCTTTTTCCTCTTGAGTCTGACAGCTGGTGTGTCTTGACACTGCTGTGCCATAAAGGACATAAAGGGTAAAATTACAGTATCCTGGGTATAAATGTCAGTCCCAGATTATGCCTGAGCTTGTATCCTTTGTGGCAAAGCAGCACGTGGAGTGCAGCATCCCCAGACTCTCAAGCACTGTCCTTAGAAAGCCCTTTTATACCAAGGCTTAGGAGAGGGATCTCTGGTGGATACTTGGAGCTTGTTGCCTCAGCATCTCTGAAAGGAATTTCTCCAATAGAATTCAGAGGTTTAAGGTGCCATTTGCTCTACATTGGCTCTTTTTTTCTGGCACAGAGTGTCAAATCAACAGGATCTCTTTCACAAAAAATTCCTTCTGTTAATCATCAAAGCTAATAATTTTTCACCTTTAGATATGCATGAACATATTGAGGAATAGAATATTTCATTCACAGCACTTAATGAAAAGAAACTTAACTGAGGCCAGTAAGTACAAAAGGAATATCAGACTCATGTCAGAAAGAATAAAATCTGGTTATTTATACTTTTTAGACAGGAAAAGTATCTACAAGATCTTATTACTCCTAGCGCTATGCTTTAACCAGAGATCATGTTCTCTCTTTGCCCTTGTGAGTGAACATGAGACAGGGTCAGTCACAAATCAGTCTGTCCTGCTACCCCTGAATAGCAGGGGAGCATTTGCCACCATTATTTCTGATTTCATGGGCCTTGGGCACTGGGGCACATACTGTTTCAAGAGAATATAAAAAGAAACAAGTCTTACAGCCTCAGACAGAAACATTTGACTTTGAAGGAGGGAAGTAAAAGGGAGGGAAAAAGCATTTAATGATATCTTGCATGTCTCCTTAATAGGCATAGAAGGATAACCATAGAACTGTTTAAAACATGATCCTAAAACCAAGCTTCCCTGTTCTGTGAATAAATCAACAATTTATAGAAACATGTTCAATTGCTTCCTGGAAACAAAAAAGAATATTTAGTATTTTTTGCTTCATAAAGCAGCACCTCATCCAATAAAATTCCAACTATTTTAGGCACCGGCTGTAGACGTCAGTCAGTGTCACAGGAGTCATGCAGACTGTCAAGCTGATCAAGCTCAATCAGCATCATAGATTTACACATAAAACCATAAACTTGACATTAGTTTTGCCTTTTTTTTTTTTTGTGAAGATGTTCTTCCCATCTTCATTTAAATTAAATGCAAGGAATTTAAATATAGTATTTAAACAGAAGTACCTGCTCTCATGTATCATCAGCAAAAGGGATGCTGATTTGTTAGCTGTAAATAAAATAAAAGTAAGAAATCAAATAATTTCTTTCCAGCTGGTCTCTGCACTGTTAGCTGTTTAACCTGACAGTTTACACAGCAATAGAATGCATGGTTGTGTTTCCCAGGGCAATTTACAGCAGCAGCTCAAAGGAACAATTGCTGCGTGGCTCGACCTCACACACAGCACTTTCCTCCACCACTCATGCTAGCTATGAATCTTCAGTCATTTCCCAGATGAAATTTGCTTTTCTTCCCTAGTTTTGCCACATATTTAAAGTGCAAAGAGACAAGACCAAAAGCGCTGAGAGTCCCTGCAGATGCAAGAAGGTTCATGGCTGTGAGTGTGCTGTGGAGGCGCTGTAGACACACAGCTGGCAAATAACAGGGGATAGAAGGTTTATCAAGTCCTGACACCTCCTGGAATCTTAAAAACTTTCTGTAAGGTTTACTGGGTCTGTAAGAGTGCAATGCACCAAACAAACAACATGACAAAACAGGATTTCTTTGTGGGAGAATTGTATTATTTTAAAAGAAGAGGAATGTAGGAAGTGGCGGAAGGAAGTGGCGGAACTGGCGGAAGTGGCAGAAGTGGCGGAAGGAAGGAAGTGGCAGAAGGAAGTGGCAGAAGGAAGTGGCGGAAGTGGCGGAAGTGGCGGAAGTGGCGGAAGTGGCGGAAGGAAGGAAGGAAGGAAGGAAGGAAGGAAGGAAGGAAGGAAGGAAGGAAGGAAGGAAGGAAGGAAGGAAGGAAGGAAGGACTGGAAATCGTCTGTTTGCTTTGCTTGTGCCCTTAATAAGCTATTATGTTAATGATATTTAAATTCTGTTTAACCAGTACTTATCATTTGAGGTCCAATATAAGGACAAAGTAAATTATTCATCATTAATTAAAACAGTGATTATCTTGCTGGAAGGGGAGTGTCATCAACACTTCAAGGTCCTGTTAGGCTTCTGGTTTTAATATTGTAAATTATTACTATTTTGCAGATTTGGTGTACGGATACTATAGACAACAGAGGAAATTGATTGAAGAGATTGATTGGTCATATACAGGTAAGCAAAACTGTCTATTGAATAACTTATTTCACTTTGATATTTTTGTGTTCATTGTTACAATTTTAAGAGCCTCATGTGTCTGTATACTGTATGACTAAACAATTGCTAAAGTGTAGGAAATGGAATCTGAAAAATTCAGGAACTTTACAATAGGAGAGTATTTTCATCTATTAAATTCATATTTTAATCTACTTAGTAATAGATTACATCTATTACTTCTGGAAAGAGAAAGTCCTCAACCTTAAAACCTCAGCCTGAGACCTGAATTATTTGATGAAGGCTGGGCCAGTAAATTGTTAAGTGCTTTTTCTAAGCATCTCAACATTATTGTTCTAGCAAATCTGAAAAGCAGTCAGAAAGCCTGAAACAAGGCACAGCACATTATGTGGGAAAGAACCTATCCATATACTGCACATGACCTTCTACCCTGTGCTTGTGAGCACTTGAGCATCCTTGCCAAGTCCCACCCTGACTCTCCTAAAACCTCAGTCACTTTGTCTCTCTCATTTGCATGAGTAAGAAAGATATACCCTGAAATTCTTCATGACCATTGTCTCATTGAAGAGCAATGGAAAATTCACAATTAGCTTCCTATGTTCTCGTGTATAAGTCAAGCGATTTCAGAAATACTAAAAAGGTAATTTTGTCCTAGGTGTCTTTTGCCCAACATGTAGGAAGTGAGTTCTTATGGATGTGTGTAGGCTCTTACATTTTAAATTGCTTAAGCTACTGTTTCAAAAATACCAAACTATGAAAAATAAGCGCTGTCAAATTTAAGTTTTTCATAAATTTGATTCAAAATATGTTCTTGTAGTTAAGGAAAATTACACCATTCTTTTTCTTTTTCTCACTCTCCTTCTCGTTTTCAAGACAATTTTTATCTTCTAGTGTAAAACATATCTAACAAGTTTTAAGCCTAGAGATAATTGAAACAAGCTAGTCATAAAGCCTTCAAAATGAGATTTATAATGAAAACTCCCACTTACACAGATTGTAGTGCAAAATTCAAGCATAAGATCAATCAATGCAGTGTTTCATGTTCAAAGTTGATCCATTTTTTAATATTGTAGTTAGATGACTGCAGGGATAAACCTCCTGAATTCCTGGTGACCAGAGGGCAATCTTTAAAGGATTGCAAATAGGGTTTGTTTAGGATATCAGAGGATATAGCTCTTCCCTAGGCTGCACAGAGCACCCATGCACTGTGCAGCTGCTGCATCCATGGCTCACCACTGATGGATATTTTCTATGGAAAAATAGCACAGAATTGGCATGTCAGCTGATCCATATCTGTTGGTTGTCTCCCTTAACCTGTGAGATACCTGTGTGTAGTCATCTCTATTCATATGCTTTGCTCCAGTGACTCCCCAGCTGGCAAAGCCTTTCTCCCCATTCAGACCTGTGCAGGAGTCCTGGCTAGCATCCTGCTGCTCCTGCAGCCACCTGCCCCAGCTGCATCCTACCCTGCATCCTGCCCTGCTCCTGCTGCCTCACTGTGCCCTCTGCTGCACAAGCTCACTGTGCCCGCAGCATTCTTAAGCAGCTGACTGCATGAGTGGTTAAAAATTGATATTCAAAGCTTTTGGGGAAGGCTGCATGTAAATCAGCATCTTAGGACTAGCAACTGTTTGAAAGCTGAGTATTATGGGATACTTTGCTGAAATACCAGGTAATTCGTTCATGGTGTAAGGTGGAATACACAAACCCAGCTTTCACTAATAAAAAACCAGCCTTCCTGAATGTGCAAAAAAAAAAATCCAGATTTTAACATTGTGCTTTGGAGGCCCAGAGGTCTAGCGACTGAAGCGTATGGGTTTTGATCTCCTTCATTCATAATGATTTAAATTATTTTATTCCTGAGGCAAGTGATATCAGGTACTGTATGTATAAGCACTGTACCCAGCACAGGCTTGTGATTGTGAGGCATAGACCAACATGCACACTTCTGAATGGATGAATGCTTTGCCAATACATTTTTTTTCCTCAGACACCAGTTATATTCTTCTGGCTTATAACCTTCTCACTGAAAGACTGAAAGTGAAAAATTTCATTGAAAGTGAAAAATTAGACTCAGTGTGCCAATGAAGTGTTTTGAATGGGCCTGGGGATCCTGAAACCACAGAGTCTAATCCACCATGGGTAAGAGAGATCCAGCTGGCTCGGTAAATTAACCTGAGTCTGAGCAATGTAATTCTCTATTTCAAATAAGAAATTTCAGATATATTAGCCGCAGTGGGTCAATATACTCCTTTACTGGGATAGTGCTGTGAGGGGAAAGTAAAATGGAGCTAAAGAGTTTTACCTGCTAAAATCATCCAATTTCTGAAGGTGAAGTTTCCTAACAAAGCAATTTCACGTGCTGGAAATTCATGAGCCATCATCAGGTTTTGACTCTTGGATAAGTGTATAATGAAGCCATAAATGCTCCTGGAAAGATTTTGTAATACTTCTAAGAGCTCTGTTTTAAGCCATTAATAAAACCTGCATTTGCATGCATTAATTTAATCTTTTGTGTCCTGACTTTGCATGCATTTGCATAAACAAATACCATGGTAAAGAACTGGAAGGTGCAAGTTCTTGTTACAGATGCATCCAGTGTTTTCTGGCATGAGAGGGTGCTGAAGCTAGCCTATTTGTAAAAATTACTTTATTTTAACAACCTTTGATTATATTTTTCATTAAAGCAGTCATAGAAATTTTTTAAGTTGTCATAAATATTTTCAAATGCAAAAAGTGAATCCAACCATTTTTTGTTGCAGAAAACCCCTGGTATACTGTGAAAATTCGATTTCCTTAAATCAGTAACGTACTACTTGATAAGTAAAAGTCATTCAGACAATATTTAACTGTACCACTAAGTTTAGTCATTCACGTATTACTTCAAAGCATAAAGCAAGTAATATGAGCTTCAGTTACTTTCTGTCATAGAAGTGAAAGATTAATTTTTTGATGCTTTGCTTATCTGAATTGTTATTGACAGAAGGAATAATATAATGTTGTTTTCTGGTTCTGCTGTTTGGTTTTTTTTTAACATGTCTGGTTGATAGTAGTCCATCAAAGTCCAAGTCTAAAACTTCACATGTAGAACTGGCAAGTGATATCACAAAAAAGATTTTTCTTTTTTTTTTTTTTTGTCCCCAGTGAAATGTCTTTCTGTTGGGTTTCACTCTTGGGATTTTGGTTCTTGTTCATAACAAGTAAGTTATGTACTTTAGGGGGAAAAAACACAGCTGAAATTTGTTAAAAACAAGAGATTCTAAACAGTCTTCAAGGAATTAGCAAAGCCAAGGGTTTCAAACATTTTTAAAAATTGAATGTTCTATGTAAATAAATCCCATAATCAGATCACTGTTCCTTGTCTCACTGTGTAGGAGTGTTATGTTCAGCCTGTGCTGCCATTTATTATGTGATACACTGTTACACATTTGATTTACAAATATTGGCATCTCTGATCCTGAGGAAAGGGTAATTTTGGTATAAATTGATTGGTCTCCAGGTATTCAAAGAACATTGTTATTATTTGCAAGCAGAATATGAATAGTATTTACTTTTTCTCTGGGGAAAAGCATCATGAATCATAGAATCGCAGTATCATTTCAGTTTGAAGTGGCCCTTGGAGATCATGTGATTCCAGCCTCAGCTCAAAGCAGAATGATCTTCAAAGCTGAAACAGGAAAAGTATGGAAAATGTCCAAAGAAGGAGATGTTGCAGTTTGGTCAATGTGTTCTGTTGTTATTTTGAAAATCTTTCTTTTCTTTTACTTATCTTCAGTATGTCTTATTGCAGCCTGTGGACATTGCTTCTCACCCTTTTTTGTGCACTGCTCTGTAGATTGCCTTTACACAGCAGTAGACTTCAGCTAAGTTCCCTCTCAGCTTAAGCTTCAGCAAACTCAGGCCCCTCAGCCTCTACTCATACATGATGTACTCCAGCCCCCAGAGCACCTCAGCAGCCCTCAGTTTGTAAATATCCATCTCATACTGGGTTCAGGAGGAGATCAAAACTGGACCCTGCATTCTCGATGTCACCTCACTGGTGTGCAGTAGAGGGAAGAAGTCACTTCCCTCATCCTGCTGGCTCCACTCCTGCTAAGGTAGCCCAGGACAGTGTTTGTCTTCGTGAGTGCAAAGGCACACTGCTGACACACGCATAACTCATTCCATCAGGATTATTCATTAAGATATTTCCAGATAATTTATAGTATCTGGTGTTTCTCAGTAGTAATGTATAGTGCTTTTCTGGCAATTGCACCCAATACTTCTTTCAGTAGCAATGCCTAAATGTAATGGTTTCCTTGTTTTGCTTCTCTGTTGAACTAATTGAACTAATCTTGTTAAACCTGGAATTGTTACCTTTTTGTGTCTGATTCAACAGCCTCCTGGAGATATTCCCCTAGTTTATCATTCCTGTTACTGTTGCTGCACGGACAAAACTTCAGTTGTTATTTGAAAGGCTAGGTTTGCCACTCCAAGTCTTATAAATGTGCTGTGATTGGTTCAAATTTTCATGCCTGGAGTTTGGCTCAGAAATTAAAATGGCCTTTGTTTTCAGTGGTACTGAGAAAATGCAATTTTCTTTCTTGCCCAAACAAGAGCTAATATTTTAATTTCAAATGTTCCATCATATTTCAGTACTGAGGCGATTTCATTTCAAAGTCGCTTCTCATGAAGTTTATGGAAAAACATGTTGTTGCTTATATCCATAACAATGCATGGGTGTATTTGCTTTTTGCTCAGCCTAAAAAGTAAGCAAGGGTCTACACTATCTCAGCTGTGGCTCAACAGAATGATTTTAACATTGTTAGCTAACTCTGCTTGTTCTGTAAAATGTCTGCTGCTTCTGCTACCGATCAGTTCAGCCCAGGTAAAGTGGAAAATTTGAGTCTTTCCCCTCATCCTCATCCTGTCTCTCTGTTCAGCAGCCATCTGCTGGGAGTATGGACAAGGTTGGGCATGCAGGTGCTGCTCCCTGCCCTGCAGCTAAGGCGAAGGAGAGGGGCTGTGCTGCTGAGTTTGTGTGAGCGTGGGCATGGTGCTCCCTGTGAGACAGCTCCAGGAGCAGGGCCAAGGGAGTCAGGAGGGAAGGGCAGGGTCTGGGCCATCACCTCCCAGGGTGCAGCATGATAGATGAGCCATTTTGTGAGCCAAATCCTTACAGTCAGCCTGTGTGTGAGAGTGGGATGCACCAGCAGGAGCCTGCTGGAAGTGGGAACGAGGAGCTGCCTGCTGAGCTGACTGTTTAATGGACTGTTCTGCCAGACCAGACTGAAATGTCTCTGAGAGAGCCCTGGCCAAGAGTTGATTAAACCTTCTGCTTTCAGTGGCTTGATAAAACTGTGTTCTGGGGAGATAATGCATACCAAATTAAGTTCAATTTTTTTTCCTTGCTAAGTATCTACCATAGCAGTATCAGCATAACTTCATGAGAAGATCTCATCTTTTTATGACCTCCTGCCAAATACATCATTTTGTGCTTTGCGTTCACCAGGTATAGTCAGAACTGATGTGCTGTATCAGTTGTGGGTAATGAAGAAAAGCCTGTGGTCTTGGGCTGTGTGGGTTCCTTCAATAAATGGTGCAGCATAAGAAATGAAAATAACATACTTTGTTTTATTAACTCATAAAATAGTTCTGCAGGGATCTTTTCATTTTTAGTAGACCTTATGCTTCAGGGTCTGTCATACCTTTTCTTGCATGACTGCTCATTACATGTATTTATAACCCCCAGATCATACGGCCACTCATGCTTCCAGTCTCTCGTCACTGAATTCACAGGATCACTAATTAAAAGCCTATTACACTGTTAATGGTTTTGGAAAGCTTATGATTCCACAGCAGAAATTACATGGTTATGCATCTGTTTGCATCAAAGGGACAAGGTGTCCTCAAGTGAAAAGCCACATGCTGGCATTTCTGGCCATCAAGAAATTCCTTTTAAGATATCTCAGTGTACTGAATCAACAGCACAAAGCATATTATTCAACACAAGAACATGTCTACTCAGTATATTTGTGGATTTTGAATTCATATAAAATTATATGGTTCAGAAGTCTGTTTCCAATAAGCCTTCTTTTCAATGAAGAAAGCTGATCTTTTAGCAGTAGAAAGCTATTAGCAGCAAAGTGGAATTTATTTAGCTTTTGTTCAGTAATTTTTCTAGGGTAAACTGAGTGGAAAAATTTTCAAGGGATTTTGGGGGAGGAAGTAAGAGAATTGTACCCCAAACTCATGGAATTTTCAAAGTCGTATTCTTGTAGGACAGGTCTGAAGAACAGCATGCTGGTATTCATATTTGTCTCATCACTGCTACATTACAGCATTTTTATTTCAAATATTATTAAAGTGATAAATTTGCCAAAGTTTCCTTTGAAGAAACTCAGATAAGACTGTTCCTTCTTCCATTTCAATCCTCTAATGCTATAAACAAAGAAAACCATTTTCACAAGTGCACAGCAACTCCTGAGCATCATCCAGATTTTTTAAATGCAAGGTTGGCTTCTGAAGTACAGAAGTCTGAGTGTGAGATATTTGCCTAGGGTGGCACTGCTGTTATGCCAAGGTCTGTTCAGGGATCAGAAAGATGTAGAAACTTCCCATTAAGTGAATTCATTTGGAAATTAAAAGCTTTTTTAGGAGTCCTGTCTTTGAGAATATACCAAAGTCAAATGGAAAAGCAAATTTTGAATATCTCACAGCAGACTGCAGCCTCTGGTTAAGCCTCTTTGCCCTTCAAAATGATCATAAAAGTATCCTTATGCACATAGTACTGAATGACTTCTCATTTACAAGTGCATTCAATCTATGCTGCAGTAGGAAGGTTATGTTCTTGGGGACCACTTGCTTGCCCAATGCACAGATGATTACTTTGAGGTCATCACCTTAATATCAAAATAATCTGTGGGTTTGTGAGGTTTAGAGCCCAGCAAATAATTCTCACGTTGCTTACGTTTACAGAAGGCTGTATTTAATTATCTGCTCCATCCAATTAGTTTTGGATTTCCTTACTGACATTTTTACTCAAAGGCTATTCTGCTGTATTTATAACAGGTTTTCTTTTTTCCTGATGAATTCAAACCCCATTCATTTCAGTATGCACAGTTTGATAATACCTAATAAATAATTCCGTGGATTTTACTCACAAATTTGAAGCCATTTCTGATCTTGCTGTATCTCATTAATTCAATAGATATCAAAGCCTTCTAGGTAGATTTTCTGTGTAATGTTCTTTAACCCATAAGAATTAAAACAGTTCCTCAAAGGGGCTGCTAGACAAGTTTGTGAGAGAAGGAAGATAGACAAGACTATTAGACAAATTTGTGAGAAAAGGAAGATAGACAAGAGTATTAGACAAATTTGTGAGAGAAGGAAGATAAAGGATACAATGAAGAATCCTGAGCAGGAGGGGATCATGGAATGTTATAACTTCTTTTCCCACCAAAAAAAAAAAATCCAAAACTTTTCAATTTGGAAAACTAGGGAAACCCATTAGCATTTCTGTCTTGGAATAATCAGCATTTGCCACTAGATTTATCAGTTCATGAACTGTTCCCTCAATCATTACAATGCCAGAATCACAGAATTTCAGTTCTGAGCATCTCTTCCACTTATGAAAAGTGCACAAGCCCTTTTTTTTGGAGAAGCTGGGTCTCTCTGCATACATGTTTAGTTGGTTCCTGCTATGCTAGAAGAGTTGTGCTTCCAACAAACTCTATAGATAAGCTGTGGTGGCCTCTTTCTGCTCTTTTCCAAGAGCTTTCTTTATAAGACAGTAAACTGTGGCTTGATCTGGTATTGCCTGGCATTGATCCTGTTTTAGGAGCCACAGAAACAATTGATTTGTCTTCTTTCATCCTTTATCATAGAAGCTGCAGTTGAAACCTAAGCTGTTTTCCCTCTGTCAGTGGCTCCTCTGTCAGTGCACTTTAGCTGATGAAAACTGTGTTAACAAGAGATGTTTTCAAAGGGTAGTTAGGAAAATTAAGGTATTAAAAATGTAAAAGCAAAGAGAGGGATAATATGTTGAATGCTAGAAAAAGCAAAGAATCATTTACATGTAAGGACTTCTAATTTTTTTCCCAACTTCTGATATTTCCTTAGATGTGTAGGGAGCCAATTCAGGACTTGAGTGCATGACTATAAACTGATTGCAATTATTTTTACTGTGTTAGTGGTATAAACAAGCCCAGAACAAAAAATACCCATTTTTTTATTACCCCTCATGAGTAACTAAAAGGGAAAAATTGAAAAAAATATTGTTGCTGGAATATTTACAAATACTGGGACAATGATTAATAAATTCTCCTGTTTCAGAACAGAGTGGATTTTCTGCCTGCTTGTACATGTTTTGACTACTTTGCATATACACAGCACAATATGATCAATCTCTGTTATATTTTTTTCCTGTTTTTTTTTTTTTTTTTTTTAGGAAAGCAAATATTTCTGGTTAGAGTTCTAGTCAGTGAAAAATTACAAGCTAAAAGGTTTTTTATTATTATTATTCAAATGTAATTTCTTGAAAGCTAGCTTCAAAGTAGGACTGTGGTGTGTGAACAGAGGAACGCTAGCACATTACCTGTTTAATTTGTATCTCACTTGCTTTCCAAGTATCCAAAAGAGATATAAAGTGGCCAGCACAAACAGGCAATAGACAATATGTAGTATACATTCTTAAGGAGCAGGAACATACTTTTAAAAAGACAAGCATTCATTTTTTTCAGCTGTAAGTACCCACTTCACACGGATTCAGTACATTATCATGGCTAATCTTTACCAACACATTTAGCCACCAAGATGAGATCTATACACTTGCCACTGTCACTCCTAATGTGACATGCATCCCATCAAAATGAGAGCAGTACTTGTTCTCCTCTGTGTGAAAGCAACTGATGATAATCTGTTGCAGTGGCTTGATCACGCATCCGAAGTTCCCTTTGAAATCATTTGTTTTTTTCTTAGAGAAGCTGTGGAGCATGTGCTAAAAAGAGCTTTTCTGGATGACTTCCTGTGTTTCCTCACTTCATCCCATTCTCAAAAGAAATTTTCCCATCCTTTCTCTTTTACACTTTTTGTCATATTGCTTTAGTTCTTCTCTTAGAGTGCAGCCATGACTTGTTTCCCTTTTGCATTAAAAAATTCTCCTTTTTCCCACCATCAAATAATCATGTAGGGTTTTGTTGCCTACTTCTCCCTGACATTCTTAATAGCTCCATGAAGTAACTGTCAGTTTGCCACTTTATCTCCTGTGTTTCCAGGAAAAACTTTCCTCCCGAGTAACTAATGGAGAAAGAGCTGGCTGAGTGTTTCCATGACTATCTTTCAGTCTCTCCCAGCTGCCTTTTCCTAAATGTCAGAGCCACTCTCCAGCATGGTTACCATGGTGCCTTCAGCTGGCATGCCTGCAAGGCTTCACAGAGCCAGCACACCCACTGCACGTTTCAGAGGAACATACCAGGAGGGAAGGCTCTTACCTGCTGTGTCACAGTTAAATAGAATGTATAGAAAGGTACTTCTTGGTGCATATTCTGTGTAAGATTGGCTCCAATTTAGTAGCATAAAACCCATTCAATCAATTAAGGATATTCTCTTTGTGCCTCCGTTTGTGAGGATAGTGGTACATATAAAGATGTGTTACAAGTTACATAGATAAACCTGCTAGTGAGTTGCCAGCTGTACAGGTCATAAATGTAAGTGCTTCTGGAGAACAGTGAGATTTATACTGTGCTATATTCATTAACTATCTTCTATAAAAAAATTTTAAGGTGTTTTCTTTTTCCTTATAATTTATTATTCAATTTCAAATACTGTTATTAGCAAAAGAAACTTTTCATCAATGTGGCTTTCTGACATGAAAGTCAATACAAATAAAGTGTATTCTGCATCCTGCTGTTGGAAAACATGATTTTTTAAACCTCAGGTTCCTAACTAGCAATCATAACTAGTTGATAGATTAGTAGCTGAAATAACAAAATCCTAAATGCTAAAATGACAACAGATTTTAAAGTTTACTTTGAAATTCCATGCAACTGAGTCATATTGTTGTTTCTAAAATTTACCTTTGTTCCAAATAATAAGCTACTAGTAAGTTCTCTTTCAGTCAGTCAATTTTTTCAGGTTCAGTTGGTCATATTCTCTTAAACAAATGGTTAGGTAGACTGCAAGCACATTTCAGGTGATCATAAAATAAGAGCTCTGAACTGCAGTGTACTTTGATCTGTCTCCTTGATAAATGTTTTATAGAAATAAAATATTCCTCTCCCAGTTGCTCAGCTTTAGTTGCTGTGAATGAAGTGGTATTTTCCAGTCCTTTAATTGAAGGTTCAGGGTTCTGTTATTGGTACCATATATGAACTCCCCAACTCCAACACTGTTGCTACAGGCAATTGTGCCATCTAACTCTTATACAAAATTAATTGAAATCTGTTTTAAAAATAGGTGTAATATTTTGCTTCACAGTTTCACTGAAAGACTATCTCAGAAACTCATTCTTGACTTTTCATAAATTATAGAGTCATTTACATTGGAAAAAACCCTTAAGACCATTGAGACCAGCTGCTAACCCAACACTGCCAAGTCCCCCACTAAACCATGTCCCTTAAGCAACACATCTTTTAAATGCACCCAGGGATGGTAACACAGCCACCTCCCTAGTAGCCTTTTCCAGTACTGGATAACCCCTATGATGAGGGATATTTTTCTAATAGCCAATTTGAATGTCCTCTGGTGCAATTTGAGGTTATTTTATTATGTCCTGTCACTTGTTACCTTGGAGAAGAGACTGACCCCCACCTGGCTACAGACTGCTTTCAGGGACTTGAAGAGTGAAAGTTCTACCTTCAGCCTCCTTTTCTCCAGAATAACCACACTCAGCTCCCTCAACTGCTTCTCATCAGGCTTGTGGTCCAGACCATTCAGCAGCTTTGTTGCCCTTCTGTGGATACACTCCAGCACCTCAATGCTGTTCTTGTAGTGAGTGGCCCAAAACTGGACACAGAATTCAAGCTGTGGCCTGTCCAGTGCCAAGTACAGGGGGCCACTCCCTCGCCTGGTCCTGACTACACTATTTCTGATGCACTCCAGGATGCCATTGTCCTTCCTGGCCACCTGGGCACATGCTGGATCATGTTTAGATTGCTGTCATCCAGCACCTCTGGATCCTTTTCCACTGGGCCACAACCTGGAACATTGCATGGGGTTGTTGTGACCCAAGGGCAGGACTTGGCATTTTGCCATGTGGAACCTCATCCAGTTGCCCTCAGCCCGTTGATCCAGCCTGTCCAAATCCCTCTGAGAGCCTTCCTGACCCTCAGCAGATCAGTAATCTGGCCCAGCTTGGTGTTGTCTCCAAACTGATTGAGGAGACACTTGAGCCCTTCATTCAGATGATTGGTTAAGATGTTGAATGGAACTGGCCCCAATAGTGGGCCCTAGGGCACCCTGCCTGGGACTGGCTGCCAACTGGGTTTTACTCCTTTCACCACCACTCTTTGTTCTTAGCCAACCAGCCAAACTGATTTGGATTTCAAAGGTAGCTGTATTAGTGGACTGTTGAGATAATCTGGTTCTTCTGGTAGAATTAATTGTTTCTTTCTATTGGCAAAATTTAGCTGCATTGATATCCATTTTCTGTTAGTTTTTAAGTTAAACCACAGTAATCTGGTCTCTTGTCCCCCTTTGATTGTTACACTAGCTTTTTCTGCTCAATTATGTTTCATCTACAATTATTTGTCTTCAGCCAGAATCTCATGCAATTATCCTACATGAACTGTTCCCAGGATCTTTTGCAGAGGTATTAGTACTTCATTATCTTTACTAGGAGTTGCATGGTTAGAATTTTAGTACACACTTGCCTTTCCATCAGTTTACAGCCCTCTGAAACTGTCAGACATGGTCTGATTCTCCTCCTCCCCCATGTTTTTCCTATGTTGAGATTCTTATTAGTAACAAAAACTCCCACTACTGTCTCAATGTATCATTTTACAAATTGCATTGTTGAATTTCATGCCATATTTAATACTGTTTTTCTTGAGGTCAGCTGCTTTTGGACCTCCTTGTGATTGTGTGTTTTCACATGTTATGTCATCAGTAGGTGAAATTAGCAAAACTGAGAATCTCCAGAGCTTCCTGCACAGACACAGCCTAGTACTTCCTATTTACTGCTGCTTGCTATTTTTCTTCTTTTCTCATCACGAAAGTATAGAGTTGTTAGTGCTGGGTGATAACAGTAACAGGAAAATATGGTAACAATTTGGTGTATTTACTGATATATTCAGCACAATTAAAAAATTACAGATTTTCTGCTTTTCCAGACCCTTTTTGTTTTCCGTCCTTCCTTCGACCACTTCCTTCCTTCCTTCCTTCCTTCCTTCCGCCACTTCCGCCACTTCCGCCACTTCCGCCACTTCCTTCCGCCACTTCCTTCCTTTCGCCACTTCCTTCCTTCCGCCACTTCCTTCCTTCCTCCCTTCCTCCCTTCCTCCCTTCCTCCCACCACTTCCTTCCGCCACTTCCTTCCACCATTTCCTTCCTTCCTTCCTCCCTTCCTCACTTCCTCCCTTCCCTTTCTTTATTTACTTTCTTTTTTCCATGATATCTCAATTTTGTTATCACCTAAACAGTCATTTGTGTTCTCATTCAAATTCCACAAGCACATTCAGCCTCACTCTAACTCCACTGCCTTCATGACCATGAGTCAATAAAAGGAAGTTGGCTTATAAAACGTTCTATATCCTAGGTGAAATATCACTTATGTTGTAAGTTTATTTCCTGTTCAAGCATCACTACATTGCAATGATCTATAGTCTAAAAATGAATGACTATATGAATACTTAATATACAGTTAGTACATTTATTTTGCTATTACCCATAGATAAATCTCTTTGATAAATTCCTGTGTAAATAAAATTTAAATTATTGCTAAGTAGGTATACACAATTCTACTAACTGCTACAAATTACCTATACTTAGGTTCCAAACTTCAGTGTTACTGCCTGAACTAAAGCCAACTGAAATCAGTGCAAAAGATATCCCTTAACATAAAATTAATCTACTGTTCAGTCCTACCTTATAGTTATGACCAATTTATATCACATTAACAGTGGAGTATGTTTCTAAACAAAATTTTTATGTATGGATCTTAGCAATGATGAAGCAGGTAGGAAAAATACTGAGAAATTGAGTACAAACATTTATTCTTCTTTCAGTGTGTAAACATTATCAAACTAATTTAAAAATTATCATAGCAAAACTAGGAGTATTTGGCAATTAGGTGAGGAATCACTTCATAACACCCAGTGTCAATTAGCTGTTGCCATGCAGGCCCCTCTTTATTTTACATTCCAAGAAAAATTACAAGCTTATTAGCTTTATTCTGCAAAGTCAATAATCAGTGAAAATTTATATTGATGTAAAATTGTCATGAAACTTCTTATTTGGCACCTCTCTAAGAGGTACAGCTAAGTTTGCACTTTCCAGAGTTACAGTTTTAGTCCATGGTAGCACAAAATTCAACATAATGCAAGCAAATACATCTTTTTCTACACAATCAAGAATTATGTAGATTTTTACAAAGTTTATGGTAATGTGAAAATAGAAAATAGTTTCAAAAATCCTTTCAAGACGTATGCAAGAAATCCCCCTAGATGTGATATTCTTTACTATTTTCACTAACATCTCAGGTAACAGAAGGCAGGGCATTTGCAAATTCATGGGAGACACCATGCTGGAAGTTGCAAGGATTTTGGGTGACATAGAAAGAATTCAAAATGTACTTGAGAAATATTCTGAAATTAATCAAGTAGAATTTTTCAATAAAGTGATGACAGCAAGCACAAATTACTTCCACCAGGAAAGAAAATCAAACATGTAAATGCAAAATGGGTACTGGCTGGTTAGGTGGCTGTATGGCAGTTAGCCATAATTGCATCTGAATTAACAATATGTTGTCATTGCAGAAAAGGCATTCCCATTTTGAGGTGAATTAACAGGAAAGATGTATAAGGCATGGGAGGCAATTATTCTGCTCTACTTGTCACTAGAAATATCTCAGCTGTAGTTCTGTATTTATGCTTGGGCTGCACACTTGTAGAAAAGACAGTGACAAATTGAGAGAAGGTGCAGAGAAGAATGAAAAAAAATGATCGGTGTCTAAGGAAGCTCAAAATCCTTGGAAGGTAACTGAAGGAAATAAGTCAGTGTAGAAAACGGGGCTAGGATAATATTTTTCAAATATTTCAAAGCTGTCCATTTTTCTCAATTCCATTGACGTGACAAGGTTGAATCAGTTTAATCTGCAGATGAAAAAGCCAAGGTGCAATAATAGGAAAATATAACTGTGAGAATAGCTCCATTCAAGTTTTTTAGGAAGGCTGTGGAATCCCTCTTATTGAAGTTCTTTCAAAAAATGGGGAAGACAAGCATTAGTGAGAGATTATTAAATCTGATTAAACTTGATCCTGTAATGAAGGAAAGGACTCAGATGACCTTTCAGTCTTGCACATCTGTGATGCTTTGGGGCAATGTAAGACCCAATTTAATCATCTTTCAAACAGCACCTCGTGTCTACGTCATTGCTTAGCCAAAGAGAATACTACCAACCATTCCTGAAATTACCCAGATTTTCAAACCTTCACGACTTTGTTAATGATTAAACATTTGTCTAAGAAAATTGTTATCTATGCTGGGTGATTTCCTCAGTGTCATGGTTTGACGCTGGCCCAATGCCAGTGCCCCCATGAAAACCCATCTTCCCCTGGTGTCTGCTGTGAGATGTGATCAGAGACAGAGCAAAGCAGGCCTCCACTTGTAAACAAAGGAAAAAACTTTATTATCATATAACTACAGTAAAATTAACACACAGAGCAGAATGGAAACCTCTCAAACATTTTCTCCTCCCCCCCACTCAATTTCCACAGAATAACACAAAACCTTAGATCTTTGCCCAGTCCATCACCCTTCAGATAATCAACTCAGTCCATCTCCACCCTTCCAACAATCACCCCTCATTTCATCAAGGAGAGATGAGCCCCTCTTTTGCTACCACAGGCAAATCCCCGTCACTCAGCACCACACGTCGTGACTTCTTCCTTCCATGTTCAGTGCTCTCACCACTGCACATGGACCAGAGCTGCTTTTAGGGTTTCCCCTTTCAAGGATGCTTCGCCCAGTTCCAGAAGAGAACGACAGTCTCTCACCTCATTTCGGGACACCAGTCCCCCCCAATATTTCACCCCCTGGGGCCGAGGGGTCTCACCATCACTTCATCACCTGTCGTCTCCGCTCACATCACTCCTTTGGCGCCGCCTCCCCCTAAAATGCAGTCTCTGTATTACAGGAAAGGTTTTGTCCATGGCTATACAAGAAAAGTCCAGCCAAAAGCCACTCCATCATCTCCTCCACCTAGGATTTTTTCCTCAACTTCCCTCAGTCGTTCTTCACTTGCACAGCTTTCATCACACTTCCATATTTCCTCTCATCCGTCTCTCTCCTCCTTCGACTCCCGGAGGATCAGCATTTGCCAGGTTTCCATCATCCCACAGAAGGGTTAAAATCACAGTCTCTGCTCATCCCAAACTCCCACACCGGGCACCGCCGGTTGCCGCCCCTCCCCTTCTCTTCCTCGGCCAGGCCAGTGCTTATCAAGTTCAAGATAGCACTGGCACCTCTCTCCTTCTCTCTCTCTCCTGAGAATGGGGGGCTGCCCGCTGCCTCTCTGAGTTCTTCCACCCTTCCATCTCTGTGGGGAACTCACTCTTGTCCAAACCATCGCCTCCCGTCCTCTGCCCAAGGCTCCGGCCCACCTCCCTCGGCCGCATGGCTTTCCCCTCCCCCGCCCAGCCCGAAGCTGGGCAGGGGAGGTCTGACCTTCTCCACCAACCAGAACCAAGAGAGAGCGATCCCCTGGGAGCTCCTCGCTTTAAACCCCTGTGTTCTCAGAGGCGTATCCATACCCTCAATGGTCAAACCAGGTGCCAATATCCACATCTGGGCACCTATTGGTTTGACCACCACCACCTCCCAAAATCTCATTTCCTCTCAAACCACGACACTCAGTTTTTGACATTTTGAGGCTGTGGGAGGAGGGGCCTGCAGGGAGTAATCCAGACAAAATTATTGGGATTTTTATAAAGAGACACAAAAAAAATGTGCAAGTTCTCTCCTCTGGAAAAAAAAAAAAAGGCAAAACATTTCTCTGAAAGCCTGATATGCCCTTATTTTGGATCTGGATTCTGGAAGCATGAGGTAGTTTTTATTTTATCAACTCAGTTTCTTTATAAGGCAAGTTTTTCTTGGGCAAG
The DNA here is from genome assembly GCF_015832195.1 of Motacilla alba alba. Classification (NCBI taxonomy): domain Eukaryota; kingdom Metazoa; phylum Chordata; class Aves; order Passeriformes; family Motacillidae; genus Motacilla; species Motacilla alba. The sequence continues at coordinate 22,264,991 of NC_052031.1, read as the reverse complement.
CTCTTGACACTGTGCCCTGACATAAAATATTTGTTGAAATAATTTAATGTTACCTGTGTGATTTAGACTACTGTAATTATTTTGAATGGAATTGCAGTAGAATCCAGTAGGATGGAAACCTCTGTCTGAGAAAGTAAATTCTTAAGTCACTCAGACTTGTTTCTGGGGCTTGCCTGATTTGCACCTACAATTCAAATTTAACATTGAAGATTTCTTGTAACTCTAAGTTCATAACTTTCTGTGGGTTTTATCAATCACTTACTCTTCCAAAACTTTTGGATGCCTTTTTGAAATCCTAAATAATTGGCTTTTCTTTGGACATTTGTTGCAGACAATTTCAGATTAAATGGATTTAATTTAATTTCATTTAATTTTCTATCTGTTGAACTACTGCAAACCTGCATTCAGAACACTGAAGGCAGGCAGTATTTTCTTTCTTGTGCCTCTGAGCAGCTCAGATCATCTGGACTGTCAGCAGCTGGAATGTATTGACTTCACTGTCAGAGGAGCCCGAGGGCTGAGTAGTCTGCATTTGTACTGCTTTTATCTTGTTCTGCATTTGTGTGCCCTGTGAACTAGCAGGGCCCCATTTCACAGAGCCCACAGATAGTTGAGTCACCTGTTCACTCAACTCATAGTTTCTAGTGGCTGTTTTGAATTTGTTCTAGCATTCACATTTTATCTTAATGAGATAATATGAGAAATCAGCTTTTCCAGGCTGCTGTCTCAGAGCACCTCCAACAGCTTCCTTCAGCAGTATCACTGTGCATCACTGGTGCTCACACATTTGCTGTTGGTGAATCACTTTCTTTTATGTCACACTCTTTTGCTGTCTGCCTAGCTGAAACATTCCTTGGAGTATTCCCAAAGGTAACTGCACTGGGGTGTATGATGAATCCATGTCCCTATGAGGATAATGTTAGGTTTCTTTTTTGTGTCATAATGATACTTCATAATGGAGCCAGAACTTATGCCTAGAGATGGAATAGTTACAAAGAAAACCAACTCAACAATAACAAATCTAGAAAAAACAATTGTAGTCACTTTTTAAAATGTCAGGCTTGCATCCACATAGCCTTGCAAACTTTTTGTATATGTTCTTTAAAAAACACAAACTGCTTTCTGTTTTCTGAGCCGCCCAGAGCACTGGCATGACCCTGTAAATTTTTTCCATGTTTTTATTGTAAACAGGTACATTATAGGAGTCCATGTAAGCAGATGCTCCTTTAGCCTAAGATACATTTATATATAAATTTAGGACCTGATTCCAGCTATGCAGTCCCTTGAGGTTACTGGGAACTTAAACCACTGTAATTTACAGGCCTGTGCACTTTGCTGATTTGAAGGAAGAGGTGCAGTCAGGAAAAAAATGTCTCTGTCACTTCCAAAACATCTTTCTTCCCTCTGATGTATTTTAATAACGCATGGAGTGACTATTCTAGTTGTCAGGAATCACTGGGGTACTCTCTGTCAGCAGAGCACAGAGGGGCTGCTGTGTGTGAGGATCGGGGCTGTCTATCTCTGCATAAGGGCACCATGTTCATCAGGCTCAAGTATCACTTGTCCCCTTCTTTATTTTCAAATGAAGCATCCACTGCTATTAATTAAGTTAAAGTGAAATGAAATACACAATCAAGCAATACTTTTCCATTAGAAACGCCCCTCAGGGATACATTTGGTTTTCTTTTTACATATTTGTACTATCCATGTTGCACATTCCACATAAATTTGCAGCTTAGAGTCTACAAAGTGGCAGGCTCTTACTGAAAATAGTCCTATCTAATCTTGTACAGCTCCTTTCTTCTTCCCACACTGTGGTGCAATTTTCCTGCAAATTAGCCCAGCTCACTGGAACTGAGGTTCCAGATGAAGCTTCCACATCTCTCAGATTATATCATCTCTGAGTAAAAGGCAAAAACAAGACCTAAAAGGAAAGACAAAACTTCAGACTGTTCCCTTGTCCTCTTCCCCTACCCTAAATGCTGAAACCACAAGGTGAAGTCAGGCTTCTTTTCAGCTTGAAAGCAGAGCCCTTTTGTCCCCAGAGGCCTCAGCAGCCCAGCCTTCTTGGAAAGGTTGGACACTTCTCTCTTTTACTGGTTAGGCCTTTTCTTAATATCTTGGCATAACTCTTTCAGGAAGAATAAACCCAAAAATTCAAGTCACTGCTTCCTCATCCAGTGCTCTAATCACTAGCGCACTTGCAGTGGAATATGATCTGTGGCCGTTAAGAGAAAATTGATTGGACATTTTGGGCTGACCTTTGAAAGGTGCCTGCCTTCCATACAGGCAGAGAAGAGAAAAAGACAATTAATTTATGAACACTGGCTCTCCCCTTCAAGTCCTTCTGCCTTTGGCTGTGTAGCATTAGATGCATTAGATACGTTTCATTGAGCCTGTGCGCTGCTGCAGAGACATGGTCAGAAACTTCTGCCAGTGTTACCACTCAGTTTCTTATTTTTGTTGGAGTAGAACAATGGTGTATGGATGCTCATGAGAAAGCATCCTCTAAAAATAGTGTGATGTCAAATGACAAATGTGCTCCTTCAAACCAAGTAATCTGATTTTCTTGGAAATGACTGACCAGTTTTGATTTTGCAAAGAGAATCCTTTAAATGCTGTACAGGGCAGCAAACCTGCAGTTTAAATACCAACATTTTAAGCAGAAATGCAGCTTATGCAATTTGAAATTACTAAATATTTCTCAGAATATATTTATATACTCACTTTTTGTTTTTCCTCCTCTGCTTGAATGAAGGTTGTTTTTACATTCCACAGCTCATGTAGGAGGCTATGCAAGAAGTTAGTAATAAAATATTAATGTTGTCATCCCACAGGACATATTGTTTATACCATCACAGATGCAGTTTACATCTCAGATCAATACAGCAATTTTTAAAAACCTCTTTTGAAAGCAGCAATTGGAGTATGATTATAGTTGTCCACAGTAGTTATATCATACAGCAAATTAGGAAATCTATGTCAGGACACATTATGCTAATGGGAATCTTGTAAGATTTTTAAACAATGTAAGTAGATGCCAGATTTGCAAACTGATGACCCTTTTTTATACAATACTCTCAGTAGGGAGGAGAGAACAAAAATATTGTTGACTCGAACATGGCTGTCAAGTTAATGCTGCACAGGAACCTACAACACTAATCACCCTTCTTGAATGCAAGTTCTCCCTTTCTTTAGCTCTCTCATAAGTTATCCCTTAAGCACTCATTAGCTGCTGCAGCTGAAAGTTGGCAAATTTGTTTTCAGTGTCAGCTACCACCATTTCAGTCCTGGCCAGATACAAAAGAGACAACAGTATACTGCCAATGACACTTTGTTTCCTGCAGTATATGTAAAGAAACATTTTGTTTACAAAACCAGTTAAAATGGAGTAAGTTCTTACATACTTGTGCTCCATAAAATGCCCACTGTGTACTGGGTGAGAACTGCAAAAATTATGATGCAAAGGATTGGAAATTCTCAATCCTAAATGGCTATTTAAGTAGCACATCTGGAGAAGGACATCTGCCAAATTTTTAGCAATCAGCAACAGCATCATTACAAGGGAACCATTATGGTATGTGTAATGGTAATATTTATCTTATGCAACTGAGAGTTTGTCCTAATATGAAATTAAATTATGTACCAAATTAAAGGTTAGATCAAGCCTTACAGTCTTTCAATGGGCTCTACTTCTTATCAAAGAGGAAGTTGTCAGACCTAATCTGAAGGGGGGAGTTTATGCAGATATACAGCTGCAGCCAAGTCAAAGGACATGGGAATGCAGAGTGGGCAAGGGCAGGGAGTAAAGCTCCCTTAGTGCTCTGTGTGTGCAAGCTGAGGATTATTTGAACAGTGATCAAGTGTTCTCAGGAGACAGGTTTTAATTAAATTCTGCTCAGCTAAGAAGTTGGACAAGGACACAATTGTCAACAAACATCCCTCCTTGATGAGACTGAATGCCAGCATCATGAGACCCTCAGAGTGTCACTCAGTATTGCAGTTTGGTGGAATAGCAGTAATGTTACAGGTTAATGGTACAGAAGCAAGAACAGTGCTCTTCAGGCTCTGCCTACTGATGTTTCCAATGTGCCCATGGAATACAATTTTCCAAGCTGTGGAGTAGTGTGCTCAACTCATCTCACAAATGAGAGGGGCCCAGGATGGCCGTGCAGAGTACTTGTAATACCTCAGGAGCTCTTAGCTCTGATAGAGTTTATGTAGCTCTGGTGAAGACATTTTCTTTCTGACTTGATTTAACAAGTTCAATTTCTTTTTTTTTTTTTTTACAAGGTTCAGCATAATGGGAAAAGAGTAATACTGGAAAGGAGTTATTACTCTGTCTCTCTTGGTCAGTGATTTGGATGATGGGGCAGAGTGGACCCTCAGCAAGATTGCTGATGATATACAACTCTGAGGAGTGCTGAGGGGCCTCATCAGACTGGAGAAGTGGGCTGACAGGAACCTCATGAAGTTGACCATAGGAAAGTGCAAAGTCCCACACTTGGGAAGGAAGATCCTTAGACGCTAGCACATGCTGGGAGACAGCCAGCTGTAAAGCAGCTCTGTAGAAAAGAGCCTGGGAGTACTGGCGGTCATGAGTCAACAATGTGTCTTTGCAGCACAAAAACAAAAAAAAAAAAGGGTAATGTTTAATGTTGACCTGGGCTGCACCAGCTAGAGTGATGCCAGCAGGAAGGGAGAGGTGATCCTTCCCCTGTCCTCATCCCTGGTGAGGCCACACCTGAGTACTGTTCTGGACTCCTCAGTACAGGAGTCATGGATGTATTGATGGTGCTCTGAGCAATACGGTCTGGTGAAAAGTGCCCCAGTCCATGGTAGAGGGGTTGGAACTAGATGATTCTGAGGTCCCCTCTAATCCAACTCATTCTGTGATTCTGTGATTAGAGATAGTCCAGTGAAGATAACAGGCAGAATCTGAAACACAGGAGGTTCCCTTTAAACTTTGGGAAACGCTTTTTTTCCTGTGACAGGAACTGAGCACTGACTCAGGTTGTCCAGAATTGTGGAATCTGCATGCCTGGAGAGATTCAAAAGCCTGGTCCTAGGCAACTGGCTTTAGATGACCTAATCTGAGCAGGGGGTTTGTACAGTGAGGCCCAGAGATCCATGCCACCCTCAACTGTTCTGTGGTTATGTGATTCCAAGTAAGAATCTCACACAAAAGGCAGATCATTACAAAAGCAGAGAAGGAAGGAAATAAAAGAACATGGCATGCTAAGAGATGATAAGGGTGAGTGAGTCTCAATAAAAGTTTGCAATGGTAAATCTCCACAGAATACGAGTTTCAAAGACAACAGTGAGTCAAGGAACTATTTATCAGAACTGCAGTGTGACAGGATATTAGCAAAAGTACAGGCAATATAAAAAAAAAATGTTTTTCACCAAATCTCCTGTGACTCATAGTCACAAACCGGCAGTATTTTCTGTGAAGTAAAAAACATCTGTTCTTTGTAGAAACAATTCCATGGAAACTCCACTCACTGAGTCTTCTAGATTTGATGTTGCCCCACAGGGAGGTAGGCTATACTGGAAACAAAAGATTCTGGGTATTATTCCAAGATAGAGCTTGTTCTCATGAAGGGAAAAGTTGCTGTTGCCTACAGCAGAGAGAAATTATTTTCAAAGACTTCACAATTACATATGCAAGAATCTGTCTCTGCATTTTCTCAGAAACTTTCATTTACATAGTTCTTTTGCCTTGCTTTCCCACCCCCCAAGCTCCCACCTTCTTCTAATGTAATACATTATTCACTATTTTAGAATCGATGCAGAAGAATCATATAATTTACCTATAGGGTTTTTTTGATCAGTCCCTTAGACTGAAATCTCTGTGTAAATGTTGTGCAAGTTCTTCAAGAGTGACATTAACCTTTTCATATTTTCAAAACTATACCAAGAGATGAAGATTCAGTACTTGGGCTTCTCTGTGTCTTGCCTGTGTGATATGCCTTAGCTAGAAAATCAGGTGTTCTATCTTCTCTTTGATGATCATAACCTTTTGCCACTTTTCCCACCCCAGTTGTAATCAATACCTACATTAGTCATCCACAGCTACCCTAATTAGGGAGAAGTCATACACAGGTCCTCAAAGAATTAGAGAGAGAGGAGAGACTGATACATTGTGGTGTAGAGTACACATGGTAAGCAAAAGAAAAATTCTTACAGAAAAATAATATTTCAAAAACTGAATAGTTGGTTTGTACTTTGCATAAACTAGGTGAGGTTTCTTCTCTAATTTTCTTCATTATCTTTCATGCGTTCGGGTTTTGGCTTGGATACAGTTAAGTTTCTGCTTCTTAGCTGCTACAGTGTTGTGTTTTGAATTTAGTATGAGAATAATGTTATTAACACCCTGATGTTTTAGTTGTTGCAAAGCAGTACTTGCCTTAAGTCAAGGGCTTTTCAGTTTCCCATGCTCTGCCAGTGTGGAGGAGGTGCAAAGAACCTGTGAGGGAGAACAGCTAGAACAGGTGACTCAAACTGGCCAAAGTGGTGTTCCCTACAGACCATCAGACTCAGTCCATAAATTCAGGGGAGTTGGCTGGGAGCCAATTGCTGCTGGGGAACGGGGTCAGTGGGTGATGACAAGTGTATTGTGCATCACTTGTTCCTCTTGGATTTTATTCCTCTCTTTCTCTCCTTTTTCATTACTGTTATTATTAGTACTATTAATATTAGTATTATTAATACTATTATCTCAACCCATGAGTTTTACTCTTTTTCTGATTATCTTTCCCATCCCACTGGGGTGTGGGGAGTAGGCAAACATTTGCATGGTATTTAGTTGTTGGTTGGGGTTAAATTATGGCAATATGCAATCTGAGTTTCTTGTTTGAGATTATAGTAATTAGGTATCATAATTTGATGCAAATTTAGGTCAATAATGGCTTTGTGACTTTGGTCACAAGAGGAAAATTTTTCAGAATGAGAACAGTCAGACATTGAAATAATCTCCCCAGGGAAGTGATGGACTTTCCATCCAGAACACCTGTAAGATTCTGCTGGACAGGGTGCTGGGCCATCTTTTCTACACTGTGCTTTTGCTAGAGAGGTTGAATGAGATGATCACTGAGGTCCCTTCAAACCTGGAATTCTGTGGTTCAATGATTAAATAGTTATGGAACCATGTCAGTAAACTTCAAATGTGTACAGTGCTATTTGTTGCCATATTGCAAGAACTAGCCATTGAGCTGGAATAGAAACTATAAAACAACTTGAAATATTATATTTATTCATTTTTAACAGAAATATGATCTATTTATGTGAATAGATTTTTGTGGCCATCAGTATGTTCTGTGACCAGAACAGCTGACTGCGCACTTTGATCTGGTTGTGAGGCTGAGACCTAATTCAAATGAGAACCAAAACACCAGAGAAATACTACAGAAGAAATAGACACTGATTTAGAGTTTATGGTGCCAGTGGAAGCAACATGAGGAATTTTGCAGTCTACACAGTAAGTTCTGTGTAGACTTCTCAAGAGCACAAAGGTTTAGTGTGTCCCATTGTCCATATAACTCAATACAGTTCTGTATAGCACATTTCTGCCCATCTCCTCATTTTCTCCTTACCATTATGCAAACAAAATGTGTACTGAAATTCCCATAGAAGTGTGATACGAAATCCTGCTAAAATATGCTAAAAGTAATCCAAATTTCCTATGGTATTATGTTCTTCTGGAGATATTTAGGAGCTTCATTTTATAAAAATTGAAACTGTGTGAAAATGAGAACCTAGGGAGCAAAGAACCAGAATTACTGGTATGTCATTTTGGACATTAGGGTAGTTTTTCTGCAGACAGCTTCTGGGACTCCCTGGTCAGTGATGTAATCCAATAGTCTTTTATATTTATCTTGCTTTGGTTTATATCTATCTAGGTCCTTGATTTTTAGGATCTTTATGTTATTCTTTACAGCTGAAATAAATGCCTTTTTGCTATTCAGAGTTAAATGCTGACCTTTTTGATGGCTATTTGTGGGACTTTTGCATTCACAGTTCAACTGCTGCTCAATAGTGATGTTTTATATGCTCACAGCCAATCTGATTCAAAGCCCAGAGAACCTACTTGTGGATTATTTTTATAATTCAGCAGGCTTTGGATCAGAACTCATGACTGTTGCCTTTATGAAATGTATTATTCTTCTAGATAGGCTTATCCTGACCCAAGTTATTTTCCTAGGTGGTAGCAACATAGTTATGCATGTGTTTGATAACAGGAAAAAGTGCCCCTATGCTATACCACAACAGGACTTCTCATGGAACTAAACAGACTGCCTGTTAACATTTAATGGTCCAAGAGGGAGGGAGAATAGAGGGAAGAGAGCAGGGGAAAGGAAAAAATAAGAAAGAGGACAAGAGGGAGGTCATACCAGAATAGAAGGGAAAAGGAGACTATATTGATTTTCTCAGTGATAGCCAATATTGTTAGATTTGCTGAGCTGAGAAAGAGATTATATACTCTATTCTAAAATTCATCATTGCATTTTGTTTCTTTACAACAGTGTGCCTGGAGTGCCTGGTTCTGTCACGCAAGCTAATTTCTAAAATACAGTAGAATCTGCTTTGTAATAATGAGGAGAGAAAAGTGAAGACTAACACAGCGCCATAATGCGAGTCATTAGACTTAGACGGTGATCTGTACTCCAGCAAAAAATGAGGTTTCTTGCTGCTGAAGATGAGTTTCATTGTGCTCATCTCCTGGGACTGCATGAACTATCACCTTGTCAGACAGGTGCTAAATGCTGTGCTTGAAGTAGGTTATAGCTTCCTCTTCCTTTGCTCCAGCTGAGAGTCCTTTAAAGTGCATTTTTTAGGCCTGTTTAAAATTGGTGCAACCTTTGTGTCTACGCAATTTCTTTCATGTGCAGCCATTTCATTTCTCATAAAATGGTACTTGCACAATATGGGGAAGAGGGAGATATCACCACAACCTTCATTTATGCCCATGTTCACCAACAGAAAGACAATAAACATCCACTTGTTCTATGTACAGTAGTCATATGTTTGCGAGTAAGCTCTAGTTCTAGGAAGTGCAGATGAACTGCTCATGGGGCCACACCATGTTTTAAAAATGTTGTTTTTATGTTCCACATCAGGGGCGGCTTGAGAAGCCAAAGCCTGTCATTGTCCCATTTTATTCTTCCTTCCCTGCTAGCAGCATGTGAAACAGCTGAAAAACAGGTGGGGTGTCCTCTTCTTGTGGAAGACCAAACACTCTCACGTGAGAGACCCAATGTTGCCCTGACACACTGACAGCTAATTAAATGTGTGTATGTTGTAGGAAAATAAGCCATAGGCCATGTTTCTTGGTGCTTATTTCTTAGTCTAAAAGTGAGTCAGTTCCATGTATTCCAGTTCTTTTTCAGTTCTAGTTATTTGTGATCTTGAAATTATCCTTGTCACTCAACATTGTTGTATTTAGTTTCATGCTTTAAAGTATTACTAAAAGTGAAGAAATAGCTGCTACAATCTGAAATCCTTGGAACAAGGTTAGAAGTTATGATGCCCAATTAGGGCTTCATATATTGTCAAGAATTAAATAAAGCAGGAAGAAGAATGTGTTAATTTTTACTGGACATTTTCTCATTTGGCACTGTACCAGACTTCCTTCCTTAATACTTAGTTGAAAATATTGCTTAGATCATAACACTACAGTAATTATAAAAAATTATGTGGCAAGTTTTCATTATATATAACTACATTATTCTCTAGCTGCAGCTATATGCAGATTCAGCAGCAATGAGATGAGAATAATAAAAAAAGGTACCTTAAAAGGTTGACTGAATTTCTCCCATAATCCTTGTCGTAGTGTGAACAGCTGTCCCATTGAGTGCCCTGCAGATGGAGCATCTGTGATAGTCTGTATTTCTCTAGCACAGAAGTATTTGATTGTATATTTTCTAACTGGCCTGGGATGGCCAGATCTTTTAGGCAATGAAAGAAGAGGAACAGCAAACAGTTGCCATTATGAAAGAAAGCTGTCCACTGGCATTCATCTTCCTATGCATTTTGCTCAGTAATTCACTTAGTCTAACTATGAATCATCAGACTGAGTCCCAGGAATCAAAAATAACAGATAGCCACAGTATTAATAGGACTGATTAGTTTTCCACTGTATCTCAACTACTGTAGTTTATTCTGTCTGGCAATAAAGAGGAAAAAAACAAAACATTTTTTCCTACTTGGTTGGTTTTTGACTACTTTATTAAGCAATGTCTCTGTGACTGTGGATATGAAGAAAGCATATAGTTTATGTTCAAAAAGCAAGCAAACAAAAATGGAAGAAATAGCTATAGTCTGAAGACAGCAAAATATTTCTTCAGTATTTTCCTGACACATCTTCTATGACAGATTTTAATAAGAGCTAAGGACATTTTAAATGATGAGCAGGAAAGTTTAAGATGTTAGGGTTCAGCTGATTGCAGGTTAGTGCTATGCTGTCTTTCAGGGTATTCTCACAGATAATCCATATTTATTTGTACATTGACACAATGCACAAGATACAGTCTAGGTAAGCTGATATTTAGATACAAAAATGATGAATAAGGTGCTAAATGAAATAAGACATTAGATTATTTGGCTTGCATGAATGCATCTGGTTGCAAAGCAACTAGAATTTTCTGTTGATTTTGTTTGCTTTATTTGAGATATTACACCCCATAGTAAGAAAATGTGTTGAATGAATTTCTTTGTCACTTTATGAGTAACAGAAAAAAATCCATGGGATAAATATTATTTGACTTCTGCTCATTTATAAGCAAGTTACTCTATCAGTGTTGAACTTTGAGAGTTTAAGTGCTATTAATTTTTTTCTGGATCTAGTCTGTGGGCTGACACTCTTTAACCAAACCAGCACAATTTTATTTTTGACAACTTGACTGAGATGTTAGCAAGAAATCCAGTGTTGGAAAACCTCTAAGCAACTGCATCACTGAGACAGGCATAATAAATAGCTGAGCCCAAACCTGGAAGGCAAAACTCCTTCTTTGTAGTTGCAACTCTGTCTGAGCAAGTAATTTCATACATTGAATTCACAAATGTTCAAATCTTAAGAATTTTTATAAACTTATGAGACTGATTATGGTTTATTCACGTTGTGGGAGTAGTTGGGGCTTTTGGAGGGGAAAAAAACAAAAACTCTAAAATCATTCCAGTGAAGATCAAGATTACACAGAAGCATTGCCTTCTAGTCAGTAATATGTGAAACTTAAGTAATCTATTTTTTGATGACCATAATGTTTCCCTAGAATGCAAAAGTGTTATGTTATAGCCTTTGGAATATGGGCTGAGTTAAGATTCCCAAGACCCATATTGGCAGAATTACTCTCTTTGGGCCAGTAGTGCACTCATCCAGATTGAGAACTAAAATCATTCTTCTGCCTTGGAGGATTACAGAGTGCATTGTGCAACTTTTGGTATAATGATTCTATATTTTAGAGTTCAGAGCAATATTGATTTGGCATCTAAATTTAAACTTTGTCCCAGTGTAAGTACGCATATCTTTGTGTGGCCTTATTTCTGGTTTTTCATATCTTAGATAAAGCATTTTTGCTAAAAATAAATAATTGAAATCACTTAACACTTCAAAGTGATAAGTCAATAACATTTTTGATAAGGCAAATCCATTATTAACAGTCCACACAGAGGGGTTATCTTTAATCTCCTATGTGTGTCCAATCTATATTTATAGAAATAATTTTAACATCATGAAAGCAAATGCTGATGAAAAATGGAGAGGAAGAAATTAAGTAGAGGTAAAGAATCCATCTCTCTTTTCTGCTGTCTTTAATCTATAAAATAAACCCTAAGATTTGCATCCATTTCATTAAAGTTCTTCCCTAAACCTCCTTTTCTCCTTGTTAACAGCCCCATCTCCCTCAGCTCTTCCTCATAAGATTTGGACTCCAGACCCTTCACCTGCTCTGTTGCCCTTCTCTGGACACACTCCAGCACCTCCATTTCTTTCTTTCAGTGAGAGCTGAAGTGGAAGCCAAAAAGAGAACTGGATGCTCATTGTAGGAGTGGAATCATAGGGAATAAGGTTGAGGAGCAGAGTTAGATATAAACATTTCCTAGAAAGAAAGGCTAGGAAAATTTTCTTCAGACATTCTTCCCTGGACAAGAGTGGTAAAGGTTAAGGTGTAGCAGGCCTCCATTTAATCTACTTTGTTCAGTTTTATTTCCATTCTTTGTGAATTGCCAGTTACTTTTTCAGATCTGACACCTTTGACATTCTTCCTCTGTGCACTCTTGAAGATATATTGTGCATATTTTTGTTCTCCTCAGATTTCCAAAGCACAGTTTGGGAGAATTCATTTTCAAAGCTCAATTTCAGCAATATTTTTTCAAAATGGCTGGCACAGCTTTGATTTATGATTTCCATCATAACACCTATAGTAAAACAATCTGCTCTTGTTTAAAAACATTCAGTTCTTTCATTTTTACTTTGGCTTTCAGCAAGTTATATAAACTGCAGCAGTTCCACCACCTGCTGCCTACACCAGATGAATTTATTTTAACATTTTAGTTCAGATCAGGAGTGGACTTTTGAAGCAAATCTCCTGTCTGCACCCCACTTACTAAGCTTTGGTTTGCAAGATAGAGTTGTCTCACAGTGTATGGCATGGGTTCATCTTAACTGGTACCAAACAGGAATTGTGTTGCAGGAGAGTACCTTAGACCTTTCAGCATTCAGCCCAGAGGACCAGACAGAGCTAGACTGAGGTGAAAACCTTCTGAAAAACATCGGGTATGCACATCTGGTCCTCAACCTCAACTGTTTCCCTCTATAAAGCTGCGTGAATTGTTCAGCACTATTTGCCGATATACACACCCAATATCTGCTCCAGCACTTACAGAATTCATACATAAAAGTGTATTTTACTGCTCAAATGTAATTTGGGTCATCGTGACCAGACTCTAGTTCTCCATTCCTTCTCAGACTCCATTCCTTAGGGGATTCCCCTTGTTCCTGCCCCAGATCAGACCCTGCCATTGATTTCCTGTACATTTTATTCCATGGGTTTTTATCAATGCTACAGCTACACACTGTCTTCTGAGATGAGCAAAGATTGCAAATTTTATCATGAGATGCATGTTAGGAATTTATTACACACTGAGCCCCAGGTAATGACTACCAAGTTGTAGAACTTAAGTTCTACATACAAAACCACAAAATAGAAAACCATGGAAGTTGGAAGGAGATTATAGTTTTTCTGGTTTTAATTCACTTGTTTTTACTGAACTTAATCATAGACAGTAGAGAATTCAAAGACAAGATGAAAAATGCAATAATGTCTTTCATCAAAAGAAGCATGGAAGAAATTTTCTGAAAGCACCACAGTGGGAAAAAGAAAAAAGTAGTGTTTTTAGTCAGTTCTAATGTCAGTGATGGAAAGAGCAGAATAACAGAAATACATTGCAGATTTCCAATACATTGGAAAATAAAAGATGGTGTTCTGAAGGAGAGACTGCAGGTGAGCTATGGGATTGGCTATGTCAGTGGAAAGAGAATGGAGATTTCTATTGCCTGGGGGCAACTTCAGGAACCAGGGGAAGTGTTTGGCTCTGGCAAAAGGAGCAAAAGAAATAGAGCATGGAGTAGGGAGTGCAGCTTAACTCCAAGGGACAGCCATGGGCAGCCATCTCAACCCAAACAGGCAGAAATGTGTGACAGAGAGCTTTTAAGAGTTTCATGCAGCTTGGAAAATCACTGAGGTCTCTGAAATCGGACCTGGAAACAGGAGCCTGTTTGCAACGATTCAGAGGACAAGCTGAGAGTTATTTGTGTCATTTCTGACCCTGTTCGGAGGCTTTTCTTTTTAAAAGTTAACTATTCTATTTTTTTTTTAAATTTCTTTCTTGATGTTAAAATCCTTCAATATTTGTTAGAAATTTCACTATATAAGACTTGGGCAGATTAATATCCAAGTATTGGTTGACTTGTGCTGAGAATTTCTTAAGGGAGACTTTTGAAAGTGATTAAATATTAGCCACACTTTCCTTGCAAAGGTGCATTACAAATCAGGATATTGCATAATTTTTTCAGGTGACAAATTAAAACTGACAACTAAAGGACTAGTCTGACATGAGGAGGAGCTGAAAGCTTACCCAGTGTGCCACTTCCAAAGGGACCAGTGCTTGCTTGGTATGGGGCTGAAATTCCCACCTGTAGGATGCTGACATTCCCAAGCCTGTGGCTTGATCTCCCTTTGGGATGTTTGACTGTTGTGCCTGCCAGTTTTTTCTGTTGCTCTTTGCAGGCAGTAAATGTGTTTGCATACCATCTGCAGTAATTCTGATGCAGCAAGGTGATACTGGTAACTGGCTTGACTTGTACTTGTTCAATAATTTAGTTCAAGTGTCTTTCTAGCTGGCTGTCCAGGTGAGCATCTTGTATTGCTGCTTATTGTCATGGTTACAGGACTGGCTGCATATCTTCTTCCTCCTGTGAGTTTTCTGAGTGCAATAGGAGAGCTGTCCTTGCCTGGAGTACAAGATAGCAAATCTTCACTGACAGACATTGATGTGGCACAGTGGCCTGTAAATGAGCATTGGTTTGTTTCAACATATCTAGTAGAATTCAAATATATGCACTGCATAGACTAATAATAGCAGTTTTAACTGCTAATAAGTGGGAAGTTAACTGAAGTAATGCCATTTTCTTGAATCTGTATCGTTAACTCTTAGTTTTAATTAGCATTTTGAAGTATTGCCAGAAATCCCTGTCAGGAAAAATATCTATATGTTTTCAAACACACTAACATACACAAAATATTGTTCCATTTATATTAGTATGTTATATAAACAAAAGATGGTCAGAGCTGATGCTACTGCATCATACTGATTTGTGGAGTACTTGTCCATTTCCTGAAAATAACCAATCTTTGGTGAAGGACATGCTGTCTGTGTCCTATATTTGTGTCTGGACTGGCCCAGTGAGATGCCAGGCAGCCCCTGTGCCCTGGGGAAGGCCCTTGCTGCAGCACAGGAGCTGCTCTCTGCCGGGCAGCTGCAGAGGGAGACAGATGGCTGCAGTGGGAGAGCACAGCCCTCCACAGGCACAGCTGGGCCATACAGAAAGAGCATCTCTACTGTTTTTTCCTTTTCCAGGGTAAAATCAGTTTACTTTTCCCCCCTCTGTGTAAGAAATTCCTAAAACATCTTACTCCTTCTTCATATTTAAAAACCTTACCAGATAGACTTCATTGGGCAAAAGGAACATTGACATTGGTATGATTAAAAGTTGTTTGGGTAGGATAGTTTTCCAGCAGTTCCCACAGTTTTTCCATTCATCTGAAAACTTTTTTTTTGTTTCGTGTACATTGTTCGTGAGGGTTTTGTTGTTGTTTTATGCTTTCCTTAGAGATTCATAAGAATGTATGTGTGGATGTCTAGAGTGCTCAGAGTGTGACTTAACTGCTGAAGGTAGGAATCAGTGGTAGGTGTTCTAAATATTGCTACAGACAAAGTCTGAAAGAAGGGCCAGTACTCTGATCTCAGATTGCAAACTCTGTTTTAACATTACCACAATAAAAAATGTATGGATGCTAGTTTGAATTTAAATGTATTTACACCCCAATGTTTTGATTTCTAGGAACTTTGAACCAAAAGAACTGGGGCAAGAAATATTCTGCCTGTAATGGTGCCAAACAATCGCCTATTAATATAGATGAAGACCTTACCCAAGTTAATGTGAATCTGAAGAAACTTAAATTCCATGGATGGGAAAAGGAAACTTTGGAAGATACTTTCATTCGCAACACTGGCAAAACAGGTAAAAAAGTCAGATTTCATGTTTGGAGTCAAGAGGTCTGAAAAGTGATAGAGGACAAACAACCAACCAAAGACTTTTACTGAATCATTTTCATTTCACTTAGCTGGTGCATTCTGAATTTATCTATTAAATAAATAAACAAAACAATGGTGATGACAGCAGCTAAATGAAACAGAAATCACGCAAACAAAAATTTTTATGTGCGTGGACAGATACAGCCAAAGCAATCACATCATGACTATCATCCCATCATGGGCGTGTCATTAAACTCAACAGTAAGTTGGTATTTGCTGTGAAATTATGGTAATTATTGCTATATATCTAGAGTCTGTAAGGGGTAGGCAAAAATGATTTTTTAAAAGTACAAATAAATTACCTACTCATCTGAAAGCACTTCATGGATGAGTTGAAGTTACAAAAAGCTCAGGTTGGGATTTATCTCGCCTACACATAGACACATATAATATAGAAACTTTCATCTGAATTACTCACATATACGCCTCCTAACAGTCAAAGAAGAGAAATGTGTGCTTTTGTGTTCTGATTTGTTTTACCAATCTTAGAAATACATCGTAGAAAGAAGTGATTTATATCTGCAAGTGCCTATTTTTCCCAGCCATGAAAAAAGCTTATGGTGTCATCTGAATTGTCAGACAAATCTTTTTACAACCACTTATAAATCCAGGAATGCAGTAACTAAAAGCTGCTTGTTTGAAGTACTGTTCCCTGTTTTGGGCATTGGTGTGGAGGAAGGTATCTCTTAACAACTGTCTTTGACCTTCTGCCAGTTCCAGTGGAACCCCTAGATCAGCCTTTTTCGTTTAGTTTGGTTTAGTTTAGTTTTGTTTGATTTTGTTCAATTCAGTTCAGTTTAGCATCATTGTTCCTAATTTCTGTTCTTTCTGTTATGTACTTCCTACATACCACTACAAAAATCACTTACTTTCCTCTTGCCCTACTAGCTCAGATAAATATTGCTTTGTTTTTTCAAAATGCCCCTGAGAAAATGTTCTTTAAAGTCCTTAAAAGTGGACTGAGATCTTTCTCATCTGCAGCAATCCAGATATGACACAAGGAACTGCTAAGTTTTTTTAGATGGTCTTCAAAGTTTTGAGGAAAAGAATGCAGTGAAAATGAACTCCGATAGTGCTGTTTTATCAAGAGATCAAGCAGTTCACAGTTGCCAGAGATGGGAAGACAAAATGTGGGGCTTCAGTCTATCCCATCCTGCTCATTCTCTCCAGAGGACAAATGCTCTGTCCTATCTACAGTTTGTGTACAGCTATGTCCCGCTGAAAACCTGTCATTGCTTTTTCCCATGGGAGACAGCTCCATAGCTAAGGAGTCTTACATCAGGACAGCTGTCTAAAATATTCTCTTGTCGTGTTGCCTCATGATTTGTATATAGAATTGTGGTAAAAATGGAGGGCAGGTGTATTTTCCTTTTTGTTAGAAACAGACCCTTTCAGGAAGGTATGTACTTCAGGAATTTATTTTTTTAGACAGCCAGTTGGTGGCTAGACCATCTTTCTGAGCTTTTTAGAGTAGTTCTATATCTAGTTTCAGATAACAGGAAACAAAGTGCACTTCATTAAATTACTATTTTATGAACTACAGCATGAAATGAAACATATTCTCCATGCTAATAGTGAATTACCACACTTGTTACTGAGTTTAAGTAACCAATTTCCTGTCAAATTGCTTATGAAATACAGAGAAATAGGCATATCATATTTGACTTCCCGCACCTAAAACTGAATTTTGAGAGCTATAGATGTGTTGGATGGATTTTATATTTACACTCCTTTTTTTTTCCCTCTTTCTCAATTTTTTCAGTGGAAATTAACCTGACAAGTGATTATTATGTGAGTGGAGGTGGGTCAGACACCATATTCAAAGCAAGCAAGATCACTTTTCACTGGGGAAAATGCAACGCATCATCAGACGGATCAGAACATAGTCTAGAAGGACAAAAATATCCTCTTGAGGTAAAGTATGGAATCAATTTGATGATTTCAACAATTAAACATTCTGTGATATTACTACTCTACAAATTTCCTTTGTTTATCTCTTAAATCTATTTACAAATATAATTATTCCCTTAAATCTAAATTAAGACTAAATGATGCATTTTAGAAGGGCAGTGTAATGTGTTAGTGGCATGTTAAGAATGTCTAAACTGCATTTTTTCCCATCTTCTAAGATGGTATTAGATGTCAGTTCTGCTAATGTGACAAAGCCCCCACTAATTGTTAAGCTCCTGCAAATTTGGCCCATCACATTCCATATCAGTTCATTGTTCAAAGTGCAAGTGGACTTTTCAAAGTCAGGGCTTTGCTGGGAGCCCATAGGAGCTGCTGGGCCTTACAGACACAAAGTGTGGGCTGGAAAGAGCTGGCAGTGGTGTGCCAAGAGCCACGTGGGCAGGTCCTGGATGCAGCCCCATTGATAGGCAGCCAGGCCAGTGTCCCCCGGCTGGTTTGGCAGAACGGGTGGCAGCAGCATGGGAGTGGGGTGGAGGAGAGGAGCAGCTCTTCCTGGGATGCACAAAGGCCAAACTCTCTTCCCTTAACATGGCATTGTATCATCTTCTAGTTGAAAAGAGGCAGTTGTGGCAGGCAACTGTGCTGCTCCTCATTCCAAGCATTTTGAGCTTCTATGTGAAAGCAAAGTAATAGTGCCAGGGCTGGCCTATACATAGGGAAGAGTGGTAAGCCAGTCGGAACCCAGGACATCCCTCTGGCTGCCCTGGATGGCTCAAGCCCCTGCCAGGGGACTTTGAGACCTTGGCACATAGCCCAAGATCCCTGTGCCCTTGATTTTAACCCATGGAAAATATTACCAACTTTATGTGAAGATTTACAAGCCACAAAAGTTTAGGTAGAATGATAGTTAGTTTGTCACAGGGTGAAAAGTAGAATTGTGGGGTTTTTGGAATGGGGGTTCAGAGGCCAAGATGGAGGGATTTGGGCATGCCTTGTCCTTCTTTCTCCTTCTTCTTAACCTCCATCTTTTGGGTGATGGTGGCACTTTTGGATTGGTTTAGAGTAGAGACAGACTGTCTAACATAGGTGATAGGCATTGGACAATTATTGTAAATAAAGTACATCTAGTTTTTAGTATAAAAAGACAACAGCGCCCTGAAGGCGATGAGTGTGCCATGCACCGATCTGCTGAACAGACCTTAGCAGGGAAAAAATGTTTTAGATAAGAGAAAATAAACAACCTTGGAAACCACAGCTGAGGAATCCTGACTCCTTCTTCAGCTGCCGGGCTGGGAAAAGGAGACTCTCTAACACATCTTGGGGTCACCTTGACCACAGAGATCCCCAGAAGGCAGGAGCAGTCCCTGGACAGTGTCATTTCTTTTACCTCACTAGCCACTTAAAAATTCCCAATCACACTCCATCTTTCCTGACAAGGCATCACAGAGAATACTGTCTTCCATGATTGTCTCATAGAAAGCTAGTAGGAGCAGTCACTCCCCCATGCATGTTGGTCACCCAGCACTGGAGGAGATTTCCCAGCTGCATCTGGAGAAAGAGAGAAAGGGATGCAAGAAAACCAATGCTCATGACAGCAGTCAGATGTAGGTTCAAAGTGCCTGGTAATCTTATATTACCAATGCTTTTCTACACTTACTGCCAGGCAGATGCAGTAGGGACATCTTGACATATTATTCATGTTTTATCACTGATGTACAGATTAATTTCTGTAATTACCAGGTACTCTAGGTCAGGTGTCCAGTTATCTCATCTTACTGTATTATCCATGGAAAGCGTTGTGCTCCTTGAAAGGGTAATTCCTGCAACCTTAATAGTTTTCCAGGAGGGGTTGTTTTTACATAGCTAGTTATTGATGTATTCCATTCTGCATCCTCAGATAACACAAATGAGAGAGGTAAAAAATCCCTACATTTATTTAAAATTTTTTGTTTGGATGTTTTTGACCTCGAAACGGGAATATAAATAATTGTATTGTTGAATGTTTACTTTTTATATATAACATTTGAATATATTTTTAATTGCAGATGCAAATCTACTGCTATGATGCAGATCAGTTTACAGATTTTGAAGAGGCAGTTAAAGGAAGTGGAAAGTTAAGAGCTTTATCAATTTTATTTGAGGTAAACAAAATATATCTTTGTGTCATTTAATAAGCCTTGAAACACAACAGATGTTCAAAATGAATTTAACTGGTTCCAATGTGTGATCGCTGAGTTTAAAATTTTCATCTATCTTTCTAATTTATTCTTGCAGAAAAGCAAATGGGCAAAATAAGTTTGTTTGGCTTTAAATCATCTATAATTTTGGTGGTAAATTCAATCTGTAGCTTTCAGTCTTTTTTTGTGAAGCCTATACCGTTAAAATATGCAATTTCTTTTTAACAGATTGGACTAGAAGATAATCCGGATTATAATCCAATCATTAATGGAGTAGATAGTGTTAGTCGTTTTGGTAAGTTTGCCTCCATTTTTTATTGATCACTGATTAACTAAATTCCACTTCAGTGTGATTATGAAACCTTTAAGACATTGAGGAGCATGGTTCTCTATTGCTCAGCCATGTCTATTTTGTTAGAAATTACAGAAGTCATGTGGACAGATGAGAAATTGACAGTCATCCACCACAGGAAATCTGACATAGGCAAGTGCCAGATTCTGCTCCTAGGAAAGGGTAATCCTGGTTATATATACAAACCAGGGAGGGAGAGTCTGAAGAGCACCCCTTTGGAAAAAGGTTTGGGGTTTGGTTCAGTGGGAAGTTGAATGTGAGTCAGCAGTGCCCTGGCAGCCAGGAGGGCCAAGCCTGTCCTGGGGTGCATCAGGCACAGCATCACCAGCCAGGCAAGGGAGGGAATTGTCCTGCACTGCTCTGAGCTGGGACAGCCTCACCTCCAGTGCTGGGGGCAGTTCTGAGTGCCACAATGTAAGAAGGACATCAGCCTATTATCTTTCTGGATAGAGAAGGGCCACCAAGCTTGTGAAAGGTCTTGAAGACAAGGAGTGTCTGAGGTCACTTTGTTCAGCTCAGAGAAGGGTGCCTCATCACAGTCAACAACTTAAGTGGGGCAACAGAGAAGCATTTGCTGAGCAGTGGTAGGACATGAGGAAATGGGATGAAGATGTATCAGAAGTTCAGATTGGGCATTAGAAAAGGCCCTTCACTGAGATGGTGATCAGTGGCAGCCTGGGAACAAGCTCCCCAGAGAAGTAAGTGGTCATGGCACCAAGCAACTGGATGATGCTCTTAGTCATATCCTTTAGTTTTAGGTAGTCCTGTGAGGAGCAAGGAGTTGGAGTTGATGATCCTCACATGTTTCTTCCAACTTGAGATATTTTATGTTTCTCTGATTAATTTACCCCAAGAATATTTTAACAACAGACGTGTAAATGAATAAATATAACTATCACGAGAAATTTGTAACTGTTTAAATTCTAAATCCAGCTAAATTTGATTTATTATATAAGTCTTCTTAAATGTCTTAAAACCCTCATACATGTCAGGGTTTTTGTATTTGGTTGGAAGCCAGGTAAGACTGTTGTAAGTATCCAAGAAGGGTCTTAAAAGAGTGAGACTGTCACTGTCCAGTAGACTCAGAGGAGAGAAATTTTTTTCAGTAGCTCCTGTGTAAATCCAAAATAGTCCAAATATATTGTATTGGTAATGGTTGCTAATCAAGACACAACTTCAGTCTGCACAGAGATCTGGGCTATGTTTCTGACTCAGTTTCATGGTGTCTTTGCAGATGAATAAATATGAATGAGCACTGTCTAGGACAGGGATATATTCTTACATCATGTCCATGACTTGCAGGAAACCTTGTCTGTTTTCCTTTATGTAATGGTGCTTGCATGTAAAAAGCTGTTTCAAAAGCCTTCAAAAGTGTGACATTGAAAGTGGGATTTGTTTTTTCCCTCTGGAAAACAAACACTGTTCAAGAAATTTAAAAGGGAACACCTTTCATAAGTTAGAAAGACATAGGGGGTGGAAATATAAAGTAGTTAAGATTCATTACTTTTGTGTGTCATCTTCTGTGAAACAAAAAGGAGAACTAATAATACATCAAGACAGATGCTGTCCTACAGCCTTGGAAGGAGCTGTAAAACTATCAGAGCAAGATCCAAGATACAGCCACTACATGGCACTTCAACAATACTTACAATACAATTTTTCTGAATAAAATGCAGATGAGCTCAGGAAATTCAGGTCATAACCAAATCAAGTTGTTTCTTCTGAAGAAAAGCAGACAATCTCTCCTTGTCTGTGTCCTTGTCAGTCATATCTCTATTGTGCTTATTTGAATCACAGTTGCTGATTTCTCAAGCTCTCCAGAGGAGCACTTCTGCTCCTTCTAGACAAATTTTCTGGTTTTTATCATTCTTTCTAGGTGTTTGATTTTGAGAATCTAGGCTGTGAGTCTCATTAAAGGGTATTCTAAAATCCAAAGGTGGAAAATGTATGGCAGGATTCTTGTTACGAATGAAATGTCCCCAACCATCTATATAAAGTGGACTTCATTTTTGCTGAGGGACAAATGTGTTAACTAGACACATACCAAATAGCAATGAAAGCTTCTCACTGAAGGCTGATCAGCATTTTGACAGGAGAAATGGAAGGATGTGCTTTGCTCAACACTGCTAAATGTTCCCTGTTCATGATACATCAATGAGAGAGAGGGGACAAGTCAGCTCTTAAACCTTAACTCAGTAGAGAAGTCACTGCAGAGAAGAAAAGCATCAATCCCTTGTAGTCAACTGTTAATGCAATTTACTGCTCTCACCAAATTTGTAAGGAATTATGATGACAAAGGTCAGAAATCTGTACAGGGCTGAAGAAGTAACATACCTGTAAAAGCATGAGTTAATGCACAGTCTGAAAATTCATTACATGTTCAGAAGTAAGTACTTACCAGTTAGGGAGGAACTTGAAATGAGTAACTTTAGATTGAAGTAAGTTGTATAAGGATCTAGACTATTACAAGGTGTGAAAAGCAGCATTATTTTGGATGCACCAGACAGTAAAGCAGGTAATTGTCACAGACTGAAAAGTCTGCCCTGCTGAAGTTGTTACCATTTATGCCAATTGCTGTTGCTGGACCCTGCTGCCATAGCAGCAGACCCAACTTTCTGTGGATGGACTTCCAGCAATCCCTCATGCTTACTCACAGCTGACAAGGTACCCAGTAAACTGCTGACCTGAAAGATGTGATATTATTTTCACAGAATGTATTCTCCTGGAGGAGGTTTTTGCATTGTTTGCTGATTTGTGTAAAGCTGTTGCAGTTTTTCACTATTTAAAAAAATGATCCACAGAAATTCTGCTTCTGCAATCATGAGTGTTATTAACCCTCAGGCCTAGCACGGAGACAGTTCCCCAGGCAGTGATTTTTTGAAAAACACTCAATAACTTGATTAAATCTGGGGGAGAGTTTGAAGCCGTGTCATGAGACCTAGAACAAAGATTTAATAAACTTTTTTTTCTTTGAAATTCAAGAGTGAGACAGAGGTTTGGCACTTTGCATGTAACCTTACAGTGAGAAAAATTCTTGAACCAATTCTATGAACCAATATACTAAAATTAGCCCATTTGTTACTGGAGAAACTTACTACCCCTTCCAAGTAAACAAAGTTGGATTTGAGCTGTACTTCTTCAAATGAAATAGAAGACTTCATGATTTATTTGTATGCTAGTCTCTCTGGAGATTAAACTTTGAAAAGCCTCTAAATTAGCACATTCCTATAATGGTAATTCTTTTGGAGTGTGTGATTTGTATTTATTAATTGCTTCTGTATTATTTTAACTATCTGACTCTATTTTTCTTTTTTGTTTTTTTCAGGAAAACAGGCTGCCTTAGAACCATTTATTTTGCTGAATCTCTTGCCGAATGCAACAGACAAGTATTACACTTACAATGGGTCTCTATCAGCTCCTCCATGCTTTGAAACAGTTGAATGGATTGTGTTTAAAGATACCATAAGTATTTCTGAAAACCAGGTAATTTGTTTAATGTAGTAAAACCAAATAATTATACATAATACCAAAGAGAATTTGCCATGTATATGGTAGAAGCTCATGGCATTCATTGCCAGCCCAACAACAAAGCTTTTCTTTTATCTAGTCAGAAGTTTTTCATCAGCTGCTAAATTAGAAAGCATCTATATTAATTGTGTTATCTTTTACATTTTTTATAGTTTAGTACTAGAATCTGAGCAATTTCTTGTCTTAAAATAGGGTAAGAACATATTCCAGGCTGTCTGAACTTTGAGCTCAGATAAAAGGGAGGACAAAACACTTTTTGGATATTCCCCCAGCCACATGGTGATGCTGAGCAGAGCATAGCTCCAACAGCTGAGTGGTTGAAAAATACTTGTGGAGTAAAACATTAGATGTACTGATAGAACAGAAGAAAAATTGAGTGCCATGCAGGATAACTCAACTGTGAGACTTTATCCAACATCTTTTCCCCAGAGTTTTTTGCCTATTAGCAGAATCTGGTCAAGTTTTATGGCTGCTAACTTATTTTTTTTCCTCTCATCTTCTAGTTAGCTGTATTCTGTGAAGTGCTTACAATGCAGCAGTCTGGCTATGTTATGCTGATGGACTACCTGCAAAACAACTTCAGAGAACAGCAATATAAGTTCTTTGGTCAAGTGTTTTCCTCTTACACTGGACAAGAAGAAATTCATGAAGCAGGTACATAACTGAATAGTCATTCCTCTCTTCGCAAGTTAAAAGACAATTTTCAGTGAAAGATTCATCCAAGTATGCAATTACTCATTTTAAATTGTGTAGAAAGTAGCACATTGTGTTATTAGTCATAAATCTATCACTTCAGAGAAAAAAAACAGCAATCATAAAACATGTCAGATTAAATGGAGTGGAAAATTAAATGCTTGTCTTGACCAAGCATTCCATGAAAATCATGTCAGTTCAATCTTCCTTACAGTGCCCTTTTAATGTGCTTCAGACTTCAACAAAGCTGCCTTTTCAGAGACTGCAAGAGTATTTTGTTTTACAAACCTATTTGGTTCTTTATCGTGTACTGTGGATGCTTTTGCAACAGAGACTGAAGAGTTGTCATGAAATTAATTTCATGTAGTATGCTTAGAAAGTGATAGATCAGGAGAATTCCAGAAGCCAGATTCTGTTCTCGGTCTTATCTAAAACTTCAGGGAGGTTTGAGAAGGTTACGTGACCAAAATAGTACTTTATGTAGTGGGAAACAAGATTTGGCATTAAATATGGAAGTCAATGATTCCTATGCTGAGCACAAAAGAATATATAGGAAACTTCTAAACTGGAAGCACTATGTTACTACTTGGATGAGAATACCTGTACATTCTTTAACTCAGTTTCACTGAACTGTGTTTAATTAGACATGAACAGATGACTTAAGCACAGGCTCTAGGTGTTCTCTGGATTAGAAGTGTGGTTTCATACGTGTGCTTTTACATATTTATGTGATCACACATGTATACACATGCACACAAATGCAACTATGGGATTTGTTTAATGTAGAACATTAGAGAAGTGTTTATATTTTCACCTCCATTTTAAGACAAAATTTAAAAACTAGGAATCATTCAAGTTAAATGTTCAGATGTAAGAGCTGTAACACGAATGCCAAAGTCTCTAAGAGTCAATAGGCTTATCCGTGTTTAATATTGCATAGTAGTCAACAGAAAAAACTAATCTTTTTAATCCCTTTAGAGGATGTATGAGAAATGCCAAGACTGATTATTAGTCAGGTAGATAACTGAAAAATTATTTTGTGTTGTGAAACCTAGAATCCCAGTTTTCTCCTGTTGCGTTCAGTGTAGACTCTCATTAGGCAGTAGGATTAAATGCTTGATTTATTGATGTAATTAATACATGACATTTCATAAGTAGAACTAAGTTTTATTAGAAAAGCTAGAAGTATCTTTCTATTCCATTATAAAGTAATTTCAGGAATTTTCTCACAGTGACATCCCCAACATCTTTTGTGTACAAGCACAGTCCTACTAAGGGCATGGGAGATGCTTCATTCCCAAAACCTGCCTAGTGATATATTTAATTTCCCTATGCAATATGTATGTAGCAATTTAAGAAGATTAAAATAGCTAATCCTTACAGCCATGCTTGAGGATTCACCTAAGAAAAAGTGTTTTGAAATTGTAAGGCCTAATCTCCACCAACCTCAGCTAACATGCAAATCCATTTATAATAAAAATCATTGTTTATTCCTGTAAACCTGAGAACCATTGTGGTGGCTGCTGGGCACATTGGGTGACTTTCCATCCACTCCACCCTTCTGGTAAGGCCTTGGAAATAAGGGCTGAAACCTAACTCTTATTTGTCTACTGGATTTAGTAAGGTATAAAGAAAATGGGTTCTTAAAATTCAAGAATGACAATATATATTGATAAAATGTCAGCCTGTTTTCCCATGGGAAATACAACCACAGATAGATCAGAGGTTGTCTCAGTTAAATTCTCTTGTGAGACAAGCCGTCAGGACTCGTGTGTTACCCTTTGACATTCTTCAGTCCACAGGACTTCATTGTGAATTCCCAGATTCCCAGATGTGTGTGGGACACTTCCACTGGCACAGTGTGTGGGGTGCAGGTGCCCAGGCATTGGCAGTAGTGGATACAGGGGGGGTGTCTGTGGGGAGAGCCCTGGGCTGCCCCGAGTCAGACCCAGACAGTTCCAGCTGGCTCCAGCCCGCGCATCTCAGGGCACTAGGAGCCATAGTGGTGGCTGGTGGAAGTGATTTCATGCCTTCAACAATTGAAAAATTGAATTGGAAAGATAATCTCAGACATAGATTTAACTTAAAGCAGAAGAAGGCAACAAAGCGGGGGGGGGGGGGGGGGGGGGGGGGCGGGGAGCCAAATTTGGGCAGGTTATAAAGGTCTTCTGGTCAAACACATAACCCAGGCAGTTTTTGGCAATGATTTGGCTGATGTACCCCAGTGTGTCCCCGTGATGCAACTAAGTTTAGATTAAAATGTCCTAAGTGGATAGCATTTTATTGTACAGAAGAATAAGCATAGACAGATGCAGTACCACAATATGACATGATACGCAAAACCAGAATCTAAGTATTCACCTGGAGAAAGCAGAGACTTGGATTCAAGTTTAGCAGGGGTTTGAGTAGGCCTCTGACTTTCTGTGAATTTTTTTGCAATTTTTTCTGTGAATGTGGGGCTTCAGACTAGTAACAGACTCAAGAACTCCCTTTCTTGCAGTTTCTTTACTCAGATTTTTCTGAAAGTTGATATCACAGCAGAAGTACTTAATTAGATAAGTTGTTATGTGGTCTCCTTTCTAGTCTCTAGAGAAGGAAAATGGAAAAAGCAGAGTAAAGTACTTCTGTATTACTGACTGGTAAGAAAGAAAAGGGATCAGCCGGGTGATTTACGAAGTGACATCAGAAGAAAGGCAAGAGAAAACATTTTGGGAAGAAATGGAGGTGAAATAATATGTGGATGATTGTCATGTAGTAATATTGTCGGTCATTGCTGAGATGAACACCAAAAGGAGGAGACCAAAAGGAAGACTTTTTTTCTTGGAAAAAATAGAAGAACCATCTGGAAAGGAAAAAAATAAAACAAAGAAATAACACCAGAAATAACACCTTGTACTTTTAAAAGTTTTATAATACTACTACTCTATGAGTCTGAATACAGACGGAGATTTCAGAACCAAATTCACTCATAAGCAAAAAAAGGTGAAGGGAGGAAAAAAGACTGTAGAGAATAATTTGAAATGCAGAGACGTTTGGTGTTTATATTATAAAAAAAAAGTTTTGACAACAATTTTAAACACCTTTGAAAAGAAATACCTGTGGAGTCTTTCAATTCATTGAAAAAGAATTAAATCTTTTTGAATCATCTGTGTTCATGCTAGAATTGAGAAGGGCTAGTCAAATGATTTCTCCTTGCCATCTGGTGGAAATGGAGAGGAATGACAAACTGGAATGGAATGAAATATACACAACATAAGATTTTTTTAAAATTTGCTCTTTCTTTGAGTCAATTAAAATAATTAAGTGTAATTAATAAAATGATGTATCAGTTATATAGCACAGTAGATTCAAAACCCGGAAAGGGAATTCACCTAAATTAGACAGACTAACGCTGCCTCTGCTATTAGCTTACACACACAAACACAGAAATTAGGAAAGCCTTGCTGCTTGTTTTCCATTGACCATCTCAGACGGAAGCTGCTCAGAACTTCCCACCTTCCGTGGAGAAATGCCTTTGACAAATATTTTGACGGGGCTTGAGTGTCCCCTTGTGTTGAACTGGCGAAATGCAAAGCTGAAGGACTGAAAATGCAGCATTGCGCCCCAAAGCCTTGGGGCATCTTGGTGTTTGCTTCATTTTAGAAAACTCCAAAGGATCTGCACTTGTTTTCCTAGCAAGCTGAACAGGTTT
This sequence comes from Motacilla alba alba, assembly GCF_015832195.1. NCBI lineage: Eukaryota > Metazoa > Chordata > Aves > Passeriformes > Motacillidae > Motacilla > Motacilla alba. The sequence goes on along the minus strand of NC_052031.1, from coordinate 22,236,766 downwards.
TTTTGCTTGCTTTTTCAATATACTCATATATTGCTCTAAGCACATTATGAGATGTAAAAAATATTTCCTCGTTTATTCCAATTCAAGCTAAAAATATAATAACAAGTCTTAAAATATAATAACATGAAATGACACTGCTAATGCAATACTTAGATTCTTCTTTTTTGCCTTTTTTCTCTTCTTTAATTACTATAAAAAGATTCAAACAGCCTTGAGGGGAAATTCAGGTGACAGGTTTGCCTTTGACCATTAAAAACAATCTACTGTAGATTAGTCTATTATAGCCAGTGTGAGAGTATGCACCTCTTTTAGTGCTACTTTCATAGAGCCATAAAAATAGAATTGCTGAGATTTTTTTTTATTCCCAGGACAGATAAAATCTTTCTGTTTTATAATTTATATTTTATTTCTTAAGAACTGGATACTAATATTTCACAAAATATATTATAAGAGTCAGAGAGAGGAAATAGTGCTCAACTTTACTTGCTTTTGGAAATCTAGTGTTTAAATACTGGTTCTGTTTAAAATGGCATGGCATTTCAAATGTTTTAGTAGAAAGCTAAAATTGAGGCACACAAAAAGACTTTCGTTAGTTTTCTCAGGAGGTATCTCAGGATTTTAGTAGAGTTACCTGTACCATTTGATAAATACCATATTCTTTCCTCTTTTCTTTCTTCCAGTTTGCAGCTCAGAACCTGAAAATGTTCAATCTGATCCAAAGAATTATACTAGTCTCCTTGTTACATGGGAAAGACCTCGCGTTGTATACGACACCACAATTGAGAGATTTGCTGTCTTTTATCAGCAGCTGGATGGAGAAGACCAGACTAAGCATGAGTTTCTGACAGATGGGTATCAGGACTTGGTAACTGTAAACTCTTCAAGTTTCATAAAAAGGGATGATGGTGTAACAACTCACTGTTAATTATTGTGACAGATTAAACTGTAGCTGGGAGCTGACTGAAGAGAAATTATCTCATTTTTTGGCCATAAAGCCACAAAGACAATTTAAAACAAAAGAAAAATCTTCTCTTGTCTAGAACAGGAAGAAAGTCTACAGATTGCTGCTTTGATTTGCCTATGCTTGCCATGAGCATGTCAATCACAGAGCTCCCTAGCCATAAAACTGCATTGTCAGTTAATAATAACCTGTAATTCATTGTTCATGGATGTGAAAGAATGACCTACACAAGCAACTAATGAGATTCAATTCAATTATTCTGCTATAAATACTAAGTTACTGATTACAGCTTCATGGTATTTTACTAATGAGATCTGATCCTCTCACATTCTTTAAAGAGTCATCAGACATAATGTTACCTAAACCTGTGCTCAATGCTAAATAGTTATTTGGTTTGTTATCCTCCATGTAAAAAGTCACAAGTTGTTTTTTTTTAATTTGACTACAAACCATTTGTGACAATAAAATAGAAAAGCACGCATTGTAATACTGGAAGAAAGGAGCTTTGTGCTTCGTAACAAAAATGTGTTATAAAAAAAATAAACATTTTCAAATTCTTGATACTTATTTGCAAGTAAATGATTAAATGTGGGGGGGTTTTTTTGTTTTGTTTTAGGGGGCTATTCTGAACAATCTGCTGCCCAATACAAGTTATGTTCTTCAGATAGTTGCTGTTTGCTCTAATGGTCTGTATGGAAAATACAGCGACCAAGTCATTGTTGATATGCCTTTAGAGGATGCAGGTAAGTGATCTTTTGAGTTTAGTGATCCCTTTTAGCTGAAAGACCTGTATTTGAAGTAGTTTGTTTGCAAACCAGTTAAAATGCATGACTTCCAAATTATGCCAAAATGAAATTTCAAAATCACTGCAGTTAACCTTCAGCATGTCCCTTGCTAATGATATTTTACATGACATAATTCCTTGTAAGCATTACCTATAAAAAACTGCATGTTAATTTTTTTAATTCTAAGAATATTCTGAAAAGCACCTACTTGATTTCAAATCTCACACAAATCTCACAAGTGTATCTTTTAGATGTGTAGGGAAATAAAACCATGTTTGGTATTATTTCTCTATGGTTCAAGCACCCTCTCAAAATTAATCCCCACCGCCAAAGTATTAAGGAATCAAGCAATACAACCCCACTATATGATTTATAAGTCTATATTAATGATTTTGAAATTTGATTTCTCATGAATACTTGGAGTTTGATTTCAAAAGACTTGTGATGATGGAATTCCCTTGCTTCTTAATGCTGCCTTGCAAAAAATCAAAAGGCCTAACGATTTCACAGCCAGATTTGCTTCTTCTGCCTGCTGGTAAATATGAAATAACTTGAAACTGTAGCATGGAGCTTGATCTTATCCTTAATAATTCCTTAAATTTGGTGTAAGTTTTCAGATTCAGTTCCTATGAAAGTGAGTGAGAGCTGTGTTTTTAATGAAGAACACTGTAATTAATCATAGAAAAAAATCAAATGTTTTTGATCATGTTAGGAGCTATTTTTTTTCATCTAAGGGCCTGGATTTTGTTGTTTGTTTATGTATTCTGTAAATTCAGTTTTATACTTATGTATGTCCATTTCGCTACAGCAAGGTCTTTAGTGATGTTGTGTGAACTTGGGAAAACAAGCCAGTTCTTCATTTCAGGGGAGCCACGTTCCTTTACAGTGAGAGAGAATGTGTTCTCAATAATTTCTACCACATGAATTCTGGACTAATAAGGGTAGTAGGCTTATAATAATGTGGGCTTGTCTGTAGGAGGAGGACACAGCATCAGGTATAGTACATACATATTTTTAATAAAGATTTACTTGTCTTTCAAACAAAGTGTATAATAATGTATTTTGGAGCCTTAAGTTAGTATCTATTAGAATTTTCCTATTTCTCTTTAGTTTTCCAAAAAGTCCACAACAAGGTTCTGACATTCTGCCTGACATTTCACACTTCTGTCTACCTTTTATCCATCTCTTAGATAGTATTTTCTTCCACTTACTTTCCAGAATTTGCTGGGTTTGTGTTTGAAGAGTTTTCTCAGATGGGAGTTCATCTACATACCCCACATCCATTCCTACATGGAATGACAAATAAGCAGCATAGTGTTATCATCATTTAACAACAAATCAAGCCAGTACAGTGCAAAACCTATGAAAATACATATTGCAAAACAAAGTCCAGTGTAGGTGATATCCAGAGGATGAACCACCCTCCTCCTGCTACTGCTGTATCCCTGCTGTAAGGATGGGTTGCATCCAACCCCGCTGTGTTCCGTGAATCCCTCTGGAAGGAGATCCCTCTGGGTGCAGAGGCAGGGACAGAGAGAGGGGCACTGGGGCTGGGCAGGCACTGCCAGTGCACCTGTGGCACAAGCAGGTGCTGCCGGGGAGCAGCCCCAGCACGAGGAGCATGAGGCACTGGGCAGCCTGTGGCAGGTGCCGCCAGCCAGCACGGCAGCCCTGCTGTACTGCTGCTGTCATGCAAAACAGGGCTTTGCAGTCATTCCAGTAGAGGGAAGAGGGAGGGAAATACACACTGGGAAATTAACTTCACTTTCCAGTATCTGCAGAAGTTTCTCTGAGATTTGTATGCTCAGACAAGAGAATTTGGTACAATAAATGTTATATTTCAGACTGTGTTATATTTGTTATGATAAATGTTATGTATCAGACTGAAGGCTTGATACTCTCAAGCCTTTTTACACAGGTAAATAATTAATTTTTATTTTGGTATTTTAAATTTTAAAAATATTAAATAAAAATACAACAAGTTTTTTAAATAAAAATTAAATACTGAAATTAATATTTCCCCGTTCAAAAAACAAAAAAGTTTCACTGATATGCTTCTTGTTTGAAATAGACACAAAGTTATTAAATCCAATTTGGTTCTTTTCTTTTGGCACTTCCACAGTGATACCTCTGAAAGCATTGAATAAAGAAAATTTAGGGAAAAATTTCTCTCATGTAATTAGTATGATTTCTAAGAGTGTGCATTGCTCTATAAGTAAGTTTCTTACATGCTGTGTCAACTCTGGATGCAATTTTAAAATAGGAAAAAATCTTCCATTGATTTCTAACATTAATGTTTATGTGCATAATTAATTTTACTAATTATTTACACCTGAATTAACTGTTGCAAATATTTCAAATATTTTCATATTTAATTATAATATATCTAATAATAGAAAACAGATATATGGGAATGTAGATATCTAATAAGAAAGATTTCTTCAGAGCAGCTTGCTGATTACAACTAAACATCAAATTGATTTTGTGATCTGCTTTATAGATCTTGAGGCAAAAGGGGATTTCTTGGAGCTCCTGCTTGAGAATTTATGAAAGAAAAGTTATCTTCACCGTGAAGACATGAAATAAAGTTGACACACATAAAGCATAAATTAAATCTTTCATTTTCAAGAATTACTCTGAATAATCCAGTTTAATTAAGATGAAATTCACTACAGTCACCTCCAGATTAATTAGTCTTCCTGTTAAGAGCTAAACCAAGGCGTGAGTCATGCAGAGCCATTAGATGGGCCCTTTCCCAGGAAGAATTCTGTCCTTGGAGTGGCCGCTTCTAATGAGCTCTGGTATTCAAAAAGTTCAAGACTTTTTGAGATACTTGCAAGAGAGTGTTTCTCATGCCTTCTCCCCACCCAGTCTGGTGCATCCCATGTGGTTAGTGAGGGCTCTACAGGCTCTGGTGATCCAAGATCCAAGGCTCTTGTTCTCAGCAATGTTTTGTAAGATGAAGGACCTCTCTGGGGTCTCTGCTTCAGTTTGTGGAAGCCTCAGGAGCTCTAATGTATTGACACTGGGCGAGCCACCACAGTGGAGACCTCTGCTCTCTGGGTTTTTCCTGAACTCTTCAGAATTGCAGCCCTTCATCTTGTAATACACTGCATGTGCAGGTTAAAATTTTTTCCAGTTAGTTTCCACTTAGTCAAAGCCAACAAATGCACTACTTGATGTAGCTACAATTTTTCCCTAGAAAATTTAGGGAATCGTGTACAATGTATTTTAATCAGCATTGATAAAAATCCAACCTTTATTTACAAATTTTTCATTTGTTATTAGAATTGGATTTTGAATAACTGTGTACATGTGTGCTTCGACTCTCCAGATAACATCTGTATGGAACTGAAGGTTGTGCAGTAGTTTGTTGTGTAGCTAATACTGGTAGTACTTACATGCTTTTGCTGACACAGGAAAGGAAAAATAAGAATATAATTCCCCATTCCTGTTCCTTTGTGTAGAATTCAGTTGGTGTTTGCCAAAAGAACCCCATCATGCTGGGAAATAGCTCTCAAATGCTGTCTCCTGCCTGGCAGCTCTTGCTGTCAGCAATGCATTGTGACGGTCTAACTATGCAACTTCTTTGCAACTCATCTTTGAGATTTTTGTCCTAAAAAGCACTAAGCATATGTTAAATGTCTGATTTAGGGGATGCTTTTTTTTAATTTTGTATTGATAAAAGTAGAAATCTGAAAACTAATTTAATCAAAACAAACAGGCTTTACTTTTGTTCTTGCCATGCCATTTATTATATGTCAGTACAGAAATGAAAAGTTTATGTAGTGCACATTATTCTATGATTATAAATCACATTGTTTAAAGAGATTTTTTAAGATTTCCATTGAAGGCAATGTAGGAAAATAGTTAATTCTCTGTATTTGTTCTATTGTTTCTTCACCTGTCATTAAAATGGGCTAGGAAAAGACCGCTACAGAATTCTAACTAATTATTTAATTATTTTATTTTAAAATGTATACTATAGAATTATCAATATGTAGTTTCAGAAAAAATAAACAAGCTTGTTCTTCCACCTTTTGGAGGGTGTGGCTGTTCAAATTGGATGGGGGATGTTATTATATTTCTGTAATCTCCTGTCAAATCAAAAGCTCAGCAGTAGGATTAACAGAACTTCTGTAAGTGTGTGTCTGTAATACTTTTGACAAATAAATTTTTTATGACCATCTAAATTTAAATATTCTTTATAAGGTTCCTGGAGATTTACTGGTTTTGTTAATAAAGAGGTTCGATATAGATAGATATAGATATAGATATGGATATAGATATATATATGTGTGTGTGTGTATATATATATGTGTATACACACACACACACACACACACACACACACACACACACACACACACACATATATATGTATGTTAAAGCCTCTCCCTTGAGAAAACAGCAAGAAACTGTAGTTTCCTGCTGGTGGAATTTGAGAGCATGTACCCTGCTGTATACTCTAGCACAATCACTACAGTTTGTTTTTCTGCCTGAGTCTGATTAAAGCTCAACTCAAGAATAGTAACCACAGAAAATTGGATAGAATTCCTCTCTACTAAAAACACATTTCAGAGAAGTCTGTTAAATACCTAGTATGGTGTGGGTCTATTATGTGAAAGCATTCTGACTAATGTCAATATTTGATTTGTATCATTGAGAAGCCAGGGAATATCATTATCTATCCACCCCTTCCTCCCCTCCACTCCCCTCCCCATCCTGTCCCAGAGCCTCCTAGGCCTCAGGAGTCAGAGGTAAGATAATTTTTTTATCTATCTAGCTAAAGAAAGATCAATTCTGTAGTTGGTAATTTATAGATGTTTGTTACTAGAAGACAATTTGCGAAGATTTTGTGCAGCATTGCTTAGTCAAAATTTGTTTGCATGCTATAACCTACAGATAATACTGTATGATCTTATTAGTTTGATAAACTTCATCTAGTGTATGTTGCATATAGCACATCTTAATTTGTTTTGAAGGGTAGATATGGATAGACCAAAGAGAATAAAAATTAAGTCATAGATCTTCATCTGACTTTGCAAAAAAGAGAAATATAGAGATGGAATCTTCATCCTGGTGTATTGAACAAACTACATTTGGGAATTGTGGGGGAAATGCAGACCAGGAGCTGTACGGGATGGTGTTGTTAGAATTGCTCTCCAGACTAAGAGACTGGCATTTTCACCTGGTGCAAATCAGCCCTCAGAATATGTGCTAGCCCTTGTGTGCAGACAGAGTGCTAGAATATGGCTTAGGAGAAAGCCTTAGAAAGACTCAGAATGGATATGGGCCTTTTTGTGGACCAAAGGAGCAATAAGGTGCATTAGTGCTCTGGAAGGGGTGTTAGATTTCCTCACTGAAGACCTGTGCCAGTTCCTAGCAGAGAGGTGGATGTTTCTTTCAACCTGCTTTGCTGACCACCATCAGAAGTATAACATTGGATTTGGCTGAAAAGAGAGAAAGAAGGCAAGAGACTACCTCTGAATCTGGAGAGATGGATTTTCAGCTGGGTTGTAGGAAATTAATTTCTTCAACCTGTTTCAACTGGTTTTTTTATTTTTGAAAATCGGGAATGCCTCCAAAGCCTCTAGAGTAGTTCTTCACAGACAGTGCAGTTCCTCTTTATTAGGGACTTTTTCTGGGATGTGATACAACTGGCTTTATGTCTGTACATTAAATCAAGTAGGGTGGGAGTTTGAAAAAGGCTGTAAGCCCTTGGAAGGGTGGGTCTCGTTGGTCTGCCTTGCTGGAAGCATGCAGCCTGCTAAATACTGACTATGATGGCATTGAGGTTGCTCTAGTACCTAAGTCCAAGCCTGGGTGCACAATAGGGAATTTTCTATATGAAAGTTATAGAAGAGATTATTTTACAAAAATATCTTCAGAGCTTTCAGATTAAATGTAGAGAAATAGTTGGTCCCCAGACCTACTGTTTTTCTCACCTCTGTATTTCTGCATTAAACTGTATTTCTCATTGGAAATGTTTTTGTAAACTTGGCTTTCCCCAGCCAACATGTGGTTCCTCCAAAAGTGCAAATCCAATGGTATCAAAATAGAGCCAGACAAAACTGTTGTGGCTGAATGAATGTGTCCTGCCTAGATGAGTGAGCATCGCTATCCTTAGTCCTTGATCCAGGGGGTTGGCCACTTCCCCAGTCCTACAAAAAATCTATGATATTGTCTCAATAACCATATTAGTTAGGCAGTTGAGCCCTTGCAGAATTCAGCATTCTGTCTATTTAAAATTGTGGATGATACGGTATGTATTTTTGTTTTATAGAGGCTGACCTCATTCCTGAACTGAGTGAAGCTGAAGAATATGAGGTATAGAATTAATTTGTTTTTTAAGAGAGCATTTAAAATAAATGCATTTCAACTAGATTGAAATTATATTCTGAGAAAATTGACAAAACTATGTCACGAACTGTGTGTATTATTTGCATTTATGTGTGTTGTATATATATATATGTGCATATGTAGCCTTTGAGCTATATTTCCACCTAGTTAACTCTGGAGATACCTCAGTATTTCTCTGGGGTTGCAGGTACATGGTGAAGTAAAGGATATCACAGAATATTCCTAAATATTTTTAAATGGGGTATCAGTTTACAATCACCCCTCTATGAGGTCTGACAGAATTGTTCATCAAAGAATCAAAGCTGCCATCCAGTGTTAGGCATTTTAGTTACAGAGAAGTTTGACTTGTCCTTGCTTGTGATGGTCTTATCATGTAGTAAATTAAAGTAAGTTTTGCTGAAGAGAGAGATTCAAGTGTGTCTGCTATCAGTGTGCTATTGGTTTCACTGTTATTCAAAAATTCATGGAGGTTCATTTGCTTCTTAAACTCAAGTGAGACTTTAAAGTATAGCTCTGTTTTACAAAAATTTTTATGATCTTATGATAACCTTTGGAGGCTTCCTATGCAATAACTAGGTCTCTGGTGTTGCAGCAAGGAGAGATGTAAAAATACCATGATTAAGTTTTTAACAATCTCTAATACCAATTCTGCAACATAGACAGTTACTTCAGTAGGACATTTATCAAGTAATATCAAGTAATCCCTCAGAATTTTTAATTTGTGGTTTCAAACTATGACCACAATATTCTCACTGCATGACAAGTCCTTTTAGTTAAATAGCACAGCCTGTGCTTACCTATCTATGTAGCTTCCCTTGCATTTGTGGACACTGAGTAGTACAGTCATTTCTCTGTTCTAATGTATCTAGATTATTATATTGCATCTGTTTTGTGCCAGTGAACATCAACTGATTTTTACTTGAACCAGGAAAGTTTAAAAGTTCATACTTTGCCTCTCAGAAATAGAAACATGGGCCTGTCCAGTGTAGCCAGTTTTGAAGGCAATCAGTCATGGTGCTGCTGTCGCTACATTTTAGGTATTTAGTCCTTAGAATGAAATCCAAACCTGAGGTACCTTATGTTGTTTGAGTGCATGAGGGGTTCCTGGCTCAAAGAGGGGCTGCAGTGCGAAGCCCAGCTCTAGCCTAGTGGGTAAAGCCCTTGCTCTGGTGAGACTGGATAAAAGCTCGGAACTCCTGTTTGCTGAGTTCCTCAGTCAAAAACACACTCAGCAGCTCTTTATCTTGGGCACATTCTTTCAAAGACTGTTGATTTTTTACATTACTCTCCCTGCTGTGCCCTGTTCAATGCAGGAATGGGAGATCTACTCAACCTAAACTATAGTGGAAACTGAGGAGTTGTTAGATTGGTGACTGTACTTATGTCTTTTCTGCTGGTGTTTTCTCTCAGCACTATGCTTTTGAAAAAATAGCAGTGGCATTTCCACCACATCACCAAGCCAGATCTTTAAAAAAACCAAGAAAACCAAAACTATTTTGCAAGAGGCCCTGCTCTGCTCTGTCTCTTAGGGCTAGTGTGTGCCTGTCAAATCAGATCCCTGACAGTGTATGCCTCAATCTAGATGGCAGAGTTGGGCTGGGACAGGTTCAGTTCTGGTGTAGCACTAGATGGGGACACAGCACAGAACTGCAGGGACTGCTGTTTCTAAGTCAAAACAAAAATGCTTGCTGAGCACGTTAGGCGCTTCAGTGATATGTTTTTTGATTTAGTGGAGGGAAAGCTGTAGAGGGGATGAAAAGATTTTACCTGAGATCCTCAAGCACTGCCTAAATCCTGATTGCATTCAGGCACATAATTTTTTTTTTTCTTTTGGATATGTCCTTAAAAGGCAAAACTCTAATACAGATTTTGCACAAAGTATTGTTATTCATTATCATTCATATTCAGAAAACAAAGGGTCATAACAGGACTAGGGGATATGACTCACAGCACTTGTGAAACTCTGACAGTCTTGATGAGGATCGTGAACTCTTCCAGAATACTCTGACAATTCAGCAGAATTGAGGTCATAAATATATTTTACAAATTCTGTTGTTTTTATTAATTACCATCAGGATATTAGTGCAAGCCTCTAAGGCATTCTGATAGCAAAACTATTTTTTCATTGAGGGGTATACAATCTATGCTATATATTGCATATGCAATTGCATTTTATTAGTAAAGAGTTAGAGCCTTCTTAATAAAGTAAATAAATACTGTGAGCAATTTTTGCCTCTCAAACGCAATTTAAGTAACGCAATATTGAAGAAGTTGTTGGGACATGACATTTTTCTGTTTTTATTGCAAATAAGTAATATTTTTCAATATAAAAGAGGATATCTGTTCTTGCAGTTAATACTTTAGTTAAAGACCAACAGTCTTCTCAAGTGTTGTTTTCCTTTACCCCTCTCAATTTATTGATCCAGGAAAATGTATTATTACAGTTTTAGTTTTCATTCATGTTCAGAGTCTATAAACATTTTTAATTGTCTTCGGCTATGGTATTTTTTTTAAAGGATGAAGTTGATGAAAAGGAAACAGAGGTGGATGAAGAAACTGCAGTGTTTCCTAGCACTGACAGTACAATGAACCAATTGAGGAGAGATTTTCAGGTGATTACATCCAGCTACAGTCAAGAAAAAATGGGAATAAAACCCAGTGAAGCCAAAACAAATAGATACCTAACAAAAGAAGAATTGCATGGTAAGGATAATGTTTTCAAAGCAGTTTATTATGCTACTTCTCCACCTATTGGTGAAAATTCTGAAGAGGAAGATCCTTTTTTGGAATCCCAAACAATGACTGGAATTCCTCCTCAACTCATTGACTCCACCAAAGGCAGAGAAGACGAGTTTATATATCTTTCTTCAGGCACAGAGCCAACAAAAGTAACCACCACTGGCCACAGTGACGAAGATTTCTTATTGTCTCCTTTTAAACCTCATCAGGAATCTGATGACTTTTGGAGTTCAGTTCCTACCACTTCTTCATCACAGCTGGTTACAGAGGAGGCCTCCCAAGAAGATGCCCTGCCTTCAGGAAGTCCAGATACAAGTGTGCATGATGATCTTTCCCAAGGCTCCATTAAATATGTTTCAGAAGTCGTAGCACCCTCAAGCTCCGATGAGCCTCCAAAGCATACTTCTTCCACTGATGGAAATTTATGGTTTCGTAATGCTACAGATCCAACAACTCCATCTATTGATACATCACCTAGCGGGCAATTATCTCAGACCAGTTACACTGATGCTTATGTAGAGGGATTAAAGCCGACCACAGCGCCCTATACAAGCAGCCCAGTGGTTTTACAAGACACTTCAGATGCGGATTTAGAATTGCCACATTATTCTACCTTTGCTTTCTCCTCTGCTGAATTGTCACCTCACTCTATCTCTTCAAGCTCTGGAGAATATGGTTCTGCTTCTGCTGCCAGTGAGGTACTCTCTCAGACAACTCAGCCAGTCTATAATGGTGAGATACCTCTTCAACCTTCCTACAGTAGTGAAGTGTTTCCTCTAGTCACCCCTTTATTGTTTGACTCTCAGATGCTCGACACTACCCCTGCTACATCAGATAGTGATGTGACCTTGCATGCTACACCTGTATTTCCCAGTGTTGATGTGTCATTTGAACCCACCCTGTCTTCCTATGATGATGTACCTTTGCTTACATTTTCCTCTGCTTCCTCCAGTAGTAAAATGTTTCACCGTTTGTATACAGTTTCTCAAATGTTTCCACAAAGTGCTACTCCAGCTGTTGCAAGCGATAAGGTGTCCCTGCATGCTTCTTTGACGTTGGCAGTGGGTGATCCATTAATACAGCCAAGCCTTGCTCAATTTGCTGATGTGGTGTCACATCAGACCCCTCATGCTGCTTCGGAGACACTGATGTTTGGTCATAATAGAACTCACATATTTTCTCAAGTTGAACCATCCAGCAGTGATTTAAATATGCATGTACTATCTACAAAGTCTGAACTTCCTTATGCTTTGTCTGGTAATGTGGGCTCCCTCCAAAGCTTAACTGTTTCCTATGACTCTGCAGAATTTGTGCATGATTCTGTTGACGTATTTCATCAAGATCCTTTATTTAGCAGCTATAACAATGTACTGGTGCATAAACCTTCTTCTGTAATATCACAAGCTGATATTTTGCTGCAGCCTACACGCTCTCTATCTAGTGACATGGATTGGTCTGAAGCATACTCTGGTAGTGAGTCCCTTTTGCCTGATACAGATACTTTGACAGTACTTAATGTTTCTTCCTCTGGTTTTGTTGATGAGATTCCATATGAATCATCCGGGTTTAGTGATGTTAATAAGATGCTTCAAAAAGGTGATGTTATACATGGAGATGAGAGAGAACTGAAAATTTCCTCTTCTTTAAGTGAAATGGCTTCCAGTGCTGAAAGTAAAGTGATACATGAACTTTCTACATCTGTTTCTAATAATGTTGTAATTGAGCAGAATATGTCTCTGCAAGAAAGCCCACTTCCTGTTTCTAGCACAAAGGGAATCCTTCCAGTCTCTCTTGCTTTTCCCACTACTAAGGTATTCGATCATGATATTAGTAAACTTACAGAAAAGCACCTTTCTGTTCAGCCTTTGCATGTTACAACTCCAGCCTTTGATGACACTTTGCTTAAACCTATGCTTAGTGCAAGCTCAGATCAAGCTCTCTCTGTCCCTGCTTATAGCAAAATGTTATCCTCGACTCAGCTGTACTTTTCTGAGACCTCAGCTACACCAAATAACGAAGCATTGCTGCAGTCCTCCTTCCAATCTTCTGGCGATGGCACTCTGCTTAACACAGCTGCAGTTGTGCCTAGTGATCCCGTATTGGCTGAAAGCTCAAGGGTTCAAAAAGATAGTTCTACATTTGACCAAATATTGCATCAAATGGCACCAGGTTCTGCTACAACTGAAAGCAAGCTGCATTCTACATCTGCACCTTCTGTTGCTGATATGATGTCAAACACTTTTAGTAAGCCCACAGCGTCACTTCAAGGTTTATCTTTTTCTTATGCAAGTGAGAGATACGTTTCATCCAGTTTATTTAACAGTGAAGATGTTCAGAAGGTTATGCCTTCATTGTACAGTAGCGATGTTTCAGTCCAGCTGACCAGTTTAGAAAATACAAATGCCTTTCCGTCCCAGGCAGCGAATGCTGCAACTACTCCCTTCCTAACAGGTGATACATCCTCACATGTAGCTACTCCTACAGACAGCCATATCTCTTCAAGTGTTTTTGAAAGAATTGGGGCTGACAGTGTCTCTTCAAGTTCCACGCTTGGTTTTGATCCTGTTCATATGCCTGCAGTTGTTTCTGGTTCTGACGTGTCCATTCATCACACTCTTCCTTTACCAAATACACTTGTTTCAGCTACGGCTGTTCCTTCCAAAAGTGAGATCCCTGTAACTTTGAATAGGTTGCTGGTTCCTTCTGGAGAATCCTCTGGGTTGTCTCCCAGTATCATGTCCAGTACTGATTTGTGGTCTTCTGTAGTTGAGGATGACTACGATGAATATGATGATGCCTTCCCTGTAAGTAACTGCATCTCATGCACTTCTCATAGAGAAGATCAGGATATGGTAGTAGAGGATGAAAATACAAAGGTAAATGATTACAAGGATCAGAGTAACCTAATTATAAGTTCACATTCTGAGAAACCTGAAGAAGAGAAGTTTTCTACTACTGCATCTGACAGTCAGATAAACCGTGCCATGGACAGACATAATTATACATCCACACCAACTTTGACAGCGAATGTAATACCCGAGAAGCACAACAACCTGAAAATTTTGGAGAACCACATTCAGACTTCTAGTGTCCAATTGCAAAACACATCAGAATCTAAGTCTTGGGCTGTTTTGACAAGTGATGAAGAAAGTGGTTCTGGCCAAGGTACCTCAGATAGCTTTAATGATAATGAAACTTCAACAGATTTCAGTTTTCCTGACCATAATGAGAGAGACACTGAAGGGGCAGTTGAAGCAGGTAACTCAGAATTAACTCCTGGATCATCACAATCATCAGCCTCATCTGTTACTAGTGATCATTCATCAGTGTTCAACATCTCTGAGGCAGGTTAGTTACTGATAAGTCTAATGAATACCATGGGAAGCTGTGAGGGGATACTTTTGTGCCATAGAGAGTGAGAAGGTTTATCTACAGATAATAAAGGGAGAACATAACAGTGCAAATGGGTGTGATTAAGGAAGCGTTGGGGAACAGGGGTTCATACTGAGCTGGCTATCTTGTGAATGCTACTTCTGGCTACTTAAAACTGCACCTGAAATATTCTTCAGTAGGATGATTGATGCTCTGCTTTCAGGTAGATACATACTGTCAGCAGAAGTTGAGTTGTGCAAAATCTGAAACCAGAATTTTTTCAGTGCTAATTGTTGCTTTTAGTTTTAAAGGTCTGAGAGGGTCTTAGGTTCTCTGTTGAGTTCTTTGTACAGAGACAAGTGCTGCCCTTATGGAAATACCAGCAGAGGAAACATGCCTCTGATATTCCCTTTTAAACTTACAGCAGCACATTTTTTTGTATTTTCTAAGAGGTTGAACAAGGACGAAGATGCTGGTTTTATTCTGATGCATAAGAACATTCATTTTTATTCTGTGCATGCCACTTTCAGATTTCAGTGAGATGCAGAATTTTTGTGCCAGATTTGCGTATTCCCAAAGTAGAGCCAGATTCTCCTTTGGATGTTTATATTTGATGCTGTTTTCTTATTTATTCCTCTTAAATTCAGTGAGAGTATTTGCAACCCATGATTCCAAGGATAAAGTCAGAAGTCAAAATTCGTAACACATTTCCTTTGTATTTAAAAATGCACTGTGGAAAATCTGAAGTATTCAGGCACATAATTTTAATTCCTTCTTGTGCTAGAGAATTGAAAAATCAAAGAAGCAAATAAAAAAAATTTTATGATTTAAAAAAAAAAAAAACAACCAAACAACAAACAAGGTTGAATTGGTATTTTAGAAAATAAATTGAACTTCTGTTATGTACTTGCATCATCTATAGAGGGCAGTATCATTCAACTAAACCCATTAAGGAATGGCATTCACAAAGCATGGGAAGTTTTCATCCCAGTCCTCCAAATAAATAAATACCCAGTTGAATTACATAAAGCTGTATTTCTCGTGAGCAACAGAATACTATTATGAAAAGATGGTAAATAGACACTAGATATAGTGGGGCTAGAATAATATGAAAAATAGACAATGAAAATTAAAAGAGAATAAAAAACATTGAAATTACTAAGAGTCCTAACAAGGTAGGTGTTACAAAACTGAATTAATAAGTGAATTAGTTTGCTGGTAAGTAGTTACCACTTCGTGTAAAATGCATAGCATTCCTTCAAAAATAAGTTAAAATAGCATTGATATTTCAAAACCTATGTTATTGGTATGAATGAGTGTTGCCATAAGATACTAGGGTTTACATAATGGGTGTCATTTGAATTTTTACCAATAGTAACTCAAAAAGGATTATACAGTACTGGAGGAGGAGTACAACAGACTTAGTTTATCTTCTAGATATTATTGAAAGGCACTCTACAGTATCATTTCATGTTCATTACTTTTTTTCCAACACACGATGCCAAATACAGACTTTAAATAAGCTGAACATTCAATTTCAGCATGTCTAACATGGTCTCCTGTAAATCAAAGACATATTTGCTTAATTAAATTACAAAGAAATACAGTGAACACAAAAATAAATCTCTCACCTGAGAACTTACTTATACATTGGAATGGATTTTGCAGAAATTGGTGAAATGTCTTTTCATTGTGACCATTACAGAAAAACATTGTCATTTAAACATTTCCCAGTCTTGTAGCTGTTAATGCATAATTATGCTTGTTCTGAACTAGGATATTCTCCATAAGACCTCTGTGACCACCCAAACTTTTCAACTTCTGTTGAAAAACTAAGACAAATTAATAGAAAGAAATATGCAAAGGATCCAAACACATCAGTTATTACAAGTCAAGGAAATCTGCTGTAGCTGAGACTTCCTTTTCAGCTGCCATCATTGGAGTGAATGAAGTAGGCAAGAAACCCTCTGTTACAGGAGAAGCCTGCACTTCATTCCCCATAGGAGGAGTCCTAATAGAATATGAGGATGAAGTTTGAAGCAACACTGTCATCACACAGATAGGATTGGATTTTATGCTGTGAATTATTCCAGAGCTGGCTAAGCAAGTCTGACTGTTTCAAAGGGATCATATTGTGCTTTCTCATGCATACACATAGTTTTTTCTCTGGAATCAATAGGAAACACCAATTTTTAACCTACTCAACAGAAACTTGGAGATTTTTCAGAAGCAACTTTGTGCCTTCAATTACTTTGCCCATTGAGGTGCAGAATTTAAAGAGAAGTTATTTATGTGGGTGTTAAAGAGTATTTTGAATTTAAACCAAGAAGACATCTGCAAAATTAGAGCCTAGACCTTTTTGCACATAAAGTCCTGAAAGCCTCTAAACTCAAGAAAATGGAAGAAAATAGAGCTGCCTGGAAATCTGTACTGTGTGAAGCCATTTGTTTTTGACATCCTATTTAGAGCATGTAATTTGCTGTCTTTTTTTTTTTTCCCTAGATTCAACTCCATTCCTTCCTCTGTTTGTGTAAAAGCTTTTCATTCATGTAGAATCGGTCTCTTGAAATCCCAATGGAGTGCAGATGTTTTCTGTACAGCAAAACTCTGCTGTTATACAGAAAATTCATTGCATTTGGACTGTTTGCAAAAGCAGAAAGCATTCTAGGGTTTTAATTCTAAAAAGCACAAAAGAGCTTATTTCTGCATTTTAACTCAAATAATGCTCACAGTGAACTGCTCAAATTGAAATAAGTCACTTATTTTACATCAAAGCCACAACTTTGAAATACTTACTTCTTGAAGTCTGACCAAAGCTAAAAATAAAGTATTGGTGTTGTCCACCATTGTGTTTCCTTCTTTAATAAAATTATACAATATTTTGTTTTAATCTTCATACAGGTTCCCATGTCCAAATATTTCTGTCATCCAACAGTATATGGCTCACAGAAATATGAAACCAAAGCAATATCTAAATATTAATTTGAGTACCTGTAAAGATGGAGGTGGGAAATTTAATTGTGGCTCCAGTATAGTTGAGAGAGGCAATTGGATTCAAAGGAAGCAGGGTGTATCTATAAGGGCAGAATGGGCAATGGATAAAAATACAGAAAACTAAACTGCAGTACAGCAAGAACACAAAGACTTTTGCAAGATAATTTTTATATTAACCAATTAGCCAGAGAAGTGATTTGCATTATATGACTGACAGTTTAACATCAATTCCAATGCACATTCCAATATTATGTATTCAGATTTCTTAACTCATTTGGCTTTCAGCTAATAAAAGAGATTAAAATGAAAAAAACTTTCTTCTGAATTTTAACAACAGTCTGCTATTCTTACAAAGAGAAGTCTCCACTGCTGGAGGGCTGAGTCACATAAGCTTGAACACTTTGCTTTACCTTCTATCTGCTTATCTTCTGTAAGCTGGTTTGCAAATGTATAAACTTTCTGCGGTACATAGTGAAAAATAGAGGTAAGTAATATTAAGTAGGCTCATTATAAGACACATTCATCTGTGCTGTGCATTTCTCAGAATTTAAACTTGGACTGTTTCAATTTTCTCTGACTGCAGAGGCAAGTAATATTAGCCATGAGTCTCGTATTGGTCTAGCTGAGAGTCTGGAATCAGAGAAGAAGACAGTTGTACCACTTGTGGTCGTATCAGCCCTGACTTTTATCTGTCTAGTGATTCTTGTGGGTATTCTCATTTACTGGAGGTAAGTTGTATTTTGGTTGATCTTTTTTTCAGTTCTAAAGAGGTATGATTTGAAAAATGTGATGGGCATTATTGAGCTGGTTTACAGGAGGGAGACTGGATCTTGCCTCTTACCTTGCCTTCCTATTGCTCAGTGTCAAAAAGATGACAAAATAAAGTGGTTTCTGTCCAAATACTCAGATGCATTTTTTTTTCAGAGGGTTTAGCCACTACAGTTATTCCCATATTGATAGACCTTAGTAAACAATAAGTCATGACTGATGCCTAGAAACCAAGTGACTAAACAGAGCACTGAGAAAAACAAGAGGGAGAAGAAAAATAGACATCATGGCATGGGGCTGTTTACTATCTTTTCAGTGCTTTACCTATTAAAAAAGGTAGTTATCGATTTAGAATAAGAATCTATTGTCCTCAACAGAACTATGTAAATAAGCAATTCATATGGCATTGCAGGAGTGTGCTGACACTGTGTGGAAGACAGAAAGGGGGTAGTTTAATGATACTATAATAGAGTAACATAACTGAAGATCACTTCCTGAGTAGCTCTTAGGAGGCTCTGTTATTAAAAAGTCATTCTACTTTGTGATTCTGACAAACTAAAATTAGCCCTGGTCTTTCAAAGCTTTAGTGGATAACTACAGATGTGTTTCATATGCACATGTGTTCGGGTTTCCTCATGGATGTGTTTCTCTGTGACTTGATAAATTGATAAGCCAGTAAAAAAAAAAATGTAGGACAAAGGGAATTGATGGTTATTAGAAGTCATTATAACATAATCAGTAAGAGCAAAAAACTGTGTCCATGCTGTGAAATAAAACAGACCAGCTAGCATGGCACAGATCTCTTCCATACAGCTGAAATTACTTCCCTCAGAGAGGATAAAAAGAGTGGCTGCATTCACGTTGCTAACTGGGGATGCCCTGTTAGCTAACCCCAAACTGCATCAAGCATTGTGTGAAATACTGCTCATTGGCCTGAACTAAAAATGTAACAGGAACCTTATCAGCCACATGGCAGTATGTGGCAGCTCAAGGCTTTGGCACTCTCCCACTGGTTCTAGTTAAAGTCAGTCTTCCTAGGAACATGCTGCTTAAGCTCTCAAAACCCTTGCACAGCCCTAAGACAAGTGTATAGATTGTCAGGGAGGAAATGCTGTGGTGGGCTGGAAGGGGGAAATAAGTTGCAAAAACTTCACTTCAGTTGTTGTGCAGAACCTGATCCTGCTTCCACTGTGCAAACACATAAACTAGCAGCCAGAAACAGGACCTTGCTCTTACAGGGACCGTACAAAGAATTGGGAAGACAGGCCCAAACATCTTCTTTCAGATGCCTCCAGAGCTTGTTTCTTCTTCCTTCATCCCAAATAATCCTGCTTAATCTAAAATGAAAAAAAATGGTGGAGAACATTAACTTTGGCCCTTTCCAAACTACAGACTACAGTAATCTCTAGACTGTGATGTCAGGATTATGCTTACTGACTTTTCTTCTAGTCTCCTGACACTAGTTTTCTGTCGGCCCATCAGGGTGTGTCCCACATGGGGACAGAACTCATTCCATCCCTGAACAGACTAGGCTGGAGAAATTGAGTTCAAGCATCCTTTGTTCCAGGCAAGTGTGCTAGTGAGTCAGGCAATCATGGCCATGATTAAAGACACTTGATTGATGAACCTGCTTTTCAAAGTAGTAGTTCATTGCCATAATAATTGCAAAAGTCATTTCTTAGTTTATGCTTAGTTGGATAACTCTATTCCCCATCCCAGGATTTCCAGCTAACCACCTGCATTCTGAGAATCTTTTTCTGTCATTCATGTTATGCAACATGATTGTTCATATTCAACTTCCAAAGGGTTTCATCCCTGATGCTGAGCAGTATTTGAAATCTCTTCTATTTGCCAAAGAAGGCCATGCATTTAAAGACCCAGATTGTACAATGCAGTTCTAGTAATCCTACACATTACAAGCTTGTTTTTGTGGAATAACATTGTGTTCATTTTGTATTCTTTCTCTGGGAATGAACAATTCTGTAAAACAGGTCTTTCAAAATGAAACAAAAATCCCGTTAGCAAGAATATCTTCTTGCCTTGAATCTAATCTTTTCTGTATTTCTTGTGTACTACAAAATAAAATATGGAGCTCTTTTATTGTTAATCCTCAAAATTCTCTTGGCATTATGATAACACCAGTGACTATTTCTTATTTCAGGGGAATGCAATGTAGCAACTATGCATCGTAAATAAGACTTTACGGCCCTCTTTCAAAATTGCCAAAACACTCACCTCTTATTAAAGACTGGAAAAAAAATCAGAATATTAACTTCATTGCTGTGCATATTTCATTAAGCCTGGAAAATATTAGTAGAAACTCTTTAAGATTTTTGGAATAGATTTAGTTTGTTTTGAAATAATTGCTCTTAGATGTTAATGTTTCTTTTTATATTGCACCTTTTTTTCCCTAATTTGGGCCAATTATTTTCACTTATTAAAGTCCATAAAAACATTTAGATTTACAGAAAGTTATTCTATATTTCTTTTGCAGTGGTAGTCCAGAAAAACCATTGGTCCATCCCAGCTGGTCACATGAATGAATAATTCTTTGGGTTGTTTCCACTATTCACTCCTTATTTGAATATTGAAAAGGTGTGTTATTTGGTTTAAAACCAAATAACTACCAAGAGCAACAAGTTCCAGTCTCTCAAGGTTAAAGAAAGGCAAAATTATTTATTTCTTCATTTTAATGACTTGTATCAGAAAAATAATTCTGTACCATCTGTTGTTTGGGTTTTGGTTTTGGGTTTTTTTTTTTAAATGAAATTGTTAATCAGCACTTGAGGAAATTCCTCAATCTCTTCACGATCTCATTAGGCACAATTTAAATCTTTTTTTGATAGATATTTGTTTCTCTGACAGGGATTAAAACTTCTAATGGCAATATTGTCTAAAGATTGAATAATTACCAGTAGGAAAATACACAATTTTTTAACTACTCTAGTTTTGTGTATCATTTTTAATTCAAGCAATTTTCAAGCAATGTCATTTTCCTTTCATTTCTTCAGCATGATTAAGATTACAGTGGAATAAACAAGGAGATTCTTTGCCCTGTTTAGTGGCCTTGCTGTCCAGATAGACTTTATTAAATAGCTTTAGAGAGAATTTTCTGTCCAAATCCAGAGTCTATCCATTTCCTTCATTGTCTGTCTACTTTCTGAGTTCTTGAGCAGAGATGTGGCAGGAATACCTGAGTGTGCTTGCTCTCTTCTTTTCTTGATGGCTTCATTATTACTATTTTGCTTGATTATTCATATTTGTGCAGATCAGCTTTTATAATATTTATTGTAAGAAGAGCTTGGAGAATAGTAGCATGGTAACAGTTATCAGTGGGCCTTGTACCATTCAAAATTCCTTTTCAACAAACATATGTGAATTGGAGTAAAAGACCAGCTCTGATGGCATGAACCACAAACTGCTAATCCACTTCCAGGTCCATTTGCATTTGTAGACATGCTGAGTATCTGTAGCTGCCTGTCATGCAGCCTGTTAGGCATTTCATGATAACAACGCTTCAGAAATTACCAACCCAATGACAGACAACACCCTGAGTAGCTATTTGAATTTTAAATTTCCTCTACAACCCTATATAATTTGAACCATACCTGTCAGAGAATGTTCATTTTCTTAGCCATGATTTGAACTAATGCCTTGAGTCCTATGATAAATTTATGGGAACAGAGTTGAGAACCTTCTCTGAGGATTGTTAAGCTTGGACATGCAGAAACACTTAAACTAGATTTAAATATACACAGGCCACACTCATCCATCCATAAAGGAAAAACTTCTCAACAGTGTGCCATGTCATAAATAAAAGTCTTAATAAAATCTGACAATTAAAATTCCACTTGACAAACACATAAAAATTAATTGCAGCTATTTAAAAACTGAATAATGAGCATCCATTGAGGATCCACTCAGAGATCCTTTGGCTTCACTAGATCTTTAAATTATCTGTACATGTTTTAAAATCTAGTAATTGTTTGAGAATACCTACTCAGGCAGATAATCCTTGAGCTCAAAAGACACTGAAGTTTTCAGAGAAAGATGTAATCATGCCTCTAAGACCATTCTGCATGAGCAGCCGAAGCACAAACCCTGGGGTTTGGTGGCCCCCAGGAGGGTTTGGTGGCCCCAAGGAGGGTTTGGTGGCCTTTGCAGAGCTTGGTGGCCCCCAGGAAAGTTTGGTAGCTCCCAAGAGGGTTTGGTGGCCCAGGCAGGGTTTGGTGGCCCAGGCAGGGTTTGGTAGCCCTCAGAAGAATTTGGTGGCCTTGGCAGGGTGTGGTAGCCCCCACAAAGGTTTGGTGGCCCTGGCAGGGTTTGGTGGCCCCCAGGAGGGTTTGGTTGCCCCCAGTGGGGTTTTGTGACCACCAGAAGGGGTTGGTAGCCCTCAAAAGATTTTGGGGAATCTGGCAGGGTTTGGTGGCCCCCAGAAGGGTTTGGTAGCCCTCAGGAATGCTTGGTGGCCCCCAGGAGGGTTTGGTTGCCCCCAGGAGGGTTTTTTGGCCATGGCCAGGTTTGGTGCCCCCTGCAGGCTTTAGTAGATGTGTCCTCTCGCAGATGCCTCTGACTTGCAGAGCTCAGCTCCCCTGCCGAGTCCCAGGCAGGATGACCCTGCACACAGGCACAGGGTGCCATGCTTCTGCCAGCCCTAGTGCCAACCTCAGCTCAGCTCCCAGCACTCCCTGCCCCAGGGCAGAAGCAAGTGCATGTTTGGGTCCAGGAGCCCAAATGCTTGAAAATCTTTGTCCCCCACAGTCTGAGGCTTAGTCTTGTAGTCTCACGTAGTTGCCATTGAAGTGTTCATTCAGATCTGGTATCCCTCCTGTCAGACTGAAGTGCTGCTGCCGCTGCACAGATCCAGACACTGTAATTAATTCAGTGGTTTAGCACTGCCCCCATATATAAAGTGTGTGTTTGAACAAGTGCAGTGTCTAAATTACAAATTACAGTTTTAGGTTGGAGATCTAAGTGCTGTGATAAAATGTGTAAATTAAATAATCAGGTTATTGAGTGATGGGACCTTTGTCTGGAAGTTTGAAATAGTCATCACTTTTTTCATTAACAACAAGTGATAATTAACGAGATGTGAGTATTAACATTAGGTTTAGTCATGAAGGCTTTCAGTGCTGATGCAGAAGCAGATGGAGTGCCTATTTATGAGTCTTATTACAGGTTAAGTCAACTGCTATGAATTTTTCTCCTGAATGTGCTAAGGGTGTAATTTATTTTCAGCCACAATTAATTTTTAAAGATTAAAAATACATTGGCTCAGTGAGGCATAATGAGTGTATGGCATAATATGAGGACATTTTAAGTGCAGATTCAGATGTGAAAGTCATTATGCTAATTAAATTCTTTATAGCTCAATCTTTTCTCAAGCAAATAGGTGACAACGTTAGTCCATGAACCTTACATGTGGTGGTTGTTCACAAACAGGAGATGTTTGGGGGAAAGACACTTTTTGGCTTTGGAGCTTTCACATCAGACTGCTTGGCATGTTTGGTTGCTGCAGTTTTTAATAAACACAATACAGCATTTGCTGTGCCCAGCAGACAGGGCCAGACTTTCCAAAGTGTTTAATGATTTGAAGACTTGGAGACTTGCCTGCATCTCACAGATATTTCTCACACAGTTCTGATACTAACTCTCAAGTATTATGCTAGCATGCAGACAGCCTCCCTCACCTCAGCAGCCACTAACTCTGATGCTAGAGACTCTAAAATTTAGATGGGTGTTCCCAGGTTCCTCCAGAGAGGGTTCTTGGTCTGCATCCAAAATTGCCATTTCTAAGTAAAACCATGTACGTAACAGATAGTATTGCTCCAAATATCTCATACAAAGTCCAAGTTTCTCTGTGAACATCACAAATACACTTTTAGAGAATTGTAGCTGGACTTCAGATTTCATTGTCATGTGAGTTACCAGAACTATTTTGCATGTCTCAGTTTTCCCTTTCAGGTAGCAGTCTACTTTTTCTTGTGTTTAAAGAGAATCTGTGTTGTACACTGATAGAAAATTCTCAACACATTCTGAGAATATGGGCATGTTTCCCAGAGGCTTAATTCAAACAAGCTTACCAAAGTTTGTATTATCTATATTAATGGTTCTGCAAAGAATAATAACAGCCACATATTCCCTATCTATTTCTCAAAGTATCTTCAAAATTTATTTATGTTTATAACAATTATATGAGGGTTTTTATGACTGCAGCGATACAGGAATGATACAGAATTTAAAATAACAGTGATTATACAAATTAACAAACAATCATACAATAGCTGCAGCCAACAGATTTGAAGAAGCAGAATCTTGTAAATATAAAATGAAATTAGTATTTCCATGAGGCATATATTTATTTTAAAATTTAATTATTATGAATAATATTTCAGAGACATTAAATGACCCAAAGTTAAGATTGTTATTAGCATGTCTAATCGTATGGAGATTTTTTAATTAAAGAGGCTTTGCAATGCTTACAGCCGCAGTTGTTTATTCATTCCTTTGAATAGCTTGAATTCTTAACAGATGTTATTCCTATTATCTTCACATCTGGATTATAGCACAGATACAAATAACATTGTGAGTCATAGTTAAGGTTGGTTCCATTTGCATTCATACTTCAATGTTTTTGCAACAAAGCTAACATCTCCTGGAGTTAGAAATCCCTATGTTTCTGTCTGTCAACTTTGGGAAGTGCTCCTTGGTTAAGGTGTCCCTCAGTGTTGCAATTACATTATGAAAAGTTGTTTAGCCCCAGTCACAGCAGTTCTAGAGCCACTCTTTTGGCTGTTACAGGGCATGTTGTCTTTTGTTGCATTTCTGTGTCTGCAGTAGCATCTATCAATGAATTACCAGAACTGATCTCAAACATTGCTCCATCTTCAGGCTAGCATCATCACATGAAAGGGAACAGTAATTATTTAAGTGAATTTGGATAAATAAGGAAGACAGTGATGTTTTTTGTACTTGGGGTTATGCAGCATCTACAGTAGCTCCTGATGCAGAGTTTTTCTTTCAGCTGTCACTATGTCTGATGTGTGCTCTACCTTCTGCCTCTGGTATAGGTAAAGATGCATGAACTATGTATTATGCTGAGGTAATGTAGTATCTTCATGTTTTATGCATAATTTGGTGATGTGCTGGGGGAATATTTATATTGTAGCAGTAGTATTTGACACTCCATGAAATTGGTTTTCAAAACCATAATTTTTCTTTCTTACTCAATAATGCCAGAATTCCAAATCCTCTCAGATTATGTTTCTGTGTGGTTTTGTTGGTTTCTTTTCTCTTTCTTTCTTTCTTTTTTTTTTTTTTTCAATATTTTTTTATATTTATTCCTCCCTAGGAAATGTTTCCAGACTGCTCATTTTTATTTAGAAGATAATACATCACCTCGAGTGATTTCTGCTCCCCCAGCTCCAATCTTCCCAGTCTCAGGTATTTCTGGCAACTGTTCTGTGGATTGGTGTTAACTGTTGGAAGATGCTGCTTTATATGCGTCAATATGAATTCTTCAAATACTATGACATCTGTAAACCATAGATTTGTAACCTCTTGTACAAATCTGTGTAAACAGGTACACTTGATATTGGCAGACTTGTGTTATTAATAGTCTCTTTGGTAGGTAATGCAGAAGAGAAATATCTTCAGTTTACAGTGTTGCCTCAAGGATACTCTGTGCTTTGTAGCCATCTTAAGTGTAGCCTCCCTAGAGTGGCTGCTCATGTAGCCATCTGAGCTACTCTAAACAGCTCTAGAGAATTACACCAGCAACAGATTCTTTGTATTTCTGCCTCTAATTGGATTTGTCACCTGTGTATAGAACATGTCCTATTCTTTTTACCAGCAGGATGAGGATATGCCTCATCTGTCTGCATTTCACTTGCAATTACAGCCTGTTCTCATACTTACATATTTTCTTAGCATAATTACTATGGTATAGTTATGTGAACCTTTCATTAAAATAATACAGAAGTTCAGAATATTATTAGCATCTTCTGCTTCTACATCCACTACATTTATTTGGGGAAACTGTTACCTTTCTTTTCTCAAAGAGTATCGCAGGAGCACATGCAGCCTTTCAGCTTTTTCATGAATGAAATAGATTAATTACATTCATCTACCTAAACCCAAAATCCATTAATTCTGAAGCAGATCCTAAGCCACATGCTCACCTATGAGACAATGTTATCTTGTTCCACAAGTAATGTTTTTGCAAAGTATGCTATTATACAAGGAGATGGATTTTCATGGAATGACTAAAGAAAATCAGCCCTTGTGTGAATAACTAGTAAACACAAATAAATCCCAAGCATTGGGCTTCCATTGTAACTGAATTGCAGACATCTTCAAATGTGTCTTGTATGGATTGACGCTATTAGGAGATGCATAACCTATTACTAAATGGTCAAAAAGCAGAGCTATGGCTTGATTTCAGAAAACATGATTATATATGAATGTCAAGCAGCAATCATAGGAAATCTCTGCTTTAACTCTCCATCATTAATTGTATTGAACTACAACTGTATCCTTTTCTTACAATTGTTCCTGACCAGCTTACCTCAGGGGGAAAGTGTTTTCCATTTCATAATTGCACTTATAGTTATTCTGAGTTCCTAAAATGCATGTTTTGAAACTAGAGGTTTTCCTTCTGAAATGGTGATAAATCATAAAAAGAACATTTCTCAGTGACTGAAGACAGACAAAACATTTTATGGGAAAAGCTGCATGCACTGAGGAAATAATTTTATTTTGCATGCAACACATGTCAAGTGAACAGTTACTGTGTTTTCTATTGCACAAATGTTTTAACAGTGTAATTTTACAATTGCATCTAATTACAGTATAATCCTAGAAAAGAGTGTAAGGCAGGAAGAGTGTTTTGCAACTGCTAAGTTTAATTCTTATGGCTGTGACCAAAAGCACACTCCACAGATATCATTATATATTAAGTTTTCCTTCCTTTCATTGGCAGAGGTAGATCTGCAGTTATTCACAGAAAATGCCATGGCTCTTCACAGCACAGTTCAAAGATGCATTTAAATAGTAAGGAATGACAGGGTAGGATTCAGATCCACTATCAAACTTGAAGTAGTTTGAAGTGATACTTGCCATCCAGATATAAAATACATTCCTGGGTTCAGAAGTGATTGAATTGGGAGATTTGCACGGGCAAAGAAACAAAACCTAAGATTTATTTCTCCATTATTGTACTCACTCTTTGGGTCATTTGCCTTCCCTTCTGGTTTTGTGTTTGCATACCATTAGGATAAACACTTCATGCCAGGTCTCATCTCCAAAGTGTGAAGATTGTGTTACACATTTGTTCAACTTCTCTTAGGCTTGACTGGATAAATTCACTTTTTGTATTCAGATCCAGTCATATAAGTGGGAGACCAGATGGATCTTAGTACAAATCAACAAATTCTTGGTAACTGAAAGCTAAAATTATTAGGTGGGCTAAATACTAAACATCTGCTGATGTGAATAACAGGTCCTTGTTCAATGTTTCTGACGTTTTGTTCACGTATGAAATGGTGATGAAATTACAGATTGTGAAATAAACATCTTTTTAAACCATGAAAGGCTTTAAAAAAAAATCCAACAAAATTATTCTTCAGAACCAAATCTCAGTGAAATAATGTCATCCTTTAGCAGATAATTAGTGAACAGATGACTTTGTTTACACAGCATATTTGCAGTAAAGAGAAGATTAAAAGTCCCAAAGGTTTTTGATGTTATTCCTGATGCATATTCTACACAAGTGGTTTTTGTATTTGTCTAAAGTGAAATGGAGATGTTACTTTAATCATATTTATTCCTCAAGAGTGTAGATGTTTTCTTTGCAAGTAGCCAAAAACTCTTAAACATAAATCTTTCATTTAAACCTTGAAGTATGAAGCCTGATGTGAAAATCTGTGGTCAGTGCTGCCATGATCAGACATAAGATTATTATCAATAGGTAATCATAGAAACACAAGGAGAGCTGGGAGAAAATTCTCTATGGAAGGTAGTCACTAATGCAGTAAAAGTTGAAAATTAATTCCTGTTTCTTTTGGATGCCAATGCAAACAGGCAAGTGTCAGTTAATATGAAAATACTGGCATAATGCTTCTTTAATTTAGTAGGCTTGGGACTGTGTGGCTCCAATTTCCAGTGCAGCACTAATCAGCATGGAGCACCCAGACAACCCTGCCTAACCATTCCTACTTTATCAGTATTATTCAGGGCTGTGCACTCTCCTTTTGAACATCTTGCAGCAGAGAGCTAATCCTCCCATGTTTCCTTGACTTCTTAGGGAATTTTGTGCATTCTTCTATTTGCAGACAAGCTCAACATCTTGCAGAATCAGCACTCTGATTTGTGGGGCTTACAGACAGAGCAAGACGTAGCAAAGGATTTTCATTATCTTCTTTCCAAATAATAATTTAGAAATGTACAAGTGTTAGGTAACTATTTTAGAAATGTTAATGGCGTCAAAGGGTGTTGTGGTTTTTTGGGAGTTGTATATCCAAAGTTCATGCCAAGAATTTTATTTCAGGATGTTTTGTGGAATGCCTACATATAAACTTCATTATATGTCACTGGCTTTTTATTCTACATAAATATATTTTTTGTCTTTTCCCACCCCTAAGATGATGTTGGAGCAATTCCAATAAAGCATTTTCCCAAACATGTTGCAGATTTACATGCAAGTAATGGTTTTTCTGAAGAATTTGAGGTATGGCTCTATGATGTCATCTTTTTATTAGCACGTACAAATAATGTTAAGTTTAAATGCCTGCAAACAAAAATTGGAGCATTACATTCTCCCTTGGGCACCAATTTCATGAATGCATGTCAATGTGAGTGCTTTGAGGCCAGTACCGAGTTGATGCATAAAGCCCAAGGAGATTCCTAAAATCAGCACTGGAATAGAAATGGGAATGTTTATTATTGTGATAAAATACTGAACAACTGTGTGAATAAACTGTGCAAAGGTAGTGCAATGTATATAATTTATCAGATATAGTAATAGACCTAAAGCTTTCCAATACTAATGAAAATTGAATTTTGCAGAAGCTACTCATATTTGCTTGTTCCATTTACAGAGAAAATAAAATGGAAGTAATAATGAGTACAAGTGGCAAGACTTCTGATTAACAGGGGAGCTAATGTAGTCTTCATATGTGGTAGTGAAAGTTTTACAGTTCTTTCCTAAAGTATATGGTTCATAAGAGGTATTTCAAAATGTTGAAACATACGCTCTAATCATATAATGTTACTATCACCATGTGTAATTAATGCTTTTCATTGTTTTTCCCACTCATGTATTGCAATCAATTTAAATGTGGATATGTTCTAACCTAATTCACATAAGCATTAAAACCCCAAATGCCTAATTAAAGCTGTGCCATTAGCAATTTTACAAGAGATTTCTAATAAAATCAGTCAGTTGGGATGGAAACAAGTATTTTAGCAGATCTAGATTAAGATAAAACATAATAATAGTCCTGTTGCAAAAACAATAATGAAAGTAAAAATTCAGGGTTTTGCATCTTGAGGTCTTACTTTTGTTTTCCCAGCCAATGTATTATGATCCAATGGACCAAAAATTCCATGTCCTTCACATAACCCTCTTCATCAGCATTTCTTCTTGAATTCATTTAACATTCAGAATATCCATTTGATCCAAATTTGTCAATACTTGTGTATGTCCAGTACATATTCATATATGACACATGTGCATATGCACTGATGGAACTGGACTCCAGTTTGACTAGCTATTAATAGGAGCAGATGTTGAAGGACTGTATGTAAATACAATGGGCAAAAAGTTCTTTCAGCATTAGTGAGTATAGCAATACAGAAATCAGATTGTTCTAAATTGATCTTTTCCTACAATTTTACTTTTCCTAAATTACAGCAGTGATCTAAAGACCAAATATAGTGCATGTCACTGAGCTACAGCTGCACCATCTGAAATATTTCATGCTAGTTTTAACTATTACCAAAAAAAAAATCAGTGTCCTCATCATCTTGTTTGGCTTTATGGACTGCTCCAGAAGTAGTGCTCAGTTCTTTTCTCTACTGATAGAGAACTTAGAAGATTGGGAAAAACTGAAATATACTAATTGTCTTTGCAGAGTTAGCACATATTTGAAGAGTACAAGGATGGTTTAGATTTTTTTTTGGGGGGGGAGGGAGTAGCAAGGTTTTTTATATTACTGCAAAATAACTCATTTACAATCTAGTTTTTAAACTGAAAACAACTTTTCATATATGTATTTAAGTAGATTACGGTGATTGACTTTAAAATGAATTCTAAAGAGCGTTGGGAAACACCATTAGTACTTTTAGTGGTGGCAATGTATTTGCTGTTTAAAAGTGTGGACCTTATAAATTGCTTGAGTTTCCTGTCAGCTAAAGTAATCAATAAAATGAATTAATTTTGTGGGTCTTACAGTCTTTGTGCCTGTCTTGTCAAGGCTGTCTCTCTTTTTATAAAATTGTTGGCTTCACTGTGAAGCTGCTGGCAGCCTGAGTGAGGGCTGTAGCTCTGTCTTTCCCCAGAGTGCTGTGAGGCTGGCTGAACTGCACACAGTCCTGCTTCATTGCAGCCGAATGCAAAGAGAGCAAAAGCATTCCTCAGAGAAACTAATGCATTTATAAGGACACATAAATGTTCCAGTGAACTGTTACATATATAGATAATCTGGCTAAAGTCTGTGATTTTGCTCATATGTACAAGCTTTCACTGGCTTAAGGTCTGACATTAAAGATAGGAAAGGAAATGCCAGCATTTTAACTGGGAAAATTACCTCTTGTTTCCTTTAGGAGTTATGCCAAAATACTCAGTTTTGTTGTTATTATGAAAATATTGCATGACCATAACTGTTTTCCATATAGTAATCGTAATTTATATAAACACTTATCCATTTGTTCTGTGCTGTGGAATTTGATTTTTTTTACTTTTTTTGCATTCATTCCCTCATTAGACACTGAAAGAGTTTTATCAGGTAAGGAATTATTTCACTGCAATTTTTTTTAGCAATGAAGTAGTTGTAAAATATCATAGATAACTGGGTATAAGGTTGTGGTTCTTTTCATGCTTGCTTACTATATTTTAAGACATTTTATGTGTCTTAATAGTTACTTAAGTGTGACATACTTCTTTTTTTTTCAGGAAATCCAGAGCTGTACTGTAGATCTAGGTATTACATCAGACAGCTCTAATCACCCTGACAACAAGAACAAGAATCGATACATAAACATTGTTGCTTGTAAGTAAAGGCATCACTTGTTGTCTTGTGTGAGAAATTTTTATAAATAAGTACAGATTTGTGTGTTATTAGTGGGAGCAAAAATACTTCTGCCCTGAAAGCTCCAGCTATTGATCAGCAAAGTGCTCCTTGGAGAGGAGTTAGCATCAGATTTCACATTTCTTCAAGTTAGTCCTCTGACATTCTGCTGCTTTGGTGAGCATGTGTTAGCAAGATATATTTGTGCCTTCTGCGATGACCCAAAGGGAGTTGGGAGATTTCGTTATAATGCCATTAGAAAGCCAAAGAAGCTTTGATTGTCAAAATTAATCCATCTTTGATTTAGAATAATGGTGATTTATTGTCTCTATGAGCTTCAAAATCCCTGAATATATTTACTGTCAAAATAGACATAAATGTTCTGGTTTTATGTTGTGTTATGCCTGGCAACAACATAATACAACAGCTTCATTAGCCAGTACACTTGTTTGCCCATCGCATCACTCAGATTTTTCTTCTCTGAAACACATCTATTCAGTTTTGTTAATCTCTTTTTCAAGCTTTTTCCTCTGGGTTTTTGATCATTTAGTGGCTCAATACTTTTTTTTTAGCTCTCTATAGCCTTTCAACTTTGTTCTTATTACAAGAAAACTCTAAATTAAATATATCTTCAGCATTCAGTGTCACTAAAGCTTAAAAAAATAAGTCAGAACAGAATCAGCTGTCAGGCAGAAGATGATGTGGACCAGCAACAGGAAATGCCAATCCCCCTGACTAAAGATGTCTCTAAAGGGACAAAAACACAGGGATTTTCCTCTGCCACTGTTTTGTACCTGATCATACAAAAGGTACTAGCCCAGGGTTTGTTTGATTAAAAAGCAGTGCAGAGGCAGCTTAGGGCAGCTGAAGTAGCAAGAATTGTCCTCCATACATGACTCAAGTGTAGTTCTGACAATCAGTGCAGGCTACAGAGCACTTCAGCTCCCCCTGATGTAGTTACTGCTGACTCTTCAGATGACCAGCATTTTCAAAGTCCATTGCTCTCCAGAGTCCACTCTTTTAACTTGGAATTAAAGCTCCTCAACACTGGTGCCTGCTGTCATTTTGAGACATGCCACTGTGTAGATTTGGCAGTCATGACACAGGACTTGTGGAAGGCCTAGACGCCTTTACAGGCAGCAGCTAGAGGCCATGGGGGAATCATGTCATAGTGGCTAAAATAACCCCAGGTGCTGCTGTTCTGGCCACTAGATTCTGAATCCCTTCAAACTTTGGATTAATTTCTTGATTTTCTCTATAAATTGGAATTTTTAATCTGATTCATACCTAAGGAGAGGATGTTTGCACATGTGATTGTTAGTGTATTGGCCTTATGTATTGTAAAAATGTGTTTCATTACTGTTACGAGAAAGAATATAATTCTTACCAAAAATTACTTATTTTCTCCCTTGTTTTACTGCAGATGATCATACTAGGGTTAAATTAGCACAGCTTGCTGAGAAGGATGGAAAACTGACTGATTACATTAATGCAAACTATGTTGATGTAAGTGCCTATTTCTATCCATTGGCCTATTGATCTGTCAGCCTTTTCTGTAAAAAAATTATGCATGGATATTATTAGATTTAATTTTAAAAAGCTATCACAATATTACAGATTATTTTAAAAAAACTTTTATGGTCTAAGTTAAGCCTACAAAGTTAAAGCAAAGGGAAAATGCCAATTCTTTTTTGAATCCATCTTGATATTTTAGCAGCTGCAGCTTAATGAGGGGCATTTTTAAAGAAAAACTGTCCTGTCACATCTGAGTCATTTTAGAAGTATATCTCATCTGAGTGGTTAATTCTCCCATCTGAGGTAATCTCATAAGAGGAAGATGCCATTTGGCTCAGAGCCTCACCAAGATACCATTACCAGTTTTCATTACATAATTATTTACATGTGAATGATCATGATTCATTTTTTAAACCACTTTTGCAATGCATGTCTGTGTGTCTCCTAATCACTATCATGTCAATGTTCTGCCTAAACATGGGCATTTGAACATACATATCCTGTTTGTTGGGATGATAAACATTGGCATAACAGTTGTATTCCTATGTTATTTGATACCACAGGATTTCCACAATGTCAACAGTTACAAATTTAAAAGCACTTAAAAATTTTTCAGAGTCTTCAAAAATAAATACATGAAATATCATGTACACCTCCCAAACTCCTTTTTCTCATGGACAGTGATTTGACAAGTGTCGTTTCTTTTATTTCTGTTTAGGGCTACAACAAGCCAAAAGCCTACATTGCAGCTCAAGGGCCTCTAAAATCAACAGCAGAAGATTTCTGGAGAATGATATGGGAACATAACGTGGAAGTTATTGTGATGATAACTAATCTCGTTGAGAAAGGAAGGGTATGAGTACTGTTGTCCGTTTTTTACTTCTCTGATGCTGGTAGATCTACCTGTAGCAAACTCCCATCTTTCTTTTTAAAATTTGGTTTAGTCAATTACTGAGCAAAAAGCAATAGTTTGTAGTAGCTGCTTATACCTGGATTGGCTACAGAAGTATACAGTTGAGGATTTGTAGCATGAAACTGAAGATAATATTCAATAAACCTTGAAAATACCATGTTCTAACCACAAAAATAAAAAACATCTTATACTGTAAAAAAGACTACTTGCATATAACATGAGTGGACAGTCTGTGGCACATGTGTGTCCACATTCTGCTACCAGTCTGCTTCTCTCCTTGCCATCATGCACTATGCCAGTGTTGCCTTGGACCCTGGAAAGGAGAAGAATGTAGTTCAAGTGAACTTTCCTGGATATTCAGTTTGCTCCCTGTTAACATCCCATGGTTCTCACAGTTCTTTTCCTACTGCATGTCTGAAACACATTTGTCCAGTGAGACCAAATGAGGTCAAATCCCACCACAGGGTGTGTGTTTCTCTGATTATGTGGTGTACCCTTGGTCACATGAGGAGACACTGCATCACACTCACCACACACTGGCAGCAATGCCTAAAATGAATGCAAATCTTATCATACAACCTACAAAGCAACTCTCAGGTGATACAGACACAGTAATTTTAGGTAAGGACTGACTGGGAGTACCACTTCATTTGTAACACCATGCTATAAACAAGCACTCTTCTAATACTCTTAGAGAGGGCTGTATGACTACCCAACCAAAAAGCTGGACATATCACAGCTCTCTCCTGTATATTCTAGCCAAACCCAGGCTCACTCTTACCCTCTCTAGCAGATATGCTCTGCCCATACTATAAACTAATCAGAAGCCACATACGACTCTACTGACTTGGATGCATTCCTATATTTCCTACAGAACATGTTATTTTCTTTGGGTTTTAGAGTGTCTATAGAATGGAAAATTCCGCAATATTGGACCCTTTTAACTCTGATAGTATGATTTAAACATCTTTTTTTGAGTTTTCCAAATAAAGAGCATCTTTGAATCGCTATCCCTCTACAGCACAAAATAATTGTTACTTGTTCTCATGCACAGAAGATCATGTGTATGATAAACTGGGTGTATTGATAATCCCAATACAGTTTCGTGCTCTGATTTTACTCTGCTCTTAAATTTGAACATTTCAGCTCACTAATTTGACATTTTACAGGTTTTTTCTCTATTATTTATATAGAATTTTTCTAACAGAAAATTTCTTTCTAACAGAGAAAATGTGACCAGTACTGGCCTGCTGAAGGTAGTGAAGAATATGGGAACTTCTTGGTTACTCAGAAGAGTGTTCATGTACTTGCCTATTACACTGTGAGGAATTTTACTCTTAGAAACACCAAGATCAAAAAGGTTTGTGACATCCTAAAAACACAAGTAGGCAAAAGGAAGTGTTAAAAGATGCTCAGAATATTTTTAAGGCAGTTGACAACTCTTTTATGCTGTATATGTGAAGCTGAATCCTATAGACCTCAGCCAGCCAAGATGCTTGTGAACTTCAGTTAATTTGACCAGATAAACAAACTCAGAAAACTGTAAGAGCATCAGGGAAAAAGCAGTGATCACACTGGAGAGCTGATGTGGACTCTGGCTGCCTGGGTAGCGGGACGATACATTTTCAGAAAGAGAGCAACTTGAAGAAAATGTGCTATGAGTTAAATTATCCACTTCATCTCTCCATTTTCCTTTTTAAAGACAGGTGAATACACACTTTGTTTTATTGTAACCAGAACCAGCATGATCTCAGCTCAGCAGGGTGATGTTAGCTACCTTGAGGAGAATTCCGAAAACGTAATTTATTCCAGCCATATAAATGTCTGAGACGTCTAGCCTCTCACCTTCCCTGTATAATTGTTACATAATGTTTGGCATTTCCTATCAATTAATTTATTCTGCCTATTTTAGGAACCAATCTCTGAATGAGATGACCTGCTTTCTGAAGGCATCCCTGCCTCTGAGTGGCCACGGGGAGGGGAGCTTAGAAAAGCAGCCTACACAAGGCTACTTATCTTTTAGATCACTAAAGCTGGGTGAGATAAATCCTGCTCTTTCTTCACTCAGCAGAGGAGCAGAGTGGCAGGAAGAGCTGGTGACTCTTGAGAGTAGCTGTAATTTGTTACCCTCCAGTGCTCTTAATCTTTCTCTATGGCTTTCTGAGACAGTGTCACTGTCAGTGTCATTTTCCCACTCAGTGGGCAAGCTGGTAAGACAGAACCACTGGTCCTTCCCCTTCTCTTTGAAGGCTGGAATATTCTGAGCCAGATGGCATGCTTTGAACTAAATAAGGATAGCACTAATTCAACAACTATCAGGTACGGAAATAAAATGAAGATGTGGGCTGCTTACATGTGGAATTATTTTTTTTTGTTGTAGGGTTCTCAGAAAGGGAGGTCCAGTGGCCGCATGGTGACTCAGTACCATTACACCCAGTGGCCTGACATGGGTGTTCCAGAGTATACCCTGCCCGTTCTCACCTTCGTGCGGAAGGCATCGCACGCGAAGCGCCACGCTGTCGGGCCTGTTGTGGTTCATTGCAGGTGTGCTTTCTAGTGCTCTAAGGTTCACTCCACTTTTGTTTTGCAGAAGAAAATAAGTTCTCAGTGGTGGGTTAAGCA
Organism: Motacilla alba alba; assembly: GCF_015832195.1. Classification (NCBI taxonomy): domain Eukaryota; kingdom Metazoa; phylum Chordata; class Aves; order Passeriformes; family Motacillidae; genus Motacilla; species Motacilla alba. The sequence goes on along the minus strand of NC_052031.1, from coordinate 22,200,448 downwards.
AAATTTCACTTTTGCATTTAACGATTCCTGATGGAGTAAGATTAACTTCTTAGCTGATATTCTTATCTGATATTTCTCTCCTTCATAAGGCCACCTAATCAATTGTGCCACTTCTGTAAATCTGTAAATCTCCATAAACAAGATGATGCTGCTGCTCTGCACTATGTTCTTCTTTTTTTTTTTTTTTTTTTTTTCTAGCTAAACTGCTTTTACTTCTATTTTTTTTCACATTTCTGTACTGCTATCCTGAATGCTATGAGCTTACCAGATACACGTGTGGGGATAATTGTTTCATTTCTGCAAATATATTATTAGGATGCTTTTGGCTCATGCTTTCTTTGGTGCAGGGATACTCTGTAATCCTAAGAGGAGCTCTGTGCACAAGAGAAGACTCACTCTGTTCCTGGCTGAACTACAACTCTGCTGTTTTTAACACTCTCTGGGCTCTAGCAGTCATTTGCAGTGGAGGAGCGTTCTGGGGAATGGTTGAGGTCTGCATGTGCCGCAGTGTGCAGGCAGGTGCTCTGTCAGTGCTCTCTGAAACTGGCAGCTCAGGGAAAATTGGTTAAAAAGGGCTTGTAGGGCCTGGAATGACTTCACAATGCCCATGAAGGACCGGGTTATTGTAAAATATATAAGCAGGTTCTGGTTTTCCACTGTAGTACCTCACCTTTGATGGAACATTTGGAAAGAGAACCTCCTCATGAATTCTGTCCTTCTGGAGCTGACACTGAGAATGCCAACAGGTAAAGTCACCTCACAAATGCTGCAAATGAAGATATTTTATTTGTGGGATGATCTAATCTGACTGACATCTGTTTTTAGCTTGGAAAGTGAAAATTCCATATCTTGTTGTTCTGCTGCTATTTGCATCCTGGCTGTTCTTGGGAAATTCAAAATTTCAAGTCTGATATTGCTGAGACATTGGCAATACATTAGGAGTCAATTAAATTGAGTTTTTAAGAAGTGAACAGTGGTAAGTTGTGTGGCTTCAGTCAGACCTCTCCCTTGGGTCACAGGTATAACTCACCTCTGTCTGTAGGCAGTTTTGTATGGTTTTTAGCTAAACTGACCACATGCACTATGGAATTTCAAAGGAATCCTGTCATGTTTGAAATACAATTTTTAATTATATTTACAGGCTATAAGGAAGACACAAATGATGAGATCCATAAAATTTATTTTAGCTATTTTTATTTGGTACTTTTCATGTTTTGTCTTTCATAACAAGTACAGATGGTGTCTGGTAATCTGTGTACTTATTTGTGTCTAACAGGGTATTAACAACCTGGACCTTTGAGTTTCATATCATACTTACTTAGACAGTTTATTAGAGCAATCTGATCTCACTCTACCTATGCTCTGTACCCCCTCTGTGGCAGAAATGAGATGACTGAATTAGCATGTATGGACTGAGCTGGATCTGCCCACAGGGGACCATGCAGACCCAGCACAGTGCTGCTCTCAGGTTACATGTACAGTATACATAATGTTCCTTCATGTCTTAGAGGGGAATTACATTGGACTGTTGCCCATATATGACTAGATAACAAAAACTGACCTCTTGACCTTGTACTTGCTACCCAGATATTTTATAAAAGAACAAGTTTTTTCTCTACTTTTATGATACAGCTGGTTTCATACTATATTAATCAGAGTTCATAGCAGAAATGAGTTGATTAACACTTTCTTCTCCATTTCCTATTTTAAAAAAGGTTTTCAAAAATTGCTTGCCATCTTAACTTTGTCTAAAGAGCACTAAGCTTTTTTCTTTTACAGATATACTCTCAACAGTTCTGCCATTTCCTGGGGTTTATCTTTGAAATCTCCTGTACTGTAGTGAGTTGCATAATGCAACTTTTGCTTTAAAGTGGGATTTCAACATAGAAGAATTTGAACACATTGAACTGTGCCCAAGAGCTGACATACACCACCTTATCTAGATATACCTGGCAAAGTATCCTAAGAAATATCAGAAGGCTGAAAATTGTAGACCTGCAGGAAATCCCTTAGTTCTATTTCAGCCAATAATTTAAAAGCTATTTGAGAAAATTATCTTTAGGTCTATTCTTGTACAAAGAAAAAGATTACTATCAGCCTTGAACCTTTAACAAAGTATATCATATAATAAATTCATTTTTAGAGGAAAATCTTCCATATGCAGCAGTTTGTTGAAAAAGCTATGTGTATGGAAAAGTTGTTTACATTATTGCTTTATTTCAGGCTCAAGACTGTTTTTTTTTGTTTTATAGTGCTGGTGTTGGAAGGACAGGCACATACATAGTGTTAGACAGCATGCTGCAGCAAATTCAGCATGAAGGGACAGTCAACATATTTGGATTCTTAAAACACATACGCACTCAAAGGAACTACTTGGTGCAGACTGAGGTAAGAATAAAATATAAATAGCATGAGACTATTACAAACTTTCTGTTTGCAGGAGGAGAGATAAAGCAGTCCTCTTGCTGGCACCACCAGAAGACAGAAACCAAGCACCAGACTAGATTTTTCCCTTTTGCTTCCCTTGGTTTTATAGAGACATCCTTCTAGGCACACTGAGAGCAGGGCATTAGAAATTACCTTTCCCTGGGCTCTTATCTGTTTATTAAGAAGGACTCAGAAGGAAGCCTGTATAAACCACGCTTCCTACAGCAGTGCTTTCTTGGCAGGACTTGTATTTTTGTCACGGAGCTTTGTGAGGATGCACCATTGTCAGGCATTCAGATCTTCACTGAACCTCATCAAACAGTTTATATTAGGCAATGAAATATGCTAAAAAAGCTATTTCAGACAGAAAATTATATATAGGTGCTTTAAACTGAAGATTATATATAGACTATTGAAAGACCAAGAGAAAACAATAAGGGCAACAGCAGGGCATTTGAAAGTCTATTTCAGGTTTCCAGAGCAGGTGGTTAGATTCCCCAGTGCCTTTCAACAGAAAAAAAGTTAATCAACAGCTAGGGAGCTTGTTCCAAAGGATGTGAGACAGAAAATAGAGAATAGCAGTAGGAACCAGGGGCAGGACTGGCTTGAAAATTTTACTCAAGGCTGTGCTTGCATTTTTACCTCTATTCTGTTAACGTGAGATATCACAGGTAGTGAGGATTTGGTGTTAAATCATATGTATATATGTGTATGTATGTACTGCAAGTGTAATTGTCAATTGTGCTTGTAATGTGTGTACTGCCACTGCAGAGGGACAGCTTTTGCTATAGAGGATCACGGTTGAGAAAACCCCTGTGAAAAAATACTGACCACATCAGAAGTGGCAGCTTAACCAGAGATATCCAGGAGAATCTGAAAATCATGAGAGCTCACATGTTTGGTTGTGTTTTCCTAGGAGCAGTACATCTTCATTCATGATGCTTTGGTTGAAGCAATACTCAGTAAAGAAACAGAAGTCCCTGAGACTCACATTCATGCCTACGTTAATGCACTCTTGATACCTGGGCCAACAGGAAAGACCAGACTGGAGAAACAATTCAAGGTGAGCTCTCTGAAATAGTAGTGTGAAAATCTTTGGGTTTGTAAACCTGAATGACTTAAAAGTAGGTATCTCAACACAACTTTCATCAGCTTTCTCTACCTAAAATTTAACTGCTGAGCCTAAATTAAGATTAAATTTATCAAATGAGTGCAGTCAATTGGGACAGACTTATTTGCATACTCTTAAACAAGGAATCTACCAAAAAATCCACAAAAAAGAGATCACGAGAAATAGGACAGTAAGAAGATTTTGGAAAATTTAACTACATGCCTTTGCAGGAAGATCTCAAAGGTAAAACAGCAGTCTGGAAAGATACCATTCTGGCAGATATGTCAGACTTCACCTTCAAAGATATGGTTATTGATCTAGGGTTCAAGAATAATTTGAACTGCTAAGAACAGTGAAGAAAAAGTATTCTGGTGATGTGTTAAGTAGTTTAGACAGATAACTAGATAACCATAGTTGAGAGACACAACAAACCTGCAATATATGCACCCTTCTGTTTAATGCAACTTATGAAGGAATGGCTTTTCTGCAGTTACCTGACTTTTTTTTAACTTCATTGTTTCAGTTACTGAGCCAGTCTAACACACAGCAGTGTGATTATTCAACTGCACTCAAACAGTGTAATAGAGAAAAGAACCGAACCTCATCTATCATTCCTGGTAAGCTTCTTCAAAACCTCAACAAGAACTGAAGACATCTGCATTAGTTTGCAGCAATGTTCTGTAGAGAACATTACAGCAAAGAATTAGGAATTACACATAGAAAAACAAAATAGATGGCTGGATAGCACTTCATCCCAATTGATGGAGCCCAGTGTTATAATTACTGTGAGATGGGAGATAATTGCTATAATATTATAAGAGTCATTGCAACATGCTTGTGAATTCATAACTTTTTTTACAGTGGAAAGATCTAGAGTGGGTATCTCATCACTATCTGGTGAAGGCACAGACTACATCAATGCTTCCTATATTATGGTAAGTCAGTTAATATATTGGTGAGAAACAATGAACAGCTGTTTTCAGAGCTTCCATTTGGCTGATTTAGGGTGACACAATCCTGATTTTGAAAGCTCCTTTCTTCCATTATTCACTCTGCCTGAAGGAGTTACTTCCCCCAGGAAGTACTATTACCATTATTACTGGTTTTAAGTTTGGTTAAGTGCATTGCATTTTAACAATCTGTAGAAACAGAAATCACATCATAGTCTTAAAAACTAATAAAGCTAAATGCTTTATGGTAAGTTTTTTTGAGATTAACTAAATGTCAAAATGTATTAACTACCAAGATCGTTTTTAATGGCTGTATTGAGGTTTGTCTTCCTACCTGCTCATCTTACAGTGCATTTGCAGGTGGCATAGCCTAAGATACCATAGCTCATCAGCTTTCCATTATCTTCTTGCTCTCTGGGTTTTCTTCAACCCTTTCCCCCTTCAATAGCTGAGAGGGAGGAGTAAATGCCTCCTGGACATTCAGGAAAGAGATGGCAAATCTCTGTGCTGTGAGATGTGTACATGATCTTGTAGGTGCATTACTGCATAGGAACTCTCTTTCATGGTAAGAGAGTGATCTGAGATATCTGTACAAATTAGGAAACTGCTTGGGATTTTTGCAGATCTTTTAACTATTCTTTTATTTGGTCGGGTAGTCAGCTCCTCCAGAATTATGGATAATATATTTTTATTCTGAATTGGCTGTTTGAATCTGCTCTGATCTCTTTTCTCCTTTTTTTGAAGTCTTAATATTTTTTCAATGTAATTGAATCTATTCTTTTCACATGGAAAATATTTCAGTGGAAGTTTTATATTTTTCTAATATTTGCAGGAAGCCAAGAAAGGAACAAGTGTGCAATGCATTTTCTAGGTTCTCTCTCTGTCCACTAGAAGCTTCCTTTAAGCATTAATACTTGGGCAGCAATTTCAAATCTGTCTTTTTTTTTTTTTCCAGGGTTATTATCAAAGTAATGAATTCATTATTACTCAGCATCCCTTACTGCACACTATCAAGGATTTCTGGAGAATGATATGGGACCATAATGCCCAGTTAATAGTCATGCTTCCTGATAGCCAGAATATGGTGAGTTCTGTGGCTGATTGTTATGAGTTTATATATGACTTTTATTAGTATTACCATTTTGAAATTTGCAGGATATGATAAAATGTCTGCAAAAAACAGTTAAAATTAATAATACCAAGCTGAGTGTAAAATCCCGAAGTTATCTAGCAGAAACCTAGAAATCCTTGTCTAGGCAGACTGTGATTGGAATGAAAATGTATTGAATCAGTCCTCTACAATTTATACAAGGAGGCAAACAGCAGAAGTGACCATTATGCAAGGTTAGTTTTTGCTGCATGACTTCTTAGTTGCAATATGGCTTCTTAGTCATTATTAGGTAAGGGCAGAAGTGTGAGGTCGTTTCTCGCACAGCAGCAGCTGGTGGGACCTGGGCAGGGCCAGGAGCAGCAGTGGCCAAGCATTCCTCACATATGAAAGAAGCCCTTGGGGAGCAGGAGTGGCCAGGAACACTTCCAGCAGGGTGGGCACACAGGGCATGGGGCCTCAGCTCCTGCAGGAGGGTGTAAGGGCGCTGAAGCCCTGGCAGCTTGACCAGGCAGCAGTGGTACCCAGCCAGCACACAGCCATGGCCTCTCTGAGCTCTGCATCCACCACAACTGCAGTCCACCCCATCATCCCTGAAACACATAACAGGCAGGCAGGACACATGACAAGGAGGGTTCCCCCACTAGCCATCTGACCATTTTGGTTATTCAAACTATTACAGGATTTTCTTTTTAAAAAAAAACAAACAACTCTCTTCATTTCTACTGTCAGACAGAAAGGATGCTCCCATGAACTTCTTTTCTGCACTTTCAGATAATCCCAAGACCACACATACATTAGAACACACCAGCTAAATTTATCACATGACCATGGGCCATGCACAGCACAGCACAACCCGAAGGCCAGGCTGGATGTGTGGCACTGCAGGTTCGTGGCTATTTAGGTCCACAGGGTACATTAATCACAACAGAGGTGTTTGAAAACCATCACTTCACCATTGTTATCCCACTTAAAATTTGATTTGTCAATTTAAATCCCGATGGCTGGAGTGATTATATATGTGACACATTATTTATTATGTTGGATTTTGTATTTTAAGAGCTTATCTTTACTTTTATGACTCCAATTTTGGTTTTTTATTTCCTGGAGGCTGAAGATGAATTTGTGTACTGGCCAAACAAAGATGAGCCCATAAACTGTGAGAGTTTCAAAGTCACTATGATTGCTGAAGAACACAAGTGTCTGTCTAACGAAGAGAAGCTCATAATCCAAGACTTTATTTTAGAAGCTACACAGGTAACACTGTCCTAAACATATAACTCAGAACTTGATTTTTTAAAGGTAATGCCCACATTTTTTACATTTTCAATGCTGAATTACCGATAAAATATCCGTGCCCTAGAAACATCCATGGAGGGAGTAATGTCTATAAGGTAATATGATGACATGGCAAATAGGGTAGTCCAACCTCCACAGTAGTGGGGTTCTGCATCTGGAGGCTGGAGCTGGAACAAGGCAAAGGAACAGAATAAAGAAAGTCAATCTTTTTACAAAATTGATTTGTGGGGTTTTTTGTTTCTTTTTTTTTTTTTTAATCATTTAGGATGACTATGTACTTGAAGTGAGGCATTTTCAGTGTCCAAAATGGCCAAATCCTGACAGTCCCATTAGTAAAACTTTTGAACTGATCAGCATCATCAAAGAGGAAGCTTCCAACCGTGATGGGCCCATGATTGTACATGATGAGTAAGAACTGCACTTTTCTGTTTGTTTTGATGTTTTTCTGTAGAACCATCCTTTCACTGCATGAAAGCAGCTGAAACAAGGCAGAAAGTCTGCACTTAACAGCAGTGGTGATGCTTCTGTTCCAGCTGCATCAACAAGAGAAACATTTTTATTTTATCATACTTCATTTCAGTTTTATCATTTCGATACTCTAGATGGTTATCAGGTAGGTCACTAGAGGGGAAGTCAGTTAAGATTTCATTGCCCTTTACTGAAAAAATTAACTGTTAAGATGAGGCACCATACCCTTCTCCAGCTGTTCAATAATGGCAAAAAATAACAAAATGTTGAAACACTGAAGGACCCAAAGCATTTAGTTAATAGAGGGCTGAAGAGAAATAACTCTTAAGAAATTGTAGCCAGGTACTGTGAAAGTTTTTTTAGGCTAGTGCTGGGCAGACACGCTTCAGATATTGTAAATATTATGATTCATCTTACCAGTTTGCCCCAGAGTTTGTATTTTTTCCAGCTGTAAAACCTGACCCAGAGTTTTGTTTTGTTTTACTTTACAAAGGCATGGAGGGGTAACAGCAGGGACTTTTTGTGCATTAACAACTCTGATGCATCAACTGGAAAATGAGAATTCAGTGGATGTTTACCATGTAGCAAAGATGATAAATCTGATGAGGCCTGGAATCTTTACAGACATTGTAAGTAATAAGCAAAATGTGCACTTTTTTCCCCCTATGTGTGACATTAGATCTTAGGGCAACATTACTGAACTATTTTGCATTTTAGTTTCTGCATGAATTAATCAAAAGTGTCTTCCAGAGGTGCTGTAGAAAAAGAAATCCTCCTGGAAGAAATTCAGATGACAAAAAAATTGAGTAAAAAGCCAATAGACAAATAGTAACTCTAATCCTGTCCCCAAATTTGCAATTGACTTTAACAAGGATCAGAGTCAGCATATAATATTTCTTTTAAAATACAGTTTTCTCCCCTACTTTTACTGTGCTCCCCATTGTTGTGCTTTACATTGTGTACAGAGGGAGCCATTAGTCAGAAAATAATAAAGCTGCTAAGTAACAGAAAAAATTCTGGAGCACAGTACAATTACAGACTGACACATCAGCTGTTAATTAATTTTGAGCAACAGTGCCACAAAATAACAATTTCTGCCATCATCCTGAGTGTACCCTCTTTTCTCCTCCAGGAACAGTACCAGTTTCTATACAAAGCTATTCTCAGCCTTGTCAGCACAAGACAAGAAGAAAACCCTTCTGCATCCATGGACAGTAATGGCTCAGCTTTACCTGATGGAAATGCAGCTGAAAGTTTAGAATCCTTAGTTTAATTAGCACATCAAATCAAACATTCACATCACTGCATCACACCTGGAGTTTACCATTATTATTTTCAGTTTTATACTTTGGGTGGGGAAAATCTGTCCAGTCACTATATATATAATCAGACCCCAACAGTTGCTCAAACCAAGTCATATTTCTGTTATATACAACTTTACTGTGGAACTTTTATCATTAACAATGTGTGCCTTTTCTTGAAAGATTTCTTGTAATACATCGTTACATCTGGGCTAACTTGATTGACTTTTACAGTGTTTCTAATAATTGAATTGTGGTACGTTTTTTCAGTATTAGGTTTTTTGATTTACCTGGCTTTACTTTTAACTTAAAATTACCATATTTATAGATGTAAGGGAATCCTCAATTACAAACATGTCATGGGTTTAGTATTTGGTTTATTCGCTGTATTTATAACAATTTACATTTGCTAGAAATACAACTTTTAATATAGTGGAATGTAAATAAGATACTGTTCTACATAACATTCAACATTTTAAGACTTCAATTAGACATTTAGAATCGTAATCTGATACTTACTGTAAATACTGCTACTTCTGTAGTGATCCATGGACCAAATTTATATTTATAATTGTAGATTTTTATATTTTACTACAGAGTCAGTTTTCTAGTTCTGTGTAATCGCCTTGTTAAAATTATGTAATCAGTATGTTTTCACTTTAACAAAGTCTTCTGATATATAATTGTGCATCTTAAGCAATTTACCTTCATATAGCTGCATGTGATTTTAACTTTTTGTGGGAACTAGAGATCATATGTTTTGAAATGAAAACTTTTTATGAGACTAACACTGTACTTGGCATTGTTAAATTGTTTTTACCCTGGTATTGCAAAAATAAATATAAATATTCCAGTCTGTGCTTAATAGTCTTCCACGTAAACAGTCTGCACTGTCATGCAGGAGAGCTTTTACTTACAAGAACAAGGGCTTAAGGCTGATCTACAGACAGCTGCTCTTCCTGTGGAATCCACAAGTTCAGGAAACATTTATCAAAAACTTTTATGCTTTTTAATCTCTGCTGCTACCCATGCCTACAGTGTCCACATTAGCTCCTTTTTTAGTGTTTCCTCTCGCATCTGCCAGTCAGGTTGCCACAGTAAATGGCTGTCCCAGGTGTCCCAGTCACCTCAGCTGGCCCCCTCCCAAGACCCCTCTGTGCTGGCTTGGCTTCAGATCATTCATTCAGCTGCTGAGCCCTTTGCTGCCTCCTTTAGCAAGGCAACAGCCAAATTTTGGGAGCAATAAAGCAAGGCATCTCTGCAAGAACAAAATCAAAATGGTTCAAATTGACCTCAATCATTTTCTGTAACCTTCAGAACTTGCAAGAAAAGATTCTGATTGTACTGAAGGCTGTGCCACCAAGGGGCTGGAGGAGCCTGGAGTAAAATGTTAATTTAAAAGTAGCATGGGCAGCAAGACCAACTATTTTCTCACTTTATACAACATATATATAGAAATATTGAAAGCAGAAATACTGTTCTGGAGTAGAATGCAAGAAAATAATGGACCCTGTCTGAGATAAAAACTAAGCATGGGAAAAGACAGGCATGATATGACCTGGGAGACGTTAGTTGACTGATTCCTAGAGTAGGCATGTATCATTGTGCCAGCAGATAGATCTAGACCCCTCAGCAGTGTGGGATTGAGGATAGGTGGAGCAGCAACAAAGCCAAAATAAATTTAGATTTAGAGGACTCTAAACAGCAGAATCTTTAAAGAATCCTCATACTATTGATAAATGAAATGAGCATGAAGGTCCTAGACAAGGAGACAGACTGGCACAGCTAGCAGTGAAGGAGATATTTCTATGCTCCTACCCTCTTTTATTACAAGAAAAATAATCATATAGACAAAACAATGTATCACCAAATCACAGGGATGGTGTAAGGTTGGAAGGGATGACTAAAGGTCATCTAGACCATGTAACATAGGGGGGTTTATAAAATTGTGTTAAAATATTAGTGTGCTTGGATTGTCTTTTACCTTTGATCACTTCTGTTTATGGTCACAGCAGTGCAGTCCCAGAGGTTATGGAGTGTTGAATCCATTTGACTCAGGACCCTGGAAGTTTCCCTTTCCCCATCCAGCAGAGCTGCATGCAGGATGATTCCCCCATCAGCCCAATGGCCCCGTGCAGGTCCAGCCAGGGAAGGTGCAATGCACATGTTCCACACAGGGAGACACACGTGCATACACACACAAGATGGTAAAAATAGGATTCATGACACAGAGAATAGGACTAGGATTTAAGAAGGGAGCAGGACAGAGGGCCATGGTCAGACACAGGGCATGAATGGGTGAAGGTACTTGCAGCAGCCAGCACATACACCTTGTATCCCTCTTCTCTCCTTGTGCCTATTACTTCCCCGCTCTCTTTAGAGCCTCTGTTTCTCCAACCTTCTCTATCTCTTTGCAGGTAAAAAAAGTTCTTACCCAATTACTTTCATGGGTAGCTCACTAGCCCACGCCCAAATGTGAAACCTCAGATGCTGCTGCTTAGATCATCTCAGCCACAATGGTGTTATCAACTTCCCTGGTACTTCTTACTTCACAAGCTTTTCTTTCCCAAAGGTCTCCACCAGAGCTTGGCCTTCCCTCACAGAACTTCCCATGAACTGCCTGTGCAGCACCACAAGACTTTATGGCACTCTTCCTAACTGCTGTCAGCTGCTCATTCTTGCTCTCTCCAGCAAGTTTCTCAGGACCCATGCAGGTAGCTCAGCCTTGGGCCACAGGTACCAGCCACATGCCTGCAGATACACATTTTCATTTCTTTAGCTCAAAGATATAATTAGTTCATTAAATAATTCAGAACCTACTTTTCTGGGCTAAAATATCTTTATTCAGGTTTTACACTTTTTTTTTTTTAAATCCTGTGGTTCTTGCCATGGTTGCATAATTGGTAATTCTGAAGTTCAGGAAGAACAGGGCTGAGATAGGACTCCTAAGTGCAAGCAGAGTTTGGAGGTTGACAGGAGTTTAAAATGTACATGAAGGGTGCATTGCCCCAAATGATGCACTTTTTAAAAGAATTACACGTACATGTTTCTCACAGTGTTCAGGCACAAATGTGATGCATACAAAAGTGTGTAATGGTTGTGCTTTCCAAAATGGATTATTTTCTTTCTCAGGTGTCCTGGGAAAGAAAATTACTTACTTACTATTTCTTCCAAAGCACTCAGATTTGCTGGCAGACTCCATTTGCACATCTAGGCAAACAAGGACAGCAATATAATGTACTTCCCCCTTCTTATTCAAAAATTAGAGAAAAAAAATTTGATATCCTAATCCCTGGGGGTGCACATACCAGAAAGGTTAATTGTGATTTTATGGCCAATTGCAAACCATATTCCATAACCTTATTAGCAGATACTATACTTCTGCACTTTACCACATTAGCATCTCGTGTGCTACTTATTCAGCCTTTTCTTCTGCAAAACTGGCTTGTTGCCTCACATATCAAATTAACAAGCCTGAAGTTACCTTCTGCTAATGAATTTACAGTATCATATAGTTGTATATACAAAGTAATTTTTTTACCAATTAATTCTGTTATGTTTTTTCAAGCATCTATGGACCAAAAGCAAAAAAGGAATCCTCTTCTCTAAAATCCCATCTTGACATAACTGCTCCTTTCAACCTAAATTTTTTGCAGACATTTTAAAATTGTAATCCAAGGAATCAGCTGTCATTCAAAGTTTCTTTCAGAGATGTTTGTAATCACATTCATCATCTTAGCATGCTGACAAGTTATTTAAAACATAAGTGCTTAAGATAATCTCTTTACTCACACATATTGGTTCTGATCTAGAAAAAAAATAAGAATCATAAAAAAATCTTCTATAATCTTCAACTGTGATGGATTATAGATTTTAATAAATGCGTGTCAGTTCCTCTCTCAGACAAAGGCCATATTCTAATTAATTTTTTCTTATAATCCAAGCCACAGACTCAAAAGACATATAGCCTGCCTATTCAAACTGGGTCAAGTGTGGAGAAGATGTTATGTATCTCTGGCAAAAAGTAAGATATTAATAAACAACATCAGGTTAAGCTTTTTTCTCTACAAAGCTGTAAGTCATGTGTGACAGGGAAAACTTGCTTAGTGATCTTCTTCCTAAGAATCATAGAAGATTTGAGAGTTTAAAAAAAAAAAGAAAGCAAGTAATTTACTATCACCAACTTTGATGTGGAGATTTAATACCTACGGAAAAGCTTTACAAGGATGAGCAGTAAGTGGTGAACAGAAGTCATAAAAACTCATCCCTATCAGTACAGCAACAAATCAGCTAAAGACTTCAAAAGATCATTTGACTTCAAAAATCACTTGACAAAACTTGTGAGCAATGTTTTATCACAATGCTTTACCTGGCTTTACAATTCTTTGCTATGTCCTAGGATAATGTGAGTAATTTCAGACAGGTTGAAATTCTCTGTGGTGAATGCTTACTTGAAGATGAGTTTAGCAAAGTTAAACTCCTTTCTCTCTCATTCTGAAGCGTAAACAAAGCACAGCTTTGTGGAGGAGAGGAGCAATATTGTCTTGTTGGGATAAAAAAACAGGAACAAAGGCCCCACTGCTACCCTAGGTCTGAGGTATCATAGGTTACAGGCTTAGTTTTCACTCCTTCACTGCAGCAAGGCCCATGTCTGACCACCCACTGCTCACAGGTTTGTGCTTTGGTGGATTAGGGTTTCAAAGGGACAAGAAGGAAGACCAGTGTCTCTCACAGTATTTGGCCACATCATGTCTGACTCCCCTCCATTTCAAATTGCATTCTTTCTTTTCAAAGCCAAAACAAGTCAGGGAAAAAAAAAAAAAAGAAAAAAACTCTTATGGAATGGAATTCTTATGGCTTATGGAATTAGCTTCTTTGTTTCTGGAAAGTCACAACCTGTACACAGTTGCAGGAATATATTTGAGATGGTCTGATTTGCCTTGATAAATTTTGCTAGACACTCACAGCTAAATTTCTTTTTTCTCTCTGTCTTTGTCTTCTTAGTTTTCCAGCCTAATCACAATCACTAGAGCCCATTTTTCCCCTCCCATAAACAGCTATTTTGCTATGAGCTTACACCCCTTTTCTGCAGTGTCACTTTTGTACTCCAGTCCCTCCAAGGGATATAATTCTCACCTGTAGGAAAATCTGGGGCTGAGAGAATGAGAAACACAGAGGTAAAGAAGCCAGTCTGAGTAAAATGGGGCTCAAGCACCTCCATCTCAAACAGAAACTGTGATCTTGTATGTCATGAAAATCTGGCATTAGCATAAATTCCAAAATGAAAAAAATGAGAGACACACAGTGAAACAATCTGTTCCTTGAAGCCTGATATGAACAAAGAGTTTAAAAGCCTGTCAGCACAGACAGTGACATCAGAAGCAATGTGCTCAGCTGAGCAAGGTCCTCAAGCTGAGACAGGCTGTGAGACACCAAGGTTCCATGCTTTCCTGGGGCACAGGGAGGTATCACACATCTACTGTTCTGTAGCTTACCACTTTGGTAGTTGTCCTTGTGCACAAGATCAAAATGTGCTGGAAAAAAAAGATCTCTTAGGATTACAGCTAGAAATTATCTAGACACAGATATACCTATATATCTGCATATATATATATATATATATATATGTATATAAATACATAGATGGGCATGTTTAAACAATCCTTGAAGAGCCTTCTCCTGTGAGTCTAGCAAGAAGTATGCAGAGGTATCTCATGCACATAGAAAAGTCCACATGTAGGCATCCTTTCAATGTAACCATGTATGTGAAAAACAAAATTCCATTCAGGTACATCCTATTATTAGACTGTAAAGACAACATGACAACAAAACAGAGGAGTTCAGATTTATTTTTCAAGCAATCTCATGTATAAGATACAATTATCTTTCCAGTAATATGCAAAGAGAACTGAGAAGTACAATCTTCATACAAAAAGATGAGCAATAACTTCATTTGAGTCTAAACATAGAAAACAAAATGCAGCATTGCACTGGGAGTTAGAAATACATTCCAATATAAAATGTTTCAAAAATAGTAGCAGTGTTTCTTGATGAAAACACTGCAGTTCTCATTCTTTAGTGCTCCAAAAATATTAGTTATTTGTAAAAAAATCTGATTTTCATCTCATACTGCATTTCCAAGGCAGAAAAGCAAGTACAGTGCATGCATATATACAGAGGAACAACTCTGTGGTTGTGTATTTGTGGGCTAAGGGAGGGGACAGAGAATTCTCAGGTAAAATCCTGGTCTCACCAAGTACTGGACTGGAAGGGACCAGCAGGTACAAGTATAACTTAACCCTTAGTTATAGGCCATTAATCTACCTGGAGAAGGAGGAGGCAGCAGAACAGTGCCGGGTCCATCCTTATCCCAGCTGCATCTACCAGCCAGACAACAGACCAACAGCCTCTAACGTCAGTGGGAAGCAAAAGAACTTGGTGGAGACAGGAAGTTTGCATGATATATGCATGGAACTGTAACAGAATCCAAATTTGACATTACATTAAAAAAGCATAGGTTCAGTAGAAAAAGTCCTTCGCTTTCACAGTAACACGTGCCCTTCATTCTCCCTTCTCCCTTTGGCTCCTTTCACCTAACTCTCTAGCAGTTGCTACTTCGTTGCATCTGCACAGAGAAAATCCAAATCCTGAGTAACAAAACCTGAAGATCAAAACCTGAATTATTGTTATGGCTGCTTTTCCTACCACACAAAACAACACCTGGAATTCCAGCCTCTCAGAACTGTGATTACAGCACTGGTTCTCAGGAAGGAAAAGGCATTTATCAGCAAAGTGCATTTGCGAGCAAAGCTGAAAGCAGACAGCTTCCCGCATCAGTATTCAGCTTTAGAAAAGGGAAGCTCTAGGCAGGTGCACCAGTGCAAATACAACCTGCCCACAGCATTGCACCTCACAGACCTGACTGGTGAAGTCTCAGCCATGCTTAGAGTTGCAAGGTGGTGTAGAAATCCCTAAGCAAAAGCTAGAGAAGCAGGCCTGAAACGAAAGGATGCAATTGGTACTATGTTACAGAGAAGCTGCACTTGGGCTAAAGTTCAGTTGTGGCCTGATGGGGCTAAACTACAGCTAGAGCAGGGCTGACACATCTGACAGCACAGCACTCAGCAGCAAATGAGCTGGCAAACTCCACCAGGCTAAAGTGACACGGTACTGAGCAGTAGGCATAGGTTCCCAAGAGAACGTTTCAAAACCATGCTAGCAGAAGAACAGAAGCTAACTCAAAAAGTGGCCATTTAAACCCCTAAACCTAGTGCATTTCAAAGCTGCATATACTACACAATGTATTCCCTTTGTAACAGTACTTAACTTGGATGAGGCACGCAGTGTAAGTGGGAAGAGTAAACGTGTCATTTGGAGCATCTTCTAAGCACAGTAACTGTGTCGTATTTCAGATTGCCCTTTGTAGCTGCAGAGCTAAATGTTAATGAGCCCTCTCCACAGCACAAGGCAACACGTAACAGCAGGTATTTCAATATACCGCAACCAGCTTCCACTCTGTAACAAGAAAGGGTATGGGGGGAAGCTTGCTTTAAATTTTCTTCCTCCTCCAATTAATTTAAATTTACATTCATAATAAAGTCATTAAAAATATTAAGATCTAGGTTTCAAATATTTAAGAACTGAACATTTTCAAGATTTAACAGGATCTTATTTGCTAATAGTGCAGAATTTCTAAACTACTTTTTGCATATTGTTATTGTGAAAATATTCATGAATACTGCGAAAGTGAAAGGGACAACCAGCGTTAAAATTTAAGTAACATGTCCATCTCCATTTTTCTGAAAAATAATTTTTACCACATGAACAATTAAACTTCATCAATGGAGTTCATTACCCAGACTTTTCCACCACAAAACAATCCACTAATAGATTTTTCTTTCAGTCATTACCCAGACTTTTCCACCACAAAACAATCCACTAATAGATTTTTCTTTCAGTTTAAATTTGTCGCAATAATAGCCCTATAAACTTACAAGATAAACTCTAATAACAAAAAAACAAAAACCTTCTGAGATATTTTAGAAACAATACAAGGAAATACCTGATTGATGCTGAAACATGTACATGAAAGCTTAACAATTTTAAGAGGAAAATATCATAATCTGTGAGTATCGACAGCTTCTACACCAAGCCTGGTGGCAGGTTTTATGAAAGGCAACATTTGTGAATGAAATGGCAGGTGCTGCCTTTAGCTGGTCCAAACTGAGATTCTAAAAGGGGAGGTGGGGGAACCAAAAAAAGCCAAAACCTGATGAAATCCACTGCTTTCAGTTACTGTTTGATAACACTGCGAGTACTGTACATAATGCCTTCTGCCCGAACACGTTCAAGTATTGGCCCGTAAACATTCTTTGTCAAAGGTATGACCATGCCTTTGGCAGTTATTTCACCTGAAATAAAGGCATTAAAAAACAGTGTTAGTGCACCAGGTTTATTTGAGAAAGCTTTGGTACTTTCACAATGGGGTTTTTGTGGGGGTTGTTGCTGTGCTGGACACAGCCAGACTGAGGTGCAGGAGGGAACTGCTGAGTCATTTTGCCCTGTCACATAATCAATTATAATTTATCATGCTAAAGGTTTTGTCTATACTAGTGCAACATTTAATACTGAATGATTAAAAATCTTTGTGGATTAAGCAGTAAATTAAGAGTTGTTACTGAACATATGAACATCCAAACATGCAGATTAAAAATTCCTATAAAGAAGACAGGAAGCATCCGAAAAATTTAAAAAATACACATAAATGTACTTAAGAGACACTATATATTTACTTTCTACAGGCTGGAAGATAAGGAGGATTGAAATACTGCTACTGAACTTGGAATAGCCACTTACCATCTAGAACCATTTTAGCAGCAATAGCTGCAGGGTATCCCACTGTTTTAGCCATTGCAGAATATCCTTTGTTATCCCCATAGACAACTAGATCAATAAATTTGTCTTCCAAATGGCCAGAAGGATGCCTGAGACCTATTTCACTTCTCATAACAATCATATCTCTCTCTCCAGTGCCTAAGAGAAAGCACACAAACTATTCATTACTTGTATTTCAGTCACATCAAGATGAGGTTCCTGAACAGCCAGGCACTACACATACACAGCATGTATATCAGGGAAGTGACTGAAAGCAACAGAGCAGGACAGAACACTCAAATCAAACTAAAAGTGTAACAGGAGAAGAAAAGGATAAATTGGGGAAGTAGGGAACATCACAATACCCTACCCTACCCTTAATTTAAAAAATTAAAAAACCTATCATGAAGGTTTATTGATTAAGGTGAGCAAACTAATCCAATTAAGGCTTATACAAGATATTGCCTTGTTCCATTCAAACCCATGAAAAAGAATTTTTCACATACCAAAGGGCAGCTTCATCTCCATGTGCTTTGCAAGAGCCCCTACAATGGAATCTGCTGCTGGAACTGGTTCATCTCCCAGTAAACCTAACCTGGCAGAAAAAATGAGGAAGTCTTAAATCATTGCCTATCAGCAGTTTCATCTCATTTTTTTAATTTCCAGTTGTTCAGCATACCAGTTTAACAGTCTTAACATGAACCAAAATGGCTAGAATTGCAAACATTTCTTTTTTTAATTTTTAATCTTTCAAAATCATTGGAACATTTTACCATTCCACTGCTTCCAGCTGACTTTTGTCCTTCTCCAGTTTGCTAAATACAGCTTCTTTAAGAACATGGTGCTCAGCAGGTGACTTAATTCCAACCAGTTTGCACATGAGCTCTTTCTGTTTGAAAACAAAAACGGTTCATGAAGGCCTGACATCTGTTCCCACCCCATCTCAATCAAGGTTTTGAGAGCCAACTACTCTACTAAGATCAGTTAAAATCCAGGACTTCTGAGAAGACAGCTTATGTGTACTGGGAAAGTGAGAAAGTTAGAGGATTTTAATCACAACAGGTGAAAATAGGGTTTATCTTTTCCTAAAAGACTTTGTACCCCACCCCTCCACTGCTTCCCCCCATATTTTAGTCTTATCCCGTCCTCTGGCAGCAAAGAAAGAACATAGAAAACTGCATAAACAAGGAACACTGGGAGAATATTAGCATGAAAGAGAAGCCACCTGGAGACTGACAGAGTGAAAATTTAGAGATAGGATATCTTTCAGTTGGTGTAGAAATGGAGAATGTCCCTTTCAAAAGGAAGGAAACAGACCAATAAGATGAACAAGGCTCACAACAAGATGAACAGCACTCAATCCTGTGAGTGTTACCAAAGAGATTTCTCATGGTACTTGTGCATCTCTGAAGGCCATTTTGTGCCACCTAGATGCTAATTATTGCTTGCTTCAGTCATAGCTAGGTGGATATTGAAAAGAACTATGAGCAAGACATGAAATAAGCAAGAACTGCAAAGCCTACAAGCTCATGTTAGCCTTTCTCTTCTACTTCCCTGACAGAGTAGATAAAGACGTAAAAACATTGCTAAATGTTTGCAGTGAGACTAATGAGTTTATAGCTATTTTTACAGGTTGCATAACACTATATACTTTTTCATTGTGGCTAGAAGAACTGGAAATTCCAGCCATCTTTGCAAAGAAAACTTGAAAATAGCAACTCTAAAATTGAAAGCAGACAAAATTTATCTCAAAATTAAAAAAAAAAATTAAAAATAATAAAAGCAGTTCCCATATGGCCACCCAAACACTCCTGGAGTTTGCTCATCTTCCCAATACTAGATGTTAGTCAGAGACAAGCAAGACTGTGGCCTCTTCACCTTCTGCTTTCTTGGTTCTGAGAACACTCAAGATATTCTTCAGCTCTTTCCACCCCATACTGAAATATGAAATAACCAGTCTCTACAGAGACAACAAAAATGTTGATTGTCAAACATAACAGCAGCACATCAGACTCATGTCTTGGCTGAGATAAAGATGAAGTAAGGCACCCAAAATCAAGACAGAAAAGCTGCATAACAGAAGATCTAAAAAATGCTTGTACAGAATTTCAATCAGAAAAAAAAAATAACATACTCCTTTATGCACAATGTCTTACTTCTTGATGCCCTGAAAAATACTTTTACACTGACAATCATGAGCCAGTAACAATAAGAACACTGCAAACTCACTGCACTGAGGACCAGAGTGTGACTAACAAAAAACCAAAGACAATTCATAAAAATACAGCCATGGCTTTGTCTAGCTGAGACCCGAAAGCCTCCAATGTCACACACTCCAGAATCTATCAGGGAATCTATCATGTTCCAGCACCTTATTCCATTCCTGCTGAAGAAAGTTTTCCTGATTTCCAGGAAAAAAAATCAAAGATTGGGATGCAATAGAAGATTCTCATTGCTAAGTACACCCAAGTCTAGCAATTAGAAAACCATCACTAAAAGAGAGGAAAGAAGGCAGA
Source organism: Motacilla alba alba (assembly GCF_015832195.1). Lineage (NCBI taxonomy): Eukaryota > Metazoa > Chordata > Aves > Passeriformes > Motacillidae > Motacilla > Motacilla alba. Next base: position 22,180,394 of record NC_052031.1, on the reverse strand, counting down.
GTAAGCAGAGTAACTCACCCAGGTTAGAGGTGGTGTAGATGAGCTTAGCAAAGGATAAGGATCTGGGTTAATTAATCCTAGTTTTACAAAGCCCCCCATGGTTCTGGAGAATCCCTGAAATAAAAGAATAATACCATTAAATACATTAATACCTTGAAACTCAGATATTTCTCCTTGGTTTGAATGTAGTGATCTTGGGAAGCCAGCCACAAAACCCTGATACCAGTGAGGTTACTGCCACACAGCAGTGTCTCTCCACCCTTCCCCACTTTTCAATACTTTTGTTAATGGCTTATTCTGCCATCAGTACTTCCATGGAAGTACTATTGGTTGCTGAGATCAAAGGGCTCAGCTGGCCAGCACTGGCTGAAATCCCAGCCCATCACTGCAGGGTTGTATCAGCCAGCTGGCCCACAAACAAACTTCTGAATGCACAGAGCACAATGCTGAACTCTGCTCACCCAGTTTCACACCACTGGGACTGTGTGGACATCACATAAGCTGCTTTTAAAGGTAAGAATTCGGTGTGCTTGTTTCTCATCTTCAGGAATATCAGACAGACAAAGCAGTAGAATGGTTTAAAAGGAACTGCAAAGGTTGCATTAGGCTGCACAATAAAAGAAGTCTCAACTGATTTCTGCTTACTTCTGTTTGTATCCCTTTAACATTCCCACATAGCTGCTGAATACCTGACAGCACTCACATACAAGTGACTAGAAACACAAAAAAGCAGAATGGGGGAAATAAAGCACCCTGAAAGAAGACCAATTAAATTAGGAGTCACTTATTAGGAGCACTAGGTTATCAGCTGGGATGGCCTTGCAGTGAGATCCTTCCTCTTTTTAAACTGACTCCATTAGCTGTCTAAACAATCTCCAAAAGCCACTTTTAGGAGACGATTGCCTCCTCAGTGACCAGACTGGCTTCTGCTCTGCTGCACAGCAGCATGTGCCAAGGGCCAGCACTAACTTCTGTCCTGCTCAGCACTCTGTGCTGCCATGTCAGCATGCAGGTAGAGGCATGGAAACCCTTCCCCACAGCCTGATCAACACCACCCCAGCCCAAAGTGCTGGCCCTGCTCTGGGGGTTAAGGAAACAGCCCTAAGCACAGCAACAGCATTCTTGCAGCACACTGACATCCACCTGGCATGTCACCTTGACACTTTTGCAGTTCCTTGGGCTAGCCCATACAAAAGAAGAAAGCTTTACCAGGCACCAAATGGAATAGATATTGTCATATTAGGATTCCATTATGAGATAGGCACGTCCCACATATTTTTACAATCTCTTCTGAAAAAGAGATTGTATCTAGACTGACAGAAAGAGAGATGTTTCAATTTATAACCCTTTTACCCCCATATTGGCCTTCCTTCTTCTTCCATACTTTATCTAAGCAAGCTTCCCTCCCAGAAATACAGAAAAAATCCTGTTACTGCAACAGGGGAACTAAGACAAAAAGGACATACAACTTCCTCAGGCTATGGACAAATAATAATAACTTAAACCCTAGCATAAACCTTAACGGACATAATACAACATCCATAAAAGCTTTTCAAACCTTCAATATGGTTCTAGGTTTATTACTTCTTAATGTATATTGACTGAAAAAAAAAAAAAGAAAATGTGACAGAAAAACATCAAAACATTTTGATTCTGCTTTGGACATCTAACAAATTAAAGGAAAAGACTCACTCAGAAGAAAAGCACATTTATCTCTTAATATTTTACTTAGCTGACCAAAATTATAAAGCTTCTCAAATTTAAGATTTCTAGTTACTGAATGAAAAACTTTCTCAGATTGATGGAAAATCATAATTTTCCATAAGATTTTTACATTATGTTTTTCATGAGAATATAAGAAAATTGAGTTATTTATTTTTTTTAAATCTTCTATTGATCTGACACTAGATACAGAGCCAGAATAAAAAGAGGAAACACAGACTATGCAAGACAACTGACCAACTCTCTAAAACAAATAAAACTATTTTCCATTTTCCAACAAATACCTGTTAAACTCACCAGGTAAAGCTACACTAAAAAAAAAAAAAAATAACTGCTTTCAGCTGTCTCTCAGCTGGGGTAATGGGGAGCTCATGAAAGGCAAGAGCAGACCTATAAAAGGCTGAGTTTTAAATACGCATTTTTATTGAAATTACAACATTCATCTCTTGAGAAAAAACAAAAATTACTAATAATTACACCAACAACTTACTTTGTATCTTAAGGTGCCTCTCAGTAAAGTGCGAGCTGTCTCAATACCATATGGCTCAGCATATTTGGTGCTGTCTCTGTTAGGAAAGCCTTCAAGGTTTAATCCTGGGAAAAAATCCATTGGAGTAACAGAATCCAGCAATGCTCCTCCAGGTGGAATATTGATAATCTAAAGTTTGTGAAAGAACAGCAAATATTATTTTTGTGCAGTTGTATTCAACTTAGTTTAGAACAGAAAAGATAAAGTATGCTCAAAAACAGGAAAAACATGTTTGGCATTCAAGTGCAAACAAAGGCCCTATCTAAATAAAGCAGTTGCCCAAGCCATTTAATCATACCTGGTGCATGAAGAGCATGCAATGTGCCATCAAAGGGCTAAAACATGCCACGTTCTTCTCACACACACAGTTAATTCCTGCTGCACTTATATTAAAATGGCAGGTTCCCATTTCACTTACATTAATGTCATTTTGGAGCATGTCTCTAACTGCACCAGTGTGATGGGAGATTCTACGCACAAGTTTTGTGCTTTTTGGTCTAATAATTTATTATCTTGTTTAGGTTTTGTTTGGTGTTTTTAATATGGGAGAGAAAGCAGGTGTAAACAAAATGATGGATGTTTGTTCCTTTTATATTAAAATAAATCAAGTGATATCACATGGATACAAAATTACTGCCCATGTGTATCTTTACTTGAAGCACAAAGCACCATGGAAGGAAAACAAACAAACAAAAAAACCAAACATGGGTAACTAGTTCTCTTATAGCTCTCTTAGCACTCCCAACCACAGCCCTGAGTCCTGTTTCCTTCAAGCAGCTAAAGCCCAGATCTGCCATGCAGCACCAATACAGACTCATATTCTGACTTCTGAGCAAAGGGACAAGGTTTACTTATAGAAGAAATACTAAAGCAGTGAAGCCTGCAGCAATGCCAAAAGATACTGTTGTGTTTGCCAGGCAAGACAGGTGTGTGAAAGAATCCTACACAATGGTCAAAGACATAAGTATTTAGAGGCAAGGAGGAAAAATTGCAGAATTTACCAACAAGCTCATCTAGTGCTGGCATAATGACTCATTCATATGCATAATCTAATTTTTCCTAGCAATGGGTGAACCGGATCAGCAATAAAAATATTTCAACATTTTCCAAGAACCTTTTTCATCTGAAACTTATTCTTCATTGCTTTTAAAATAATGATCCAATGTACAATCCCTGCCTTTCTCCTTTCTTACTTCCATAAAAACAGTAGAGCACCAAAATGTCATAAAACATAAAATATTATATTTCAAAAGATTTCTAAGTTTTTCAGATCAAAGAGTTTTAGGTAACCAGCTAAACTTTACAGTGGTTATTCAAGGCAGTCTCCTTGACAATTTCAGCAACTACTCTGAGCAAGTGACAGTGGAAACAGATAGTGCTGGAAAACAGAAATGTGATAATGGCTTGCAATAGCTTTGCACAAATCAATTACAATGTTTACATAAAATAGAAGCAGTGACATTTGTAAGGTTAAGTCTAATGACTCCTGCACAAACAGCAAAACAGAGCTTCTATAAAACAGACCAAAAAGCATTTCACAAAACCCACTCAGTGGGTTATTGGTATTACACATTGCACCAAAAGAGAAAGGAATCAAGAATGCATTCTACTATGCATTGTGCAAGTGTGAAGCTGTTTGTGCAAATGAAGCTGTTTGATTTATCAACACAACTAGATAGACAAGCATTCTCACCTTTGTGTCACAGGACCAAAGACAGGGCAATTAAATAGCAAAAGCAACACCCACCAGGAATGGAAGTTGAACCAAAAAAAATCAACTTCAATCCAGTGCTTTAGTCTTTAGAATAAATTCCTTCCTGGCAATCAGTTTCCACATAGTAAGTAAGTATTAAGCTGGCAGCAGCTAGGTATCATCATGCTCCAAACATAGGACTAAGTGATTTATGCAACTGGCTTGGGCAACTGACTGCCACTGGCTTGAAAGTAAACAGCATTTTACAAGTCCCAGTTCCTTCCTTAGCCAAATACCACAGTTTTTGTCTGGTTTTAAATGAAAATTTTCCCATTACTTCACCTCTCCATCTTTTAAATACGTAGCAGACTGAACTGTATTCAGCAACACTCCTTGTGGACTCCAACTGAACTTGTACCTCAGAGGATTGTCAGAGTGCTCTGGAGCTGGTAGGCCACCGCAGAAAGAAGTGTACGATATCACCTGTCAGATATATCCACAGGAAAGAAACAGTGAAAACAGATCAGGATGCATAGAGATCTACCCATCAGCTCTTCAGATTTCTGTTTCTGTTTTCCCCCAAATGGGCCAGATGAGAAGGATCTACAGTGGGGAGGGGAAAACTGCAGGCACTGCCTGTAAGGGAGAGGAAACCAAAAGATACACTGGGGCAGGGCCATCTCAGTTGATGGTCTCACCAAGTGAATTAGCAGCTATGAAATTCAAAGCATCAGAAAAAGTAAAATGTCCAGAGTCTGTTACACATCAGTGACATGCTCAAAACCTGCATGGTGTTAAAAGAACAACTTTACTGATATAATCTTGGCAGAACTACGCACTCCCCGCTAACCTTACCGTAGCACCAACTTCTTTCGCCTTGTCAATACATTCCATCGCCAACATGTGATCAAGACCAGGATCCAAGCCCATTTCACTGACAACTGTAATACCAGCAGCTTCTACACTAAAAATAACCGAAACACAGAGCCATCAGAATATTCCCTATTACTGGTCTTTTATTCCATAAATCTGTCCAATCTGCCCAGTTAACCTTCCCCAACACAGTAAATTCTGTGGGAAAAAAGAAACAAAAGCAGATATTAAACCCTGAAAAGTGACAACCATCTAAGAGCCCTCGAACCTTTGTTTCTCTTCCTTCTCTGCACCTAGGCGCTGGTGGAAAAAGAATTTTCTACCAGCTATTCCATATCCCACAGTCTCCTGGACGGTGCTATAATGCAGGAAGGTAGTAATGCAGAGAGCAGCACAGAGCTAGTTACAGTTGTCCTAAAGAGCTCCTACAAGGAAGAGAGACTAAAATGCCTGCTTTCCAAAATTACAAGTATTTGGAGGCTTTTTTCCTAATAGTTGCCTACAGTCCCATAGGAGCTCACTTATCACCACAAACCGAGGATTTGTTCTATTTTCAAGATCAGTTTGTCTTTTGACAAATGAGAAGTGCCCTTTTTGTTGTTTTTTTTTTCCTGAGAGCATGCTATGTTCTCAATAAGAATGGTAGGAGAGGATCCCAAATATCCCTCACTTTCTGCAACACTGATTCTCTACCAGTCTAGTATTTTCTGTTTTATCTTTTGTAAAGACACAGCATGTACAATTCTTCACTTGAATGCACTTCAGATTTTCCAATACTGTGACTCAGAGGAGCACCTAGATGAAGCTCCATGCTCAAAACAACTTCTAACCATATAGTAAGCAGGACAACAGAAACATTAGTTAGAGTTCTCACCAATTTGAAAATTATACAGTGGATGTATCCAAAAAAAAAGCATGAAGGAGGAGATTACTGTAGATACAATAAGCCAAGAATGAGTTTTTATTAAGGGAAGGCAAAGGATAACAAACAAGCTTGCTGGTAGAATATGACAGCACAGCTTGAATATCAGCCCAGCTCAAACATCTTAACAGGTCTGAGGGAAGTATGCACTCATTGCTCCACTCTGCAACGTGCACCTTTGGGAAAGTTACTTGGACCTCCATCACAGAAAGAGAAGCAGAAAGAATTCAGAAAGCAGTAATTCACAGTAAGTGTTGCAGGTGCAACAGACTGCAAAACATTCAGATAACACACTAAAGAAGGAAGCAACACCAGGGAGATGCCACTTCCACACCTACCTCTCCTGAAGTTCTTTCATGGCTGGTGTTAAGTAGCTGGCTGTTACCATGTTCACTTTGTTTTCAATACATTTCTTAGCAACAAAAGGATGTGCTGAATAAGGCAGCAAACTACAAAGGAAGAAGAATCATGAAACATCAAAATTCAACCAGTTACTTATCCTGTCACTGGAAAGACACCCAAATGTTTTTTGAATGCTTACAAAAGAGATCAAGTAATAGCTCAAAAAAATAGTCATACCTGCCTTGCCCTGAGCAGTTCCATACCTATGAAACACTACCCTGTCAGGACAGCATTGTTGTATGCACTCAGAACAGGGCATCTAACAATAGGGAACTCTCTTGAGAGAGCATCACACTTCTCTGTGAACCACAAACCACTGGCCTCTTTCCAAAGACATCTTCTAAACAAGCATGCTGGAGGTTTAGAAGATGCAAAACTGCAAAACTGTCCTTGAGAAAGTTTGCATTACAAAGATCTTGGTGAACTACTTTGTGAAAAGCACACTCTACATGGAACAGAAGCAACATTCATGACAGCCGTGGCAAAACAAACAAAATGGCAAGGACTGTGAAGTTCCTTCCCTGTACCAATATCTGGAATGAGTTCTTTCTTAATAGGATATTCAGAAGAAATTACCAAGATGCCAGAATTTTGCCTCCTCTTGTGAACATTAAAATTTGATCCCAGGGACACATAAGCTTGTGGATGCAACTGGCCCCTCACATTAACAAGGAAATTCACCTAACTAGTGAACACTTCTGAAGAAGTCAAAACCCCTTTCAAAGTTCTGATGCCCTGCTACATGATAAGGCAGCAGCCAGTTACAACTACTTACATGCACAAATATGACCCCAAATCCTGGCCATTAAAAAAGAAAAGTTTATGTGTTGATTTAGGTCAAGCAGCTAGAAGAAAGAAGCAGCATGACTTAGGGTTGAGCCTATCATGTTTTACACAGAAATCTGACCTGATCACAAGGTCGTGGTTTTTCACCAAAGAGGACAGCTTTTCCTCATGCTTAAGGACATCCATATGAACTGGAGTAACATTTCTGTACTTCTTTGTCAGTTGCTCAAGTTGCTCCTTCATGACAGATACTGTTTTAAAGTAAAACAATAAACTGTTACCTATAGATGATGCTAGGTCTAAAGCACACCCATGTATAACTGTGCCGTATTTCCCAAAGCGAAACAGCTGCATACATGTTTTCCTTCACTTTGAAGAAAAATCAGGCATTTAGTAAACAAACATGTTCAGAAAAAATTACTCAATCCCTCATTCCACAAGTTTAAAAAGAAATATTTTGAAACTCTCTTTCAACACACTTTAACAGAATTCCTATTTACAGTCAAGAACAGTTTAATAGCTTAAAGCAAAAACCAATTCACATCAATCACCATTTTTAACATGACAAAGATAGAAACATTAAGCTTGAGCTTAGGTCAAGTGTGAGCAAAAGGTTCAAACTGACTACTTTTAATATTTACATATGGCTTAGTCCTCCCAATTCCAAATACCATATTACAACTAATTGGGATAAACCCAGTCTCTGCCTGCCTTACAAAGAAAGCAGAACCGAAAGAGATCCACCAGCATTTGCCACCTCTGACTGATTTCCCATCCAGCTCACCATGCTGCCAGCACAAGCCAGAGAGAACAAAAAAGAAGTGGCCAAAGAGGACAGCACATGGGGCACAAGCTTCTGGGGAATTAAAAGGCATTAGCACTTACCATTATAAGGAAAGCAGAACTGAAAAAGAGAACTATGGTAACACAACCAGTATTTGCTACATCTGACTAATTTCCAGCTCACCATGCTGCCAGCACAAACCAGAGAACACAGCCAGGAAAAAGGAACAGTCAAAGAAGGCTGCAGGCAGGGCACAAGGTTATGGAGAATTAAAAGCATCTGTGCCTCTGAGTTAGGGCCTTATTCCCTTACGGCCTTTCCACACTCAGTGGGAAATAAACATTACCAGAAGGTGTTTCTCTATACCCTACAAATCAAATTGTACTGAGGGAAAAGAGCTGGGCAAAATCATCTACAAATTCAAACTAAAAAAAAAGTTGATTACATGAAGGGTTCCAAATTAAAGTTTTCATCATCTGGATTTAAAGAGGTGTAGCCTAACAGTACAGAACCAAACATGGCACTTGGATGTGCTTTTTGTTTTCTGCACCTACTTGCCTGCTGTCAAAATATTAAACAAGTAATATCTTCACGTCCCTTTCCTTCTGTGCTATTTGTGTGCTGTAGAAATTGCATGTTTTTAAGCTACCCAGATAAGAGGCTATGTTTGCTCAGTGCCTGGTAAAACAGATCTTCCAGTTCACCTGGTTTCCCTTCCTGCTACTGCACTGCAGGGAGTGGATGCAACCTCTGTAGTGACAAGGGGATGGGCACTGCACACTGCTGTAATCCTTCCCTCTTCACCACCTCAGGCTACTGTACTCATAACAGGGGTGCAGCTTGCCTAGATTTCCCCTCTTCCTCCCAGTAAATCTTTTCCCAGGGGTTAAAAGTACTTTGGTTATCACCATGAAGAGTAGAAAAAGCAGCCAAGAGCCAAGTATGAAAGTAGCATAACCAAAAAAAAGAAAAAAAAAAATCAATGCAGTAACAACAATCAACAGCAATAAATCTGTAAGTTCTAAGGGAAACCACTTCCCAGCAAAGTATCTTTCAATAAGGCAATAAGGCAATAAGAGCCTGAGTTTTAAATGTGAAGTCCCAGAATCAGAGTGAAGTCATCATTAACAGTACAGAAAAGGTTTATTGAGATACCCAGCCTGAAATATGCTACAGATAAAATCAAAACGGAGGAATAAACAAGTAGGCATTTAGTGCTCATGGGAAAGTCAGATTCTGAAGTTTTACCATCAAGACACTCATTATAAGAAAAGCAGTTACTTAACTCATACAGATGTCTATAAAAACATTTTCATATTCTTGTTGTGTGAGGATGAAAACACAGCCAAAGACCAACAAAGTGACTGACTATCTACAAAACCAATCCTGAGCCCAAAGCAGGTTAGAAGAAAAAATACTTGCAATTTCTCTGCAGGTTACACACGCAAACAGTTAACTTTTAACATGGCTATGTCATTTTCAAATCAATTATTTAAATTCAAAATGCTCACAAAGCTACAAAATCCTTTTCTGCTGAGCATAATAACAAAGATTTCCTTTATCTTTTCTCAGAACCACATCCATTTATTATTTATGAGAAGGGTTCTGCCACATGCTTCAGTAAGACATAATACTGTAATGAAAACAAATTCTTACATACCAACTGTGATGTCAGTGTTGGAATCCCTAGTGAGATATTCAAGCACAGGGCCAGAAACATAGCCAGATCCAAGCAATAAAACTCTCTTCTCAACACTCATCTTCAGTGACTGAGCCTGTTCCCTAGAAGGTGTTACAGGCAAAATTTAAAATTACACAGAAGGAAACTGTAAGCTGCCAAGGTTAACAGAAGAAGTATGTTTTAGTAAGCCTACAAACCAAGAGCTCTACTCAGACCGAGTCAAGTTGCTAGCTACCTGATCCAGGACTATCTAATACTGTTTCCATTCTTCTGCTGCATAACTTCTGGTTTCTTTCCTCTAACGTAAACATGATAAAATCCATCAACATTCCCACAGCTTCTCTGATTTCTTCTAGCTATTCATCAAAACTGTCCTCAGTTGCATTTTTCCCCGTGGCCAAATTACTGTAACCTGACAACTTGAGGGCCACCAATGTCATGTTGGGCTGTCAGACAGGGATCCCAGGCTCTGCCTTGCTCCCTTTACATCACAGTAACAGGTAAAGGACACAAAATCATGCTGGTGAAAGAGAGTTTTGTGTAAATTATACTAGGTTCATATTAGTCCATCACAGGAACATGACAGTCAATAAAAGGCAAATAAAAGGTAATGCCCAACCAAGAAATAGTCATTGCAGACAAGGACTTAGATTTGGAAACCATCACTGTGTTTCAACCTAACTACTACTGCTCTCATAAATAAATTTAAGTAAATCTCCTGTTGACTTTCAATATAAGATGTATTCACATCAGATTTTGCATTTCTTTCTGTCAACCAGAATAATGCATTCAGCAGTTATTTAAATATGCTCTCAGAAACTCGTAAATCATAGCAGGAATGCACATTTTGGTTTTTTATAATTAGTTTTACCTTTAGCTTGAATGTGCATTAAGTTTTAAAATCAGGATTGTGAAACTGTCTAACATGACTACACAGATAAAAATTATTTAGCAAAAGAAAAAATTCTTAAAGCACTTCTTATTTTTGAAGAAAGCTGTTCACTGCCCTACTGTTTAATCTAAGCAATGAAGATTGAGGTTTGGCTTTTCTTATCCCATACCCTGAAAATAAATTTCAACAATAGGTAGGACTTTTAAAGATACAGACTCATAGAAATCTTCATAAGCATATAAGATCCTCAGCTTCCCCTTTGTCCACTAAGAGTTTATACCAGCATTGCAGATTATGCCTCAGAAAGAATCCTGACCTTTAGCTAACAAGATGATGTCCACTCTATTGAAACCTTAGAAGAGGACCAACCATACATCTACTAAATAATATTTGGCTCAGATGTTTTTGAGGCTTCTCATGGCAGCCAAAAGTCAGTATTTTGGTTGTGTTTTTTCATTTCAAAAATGGCGATAACAATAGATGATGTAGAAGCCTGCCAGAGCAAGATCTAACAGCAAGACAAACCAGAGCACTACTGCCCAACACAAAGCACGGCAGGAAGCATCTGACTACATTTAGGGGCACAAGGCCTCAAATAATACCATTGGAAAACTACTGTGAGTGAAGAGAGTTAAATCAATGCCAAATACATCTATATCATATGTCTAAAGCACATTCCAACTTACTGTATCAGTACTGTAAAGCGTGACTTTCCAAAATTTCAGATGTTCCATCCTCCTTTCCTCCTATTTCAGAACCTTTTTTAAAAGTCATTCTCTTCAGATAATTAAATCTGAATAGTACGTACCAATGTACCAACTCTCTAACCTAAATTATTGCTATAGATTACTCTAAATTTTGACCTTCATAAAAGTTTTACAGATTTGATTTTTTTAAAAAATGTTAAATCATGATTTAATACATTCACAGAAATTCTCCTAAGCCCATTATATCCTTTTATATTGCAAACCCAAGGATTTTCCTCCTCTTCCTCCTATCAGAACATCTTCCACAACTGTATTCCTATGGGCAGTGAAAGAGAAGAATTCCTCTCCATGCTTTGGGGAACAGAAGTGGTAGGTAGCTTGGAGTGTTGATGAACAAGAAGTTTTTATAAGAAAGTAAGCTCGATTTTGCAATCCAACTTGTCACATTTAGTAAAAATTTTCTAGTGTATAGAATGAAGTCCCACTTGAATCAAATACAGCATATTTACTCTAGGACAGGCAAAAACATGAGCTGCCAAATGACCCATCAAGCATGAGAACAGAATCTACACAGCTCCAGATTATGCCTACTTTCTATAAATAAGTTTTAATAATTCAGTTACAAATAACACCTACATTGTTAATGTGATGTGCCTTTACAGCTGTGGGTGAGAAATCAGTAAGAGTTAAGAAGCAAGTAAGGGTGCAAAGATGTAGATGAGTTTGTTTGGTAAATCTAATGGCACTCAAGACAGTTGAGCTCACACAGTCTGGCTGTCCTACATCTGAAATGTTCACAGACTTGAAGGAGTATGAGCAATTAGTCTAAATAGAACCCTCAGAAATTAAACTGGATGTAGCATAATACTTTTCTAGAGTGGAAACAAGCCACGTAATTCCTACAGGGCCTGAACAAGAGTACATCTCTATCTAAACCATCACACCCTAAGCAGTAAACATCCTTCATCACACCCTTCTTTCATTTGCATTACCTCTGAAATTTACAAAATAAAGGATGTTATTGATAGCAGGTCCTGCTTTTCTGACAGCTAAGTGAACAACACCACTGAACAAATGAACATCACATGAGGCACACAGATCTGCAGAAATATCAAAAATCTACCCAAAAAAAAAACACCCTTGCAAATGAAGTCTCCATGGTAGTTCACAAAAGACCATGCAAGTGATTATGGAGGAAGCTAAAAAAATATCAGATCCTTGCACTGTGTGAGGAATAAAAAAATTATTATTGAGACAGCCTCTTGAAGGGGTCTATCAAAGAGCACAGAAGAAAAATCACTATGAGCTAAAGCCTCTTGAGAGGCAAATAGCACATCACTTAGTGTGAAAAATTCACCTATAGTTCATCATGCACAAATTCATAACCAGAAAAAAAAAATGGAGGGGTTTGAGATGCAGAAGTCAACACACTGCTGTTAGTGCATAGTGCATGCAGTGCTTATGGTCAGACCAATTTAAATTTTTGTAAGATGTACAGTGTAGCTGTCACTGACCATGAACATGAACCCACTTACTGTGACATTAACATTTTTCATTTGTAAACTATAGATATTTGTTAATAGTAAGGGGACAAGGGGAATGGAAGGGATGGACAGGTTATTTATACTTTTGTTAGCTTAATTCACTCTAGGCTACCACTGGCACATAACTGCTGTGACAGGGTGGGGATGAAGTGGTAGCTGAAGCTGTAGGTGCATGAATATAACAAAAAGTCTGAGAGTCTCAAAGTCTCCTCAATACATCCAATCACAGAACAATGCTACACAGCACAGCACTTGAGCCGTACAAGAACTAGATTGAAGGAATATTCAAGAGCCTTTTGCTTTCAGCCATCCCTTTCAAATGACTGTATGTTACATCCTTTTCAAAAGGCCAACGAGCAACAGAGCAAATCTAGCACATGGCTGTTCTCCGCCTCTGGTAAAACTGTCTTCATAATGCAAGACAGAGAAAAATGACCCCTTTCTCAACTTCAATATAAGTTACTAACAACACGTGTTAATGATTTAGGCAATGTGCATGAAGAAATAAGGAGATCATCAACCTAGAAGACACAGTGCAGTATAGATGCATCCCACCAAGACACAAGAATAAATGAATGTAAAAGGGGAGAGAGAATGCAGACAGGGTGGCTTTTTAAATCCCAAATCAAAGAAATTTTAAGAGCCTACATTACCTGCTCTCTCTCAGTTTCTGGATGTATTGATACTTAGGTGTCAGTGAGCCATTGGATGCAATCACTGCCTGGAAACATATGAAACAGATTTTGAGGGCTTTATGTGTCTTTATATATCAAAGCAAGGGAAGACAAGAAGGGTGCAAATTGCAAAACTTACATCTCGAACAACAGGCGAGTAATTCTGTTTTTCAAGAGGTTCTGAGCCTTCTGATACCAGCTGTGGAGATAAGTTATTTCAAATCAGATAATTTTATTACCAAATATTTCTCAAAGTAAAACATTAAGATTTTGAGCAACACTTAAATGCATGCAACAATACCAATATCTTCTATATTTGAAATACTTCTGGCTGCAATCAGCATCACTTGACTTTTAGGAAAATACAGGAATTCAAACAGCAGTCTGACTGTGAGGGATTGTTGAGTGCCCAAGAAAATTAGATGTTTACATCTGGTGCAGGGTCCAGAAGCAATTAACTACCTGCCATAGCCTGTTTTCTGCCTACAGAAAGAGTTCTTGACAAATCCCTAAGACATCCAGGTCACTCATGTCTCATTCACATGTTTCCTTCTCAAAGGATTGCCTCAAGACTTCAAAAGTTTTTTCTTTTTGTGAAGTACAAAGTCAGCTATGTTCTACAGCAGATTCCTTTTTAATGTATACAGGAGACCAGAAAAGCAACAAACAAGCAGGCCAGATTCTGTGCCTTTTACCTTCTTGTTGGACACATAAGCTCTTACCATCTCTTCAATATAAGGGAAAAGCATATCCCCAAAATACTCTGTTGCTTCTATAGGAAGCTGAGCTGGCAGATTGTCAATGGAACACATCAGAATCCCTGAGCCTTCAACACTGAAAGAGAGAAAACAGCTCTTCTGAGCTACTTTTTAGCACCTGACAGGCACCACCTTTCAGAAGTGTTATAAATGCATGATTTTTTCAATATAATGTTTCACTCTACAAGTTACAGTGGAAAACAGTACAAAGTAAGGGCTCTCCCACCTGTTGTGAGTAATATGCTGGTCAGCATCATACATACAAAATGGGTTGTCAATTGTTGTACACTCAGTCATAAATTCTATAGATCCTCCAGTATCTGCTGAAATGTCACATATGGCCAGAAGTCTAAAGCAATTGAAATAAAAAGACAGTGGAATAGAGCATTATACAAATTACTAAGAAACACAGGTATAAAAGGTCACAAGTGGACAGAAAATAAATGTGAAAAGATCTATGCAACTTGCAGCCTTCTTCTCAACCAATTTAGAAGTCAACAAAACACAAAAGATGGTATCCAGAAATATAATGGAAATTTGGCCCTATTGTAGTCATCAGGTTTGCATTCCAATCAACAGCATCCAATTTCATGGAAAGACTGGCAGAATCCATTCACCCATGATATTTTCTCTCTATGCCCTGTGCTGCCAACACCTCCCATTCATTTTCCATCTACCAATTCCCTCAGGTCATGCCTCTGCAGTCCTGCATTAAAATAACTTCCCATCCTAAAGGGAAGCCTAAAGAAACAGCTGCCTCCGACCAGCTCACAGACAGCAGGTGCAGGTGGAGCATTCATTAGCCTAATGCACAGCCTCTGGCTCCACTAAAGGTTAACTCTTCAACTCTTTATTTGTCATGTGAGAGAAAGAAAGGTGTCAAGACCTGGCAGAGAAGAGACAAAGACCTGATTCCTCACCAGAATATATTTTCGTGTCCTCCCCAAATCTATGACAGGGCTACTAGAGAAAGGGTGGCTCCCACCCTCACTGAAAGGAGACTAACCCTTGATTTGCACCCCACATCCTATCCTTAAAACTATTCAGGGTTGTGAAGCATTTCCACCACCTGATGCAGAAATAAGAGGTGCTAAGGAACAGTTATTGAACTTGCACATGCCTAATGACAGGGTAGCAAGAACCTTCCCTAAAACTCTGCTCAGGCAAAGAAACTTCTACCAATACCGGTGCAGCAGGTACATTCCCAAATACCACACTTTTGTTTGTATTGGATTCTGTATGAAAATCAGTGGCAGAACCACCTCTGTAGAAAGACAGCTGATACCTGTTAATCATTTCTACTGTGATGTTTTCAAAAACCCTAAACTGTAAAAATAGGACTGCAAAGCACAAAAGAACAAGAGCGAAATCAACGGGGCACTGTAAAACATGCCACAGGAACAATGTAAAATAAACAGAATAATTTACTGTGTACTGTGGTGAAACTGCCTAACATTACAAGTTGACCAGCATGCTGCAAAATTGTTACAAGTGAAATGAGCATCTTACCTGTGTGGTAATTCAGGGCAACCATCCATTGCACCAGTAGCAGATTTAAGTGGCACCAGCAGCTTTTGAGTGTCCTGCCGACTCAGCAAGCGAGGACTATTTTGTTCCCAGTAAATGCCATTAACTAAACAAGTTGTGTAGGGTGCAACCTGCAAAGAAAGTTACAGATGCCTGATGTTTTCACCTAGTACTTTAAGAAGAAGCACCTGGTCTAGCCTTTTAAGTTAATGCTCTCTCAAATAACCAATATGCAAAAGTGTAATAAGTGCAAACACCCTGTAGAAAACCTTTCATGAAAGAACAGAAGAGATGCTCACATCAATGTGAAAGCGAGAAATGTAATTTTCTGGATGTTTTTCATAGTCTACTGGATCATATAGTCCATCACGTTTCCTCACAAGATGATGGTGACGACTTAGCACTGTTCCATAGACTTTCCTAAGATCTGAAGTAAAAAAAAAAAAATTAGCTCTTATACTTGGACAAAAATGGTTTCAGTGTTTTTAATCACTATTGTCACTGCATACCTCCAGATCTGGAAACTTCCTTTAACTCATGTGGTTCCACAAACTCACATGGGAGAGCACTGAACATTTCTTGAGCACCCTGAAATCATGAGGTAGGATTTAGAATAAGTAGACCATAAATGTAATGTAACACTGCTCATTTGGTGTTTGAAAACAAATATAAAATGCCCCATACAATTTGACAGCCCTGCCAGAGAACAGCTCCAGACATGTACGCATTGTTTCACACATACTCCTGCTCACCCAAAACTAAGCAGCTCGGGCATTATCATTCCCCACTACTGCAAAATGACTAAACCACAATCCAGTGCCAGGTTCTTATTTCTAATGGCTGAACTGGGAAGCCTCAACTCAGCCACAAGACGGTTTCTCTTTAAGATTCCTGAAGCCACTCCTCATCAACCAGGCTGTTCTAAAGGCCATGAACTACAAGATGATTTCCCCAATGAGCTGTGATCACAACCAGAAGATTTTCAGACACATCATCCTTTTGGCTAGAAAGAACACATTTATGCAGCAGTGATTTCACTTTATAGCTGGAGCCTTGTTAACTGATCTTTGTAGCCAAAACCAGGGGTAAGCCTTTTCCCTATGTCACAAAAAATAGCCCTAAAGTCAAGCACTTGTAAGCAAAGTCAATGATATCCAGACATAAAAACTCAGCAGGTGTTGGAAAAAATAACTCTTTCCTCCATACGTTAATGGAGTCGTTAATTTACCTTGTGAGCACAGAGTCAACAGTGGAGAGAGAAGGGGAGAGAAATCATGCAGGTTGGAAAAGAGAGAGAAGCAGTAAGATTTAATCCATGTTCATTGATAAGAAGTTAGCAAGTCAGCCTGGTTAGGCATGACCTCATATTAAACATCTTAGTTTACAGTAGTTAAAAACTGTTACTGGTAAAGGAAAATGTAAAGTCCAAGCAAACAAAATGAACCCATCAACCCATTAAACCTGATAGAGATCAAATGCCAAGAATTTCTATTAGCAATTTTATACCATTTCATCTTGAAGACAATTCTTACCTTAGAAACATTACCAGTTCCCGTAAACACAAATGTTAAGGGCCCCACTGACTTTGGCATCAGTCCCAGTGAAATCTCATACCCGGCATCCCGTACTGCCTGCACAGCCTGACTGCTATTCCTGTAGTTATGTGCCATCCCAATGTGCTGAAATCAAAGGCACAGACCAATCAAGATATTCTCCATAATCAAATACAGATAACTAGCAGATACCAAAATGTTATTTAGCTAAAGAAAAGTACATACACACATACTCTTACCATGAAGGGAGTGTGATGACCCAGAGCTAAAAATCGCAAACCCAATCCATGCAGAATGTTGATCATTCCTGTTGTTAAAAAAAAATAGAAAAATGGACCATCAGTCTTAATTACAAATATGCATACTTAGAAATTGCAGAGACTGACTGAAGCCTCAAATCATCCCAGGTATTTTTCCCATGTTTTTATATTAACACTTTACTTCTAAAGAAAGTCTACATAAAACCAGAGAAGGAGAAAATTAATAGCAGTCTGTGACCTTAAACTTGCTCTTGGCCCATTATGCATGTAGGCACCATTTAATATTCAGATATCCTTTTATGAGGTGTATCCACAGCACTGGATTCCAAAGAAGAAAATAAAAGAGTCTCCTGAAGAAACAGTGTTAAAGTTCAGTAGAAAGAAATGAGAACCATGCCACACAAGAATCAGATTAAATGCATAACAGTGACAAACAGATGTTGTTCAAGCTCTCGGGACTAACAGCAGCCTTTTGTTTATCAAAAGCCTGATCAGTTGATCTCTTGATAGCCTACTCCAGATGGTTCAATGGACAAACAGGACTTCAAGACAACAGCATAAATATTAGATTTGTCAGGAACCCACATGACTACTTGACATGTCGTCTCATGAAAGTAGGAGGCACAAACCAGAATGGAAAAAGGCTGTTAAAAGCAAGAATTCAAAATGCAGTTAAAAGCACATTGCAAGCCTCAACTTTCAGGAAGGACAGACAACCAGAAGTATTACAGGAAGTCAGTCGTTGCAAGCCTGCCTTTACTTTATACACTATACCTGCTACACCAGCCCACTTTCCAAAGGCCACAACTCGCATTCCTTTATGATCAACCATTTTTTCATAGTCAAACAGTCGAATTTCCTGAAAATACACAGCAAACTGAGTATTAAAATTTTTAGTGAATGCAGTCTGTGGCACGTTGTTCTCCCAGGAACTACCTTTTCACATGCCTTTGTCATTCTTCGTTGATAGAGCCTGATGGGTTTATACATCGTAACAAGATAAAACATAAAAAAAAATATATAACAGTAGCACTGAATTCTTGTTTGAAAGAGTCTCTGCACTGGCCATGCCCTCTTTGCACAGAGCTCCCCAATGTGCCATTCCAGCTGCTGCAGGCCCATTCACATCCTCTGCCAAGAGGCTGCTCATTTCTGCATGAACTGGCTGCTTTCCTCTGAAATGGCCAGTGTGCACTCCAGCTTAGCAACTTTCCAACAACTCTTCATGCTCAGAGAGAAAGCCTCCCTTGAGCACACCATGCTCACAACTTATCTGCCTCATGCACATGAAGAGAGTAACACTGCAAACACAAGATCCTCTGAGCAAAAAATACTCAGTTTCAGGAAAGGATACTGAAAACCGTCCTCGTTAGCCTCGTTTACAAGTACATGTGCTGGAAGTAACCATACTAGGCAGCAAGCTCTTGATCACACTGGAGCATTAAGTTCATTTTCCATCCCACGTTAATTGACAATGATCTTCAATATGACATCGTTTACCTGTCTTAAAATCTCATCCAAAAGAGGCATGTTTGCCTCTTGGGCTTTAATAGTGTGAGAGAAGAAGGCATAGTTCTTTTTAGGGATTAATTTGTCCTCTGGAGGTCTCTTCACACCTATAATCAGTGAAGCCTCAGAAATATCTTCTTGAATAATGGCACCTGCTTTGACGTACTCCTATGAAAGAGAAAAATCAAAGAAAATTTTTCTGTGTTTTTACTTATTCAGATCTCAGCATATTAGCAGCCAGAACAGAGGAAAAATAAATAATTCTACCAAGCAGAAACAAGTTACTGCATGTGATACAATCATAAAATTCTTTGATAAAGAGATATCAAGTATCAAATGGAATTACTGTGCTATTATCCTATTATACGAGGCCAAATTATGTGTTAGTAAAGTATTTAATCTTACATTTACAGACTACAAAAAGCATATTTTACTAAATTTGAAGTATCCTGCAGTATTGCAATAATGAACACTTTGTAAGATGTTCAAATACTTGGAAATAAGTTTAGAGAAATATGAAAAATTCAAAAATATGAAGACTGATGACATGCAATTTTATGAAATTGTGTAAGTGCAAGTCCAAGATGATGAGCAATTTCTAAGGAAATGTGATAGTATGATCTGCACTTTGATGAAAAAAGCACCATGTCTTAATTAAAAGGTGGTATGTGCAAATAATGATTAATTCCCTACTTTTGTTTCAATTTTCATGTTTTCTCAGTTATCTTACAGCAGAGTTTTACTGCTGCTACAAAAACTGTAAAAGCTGTCTGTTCTGAAGTTCACAGTAGTAAAGAAAAAAACTCTCTCCTCATTTCCCATGAGGAATAGGATTGAAGCAAGAATGGAATTCACCAGATTCACCTTTCCTGCTCTTTTAAAAATACAGAGTTTTTTAGAGTTCTTGCCTTCTCATAAATAGAAGACAAAAACACCAATGTTAAAGAAATTCCCAAGCTTCCACTTCAAGAGAACCTTGAACTTCTAGGGAGAGTGATGACAGGACATGAAATTATTAAAAACAACTCCAAAAGCCCACCATGGTACCAATATCACATTAAAAGGCGGAACAAACTACTCCATTTCCTTTCCATTAGCATGACTCCTCATTTAGCAACAAAATTTACATGTTTCTGGGGGTTTTATACATTTCCTTTTGAATAGCCTTTGAACATTATTTTTCCTGTACTATGGTTAACAACTGCACTGATTTTGCTTGCGTCTCCAAATGGGACCTTACCTTTTCATGGATGGCTCTTCGGTTTGACGGCTGCACCAAGACCTTGTATCCCATCTTTGTCAGCTCCTTAACATGCTTTGGTGCTAGAGGTGCTCTTCTCTCCCATGCATTGACATCTTCCCTCCTGATGGCCAGCACAGACTTACGATGATGCCAACGCTTAGCGTGGTGGAACACACACCTACCGTTTGTGTGGCTAAAGGCTCGCAGCATGGTCAAGCCTGATGGCAGCAAAGACAAAGTAGTAAAACAATACAGGTACATACACGATTCGAAACTATTTGTGCAAAAGCTCTGGTCTCCTTTAGCATCTGCTGTAAAACACAAACCAGACACTTCATACTCTAGTTCTTCATACTGTTGTGAGACATGAATTCAATTTCAGTGAATTTTGTTGCATCTTGGTCTGATGAGGCATCCTTAGAGACAAATTTTCAATTTTAGTAATTGTTTTGATTACTGTAAAAGAAGGGGTCTAATGTGTTTTATGCAGATAAACTACAGGGCTTAAAAAGAATTCTGGAAACTTAAATTTTCCAATTATAATCATTTGCCACCCTAAACCAGGCAAAGACCATCAAAACTTGCATCAAGAACAGTCAGAGCTAACAAACACACAGAAAGAAAGCAGAACACAGGCTGTATGGCTGGCAGGTGATTAAAAGAGAAAGCCCAGCACTAAGTATAGAACTAATGCTTACACAGGCCAAAAATGTAAGATAAGGTCAAAACCTTAACTACTGAGTAGCAGTGAGCATATGTGTGACCAGGAACAGCACGTTTTCACCCTAATATGAATTTTCTGCAAAATGGGAAAGCTTCACTAGAACAGATTCCCACTACAGAGGAAAACCCCTTTATCTTCTATCTTGTCCTCTTCACTCCCAGTGAAGCCTACATGCCCCTGCTTATTTCTGCAGGGACACTGCCAGCACCAAGTATCCAGGAACCTAAGGCCGTCAAATATTTATGCAATTAAAAGATGTGAATCTTAGAGATAGACTTCAAAAATGTGAACTTTGTTTCCAACACAATTTAAACTGATAATACATGAATCTCTGTATCTGAATAATTTGGAAAATCCTGTTTGTCCTCATGCCTCAAACTTGTAAAATCTATATATACCTAAAGACTTCAGAGGTCCTGTTTAACTCCAGGCTCGCTGAAACTGAGGGACTAGCACACGAAGGACAGCACGAAGGGAAGAAAACAGTCATCTACAACTGCTCCAAGTGTGGTCTTCCTCCCATGGCAACGTTTATCCACCAGCAAAGGTTACTGTACTGACGTTGGAGGTACTTTGACGCTTCTCTTCAGCATGCTAAGAGGGTTCTCAAAGCACATAATGATCCCTCTCAAAAACCAGGAAGCCTTGTCACACCACGTCACTATCTCTGCACACTAACACATAACGATGAGAGCAGTTTGTACTAAAATACTGCACCTCATACCCAAACCTGCAGGGAAGCAAATTTCCCTCACACAGAGAACTTGCACGAGGAGAGAAGCGACGCCTTGCAGCGGGAGTGCACCGGGACCGTGGGTGTCCGTGCAGGGAGCAAACAGCCGGGTGACCTCTGGCAGGCCCTCCCTGTGTGTGCTCAGGCTCGGCCACAGCGATATCCACATCCCGTTGTAAAAGTGAAACTAACTTCAGCATTCCAAGCCTGCAGCGCGGGGAACCCTCCCCGGCCCCCCCAGCACGCCGAGTGACCGCAGGGCCGCCACCGCGAGCATCCCTGGGGCTGCGACAGCGCCAAGCAGCACGGCCAGGGGCCTCCCGCCGGCAGGGGCCACGGGCACGAGGGGGAAAAATCCCAGGAGAGCGGCGGGGAAAGGCAGAGGGGCGGCGGCGGGCAGGGGCGAAGCGCTGCGAGCGGGCAGCGCCGCGGCGGGAGGGCGGAGGGCGGCGGGCAGAGCTCGCCCACCCCCGGAGCGCCGGGCAGAGCGAACCTACCTCCGGCAGCGGGACCGCGGGGCAGCGGGGCAGCGGGACAGCGGGGCAGCGGGGCAGCGGGACAGCGGCAGGCACGGCCCTGCGGCCCCGGCCCCTCCTCCGGCCGAGGTCCGGCGCCGCCGCCGCCCCGCGGCGCAGCCAACCGCGAGGCGGCCGCGGGATACACCTCCCGGGCCGCCAATGCCGGGATACACTGCCCAGCGCCCCCGCTCCCGCAGCGCCGGCGCTTCAGGGAAATGCGCCGTTTATGGGAACTGGGCAGGAAAGGGCCCGGCGACCCGGCGGGGCACGCTAGGAGGAGGCACTTGCCTGAAGCTAATGCTGGCCGGAGACCAGCAGACCTGTCAGCTGTGGATATTCTTTGGGAGTTCGGGACCTTTAGCAGGCCACGAGCCTTTCCAATGGAGATGTTGCTGAGATAACATCCGTGTCCCTGTGTCGTCTCCTATGTTGCATGTTCTGCTTTGGCCCCGAGCCAACTGCTTAGAGCACACTGCTCGACAGTCGAGGGCTGTTTTTGGAGTCGCAGTGTAATTTGAAACGCTGACTTGAAAACATGTGTCGAAAGCATAAGCGCGGGCAAACTCGGGTTTCCAGGGCGAGCCTCCTTCAGCTTTTACATTGGAAGATACTTTCTGTATATCCCTCCTTGTAACTGAAGGGTCTCACATCTGAGCCACCCCTAAATGCCCTAACTACTGTGATGGTGGTTACAAATTTTTTTAAAGTTCCTGCTGTCTTTTGTGAGGCCCGGGATATGGTCTAGACACCAATAGGATCGACTCCTGTACTTGAGAAGGAGAGGTTGATTCCTAATTATAAGGATGCATGGATATATGTAGGGCTGTAGCTCTAATCAGCTCTGCAAAACCGTATTTTACGGAACAGTAACTAAAAAATTTTTTACCACCAAACCATTTCACTTTCAACATATTTCTGTTTGCAAGAACGTTTAGAGATTCCTTCATGTGTATGTAAAAGAGACTTTACTTTTAGCTAAAACTCTATATACACTACTTTGCTTGGGGTCAAACTATATGTTATATTGTTTGAAATTATTGAGGTTTGTACATTTTAGTTTAATGATGCTTTTAGAATATTCTTCTAGGAAATGAAGTTCCAGGCTGAGCCAAAATAGTCAGCAAACCAAAGATCCTCCTTCTTTAGTCACAGAGATATACTTGGTGACTCTGGCTTTACCCAGCAGCAAAACCTTATGTGCAAGCAGGAAGAGCAGAACAAATAAGGATGTGACTGAGAAACTGCCAAAATGCCATTTGGAGAGTTGATTTCTGCCACAAATTTGCCATCCCTCCGAATGGAGAGCGAGAATTTTATCAGCACCAGTTGAATCTCTTCCTTCATCCAAAACAGACCAGGAGAATTGTCTTATATCTAAGGCATAACGGGCATTCCAAAAGTGCCCATTATGCTTCAAAGAGAAAAAGGCAGCCTAAGCAGCCAGCATGGAGTCATGTTGTGACAGTGTAAAGCCAGGTAAGGTGAATCCCACCTGCACTGTACTGTGTTCCAGATATGGAAGACTTAAAAGGAAACAGCTTAAAAGGAAAAAAAAAATCTGGAATTCTGAGTTTACAAAACATGCTAATTTGGAATTAGAGCTGTTTTCTGTAATAAATACCTTCTGGTCTATGTGGATTGTGATTCCATTTGTCTGAAAAACTCTAATTATAAGTTCTAATTCTTACTCAGCTGGAATGCTTTTTACTCAGCACTGTGGGGGAAGTGCTGACTTCCATTATGGTAACAATAAACTCCCAGAACACATAGAGGGAGGTGGACTTCACAGATTTTGTTCTTAGACTATCACGTATAAATCTTGAATCTGTTGAAGTCAATGAAAAGCTCACACCAACATCTGCTGGAATAGGGCTTCTCCCTAGGTCTCAAGTGAAAAAAGGATTTGATGTCCTGAAGACATTATTGCAGACTGTGTATCTACCTCTCAAATTCTTGTTTCTCCTTTAATTCTGGTTTTATACTGCAGAGATCAAGAAGTTCCAAGAAGCTTTCAGGCTTTCAGTCAGAATGAGGCTATTGAAAAACATGACCTTTTATTCAAAAGCCACTGCCTGCAGTGGCTGTTGACTGCCACTGTGAATACTGACCTCCCAGCAGAGTGCTAGACATCACTGAACAGCACAGTGTTGTGTTCTCTACAATCACATAGAGAGTATATTTACATTCCTATTGCCCAGTGGGGAAAATTGCCTTCTCAGCATCCCCAAACACCTTCTAATTTTAGTAACACCTAAGATGTAGGGTATATGTGTTCTCATTTGTAAACACTAGAACTCACAGTAGCATCATTTATGTTCCTGTTCACTGTAAAACTTTGGTTTTTGCATTCACAGTGCATACTCAAACTGCTGCATCAAATTGAGATGCTTTTTCTAAGCCATTCTTGAGACACCATGTAAGTATTTTTGAATGGCTCTGTAAATAAACCTAAACACAGAAGAAAATTACAGCCTGTGATGTCAGGTTAGTCAGCAAATTAGTGAATTGGCTGATTAGAAGACAAGTACCAGGTTCACTGCAAGAAACCACAGCAGCTCAGCTAAAATACCCTGACATACTTTCATTAAAATCTTCATTTAATCTATTAATTAGACTTACTGATGCTCACACCAGTAGGGCATTCAAGTCAATAACAATCTAGCATTAATGATGGATCCATGGTATGAATAAAATCAAAACTGGGGCCTTGTTTTGAGAGAATCGGGGTTATTGCTTGAAGAGTCCATTAAGCAATTATGCTGTAGCTATTTTAAAAGTGCAAACCTGCTTCTTAGGCTCCTTCAGCAAACAATGGCTATCACTGCCCTAGCTCCTGCAAGTGAGGTTTGTCAGAAACAGCTAAACAACTTCTGAAAGAAGATCACAACAAAACTTAACTTTTTTTTTTTTCCATTTTTGTACCATTAGTATCTTTATCAGTTCAGTTGTAGGAGCATGTGTATTGTTCACATTTTAAAGCTGATAAAAATGACACAAAATCCTGGTCCAGCCTACAATTCACATTCAGACCAGTGCCAGACCAGATGGTCAGGACTTCTTCACTAAAGTTTTTTTTGCAAGAGTTCTTGCTTCTTTATGGGCTTTTACAATCAGAGGTATAAAAATTATTTGAACACAACATGAAAATAGTAGGAAATATATAGCATGTATAGTGACAGGTTCTAGACCAACAAAACTATTTCTAAAGCATGAAATAAAACAGAGCTGAGCTGCCTTAAAAAAATAGCTATTTCTTTAATAAGAATACTTCTCATTCTTCAGTACAAGGCAGCAGACTTAAACAACACAAGGTGTGTGCAGGCACAAGAACAAAGTGTATAGGGATGGGAAGAGTAAAAGGAGATGTCTGCTTAAGCCACAACTGCTGATTAAAAAAAAAAAAAAAAGCATGTTAGACTACTGTCTCAGTATGGTCAGTTTTGACATCCATTGAGAAGTACATGTTGGAGCAGGTCCTGAAGCACAGAATGTAAGAAAAATTTTACCCAAGAGCAACAACCAGATGTCCCAAAATAGATCCTCAATGTACTCCTGCATGTGAGCAGAGTGACAGTATATCCAAGGACCAGCTGGCTTTCCAATCACTTCTAGGTAACTTTCTGGGTGTTACAGTAAGTGTTCTAACCATTGTTAACTGCAAACCAATATACATTAGGGTGAGATAATCCTAATAGTCATGTAAGTGTGACAAGGCTTGCCTTGCCTTCCCATCAATGTATCTATAGAGATTCCTTTCACTCCACCATCTGGAAGAGTGCAGTGGAGATAAAAAACAGCTTTCCACTGAGGAAATATGAGGGCCCATAAACAGAAACTAGACTAAAATATGTAATGCCATGAAAATTTTTCTATCTTGTTAATCCACCTGTTTTACTGTGTGAACTTTATGGCCCAGTTCTTTTTCGCTTGCAGTCAATTCCATCTGCCCAGGAATCTGCCCAGGACCCTGAGACAAAAACTGCTTCTTTTGTGTTACCCTTTAAAAATTACTTTTGTATGACAAAAATACATCATAAAACACACCATTAACTGAGGTACATCAACTTTCTGTGTAATTTTCAATATTTAGATCTTTAATCTGTTGTGGTTAAAAACACTATAGAGAAAATGATAGACCCACCACATGACTATATGTGAGCACGTTTATATGCACATATAACCACATGCATGTATACATACTTATGCTCATTGTCTTCATCTTCTTTGGGAAAACATTTAAACTACATCCAGTGGACACATTTGGACAATTAAAAAATGTACTAAAAGCTCCTGTGTCACTTAAGTTGTCTAATAAGAATGAAAGGATTAAAACCTTTATATTGTGTTTGGGAAATCAAATCTTTGTGTCTTGGCCTTGCACATCCCATATCATAAGATAACAAATGGACTATAGCAATTAAAGTCTACCATTAAAAAATCATCTGCATTTCAATTCCTGAATAGAAAGAACAAAACAAAACAGAAAACAAAACCAACAACAACAATTAATTTTTTTAAAAACATGAAAAAACCCAAACCAAAACAAATACCAGCCCATGCTAGCCCATCAGTCGTAGCATGACTTAAATAGGTTGTTTCTGAGTAGTTCTCTAATGAGAAAATGTAAATGCTTATCATTTTATCATTTAAAAGAAGGACATGAGTGTGAATCAAGGCTGCCTTTGAGTTCACAAATTAAATATTTTTTTGTCTTTGAGTGACTTCAGCAATTTTTAGTGATTGAGGTACTGTTTTAACATAGATATAGAATTGAAATAACTAATGTGTCTGACTTTATTTGGTGAAATAGAAGAAAACACTCACTTATTAGGGAGATGAACATGGAGAACAGCAGCATGAATGACATTTACTGACTTATAAGGAAATCTTTTTGCCACTAAAAGAGATTCTACTAAACAATCAAAATCAAGGTGCAGAAAGCAACTCCACTTGTTAATGGGCAATAACAGAGTAAAAATACTCTAAGGAACCATTTTCTCTCTCTCTCAAATATTAGAAACCAAACCACATTTCCAAAGAACTAAACGACAAATTTCACAATCCTTTTTAACAAGATGTCTTGTTCTTCTGATGTGAGGACTTACAGCTTACATTTTTTTTTATTGTGTGCATAAAAAAACTCTACATGCTTTCCTTCAGCAATACCCCTGGAGACTTCAATCTGTAAGACACTGAAGGTGAGGATATATAACAAATACACAGTTAAACATACTTCATATGAGCTCTTTGAAGCTTTTAACCATGTCCTATCTGCTCCTTTTTCTAAAATACCTACAGACATATTACAGTTAGTCTCTCCTCCACATACAACACTCAAAAATGCTTCAGTAAATTAGTGTATCAAGTACAATCATACTGTTCCCTTGAGATCCAAGGGACCCAATTCTTAGTTATATCTGCATCCTTTTAAGCACTTTGGAATGTAGTGGGCTTCTAAAACCCTTCAAATGTATAGAAACAGCCCCTCTGAAAATAACCTTTGTTTAAGGAGTTTTTTTTCCTGCTGCACTACTGCAATAGAGCTCCAGAGCATCCCTCTCCTCAGAGCCCTGTGCAAGGAGACAGAGCAGCAGGTGGGAAGTGGCACAGGAGCATGACAGGATCTTACTTGGAATCTGGTGATCTAGAACTCTGCTCTGGTTTCCAGGCCTCATGCAGAGTGCTTTACACATTTACACAATGATCATGGAGAATTTGTTAATTTCTCCGTAATGATCATGGAGGGAAAAAAAAATAATAAAAAGCAGGAGCCAAACCTAATGGTGAGAAAGCATCAGTGACACCTGATGACAAGCATCAGTGGGTGACAAGCGTCAGTGGGACCCTATCACTATGTACCAGAAGGGATAAAAACATGGCATGACACACTAGAGTTTGTTTTCCAAAACCAAGTATAATATAATATTTTGGTCTACTTCTGAATATTGTAATGATTTAGGAGAGTACTTTGCCTGACTTGAGAAACTGTGGAGAGTAGGTTTTTTTTATAAATATATGCATATGTGTGTATGTGTACAGTGTGTGCATGCAGATGTCCATCTTCTGAATTTTATTAAAGTAATGCAATCTACCAATTTTTCTTTCCTGAAGGAAATCATGGTAAGTAATAACAGAATCAAAGAATCATTTAGGTTGGAAAAGGTTCATGATAATACATTGTACTTTATGTGTGATAACTGACAAGAATGGTCTTCCTGAGTATAGTAGAAAAAACATATTTTGGTGTAATAACTGTTCAGAAATAGAAAGGGGGAAAAATTACCAAAGTGAAGGGTTTTCCAATTTTTTTTTCCTATGTTTCTCAGCAGAATAGTTCAAATATTTTGATCATTCAATTTGAAATAATCTCATTTCAGAAAAAATTAAACTTCTTTGTTTGTTTTGAATTATTATTACCATTCCAAAATAAATAAAATTACTTCATTTTATAAGCAAAGTTTTTTAGAGTAATAAATACCTAAATTTTGGGGTTTAAAAATAAATCTGGGATAGCCATTGAAACACTCAGTGAAAATAACACCAAATCTGAGTTATTCAGGTTAATCCAGATGCCTTAATATTGAAAAAGCCGTCTCCAGAGGGCAGGAAATGTATTATTTAAGTGACAGGTCTCAGAAACCTCTGACTATGTTGCACTGAAGTTTATTCCATGCAATTCCTCCCTAACATAAAGCCAAGGGGTTTAATTGACTTTCAATGAACAAGCAACTGAGGCAGTGTCAAGTCTTACCAAGGGATGTTATGCTCTGCCAATTCCAGTGTGAAAGCAGGGTACTCCAAGAAAAGTGGTAAAACACAAAGGACGCTGCAAAAGAACTTGTCAGAGTGATCAGGTTATGCTGCCTTAAAAAAAATATATTACTTGAGAAATTTAGAAATACAAAGAAATGTGACTTTTAATCCCTGCACATTGGAACAAATTCAATACATAGCATTGTCTTCTGGCTGGGTCTGGTGAAGAGCTCCCTCAAAGGGACCACTGTGCTCTGGAATGAGGATTTGGCAATAGGCAAAATTCTTTCCAGCAGCACACTGCTAGATTCCTAGCAAGGTAATTACAGGTAGTCTGATAGTCTTTAGTGGCAGCCATAAATAGGATTTGTCAAAAACTGAGAAATGTTTTCCATGTGTAAGAGAGAAGGATGCTAGTTCTGAAAATATGTTGACAGATGGGATTTCTTCCCAGTTTTCAACCAGGATATAATGTGTATATTGGGGAAAACATTTCTATTGCAATAGTTGAAAGTGCTGGTATGTATAGCTAATAAAATCCGTGTGCTGCCACTTTGCCAGCTCTTCTCAGCAATACAGAAAATTTCCACTTGATGGCACCAAATTTTTTTTAACCTTAGCTCAAAATAATTCTCTTATGAGATTTTGAATTCTGAGGAGATAATCTGGAAAAAATATTTATTTTATGCTTTGTTCTGAGCACATTTCTTTTCTTAAAATCTGGACTTGTTTATTAAAATTGTAGTGAATTTCTTAGAGTAGCTTTGACTCTTCTATTTGACAATGACAGTCATTCCAGCTACTAATTTTTTTCCCCAGTGTTAGAGAGTATCTTCTTTCAGTGAAGAAAAGATTATGTTATCATATTGTTATAAGCCAGCTTCTGAATGTGGATGAATAATGCATTTTAAGATAAATTTTGTTTCTGGCCCAATCCTGAAAGCTCCATAGGCATTTGCTTGTTCTAAGAAAGAAAGGTACTCATACAGATCATAGCAAAATAACAGGCAATTCTTTAAGGGCTAAGTACCAGCTTTGATTCTTACTCTAAATTACCTGTTGCTTATTATTATTAATTACTGACTAGTGATTCTCCAATAGCCTTAAATACTTTAAAACTTCTTTTAAACTCTGCTTTGTTGTTCTGTTTAGTCACTAGGAGTGTAAATAAACAAAAATGTCCTTTCAATAGTAGTCCATTTCTCGGGGATTTCACAATCTTCAGGCAATGGTCAGAATCATGTACCATGTGCCAGATAGCGACAGACAGTATACTGGATAACATTAGATTACAGCAAACATCCATTTCTTGTTTCTCATCTCCTCTTGCAACATTAAGGTGGGTGAGGCAGGGGCAGACTCCTGAGTCTGTGCAATACCTGCGAGGGGAAGGGAGGATGATGTGGTTCATGACTAAACCTCCCAGGTGCTGCAGTGGCATGAATGATGTACAGAACCATCCATTCAGGTTCTACAACTGCAAACAAGCATTTTAGCCACATATAATTATATCTGTAATATTTCTGTCTATAAAATAGGGAATTTGGTACAGCATTGGGGTTTGGAAGGATGAGGGGCACAGTTCTCTCTAGGGAGAGAATTGGGAAGCAGGGGTAAAACAGCTTTGTGCATGTCCTCATCCAAAATTAGGGTACTAGGCAGAGGTAATTCCAGAGCCTTTTTAGGTCTTGTAGGAGTAGACTCTGCAATGTGTGCTCTGCACAGACATTGTGTATATCTGCAGTAGAAGAGCCCTTAGGATGTGCTGTATTTATTGCTCAGGTGCAAATTGACTGCTTAGTGTGTAAAGCAGGGCTGACACTTCCCAGATACATCCCATTTACCAAGTGCCTGTGACAAAGCTTCTCTGTGCCTACACAAGCATGTACTGTCACTTAGATGTTCAGATACACAGCATGATTGAAGCTACTGTCACTGCCACAAACAGGCTGCCAGATATCCAAAGGTCTCACTTAATTTATAAGGAAGAGTACTTCTATATAAAAGCCTAGGTAGAGGCTGCTTTCATCTACAAATCTCCCTTCCCTTCTGCTCTCTTTTCCTACTTTCAAGGCCCAGACTTCTCTGAGTTGTTCTGATCTATAAGATTTAAAAGATTATCCAATAACACTTGATCATTTACCGCCAGTTCACAAATCTATAATGAGACTGATTTCCTATCTTCTTCAGAAGTATCTTTCAACTTTAATTTCCACAAGATTTCTTTCTCTATTGTGAGAAAGTAAGCCACTTGCCCAGTCCTGGATATTAAGATTTCCACACAATCTTAGCTCCATTTGAGACGTGCTTTTGAAGTAAAATCTCTCTCTTTGAGAATACGAATATTTCATGTAAGTGGGGTTCTTGGACTGTCGGGGTACCAGTTGTGGGTTTCTCTGGGTCTGGATTGAAGGCACTTGAGACAGTAATTCATGTTCAGACTCAGGTGTTTATTATTTATCAGTAAAACAGCCTTACTACCGTGAGTTCAGCAGCTTTTCATTAGAAGGCACAAAATGGCCAACAATCTCTTGTTACAACGTCTTTTAGGACTAAATTATCCAATTAAGAGCTGACACCTAGATTATTTTCCCTTTTAACCCAGTAACTGATCCCAAAGAGCCCACAACGCGGACTTTTCTGCCCAATTACAAAATGCCACCCAAACCCATGGAGAAGGAGGAAGAAGCATGACGAAGAAACTCAGGACGACACCCTGTGTCCTCCATCTTGCTTCCATCCACAACATACTAAAAAATCCCAAAACCTAAATTTCTCACCAAGCGATACACCTACACTACTCTCTATAATCTATTTCACACTTTTGTGGATTCTAGTCTATCTTGAAGTCTAGGAAACATTCTCCATGAATGAGGGTCAAAGTCAGTGCTCCCCTGGGGTCAGGGCACCCCAGAGCAGACAGAGAAATATTCCCAGTGCTCTGGGTTTCCACATTGGACCAGGAACTGAACCCAGTTACTAAAACAAATGTCTGCCATGGTCCGGTTTCCTCCTTTCCATTCTAGAAGAACAGCATGGAAGAAAGCTCAGCCCTACAAACATGTAAGGACAGTACTATTCATTAACATTCAGTAATTATTTTAAGCAAGTGGTCTTCTATAATTTCTGTCTAATAACAGAAATCAGTCATTGCAACTAACTATAAAAAACCCCAAGCCTTTCATTTTTTTTATTTTACCTTATGCTCGTCTGTGTTTTCTTCCCTGCACATTACTGTTATTTGATTACTTCATGACATTTCTGGTGTATCCTTTTCTGTTAGAACCTGAAAAACATTGGTGAGGAAATCTAAGAGCCTGTGAAAAGAGCATGAACCTCTTTTCTGTCTCTGGGAAGTACTAATAGCAATCATTTCTAGCTAGAGCTTTATTAGAGATTAAAAATATCAGCTATGAGCAATATTTCTCTTTTCCTCACACAGAGGAAGAAAACTCCTAGCTACATAGCATCTTTCCGAGCCACTGCAGCTATCTAGCATCCAGCCCAAAGCAGCTTCTCTGGGAGCAGAGATCCTGACAGGGCACATCAGACCCAGCACACACTCCAGTGCTGCCATTCTGATGAACTGTGTGGGGTTTAACTAACAGATGTACTACTCCTAGGACAGAGGTCTGACAGCCAAACTCATTTTCCATGGCTAATTAATCTCACTCACACCCTTCATTTCCCCTATTTTTTAGGGACCAACCTTTGTTGGTCATGTTTGTCTTAACTCACAATTAAACCAGAAGTTATTAATATCACACAAAAAGAAAGCGAACTCAAAATTACTCTTTTGCCTCCCATATTCAAACAACTACATTTGCCTGAGTAGTGTCCTGACAACATACTCATGATTTAGCTCTCATGTCTTAGCAATCATTTACTTCTGCTCCACACAATTCTGCATCATATTGTTTTTATTACTAAAAATTATTTTAAATTAGAAATGGAGTCATGGAGCAAAGAGAAAATTTGCATGCCAATGCCAAATAATTCTGCAAGTATTGTATTCACAGCATCTTTTTTGTCACACATACTTTGTGTTTAATTGCTGTTATGAAGTTACTAGGAAATTCTGCTTAGATTCTGTATTATTCTGGTGTAAGACACTGCTTTGCTCACTTTTTGTTAAAGGATATTTCTGATATTGTTTTAGTAACCACACTCAAATCTAGGTGCCAAATGCCAGTCTAAGTTTAGAGACATGGTCTGGGCCATTTTGCATCCATTTTACCTATAGTGGAAAGCTCAGTAATGACCAGGATACCACCATATTTTACCTTTCCCAGATGGGAAGCTAGCTGACCCTGTCCAAGGGAAGTGTAGAAGATGCCCCACATGTGGGCCGTAGGGATAAGCTGAGACTTTGGGCTCCAGCAGGAGTTTAAGCCCTGAAGTATGAACCAAGGCATGAACCAAGGTCCAAGAAAACCTATTTTTAACTGTTGGACTCAGTGGTATTACAGGTCTTTCCAACCCTATACGATATTCAAATTTCTGATTATTCTGGTCTTTCAGAGTATCTGTCTACAACTCTCCATTGCTCTAAGTTATCTCATCAAGATGTCATAGCATTAGTAGAAAAAAATTAACTGACCATGAGTCTTGTGCAGACTAGTGCCAGCAATGTGTTTTTCAAGGACTTAAGAAAACAGAAGCTGAAGAGACATGAAGTGGAAAGAGTTAATGATGTTAATCTGCAGGATCTGAAGCAGCTAAGTGGTCTGCAATCCAGGAAGCTGCTCATTTCTGAAGAGTGTTGGGCAAAAAGACAGAGATATTGGCAGAGCAAGGGGCTCAAGTGGCAAGCTCGCTGAAGCAGAGAGGGAAAAAATCAGATAGGTTGTTTATGCCATTTGAGTCTTATTGTTTTGTCGAGAAAAGGGCCTTTTATACAAAGAAATGTGTTGTGTGAGAGAAACAGGAACCCACAGGGGCAGCTAGTGAGTGGGTAACCCAGTCATACCTACTAAAACCAAATATCTGTTTCACCGATAAATGTGACATGGTGATGATAAAGATCACAAGAGGATGACACTCAAAAGAAAATACAAAAGAAATCACTATCATAAGATAACTTCATATTAGAAAAAAATAATTGTTGGAAAGCCATGAAAAGCTGTTCAGGAGAGGAGAAAGAAATACCAGCGCCAGTTGAATACCTAGTATAAACAGAAAGGTCATACCTGCAAATAATTATGCAGACACAAAATGCAGCAGTATGGCACCAGACATTTTACTGTAGAAAGAGAACCAAGTAGGAAGGGCAAAGACATTGCAGATTTTTTTATCAGATGTGGGTTACATCATGCAGGAAAGAAACGTACCATTAGGGAAGCTATGTACAAAGTGACACAAAGAAGAACATTTTACATTTGCACCCCTCACAGACAAACAGAAAAGCAGGTCAAAAGCACTAGGCAGTGCTTTGTGATAAAGCATATGCAAATATCAAAACTGATATAAGGGGAAAAAAAGACATTTAAAATAGATGTTTAAATGAAAATAACATGTATCTGTAGAGAAATAAGGTAGATAACGTTTAGCTCATGTATTGAGATTATTATATTTTGTAAAGTTTGATTAAGAGGGTATACAACACAGAAAGCACAGAAAGAAAATTCTACCAAAGGAAATGTCTGGTTTTCCATACAGGAGGACATGCTTGCAAACAGAGCACATAAAGGTCAATGTGTTTGCTAAAACACCTACTGGTAAAGGACATCTCACAGCTGGAAGAAAAAAAATTTAAAAGAGAGGGTATTGCTGTTATTAGCAAGAATAATTAGTCATAACATTTCTGAGTGTCATCTATTTTCTGAAGAATGCATAGTGTGTGGGTGGAATTAGGTAACTGGCGCATGTGATCATGTGCCTACTACAAAGGCACAGGAAGGTGTTACTCAGACAGTTTAGCACTGGGTTCTGTCAACTACAGGCACATAACCCAAGTGATTATCACTACTCCTTCTAAACACAATTAAAAAAAAAAAAAAAAAAAAAAAAAAAAAAGCACATCTAAAGCAAAGTTCATGAAACCAGTTTTAGAGGAGATGGATCATGCTCTGGAAATGTTTATTTCTTTTCAGTGGCTTTAAGAGAAGTCTGGACAATTAAACTGTGAACAGTTTCTGATAGGAAAGATTAATGTCAAACAAACTACCAGAAAAAATGCTTTGAAATTAT
The DNA here is from genome assembly GCF_015832195.1 of Motacilla alba alba. Lineage (NCBI taxonomy): Eukaryota > Metazoa > Chordata > Aves > Passeriformes > Motacillidae > Motacilla > Motacilla alba. The sequence goes on along the minus strand of NC_052031.1, from coordinate 22,145,418 downwards.
TTTCTGTATTGATTAGACAAAATAGCCAAAAAAAATTAATGTATTTTGAAGTCTTGCTTGTAACACTTGTTTAATTTGAATATTTCTAAGTTATTTTCCCTTTTACCCAGCAAGCACTTTTACCCAGGACAGTGTGTTAAGTCAGGCCCATCACTTTTTATAGAATTAATTAAATGTGACACTAAATACTGAGAAGTGAAGACGCTGAAAAATAAATATAACAGTCTTCTAGAAGCTGCTTCAGGCCTGGGTTATCACACCAGATAGCATCAAGAACATGGTCCTGCGTCTAAGTGGACCATATTGCTGAAGATGCCCAAGCTACTTGCTACTTCTTTAAATTTCCACCCAGTCTTCCTTTCAGCACTCCTCAGAAAAACAGGGAATGAACTGCAGCCTTGGGCATGCTCTATACACCCAGCACAGGATTTTTCCCTGCAGTTGTGCAATACATCCAGCCCTTCCATACAAACACCACCTAAATTGCATAAGCACACGTGTGCACACTAGCTGTCTCTATATTAGTGAATAAAACATGCACTGAACTCCTTTGCAAGCACTTAACCTAACTGGCAAGAAAACCGCAAAAAACAACCTGTATTTAAATTATTAAATGTTCTCACTCTCCAAAAATAGAGTAGCTGCATCCAACCTGCCCAGTGGGAATGGTCTCTGATAAATATTAATCCTTAGCTGTGTTTGGGAATTGTTTGTCTGGCCCTTATGCTAGTGACTGGACTAACAACTGAGTTTCAGAGCCCAAGAGGGTTCCCCCAGATCTATTCAACTGTTTTGGAGCTAGCCATATTCATGGTTCTGTAACAACCTGTACAGAGTTTTCCTTTTGCTGAAGGAGAGTCTATGGCTGCATGACGGTGTTGTTTGGTACCTGACAGAAGCAGGGACTCAGGCTGGGTAGTGAGGGAGACACAGGTCTCTACAGGAATGCACAAAGCTCCAGACCAAGCATCCAGAAAGGACTGTATGGCTACAGGCTTGAATGAGTACACACAAAGTACTTTGAATGACTATGCACAAAGTACTTTTTTCCTCTACATGTTTGTGTGAGGGAGAAAGGGGGTGGGGAGTAAAAATTACCTACTTATGTAAAGGGAAATTATGAGAAAAACATGTTTTTAATCTTGGGTTTTCCCAAAAACCTCCCGCTAAACTTCCACTGTTTGCTTTCAATTACCAGCCACAGAAAACAATTGCTTAAATCTCTGCCCTTCACATCTAAATCAACAAGCAAAGGTTTAGTTCAATTGGATTTCACAGAGATGACAGGATCTGTCAGTAACTTTAACAATGAAGATTTTCTCCTGCATCTAGTCTTACATGCCAAGTTTCTTTCTGCTTAGCTACAGTCTGAGACACGATCTGTGTAATTCCAGTTCAAAAGCCTAACACACACTGTTCCTCCAAAGCAGGGAGGGGTCTGTTTTGTGTTACAGTTTTATAGCCAGAACAGGTGTTCTAGTCCCCCAGCTCATCATCATGAGGAGCATGCTCCTCTTAATTAAGATAGTCTAGCATTCAGGGATATCTTGTTATGACCCACTTTTGTCTTTAATATGGACAAATAGAAAATGATAGCATTAGGGGTCAGAGTGGGATTTAAAAATCAACCCACAGTTTTGGATTCCATCTGTCTTCCTTGACAACAGGTTCCTTCACTGGTGTGATGAAGGTTCAGGTCAGAAGAACCCAATAACAAAATAGCTTCTCAACTCATAGATACTGAAGTCTTGTATATTTTTTATGTCAAAGACCAGGAAAATCTCCTGGCTTGAGAAAGCAAAGAAACAAAACAGAAGGAAATATACTCACTCCCAAGGATCACACGCACACCAAAAAACTTGAATCCTGAGGAATCTTTCAGCAGAAATCTCAAAAATTACCTGAGTTAGATTCCTAAGGATCAACTCACGTTTCAAACACTCCCTTTTACTGGATAATAGCATGTACAATGTGCTCCAAGAAAATTAGCAATTCCTTTATGGTGTTATTAGCGTTAATAGCTAATGAACTATAAAAGCAAGAGACAGTTGTGGAATTCAGATATTTTTAACAATTGATTCATTCAATCTTAATTTGTTTCTGTTTCACTAAGAAGCTGCTACCTTATTCTGAGCTATGACTGTGGCAATTAGCAGCACTGTGAGTATGAGGCTGATTGCAAGGTGCATCTGCAGTGGAACGACACTGCCCAGATATCTATTGAAGAGATCAGACCATTAACCCCAAAAATGAAGGATTAGCTGTAAATATTTATTCAGCAGCACATTCTGAAATAGACTACATCATGGTAACATTTTAGGGGTGGGAAACACTGTGTCCCTTACTTATTATACCCACAATTGGTGGTGCCCATTTTAGCTCAGTTGGTCACAGCACGGTGCTGATAGAGCCAAGGTTGTGGGTTCAACCATTTGGCCATTCATTTAAGAGCCAAACCTAGAGCTCCTTGTCCAGCTCAAGTTATTCTGTGATTTTTACCAATATAAATAGAATATTTAGATTTTTGAAACACACTTTCATCTTTCTCTTTTTCTATCTTCAGAGTGCTTATATCTGGATATTAACATAACATCTTCCCAAAACTATTACATACCAAAGTCGGTAATATTTCAGCATATCCATATTATCACCTTTCCAATACCCATAAGTCACACTGATTTAACTGAAGCTGGTGGCAAAATGTAAATTCCATGAAGTTTCTGTCTGAAGTTTTAATAAAAGTAAGTTATTTTATTTTAAAAATGCACAGCAGTTTTCATTATCATATGCAATTGTATATAATAAAATTGTATGTACAAGTGTATACAATTTAAGAAGTGGATTTTAAAAAAATCTCTATCTAAATTGTGAAGATTTTCTTCTGCTCATTCTGAATAATTTATTTTGCAATAACACAGAATACTGCAATGTGTCACCAGATTTTTAGAAAGAGTAACAGAGTAAAAGCTATAGGATACTTGGGAACATCCAGATCAATTTGGATATGGTGTTCCTGACAACTTGGAAAACCCTTTGGAAATGGAAAATTATTCGTTACAAACTGCAGTACCATAAACCGTTTTTTACTTTTTTAGATTCCTGATAACACAGGATAATTGTCTTCCAAAATTTTTATTATGCAACTAGTTGGGCTCAAAGGAGAGAAGGGTTGGGATTTTTTTTTCATTCCATTTAATAGGATTTAAATTCCAGTCTCAGGGGAAAAAAAAAAAAAGCTAATGTTCAACACAAAAAAAAAAAAATTAAATAAGCCAATCTTCAACACAAAAAAAACCCTCTTTCCCAAGCCCCAGAAACCCTGAGTGGGATCAGCACAATATAATTTTACATTGCCTTTTCAGTACCACAGCCTGGCAGAAGCCTCAGTGCTTGAGATGAAGGGTCTCCAAATGCTGCTCTTCATTGCCAGGGCAGCACACAGCCTACAAGTGCAGCTGCCACAGTGAGGAGGTGTCAGATGACTTACAGTGAGCTTACCCTGGCACATGGGCTGCCAGTTAATTCAGGTTCCTCAGTGCAGGGAAGAGACAAGAAAGCAGGAGTGTGTCTGCAGTCATCACCATCATCTCATCTTGCTCTCAACTTCACATCTGATCAGCCCCAGCAGTCCTGAGATCACTGAGACTCCTCTTGTCTTCCCAGGGGGGATGTAAGGGCATCGTGGCCCTCAAATATTGGAAGAAATCGATAGGTATCCAAGTGTGAAGAAGGTTCTCTGCGCTTGTTGCAAATATTTCATGTATGAAACAAGAAGCATTCCCTTTTATGCAAATTCAGAAAATCCAAAGTATCATATGTTGAGTGGGAAATATGGGGAAGTTGACAAAGTTATATTTTCTTATGCTAGCCTTCACTGGTTAAGTACCTTCACTGGTAACAGTTCTTATACTCCAGTACTGTTACTCTCAAATATTAATTTTGGATGAAAAGATACAGGTATCCAAAAGAAATTCCTCTCCAAGGAAAATACTTTTGGAAAGCAAACCAATAACAGGTTTCCTGATTATCCCAAACAGTTGAAAAGTTTTAACAATTCAAGAAAATCAAATTAGTTTTGAGATATTTTTTAAAGAGGTGGGAGAAGTCTCCTATGCACTTAATTTTTCTGCACTGAAGAATCCAGAACTTTTCTGTTCCCTCAGCTGTGCTAGCTGTTAGAAATAACAACTGGTTTGACATTACCTGCAACAGGTACAGCCTATCTGCCAGGGCACTTTACAAGGCTGGAAAGTCTTCACAGTAGAATACAGACACAACCATGGGCTCCAGAAAAAGTCATTCCAGCCTTCATTGATGGGAGCTCAAGGTTTCTTAAAATCTACCTTGTGCAAGCAAAAATGTCATTTGGCAATGAAATCTAACAATTGTAAGAATTCAGCTCATCCAGCAGGAAGAAGTTCTTAATCTGTGCAACACAAGATGGACTATACACAGATCCAAGGGAAAAGCTGAAAACGAGAAAGCCACACAATATTTCACATGACAGGATTTTTCCTCTCTCTAAAATGAGATACTGTGCAGCCAGGAATGCAAGACACAGAGCTGCCAGTGATGACACCACATGCTCACTAGGCAGCAGGACTGGGATTTCATCCCTGCTTCCAAAGCTGCTTGAAAACTGTGTGTGTGCTGCACAGCACTCAGCTAGAGCAGCAGCTCTGTTCCCTCTGATTGCCTGGCCCAGGAGGGCAGGGGAAGGAGTCCTTTTTGCTCACTGTTCTGCCAGCCACATCAGTGTTTTCATGTCAGCTACAGAGCAAACTAGGAGGCTTCGAGAGTGCTTTCACTCACATACTCCGTGGCCAAAGGACTGGGATGGTCTCCAACATGCAGGTGCTGGTGTTGTGAGTCAGGCACTCAAAGCTTCTGGCTACGTGGAGAAGTAACCTTACCGCCAAATTACTGTGCAAAAAGTGGTCACTATCACCATATGCTGATGATATGATGAACAAGATGAAATCTTGTTCATCCAGAAGACATCATAGAGAATGATGCTTCAGCAACTGGATTGTTTCAGGAGGCTGCTAGAACTGCAGACTGTCTGCACTAAAGGTGGTATCTAACACAGTAGGGACTGAGTCTCTTTCTCATGCTGCTAGAGGCACCTATTCTCTCCATTTAAGGTATAGAAAATACATTCATGTTAATTTACTTCCTATTAAGATGCCCAAAGTCATAAGCATTGCCCAAAGTAGACAGGCTGGTTTGACTCATACTTTGAGCAAGATTTTTCTGAATTGAACTTCGCTAACAAGAAAAAAAAAATCTGGAACACAAAATTATTCATAACCTAATTACTCCATGTGGCATGAGGCAACCACTTGATTATAAAAAGTGGTGAGGGGGTAATTGTATCTAAACCTTGGGTAAGACTGTGGGACACTTTAATAGTCGGTGCTGCATGCTCCTTGGGAAATGAAACAAAAAAAAAAAAGCCAGAGAAATCTGCAGAAGAAGCAGATGGCTTGAACAAACAACATGACCAAAAAACTAGCTGGAGAATCAGGAATGCTGGCTAGCAAATAATCTCATAATTCCAGAAATTATCTTCATTTGTGCACTATGGTGAAACCAAGCTCTTTCAAAAGTATTGCAGCCCCATTCTGAGTGACCAACAGTCCTTTTCTGACACTTAAATCCCAGAATCAGGAATATCAAAAACCTGGAGACTGGGGAAGGCTCCTTAGATGTTTGACACCCACATTAAATTAAAATAAACTATTCATTCCTGCCTATGAGTTGCTTAAGCATAGTAAGATAATTTTTAATTCAGCCACTTCTAAAAAGGCATTTCTCTTGCAAACTAAATACTGAACACCTGTCACAAAACCAATCACTTGCTGCAGATTTGGGACCCGCATCCAATGTCCAACTCCCTCCCTGATCTTACAACTTTTTGACATCCATGCAAAGAGAAGCAGTCCAAGGAAAGCAGGGATAGATACTCTCATTTAAAATTATGGGACAGGTGCTCCTGAAGTGCTTGAAAGAGTGTGAAACAGGAGCATTTGAATGTGAGCACGACCCCCACAGGCAAGAACCCAAGCCAGCAGTCTCTTCCTTGCCCTTAAGCAGGCTATCTCTGGTTTGAAGAAAATTCCTGCCAATAGAGCAAGTTTTTGTGTTTATGTTTTGTCAGCATCTACTTCTAAACTTCTACAGCAATATATAAATGCTGATTTGTCAAAGACATTTTTCCAAAAAAAATTTTAAAAAATCTTATTAAGTAACACCCTCTGTAATTAGTATAGAGAGAGATGTAAGTTAAATTTAGTAAATGCAAATTGGCTGTGTTGTACTCCTTTGTTAGCACAAATTAAAGTAGCTCTTTGCACACTGTAACTTTCACAAGTCAGTCTGCAGTGCAACAACATTCAGCATCAGGCAGGATTTAGAACAATTGCTGACTGCTTTTTCAGGAAACATGAGTTTTGCATTGATGAGGACTCAGCTGCCTGTCTTGTGGCAGTTTTGTTTTGGGGTAACTCAGTTTCTGCTCTGAAAAATAAATATAATATGATATAATCCTTATATATTTCTAATATTTATATATAAATTATATAATATATAATAAATAAAATATATGACATTATATAAACAATGTAATATAGTATATACATTATATATACATTATATAAAATTATATAAGATATAATTATTATTATATTATATAATCCTTGTATATTTTAACAAAGTAAATGTAACTGCACACTGCATTTCTAAAGGTATGTGAGACTCAGCACACTCCACAAGAACAGAAGAAACACTGTTTGTAGGGAAGGGTGTCTCTGCTTAGAACTTGCAGATCAAAACAGCCCATGACTTAATTATAGGAAATCATAATAATTACACATTGTCCACAAAAGTAATTAAGAATTTGTTTTGGTCTTTACCTAAAGGTTCTAGCCAGTGCTACTGCATCTTTTTCAAACTGGATAAATTTGAAATGTATGCCATGAATTTGAAAATGTCATCTAAATTAAAATTCACTGTCTCTCTTGCACTGCTTCATGCCGTGCAGTAATGTTACTGGGCATAAGCAACCATTGGCCCTCAGCTTTTAGTATTCAGTTAAAGCAGCCAAAAGTGATTTTAAAAACTTTTTTTTTTTTTTGTGATATGCAGATTATTCTATTTGCTGGCAAAAAAAAAAAAAAAAAAAAAAGCTTATGTGATTCCTGAATTACTCATTTTAAGAGAAAAATATTGTTAGTTTTAAAATATACTAGGTTAGAAAATAAGATTTCCATTTCTTTCTTATTTTCTGGTTAACACAGGAAAAAAAGCACAATTTATTGAGGTGTTTCTTATATAAAGCTAAATATTTTTTCTAAATAAATTGTTGTTCAGCTTTTGTTTAACTTCTTCAGCAGAAATAGCTTTACAAATTCTTACTTGCTCAGAAAAAAAAATTCACTTCAACTTATTTATCGTCCAAGAGTTTTTCATTATTTTTGTTTAGAAAGAAAGCTCTTGTTTAAGGTTATTTTTATAAAATCTGAGTTAGACAAGGTTTTTTAAGTGGAGGTATAAGGTATAAACTCTTCAGATGTTTCATGGTATTATCAAGAGGTTAACAGGGAGTTTAGAAATATTTTGAAAAGGTTTCTTTTTGTGCCATCTGTTGTATTTAAACCTTATAAGCTAAAGTACTGTGAATCAAAGTTTCTCTTTAATGTTGTGTCATTCTGCAATTTAATCTGATAGTCCCATCCCTGAAAATAAAAACTTACCTGTATTGTTGCAGATAAATTGCTCAGGCTTACGTTTGCAACATATCGCTCTTCCATTTGCCACACAAAATAAAATATACTATGTATAAATTTGTCATATAATTGTTCAAAAAAATCAGAAAAGCAACTTCTCTATGTATTTTAATTCATTGGTAACTGAAGATGATTTTTTAGAATTCACATAATATGGTGGTGAAATCCTAACAATCTCAAACACAAAAAGGGAGGAGTTTTTTTGTCTTTCCATGGGCATGGTTATTGGATTTAATACTGTGCCTAATCAAACAGGCAAGGATTTGACTGCAACAGTGACTGAACAGTGAAGCCATTAAATAACTTTTATGGAAGTTTCAAAGGAGGACATAAGATAGACACAGCTTGTACTTCATAACACAATGAGAAGTTTTAAAAAGAGAACTTTTGTGTTGTTTCAAGAGTTGCAGATTACTGAAGTAAAAGGACTTTCTGCAAACTCACAGGACTAAGAGTGAGTACAGCCATGTGTTGCAGAGGGTCCCAAGTGTGCTGTGCAGCCCTAAGGGTCATCCAAAAGTCATCCAGCCTGTACCCTTGGGCCAGGAAGAGAAGGGGGACCCAGCATGGAGTGGAGCTGGAGCCACCACCACTTTCATGGAAGATATGGGAGTTGCCATTAAATAGTTACTACTTCAGGTCCCAGCAGGGCGCAACACAATTCTCCCTCCATAAGGATTGTACCTGAGCAAACTGGCAGCTAAACAGAGCGTGGGTGGAAAGATTTACATCATTCAAGAGTTATAACTATCTGGTATTAACATGTAAAAACCCCAAGTGCAAATTAGGTCCCTTTTTCCTGTACCAAAGAACAAAATGGTGACTGTCCCATTCTAAGTGTGGCAGAGGAGGTACAGAGCTAGGAGCATTTTCTAATTGCTAGTTGTCAAGCACTGTCCAAATAAACCATTCTGGTACTAAGCTGTGATCAACATGCCTTCATTTGAGATGGCTCTGAATGAATTTTGTTTAATCTCTCCATTTTCACCACTGTATTTGTAAAGACTGGGGGCAAAAAAAGTGATTAAAAATCATTAAAAAAAATTTTAAAATACTTCCTTGACTAAATACTGTCCAGTATTCATTTTGGGTGAGAAATAGAGAATGATTTTGGAAGCTATTAAAAAGCTGTGGATTTAGTTTACATTTTGGCATGCATGGATTTTTTGTAAAAAACAAAACTTCACGGTCACAACCCCCTAACCCCCACCCCAACAAGAAAAACCCACAAACATTATTACTAATATCTTTGTCCTTTTTTCCTTTTTTTTGGGTGGGTAGGGGGAAAATTTTTTTTCTGCTGTTGAGAAATGTCTGATCATGAATAAAGCACTAGCAAAACAAAGTCAATACCGTTTCAGCTTCAGAAGGAACTTTGATGCTGTGAGAAGATCCTGCTGTGCTGTATTTTATTTCTACAACAATATACAACAGCTTTGGTAATTCTGGTTGCTCTTTCAGGTACATAACACTTTCAGTATTGGCACTTGTTAACAAAACTGTAGTTTCTGACAAGGACAGAAGAAATTCAGTCCCATCTGAGAAATCCTGGGTGGGGATGAAGGTGGAGGGCAACAGCTCCTCCTCCACAAGGGCTTTCTGCTCCAGGGTCCCAGAGGCACCAGACTTGCCTGCCTTTCATTCAGCACTGCACTGAAGCTGTTGTGATTAGTGGGAGGTGGGCTACACTGGGGTCAGGATGCTAATGCTCAGCTCTGCAGCTCTGGATTTTAGCAGATCCAGACACACCAAGGCTCTTCTCTCAGCATCCATGAGGGACTGGTAGAATGAGGCTGAGCAGTTGTCTCACAGAATACAGATCATACGGCAGTGATGCTGACTGGCACACAGAAATGGGAACATAGAAACTTTCCTTTAGGTACAGATGGCTCCATTTCTCCTTTCAAAATTATTCACATTTTAAAAAATTAAAATCTTGTCTGTAGTAAGGAGAGCTGTTAATGGTTCTACACTTTGGATATACATAAAATTATAGCTTTTGCCTCTCATGATTATTTCACCAGCTTTGAATTGCCTCTGACCATTAACTAGAAATTCACTTGACCTGAGATTAATCTTGAAAGAGAGGAAATGAAAGGTAATTCTGTGCAGGCCTTCCAAGACATGAATTAATACCAATCTGTGACACAAACATGGTTTTATGCAGTGAAATAACAAATGAGCTATCCTCATCTCCCTGTGAAGTCCCACATCTGTAGTGTTTACTCTGAGATATCTAGGAAGAGAAATGCTTATCTATGCTCATCACTGGCTTTCTCTGCTTCACCTTAGAATAAAGCTATAGTGCCTCATTTCCTCTCCATATCAAATCATGGTCACCCCTGCATGCATGCTCCTTAGCAAAATATTGTTCTTCACCAGGAAGACATAGAAGAATCCAGATTATGCAGTGACTGCAGATCTTTTATAGGAGAAAAGGCAAAGAAATCCACTTATTCTTTATAAACATGCAAATGGTCTGTGGTCAAGCAACACTGGAAATTCTCTCTCCTCTACCAATAAAAAAGGGAGAAATTACAGCTTCTGCTGGGGAGGACTGAGCTCTCATTTCTCCTGGTATTTGGAAAATAATCTGAAGAAACAAAATTGAGCACAGACATCTGGGTACTCATAATCTCCAGTAGTATCTTCAGGCCTCGTGTATGTGTTTGATTTGATGCTGATGTTATGTGCTCATCACAAGGTGGACAGATTATAATCTCCTTTTGTTTCACTATATATTTACATTCATATCCCCTTGTCATCATATTAAATACTTTTAGGGCTGATCCAATATTTCTACGGTGCTTGAATAGTTTTGAACTGGTTTAAATATTTGTAAAATTACGATATTTAGCAAGGCCAAGTATAGTTTTAGTATACTACTATATAGTTTTAGTGTACACTTGCTCAGCAATAAGAAAAGCAGGTTGGACTTTTGCTTAAATAAGAAAGCTTTGAAATATTTCCTTCAAGCAGAGCCTCAGAGGAATGGCACACCCGCATCAAATCAGTGAGATCTTTTGGACTCCTTGCCTTTCATTACATGTCACAAAAGTTTTCCTTTTAACTAGCAACGCACTGCAGCCACCTGATCTGGGAGAAATTTCTCTGTGTGGAAGCCAGAATGACGCTCTTCTAGTCCCGGGATCCGAGCAGAGCTGAAGAGAACTGTCCATAGGGCCAGATCCTCAAAGGACACTTGCTCTATCTCCACAGTTCTGCAGGAGCCTCTCCACCCGCCCTGCTTCATCCCGACTTCTAGTTTACCCGTGGTCCCTTGAAGGCTGTCTCAGCTCCCCTTCCTCCTGCCCCTGCTGCCGCAGTCCCCAGGGAAAACTGGGGGAGCGGGTCCCGCTTTCCCCAAGGTCTCCGAAGGGGAGAGGCGCAGACGGAAGCCCACGCCGCTGCAATCAGCGCTTGGTAGCGGCTGTACCGAGGACCCTCCGTCCAGATCATCGGCCCCTTGTCCCCTGGAGCGGGGAAAAGCGGCGACCCGAGGGGCTGAGCCCTGCCGGGTGCGCAGGGTCTGCCCGCGCTGTGGCTCTGACCTGTTGCTTTGCTTTTTACAAGCGGAGCCGCCTGCTCAGGAGATTACCGCGGTAATCTGACACGTGTGAAAGGAGAGGGATGCGCTTCCCCCCTCAGCCGCTTTCAAAGGCGCACGGGGCTGACAGAGCCGCCGGCCCCAGCCTGGGGACCACACCTGCGGCTTGCGGGCACCCCCGGGGCGTCCCAGGAGGGGCGGCGGGAGCGCCGCCTGCAAGGCGACATCCCTCTCTTGGGAGGAACGCGTTGGCTGCGATTGTCACCACGACGCCTCGCCAAAAGCCAAAACCCTGGCAGAGCTCCAGGTGTACAAGATCTGGGCGAGACCTGGATATCACATCGCCCGTTCTTGCAGGGCTCGCTCTGGGGCAGACCCGCAAGCGCTCCTGACAGGTCCCGCGAGTGGGCAGATCCCCAGCGGCCGTGGGACACCCTCCGCTTCTCCCGGGACCTTCCTCGGGCCCTGCCCCGCAGTGAAGCGCGGCCCGGCCCCCTGTCCGAAAAGAACCCCTGAGTCTGAAGAAGGCCTGTGGGCACAGCCCTGAGAGGGCAGAGGGAGTGGAGCGGACCTGCCTGCCCTGCTCGGGGGGCAGCACCCATCATCCGTGCCTGGTTCGGTTACCCCGGGAGAGGCATAACCCCAGAAACCCCCTCCCGCCGCTCCTCAGGCGCCCACCGACGGGCGGGCTGCGCTTTCAAGGCTCGGCTTGGCAGAGTCTGCTGAGCAGCTAATAACATAACAACCCTGCTTTGATCAATTCGAACTAATTACCCCTCTTAATTAAAGTCTTTAGCGGTTGCTTCAGTGTTTTGGCAAGGGCGAGGAGAGCTTTGCCGTGCGGCAGCGCCGACGCCGCGCTCCCCGCCCGCCCGTCCGCGCCGCAGCCCCCGCCGCCGCAGTCACTCCTTGGCAAAGGTTTATTTCCATCAGGTCAACGAATTCTTTTTTTTTTTTTTTCTGTTCCACGTGCAAGAATCAATGCGAAATTCAAATCCGTACATAGAGAACGGTTGTGTCCATATAGATACGATATTCAAGGGGAGAGGGAGAGGAGGGAACCAAGAAGGGTAGGATAACCAGCAGACAGCGGAGGCAGGGCAGGATCAACACAAGGGGAATATATATACATCGAAATAATTAAAGTGGTGCAGCATTCCCGGCTCGAGTAATACAGTTTCCCAAATAAATACAGCAGAAATTGGCTTGGCGCTTTTTGTTTTTTCGTTTTGTTTTTTTTTTTTTTAACCATCTCTCCACCTGAGATGCAACGACAAAAAAAAAAAAAAAAAAAAAAAAAAAAAAAAAAAGTAGTCTGTAAAGAACAAAGGTAAAAGTAAAAAAAAAAAAAAAAATAGGAAACAATCAGTCCCATTAACGTTAGTGGCGATATAGAGCATAATACACAAAACCGCTTAACAGGTGCATGCAAAGAGGCGGCGGGGCTCGCACCGGCGGCCCCTCACGGCTGGAGCGGCGGCGGGCCCTGCAGCAGCGCCCCGGGCGGGGGCGGCGGGTCCGGCCCCCCCAGCTCAGCGGGGGGCCGGGGCAGTCCCAGGGCGCTGTCATGCAGCTTACGGACGTGCTTCTTGAGGTCAAAGTTCCTGCAGAAGCCTTTGCCGCAGGTGGGGCAGGTGAAGGGCTTCTTGTCGTTGTGGGTGTGCATGTGGAAGGTCAGATTGTACACCTGGTGAAAAGCCTTGTTGCAGATATTGCACTTGAACTGCTTCTCCCCGCTGTGAGTCAGCTTGTGGTTTTTGTAATTGCCTGGAAATGAGAAGAGAAAGGCAAATGGACCTGGATTTAAAAGACGGACAATGAAAAGACGAGAAAAATATTTTAAAAACCGCCCAAACTCTGTCCCATCACCAGATTTCGGCTTTAGGATGAAATGACCGCAAACCTCCCGCCTTCTCTCCATTCTCCCCACGACAAAGAAAGGATCGAATAAACCAAAATCACGACAATTGCGGAAATAAACCCCCAGGATTTTGACTTCACTGCAACCCGGGGAAAAAAAAAGTAGCTAAATTCTTGTATTTGGAGGGGGAAATAAGAGGAGAATTCGTTTGCCGAACGGCGCTGGAAGCTGCATGGTGCGGTGAAGGGAGAACAGACACTTCCAGCGGAACGACTGCCCCGCCGCTCCCCCGGACAGAGAGCTCTGCCCCGCTTCGTGGAGCAGGATATGTGTCGGGGCTAGCCAAACTTAAAATTAGCCTAAATATCTAATAATAAAACTTAAACATAAAATTAACTCCCCACCACCCTCCCTGTCGCAAATTGTCCCGACACTTGATCTGGCTTGGGGAGGGGGAAGCCGGGCAAGAGAGAGGGTGCTGGAGACTGGTACCTTTCTGGTGAAATCCTTTGCCACAAAATTCACAGACAAATGGTTTATAGCCGGCGTGTATTCGCGTGTGCGTGTTCAGGGTCGAGCTCCGGTTAAAAGCTTTGCCGCACTGGTTGCACTTGTGTGGCTTTTCCTGGAGGGAAACAAACACCAAGTCACGGCTTGTTGGCTGTCTTGAGGGGTCTGTGTTCTGTTTAGCGGGATTTTCTGAGCTGATTTGTGGGGTTCTGTGTGTTCAACTGACGGCTCGCAGGTGCGGGTGCGGGGCGCCCCGCCGTACCTACCGCGCTTGGGGCAAACGAAATCCGCCCGCGGCTGCGGATTGGGCGCCCCCCGCGCCGCTGTTCCGGAGCGGCCGGACAAACGCCGAGCTCCCCGAAAAACCTGAGTGGAGATTCTTGGGCAGGGAGGAAGGGACAGAGGATGGCTCACCTGGGTGTGGATGATCTTGTGCCGGCAGAGCGTGCTCGCCTGTCTGAAGCCCTTCCCGCAAACTTTGCAAACAAAGGGTCTGGCTCCCGTGTGCACCGGCATATGGCGCGTTAGGTTATAATGTGCATTAAATACCTTGAAAGAGAAAGGAGACAATAAAATAAAATAAAACTGCGATTAGGAATCGAGAGTGCCAAAGGGGAGCCGTCGTTTAAAAATCAAGCAGGCAAGCGACAGACAGCCGGCCGGAAGACGGACAGGGACAGGAGGCTGGGGAAGGGAGGCTACTTGCCTTTCCACAAACTTCACACGTGAAAACTTTGGGCTTGCTGCTCGGGGAGCCGCGGCTGAACTCCGACGTCTTATAGGCGATTTTTTCCGAGAGGATCTGAGCACTTTCTTTCATGTAGTGCTGCAACTGAGCCTGCGATAAGTCCTTGAAGGCCACCCCCGCCGGGTACTTGTCCACGGTCGGTAGCACCAGCTTGTTCCGCTCCGCCAGGTAAGCCTTGGGCTGCGGGTGCAAGGGAGAGCTGAGGAAATAAGAAGCCACCGGGTGGATGTTGACACTGGAGGACGGGTGACAGGGGCTGTCGCCTCGGTTGAAATAGCACAGGGCTCCCATGGCGTGGAAGGAGGAGTGATTGACCACTCGGGGTCTTACCAGTTTGTACTGCTGCAAGGGCAGGGCATCGCGGGGGAAATCTCCTTTCAAGCTCAGGGCACAGTTCAAGAGATCGCCGCAGCTAAAGGAGGGCGAGGAAGAGGAATCTAAGTGAGCCTTCCTGGGTTCCGCTCCAGCCACCGCTGCTTTGGGCAGGGTATCGTACGCCACCGGGACAAAGGGGATCATGCAGGGGATGGAGGAGTTGAGGTGCAGCGGATGCTTGGGGTCGCCTTTGGCCACGGAGCCATGGAGGAGCTGCGGGACGGGGATGGAGCGGGGCTCTGGAGTCCGCGCCATGATGCGCTCAATGGAGAAAGCGAGTGGCTTGGGCGTGCTGATCATGTTGCTCCTGGCAGATAGGCTTTCTCTGGTCGGAGGAGTCGCTAGGATTTTTGTCGCCGTGTGGTTGCCACTATTGTCCATGGCTGAACTGCATTTGTTCTCCCGGTTTGAGCCGCTCTGGTAGACGCCTCTTTTTTTTTTTTTCTTTTTTTTTTTTTCCTCTCTCCCCTCGCTCTCTCTTTCACTTTCTCTGCCCCTTTTCTTGTTACTGATCAGCGAGGAGGGAGACCAGCGTTGCCGCCGCCACCATCACCACAGCCTCCGCCGGCGGAACCAGCCTTCTCAGTCCAGTGGACTCATGCCAGCCCATCACAGTTTACTTTGGCGCACCAATGACTCGGGACAATCGCTACTTATTTCTATCAATAGAAAGTGTTGTGTCAATAACGCAGCCAAGATCTCGCCAATCGTTAACTTCCAAGAGGAGAAGGTAAACTAGATAATTGCTCAATTCGCTTCCAACAGTCAACAGGAAAAGTTTTTCCCCCCCAGCAAGCGGCTACTTTTCATTGGCGCCCGCGCCTCCCCCGCCCAGGGAAGGAGGTGGCCCTCCCTCCTTCTCGCCTCTCTCCCCTCTGCCTCCCTCCCTCTCTCTTTTTATTATTATTATTTGCAATCTGCTTAACCAGGCTTTAGAGGCCAAGCAAATCCGAGATCAATTTTCTTGTTTGGCTTTAAATGACATCATCTAAAATCATTGTCCAAGTGCTAAATAGGGATGTGAAACCCAATTCAAGGGCAAGCGCCAGGGTGTTTGTCAAACAAGGTGCTGCAGAAGAAGCGGCTGGAGGGGAAGCTGTTTGTTTCCTTGCCACTTTCCAGCCCGAGCTTTCTTTGTGCGTGCGTACGTGTGTGTGTCTGAGGGAGGGAGGGAAATGGCTGCTCTGCTCCTGGGACTGCTCCTGGGACTGCTCACTGCTTTAAAGAACAAGGTCAGGTGGCGGTGAGCTTTTGGAAAGCACGGTAGACAAATAAGCGGGGGACTTGCAACAAGCAGACGGCGAGACCAGCGCGTGGGGATGCAGGAACTTCCCGGGCCAAATGGAACGAGTGCTTGGGAGTAAAAGGATGATTCAAAACCTGGGGCAGGGGAAGAGAAGCAAAAGGAGGTAGGAAGAAGGAGTACCTTTTAAATCCGAAGCATTGTTTATATATTTCTATATTTCTGTTTATATATACGTATGTAGCCTGCATATACACTCAATATAGCTTCGGTGTACTTGCAGAATATACTCACAACACAAATACCGAAAACTCAGGGCTGGCACAGATACACGAAAAGATGTACAGCTCACACACTGTTTATAGATACACATGCGCCTAAACAGATGCAATTCCCGTGTATTTAATAGAAGCTTGACGGCCCTGTTCGGGGCGGACAGCGCCAGCGGGTGTTCGTCCTGTCAGCGAAGCAGGGTGGCTGGGGAGAGGAGAGGGGCAGCAGTGGGTACGGGACTTTCTGTGTTCCCGCCCACCCCACCGTCCCGCAGCTCGGGCTCAGGACAAGGTCCCGTTCCTCCCGCCGGCCTGGGGCTCACTCGACTGGTGACCGAGAGGCCGCTGCCGAAATGACAGCCAGGAGAAACCAAGGGTCCCTCCGTCCCTGCCACCCCGGCAGCGAGCCGCCAGGCCGCGTCCCTCAGCGGAGGGACCCGTGCAGCAGCTTCCATGTCAGAGGTCCAGCACTGCCCTTCTCAGGGGCAGGGGGAGAGAGGCTGGAGGTCTCGGGTTTGCTCACGGAGAAGAGCCTCCAGCGAGGCAAGGAGGCCCGACCCCCACTGCTCGGGTACCAGCGCAGGAACATGTCAGCGTCTCCCCCCGCAGCCGCCGGCCCGGGACAACCGTCTTGCGAGGAAATGAGAGCAGGGAGGAAGGCCTGGGGGCCCAGGGAGAAAGGGAGAGAGAGAGATGGGGAGACAGAAAGAGGGATGGCGGGAGGCATCCTTGCCCCCGGAGCTGTGACCTGGCGGTCGCGGCCTCAAGCCACCGCGGCTCCTTTTGAGGAGAGCAAGGCAGCGGCTGTTCCACGACGCTACCTCCGCAGCCGGGAGCTCCATGCGGGCACGAAGGATGTCCTGCCGTCCCCAGGACAGATATCGAACGACGGGCAGTGGCCCGGGCACCATTCCCTGCACATCCTGCGTCCTTCGCGTCCGCCCCGTCCCTCCCGTGTCCCGCAGCTCAGGCGGGCGACAGGAGCCGGGGGACGTGTCGGGATGGGCACAGCCGTGCGGGCAGGCGTGAGGCGGAGGAAGGACGGGACCCGCGCTGGCCGTGGTGCCTCGCTCCGGCCCCGCTCCCTGTTCTCCCCTGGCCCGGGGCCGCTGACCGGGGCAGCACCGTTCACTGCTTCTCCCCCGCGATTCCCCACGGCAGATGGGTCGGGGAGCTAAGACCGTAATTGCTGTCCCGGATCGGGTTGCTGCAGGGCCCGCCTTTTACCTGGAGGAAGGAAGGACCGTGGACTCGCGGGGGATCGCAGCCGGGCCCCCCCCCCCCCAGAGCCGCGAGGGGCAGCTGCCTCGGGCTGCCCGCTTCTCCGCACTGTCGGTGTCTCTCTCCCGTACTTTGTGTCTGCCAGGCGAGAATTTCCTCCTTCAGCGCAATTTACATTTAATTCAATCTAGACAAATTTCCTCTTGATTGGTGCTGAAGAAGGGAATTATTCTTGAGTGGGTTTTAGAGCCTTCAAATCTCATATACTTAATATGTTAACAGCTTGTTCTTAACTGGTCTTTTTGGGATTGACTTTTTGACAAGTGTTTGAAAGTGAAATATGTAGTGTCATTTGAGCAGGGTAAATATCCCAAAGCAGCAATTACAGCCCTGCCATTGCAATTATACTGGTCTACTCAATATTGAGATACACTTTTGAAGAAGCGATAGCTTTATTATTCAGGACTTCCTTACGAATATACCTCCCTTTCTTTCGGTACCTCTCACGATAATTTATGTAAATGCCAAATTTTCCGTAGCGATCTAAAAGCAAAATTTTCGGGGGCGGGGGGGCGGGGGGACGTCATCCTCTTCTGTCTCAGAGATGGAGCCTTGCTAGATGTTGGTGTTGCCGGCAATATAGATAAAGTCACTAAAATCAACCTCGACGTATCCTTTTAGTCCTGTCCTGAGCTTTGCCTTGCTCTCGGACCGCATCTTTTTTTTTTTTTTTTTTTTTTTTTTTTTTTTTTTTTTTTAAGTTTTACTGTCTGCCGAGCCTCAAATATCCCGCACTCGTGCTGGTGCAGCGTTGTTTTTCCCGAGGCAGAGACATTTACAGCCTCTGAAAGTGGTAATAAGGAACCTCTCGGCCGGTTTCTATTGGGGGAGCACGGCGGGCCAGAGCTCGCTCCAGGCTGGCAGCACGTACCGAGTCCCACTAGAAGGGACCGGCGGAGGAAGGAGCCTGCCCGCCTGTCTCCCGCAGTTACAAACCGTCGCAGAAATTAAGGGCAAAAGTTTTGCCTCGAGTTGATTTCGTGCTCTACCCGGGAAAGCTGCTGTTCTCTTTTTCCCCGTAATCGGCTTTGTGTTTCATTCGTTCCTAAGGTATGTTCTTGATATTGCTCACTTGCGTTGTTATCATAACGTATCTCTACATGCACTCAAAATCCGAGTCACCGGCGAATTCATCTCGTCGTCAGGATTACTTCAATCCGATCCCAGAGGCGATTAGAGGGAGGTAAAATACCGCCTTAGAGCCTAATCTTTAATTTCTTCCTCCTTAATAAAATGAATAATTCCATTGCGTTTTTAAGTAAAAAATGAATTGAAAAGGATAATAACTCCGCTAACCTTCTGTTGCTTGTATTAATATTTTCCTGGGAGTGTTTTAGCGTAACCCTCCTGCCCGAGGGGGCTGCTCCCTCCGTGCTCCCGGAGCCGGCTCCCCACCACCGGGTAGGGGCGGGGACGGCAACATCCCTTCTGGTACCGGGGCGCCTCTGGGCAACCCGAGCGTGGAGGGAACCAGGAAAGTTACAAAACATCCTTCTGACCACGACATCAGCGGGCTGGACGGCGCTGGACAGACCCTGCTAACTATTGTTATTATTACAATAGTCGTCATTAATAGTGACACTGTTGGGATCCTCTGCTAAAGCTTGGGATTGTTCTCGCTACGCATCAGTCCAAGATGTTCCCTCCCGAGCCGCCGGGTTTGTGGGGAGGTGATTTGCCCCGGCTCCGGGGACGCCGTGCTCCCTCGGCCGCAGCCGCAGACCCCGCCGCGGCGGAGCGCGTTGGGCCGGGCTTGTTACAGCTCGGAACCAGCCCCTGGCTGCTGCGGCGCTGCACGGCTCGCTGTGCATTCCGACTCAGAACTTCTCCTTTACTGTATTTGGAAGGGAAGTAAAAATATGAACGAGGGAAGTGGACCAGCGGCCGTCACAGTTTATCACCCGACGCTGGGGGACATCCCGACCTCCATCCTTTTCGGTGGGAATGTGCCGCTACCGCCACCCGCCCGGCTGTTGCGGTGCTGGACGCAGCTCCCTGGCCCCCGGCCCCGGCTCCCGTTCTGCTCTGCGGAGGCCGGCCGCACAGCCCGAGAACACCTCGCAGCAGCCTCGGGCCCTGAGGTTTCTGGAGCGCGGGCAAAGGCGCTTGGCCTTTCCTAGCTTTTAAGCTGTAACACTTCAGCGTTTTGTCCACTGATAATTTTTCCAGTGGAAGAAAGTAATATAAATATGTGCGTGCGTGAGTTTATATACCTTCCGAGGCTATGTGTAATCTTCCCATACAGTGAGGGCGTGTTGGCGTCCCTCTATAGCAGCTCCACCGCAAGCAAAATAATAAAGTATTGCTGTTTGTAACCGAATCCATCACAAAAGAAAAAACATTTAACGCTGACCCGCAAAATACAAGTGCTCCCGGAGGTAAAACAAAGTTTGGCACTACAGTACATTTCGTAGAGACCCCCCTAAATAGAAAACCAAACTGGTGCAAATTAAGCCTTTTCATGTATAAAGCCTTTAATCACATATAAACGAAATTACAAGTGACCCTCTAAAGCAGCGCTTCCGGCCCTCCCGTAATTCATGCGAGCGATTTGGCTAAGTGTGCCAGCTCCGAACGTGGACTGCAGCTATCACGTCTAATCTAATCAGTCCGCCTGTGAGGGGACCCGGCGGTGTCATCAACTCCAAAGGGCCCTTGGTGGAAGTGGCTGGGAGAGGCCAGCGGCAGCTGGAGCCATGAATGACACTTTCTCATTTGTTCCTTTCCCAGTTCAACAAATGTTTAGTGCCGTTACTGCTAAATGAACGCCTCGCGCTCTTTGGCTGGGGGAAGCTATTTATTTTTAAGATTGCTGAATAGGATCAGGAGCAATTAACTTATTTTTTGTTTCCATTTTCTGTCGGTGTACTGGGAGGTAACCTGAAGCAAAGCGAAGAGCCGGTCGCTGCGTGGGCGCCTGTGTGCTGTATTCCCGGCACCGGGATACGCCGGACTCGCCACGGCGACAGGAAGGTGTCCGCCGGACACGGAGCGGGACAAAACTCCGCTCGTTTATGGCGGGACCCTTTTCGATGTGCCGCTGCTGAGAGAGGGGGAGAAGCCAAGTGAGACTCGTGAGAATAAGAACGAAAGTAGGAGTCGTGCTCTGTCGCAGCGGACGGAGCTCGGCCCTCCTACCCGGGAACAGACACAGAGGACAACTGAGCCACCCTCGGAACTGAGGGGGGAGGAGGAAGAGGTGGGCGCGACACGACAATACACCTGCTAAGCCCGAAAACAAACTTTTTGTGTGTGTGCGATTGATTTTTCTGTTTGTTTAGCTGCGTTTTTTCCCCCAGTCTCTGTTAAAGCCAAGTCCGCCCGTGCCGGAGGGAGGCCGGCCGTGGTGTCTCTGCGGGTCCCGGAGGCGTCCCGGGTTCCGTCCGTTTCGCACAGGGGAAGCCGCGCTCCCCGCGCCGCTCCCCGCCCGCCCCGCCGCTGCCGTGCGGCTCCCGCGCCTGCTCCGCGCTCCTTTGCTGGCAGTCAAACATCGGACTCAACTCCCTTCGGCAGGTGCCTAAGGGGCATTCTCTGTGCAGGAACCCGCCTCACAGCCTTACGCTCCCTCCCCGGTCCTCCGCGCTCATCGCCATGTCCCTCGTGGGGAGCACTTGCTGCCCACTCCGAAGCTGACACTGGTGCCCCGCCCGCCCTCTGCGCCGGGGGTCTGGTGGGTCTCAGGAGGAGTTTCCCAAAACAGGAGTTTTGGGAAACAGGAGTTTCCCTGGAAACATCCGGCACCTGACCCGAGATCCCCCGGGAGCCACCCAGCGTTGCTGTGGGTGCCATGTCCACAGGGCCAAGGAGGGAGGGAGCCCGCTCCGCTGGGCGCTTCGACGAGCGCCGGTGCCCCGGAAACCACTCGCCCTCTCACTCTGGCCGTTCCTCTAAAGCTGCGAGGTTCCTGCACCGGGGGCTGCCCTCCGCTCCGGGTGGGGTTTGAAGGGAGGGGCCACTCTACAAGCGCCAGTCTCGGCGGCCGGACCCGCCGGTGCGGGCTCAAAGGGCGCGGCCTGAGCCGGTGGCTTTGCTCATCTGCACGTGGGAGGCTCCGTGCCCCAACGTCGCCCTGTGGCCACGGTGGTTCCCCGAGCCGATGCCTTGCCTTGCCTATCGGCTCCTTGTCTGGGGTAAGCGACAGCCGAGGGCAGCGAGCTCTTGCCTCCAGGCCCCCTCTGCCCGGCGGCGGGAGAGCTGCGAGCATCGCTGTCCGGTGCCGGCCCCGAGCAGCGCTCGCAGCGGCGGCGCGCACCTGGTCGTGGCTTCTGATTCGACTTCTAAAGCCCCGTTTATACCACTAAGACTCAAGGGGAGTGAATTAAACCAGACCGCTGCTGCTCCTTTCCGAAGGGCTCCCTGCACTCCGCGTCCGCTTAGGAAGAATGGAGGTCCCCGGGGGGCTCCAGCGCCCTGGGAGAGCACGGCGGGCGTGCCGCTGGCTGCCTCGCTCGAGAGCTCAGCGAGCGGTGATGCTGTCCGCTCGGGACGGACACACAGCCTCGCTTAAACGCCTAAGTTAAGATGTAGAGGCGGTCCCTGCGCCCTCCCTCACCGGGCACTGCCCTGGCTGCTGGAGGCGACGTGCCTAACGCTGGAGCTGTCATGCTGGTACTCACTGGCCTTCTCAAGCATCATGTTGGTTTATGGTTTCACAAATCTAGGTACTGAAAAAATTATTTGCATTTGGAAGAAATTAAAGGACATCGGAAGCACTGTCTTTTCTGTACCTGTCATCCACTGATGTCTGCTGCGCTGTGTCTTTAACAATAGGTCATCCTATGCTTTGTGACTGAGTTAATTTCTCTTTCCCAAACATCTTGAAACTTCTTCAAGGTTACATAATCTATGGATTTTTTTTTTTAAAATTCTCATCATCTTTGTTTTGGGGTTTTTGTTTGTTTATTTAGCATTTCCTTACTCTGTCTTACTGACAAATGTATCTTGCAAGTACTGCATGCAGAAGAAATTGCATAGCAAAGTGCTTGACATATGGGGTGTCCTTGTATAATGCTTTGTGACATTTGAGTAACTTGGGCCCACTTCAAGCCACAAAAAGTCATAATCTTGTCTTGTTCAGGTGGGTTTTTCCTTATTTTTTTTAAAATTATGTCAGGATGTAGACAAGATTAACTGCTCCCTAAGGCATAGGGAGCTGGGGGGGACTCCCCTGGCTGCCTGGACAAGGCCCCACCAGTCAGGGCCAGTCCTACCACACCCAGCCAGGGAGCAGTGCAGGGGAAGAGGTGGTGGCAACTCAGAGACCAGATCATTAACATGTTTGTGATGGTCAGAAAGCTCTGAAGTCAACCTCTGGATCAGGTTCTAGATAAACAGGGCCCACAAACAAGCACATGTGGGGCTGTAGGTGAGGTGGGAATCCAGCACTCCTCTTCCATCACTGGGGTAGAGGCTAGCAGCCCTGAATAGAGCTGAGATTGAGTCCCTGGGCAGAGGCTGTGGCTGGGGGTCCCAGGTGAGGCCCATCAGGACCATGATGGCCTATAGTCTCTTGAGGAACTGACAGGTGAAATTAATATAATCTACTCTGTAATCATCCAAATTGATAGGGAGAGTTGTTTGCCTCATCAGGAAATCCTTCTTGGCATGGGGGCAGCTTGGGACAGAGGAAAAGCCCCAAGGGGAGGTTAAGTGCAAATCACTGTTTCCCCAAGGCTTTTGGCTAGCAGGGCTGGGCAGAGAGGCTAGTGATGGGTCACTCTGTTGAAGGAGACAGACCCATCACTTACCTCCTGGGTTGTGCTGGTGACAGGAACTTCTGTCCTGGTGTTTCTAGGTCCCACTCCAGCTCAAAACTCTCTTAGTGGCTTGCTAAAGATAGTGCTCAATTTGGATATTGCTTCCTACTCTTGTGTTGCCTTGGAACATTAAAAATCTAATGCCTTCCGGTGAAAGCCCTGCACAGACCTGGCACAACTCTGCAGCAGGAGGCCTTGGCAAGCACTGCAGGGCCACTGAAGTGACACCTGCCTTTACCTCTTTATAGCTGGTTTCTCCACAGGTCCCTCTGCAGGATCTAAGGAATGTCAGGATGGGGAGAGGGGAAGCAGGGAGAATTTTGCAGAGACAAAACTCCCTCTGTGTGTGACTGACACTGATCTCTGCTTTACTGGGTTTAGGAGATGGGTGTTACACTGGACAGCCTGGCTTCCTCTGCACCCTGTTGTCTGCCACAGCCAGACTGGGGCTGAGGCTGCAGCTCCTGCCAGGCAGCTTGTCCCTTACCAAGGCTGGGTCTCAGCCAAAGCCCCAAATGGCCCTTCAAGCATCATCAGCTTCCACACACCAGCACAACCAGGACAAATGACAGGAAAGGAATATGCAATTATTTTACTGCTATCAAAACCTGAATCAGCCATCTAGCAGCCTGGTAATAGGGAAAAATAATGCTTGGGCTTCCTGTGCCTCCTTCAGCCCAGCAGAGATGGGGATGAAAAGCTAAGCAGAATGGTCTACCCTACCAGCTCCCAGTTCTTCCTTGTCGCTGAATTCACCTCAGCTCATGGGATGATTAAGCTGGTTTGCCACAGAAAGAAGTTGCCACTTAGGATTTCTCTGTAGACACCTATGAGAAGTGTAACTTGCCCTTCCCTGCTTGGCTGAGCTTCCAAGAGTGCTGAAAGCCACTTTTCCCTGCAGCTCTCATTCTCAGTTCCTGCAGCCCTGCATGCTTGCAATAGACCCCTGAAATCCTACAGAATTTCTTGCACAGAAACCTCACATCAACCTTGTAAACCCACAACAGTTCCTCAGTAAAGTCCCTTAGGTATAATGCCATGGCTCAACAAGGACCTGGACAACCTATTATTACTTCTCTGGGTGTCATCTGTGTTCTTTCTGATTTTGTGTACATAAACTCGGGAATTGGTCATGCTCCCACAAAACAAACAGCATCAAAAAACCCCAAAAAAAACCAACCACAAACAAGGCTGCTGTGTTTTTTGTATGCTGTGTGAGTTTTGACTGATGAAAATTTGAATTCTTTCTAGTTCATCCTGAGGGCATCAAAAAGCAAGCAGTGGACCCTGTCTGTTCATCTGCTACTGAGAGATTTTTGTTTGCTTTTTTCCCTTATCAAGACATCGTGTCCTTGGATACTTGTTTGCTATATATATCTGCTCTATAAAAGAAACATATTTGCTATAAATCACTACGTAAATGAAGTAATTCAAAAACCTCATTCTCATAAGGAATCATACAATGGTTCAAATTGTTTGAAATACTGAAAACATCTTTTAATTGTAGAATTCTATACAAACTTGGGTAGATACATAAATGGCCACAACAAAATGTGTTCTTATTGCCTGAAAATTTTCACAGAAATACAAACATAGATGGCAAGCTTACTGACATCCAACAGGATGAGATATCTTTAAACTTGCAAAATGAATAGACACGACACTCCTAAGAAGTTTGTATGTGTTTGACTGTCCTTGAAGTTCCTCTGCTTATATACCAACCTCAATATACAAAGAACCAAGATTAAAATTTTTAATACACATCACATAATAATGTAAAATTAAGCACAAGAAAAGGGGAACAAATTGTAATCCTGAAAATACACAATTTTTTTTTTTTTTTACGTAGGGCATTGACTCATTCCAAGGATGATTTCCTGTATAGTTATGTTTTAAGTAAGACACACATCTTGTTTCTGCACAGGACATCAATATCAGATGGAGATACAAGAATGAATGGTAGCAAACATAAGGGAAAGAAATGTAATCACAAGTGGAACTCAAACTCCATGCCAGTGTTCTTGCAGCCCTAAGCAAAGCTATACATAAAAATATGCTACAACCATTATTCTCAAAAAGTCCTTGGCACTTTTCCTCTGATAATCTTTCTTTCTTTTTTTAATGGAGCAAATTACATTTCTGCACCGATATCATAAGGCAAAACTATAAAAGCAATTACAAGGACAAGTTGCCAAAAAACCCCAAGGCAAAGATAAACCCCACCCTCAGACCATCACCCCACAGCTCTGAATGCTCTGTGAAATAAAATCATCCCTCCTCCTCATCACTGTCTTTCATTGTAATGCCCTGAAGTCCTCCTGCATCCGTGACTGAGACTGTGGCCTCCTCTACGGTCAGCCGGCTGTGCACGGTCTCGTAGGTTTTGCTGTTCAGCGTCCCCTCCATCACGCCTTGCAGCCTGAAGTCTCGGTAGGTTTTCTGCGGCAAAAGTAAAACACCCTGAATTGGACTCCAGCAAGTCTGAGTTTCACTAAACACTGGCCATTTCTAGCATGCCAGTGGCACAGGTTTATTCCTCCTGCAGGTTAAGGACCTATCACCTTGATAATGATTTTGCGGTCTCAGTTTTTGGGCTGCGTGAGATTTCTACAAAGTCTAGAGATTCTAATTTGATGGTCATTCCTTTAAGAGATTGTATTTTGTGCTGCAGCACACTCCCAACTGCTGATTTCTCAGTAACTTCCATTTCTTTCATGTATTCAACAAGACACCAGCTGAGAATTTTTCTAAATACCCACTGAAATGTGAATCTGGCTACAGGTAGTTCAGTTCTGTCATTTCACAGAAATGTAAATGCCTGACCTTTTCCCCATAGTGTAATTTTATTTATACTTCTCTATACATTTATATGCCAAATGTGGAAAAATGATTATATATTACATTATAATATAATATATACTCTGATAATGAATACAGTTTATGATCTATACTATACAGTGTCAGAATTTCTGAGGTGACTACCTAGTTAATTTACATTTTAAGTCTCCACATCTTGATTCGCATCTACTCTTTCTTTTCATTTCAGAAGATTTTGTTTCCCTGGTATTCATGCTTTCTTTCTTCTTTGGTTTTCCATCATGTAAGAATTCTGAGTGGAATTGTTTTATTCACCAATGCTATGTTCCAGTAAGTACATGGAAAAATCATCTATGTACTTTATTTTTAAATTGTAACACATTTGAGATAATCTTTTCAGATGTTACCCTTAAAGGCTCAAAAAGGACAAGTTGATCTAGGCTGTTTCTTAATTTTGTGTATGCTATCACTAAAAATTCTCAATGTTTTGGAAGAGAATATGGGGAAAAGAAAATGGAAGATAATTAAGGGCTATCAGGCCCATTCCTTTGCCTGAGGAGGAGACCACGTACAACCCTTAGAGAAAGAAAAGATTTTACTCAAAACTTCAGAGAACTGCAAAAGACCACTCTTAAAATGGGTAACATTGGGAGATTTTTTTTTCTGCTACTATGATGATTATTTAAACCTTGTTTGAATCACTGCGACTGAGATTTATTTGACTTTCACAGGTCAACGTCAGAGTCAATGGATGCAGCTCATGTTTTGCTCACACACTCCTGCGAGTACCCTGCCTGGTCTTTCTCAAGTGTCACCATTGCATTCCCTTTTTATAACACTGTGCATTCAATTTGCTTTGATGCTGTTAACAGGTCCTACAGCAATTTCCTTCACTTTTACATTGTATTCTTCCCATTCTCAGACCAGTACTCCGGGGTTCAGACATTGCTCTTCTCTTGACATAGTTTTGCAGGATAATAACAATTCACTTCCAAGCTTAATTTTTCATTTCTCCCTAACTTTCTTGGTCCTTGACCCTTCTTTAGTCACATCCCTCTGCACGTGTCTCAGACATCTAATGAAACCCTCATACCATCATAAGCCTTTAAAGAGAATAAAGGGAACAATGTTTCTTCTTTTAGGCTTTCTTTATAAGGCCACTCCTCTGGTTGCATCCAAATCCAAAAGAATTATATTTCTCTTACTCATCCCATCTCCTTCAAAAATGACGTCCTACTTATTTGGGGTTTTATTGGTGTTTTTCCTTTTTTTAATTTATTTTTTAAAAAATATTTTTAACAGGTGACAGGAGCAATAAAGCTTCCTATAGGTTTTTTGGTGTTTTTTTTTGCTTTGTTTAATTTGTTTATTTTTTTCCCTACAGCAAACACAAAAATGCCTTCATTCACTCTATTTTGGAGGAACTATGCTTCCCCACATCTCTCTGCAGCTGGGCTGCAGCAGGAAAAGTTTCTTATGATACTCTTCTTGAACCATTGTTTTGTATTTCCCAGCAGACTTCTGTCTGCTGAGTTCCTGTTTTACCAGTTCTATCTTCACCCACCAAAATTTTCTGTCTTCCAGAACCAATATGATTGACATCATCTTCTTCAGTCTTTAACATCCACAGAAGGTGCCATGGAATAGCACAGTTGGAATTTACATGCAGAGCAAACCAGGTATATATATCTGGCATAAAAAAGCCACTGCCAGCAGCAGTGTTCCCACCTCCAGCAGGAGCCTCCCACTTTTGAACAAGGCTAACCAGTGTGGCAGGTGGCAGAGGGAAGGTAGGTTGGCAGTGCTGCTAATTCACCTGAAATTCACTTTTGTAAGAGTTTCCTTTAAACTCCCTGGGGGTATTTCTCTTGTCCTAAATTGTAGCACAAGATATTTCTCTTGTACTAAATTGTCTGCTCATTCTTAGATCTCATGGAGCACAAGTTTTAGATCCTCTAACACTTACCTTCTTCCTCAGAGGATGATAGCTACCTTGAAAAGGGACTTTTTACAAGGGCATGGAATGACAGAACGAGAGGGAATAGATTCAAACTGAGAGTAGGTTTAGATTAGATATTTGTACAAGTCTTCACTGTGAGGGTGGTGAGGCACTGGAACAGATTGCCCAGATAAGTTGTGGATGCCACATCCCTGGAAGTCTTCAAGGCCAGGCTGGGTGGAGCTTTGAGCAGCCTGCTCTATGAGAGGTGTCCCTGCCCATGGCAGAGGGGTTGGAACTAGATAATATTTAAGGATCCTTCCAACCCAAACCATTTTATGATTCTGCGATTCATTTGTGAATAGCTTTAAACTTTTCACAAGAGTAATTCATTTTAACAAGGAACAGCAAACTGCTTTTGCCGTTTGGGCACACAGTCAAGTGAAGAGCCAAATCCTGCTCCCAGAGAAATCAGTTAAGGGCAAAACCATCAAAGCCAAGCTTGGGTGTTTCAGGGAGCCATCATTATTATAACTGTTTTCTTGCATTTCTCTATGTTCCATTCATTTTTGTTAGTGGATCCTGAAAGCTGCAGCTGCAATTCCAGTGACCATGAATTAAAAGGCTTCTGACTTTATAGTCTCGCATGAACTTAATGAGAAAATTATTTAAGAAATCAAGGTCACCACTGACAACAGGTTTTTCTTATTCCACATTTGTATAGATAACAAGTATGTCCAAAGTTAAACAAGACAGACTTAAAAGGAAAAAATTCTGAAATGGTTTTCTGTCTCTTGCCTAAGGGTACCAACTAAGATCTGAAAGGGAGGTAGGAGCAAACTTTCTTTTATGGTAGCTTAACCCATAATTGCCTATTTCAAGGCATGTTACGCTCTGCTTGGAAGCTTTTGACATTGGCCAATGTCAATGACTGAGGACTGTCATTTACAGAGAAGAGAAGGGATTGGTATTTCTATTGATACTTATCCCTGAGTATGAAAGATTAGAAAATGTTATTTAATACATTGAATACTGTTTTCAATTAAGCGCAGTAATTGCATGTGCATAAAAAAGAAAATAGTTCCTATTTTTAGGAAAAAGGGGGAAAATGGAGAAGGAACACTAGTGAAATTATTCAGGTAAAACAAAAAAAATCGGTAACAAGACAAATAGTAATTTAGTAAGAATACTCATGCAGCAATGCTGTACAGCTAGCTGCAAAATCCCTTGGAACTATCTTAATTGTCCCCCAAATCTAGAGTATATAACAAATGCAAGTGCACATATAATTAACATTAAGGGGTTCAGTAAGTTATGTTACTCTTGGAATTTGCTTCAACTGTGGGGGAAAAAATCCCAACCTAAACCCACACATTTTAAAAGTTTTGGGTTGATCATCCATGTTACTACTTTATTACTTTTCTCTCTACTATGCCGTCTAATGCAAACATATTTTATTTACCTTCACTATCTTGATGAGAGTCTTCAGCTGGTAGATGTGAAGCTGAACATCTAATCTGTCAGCCAACCACATGCATATGACTTTCATGGAGTTGCTATACCATTGCTGAAAAGAAGGATAAAAAAAACAACAACAAACACCACCAAATAACCCTGCAGTATTCATTTAACAGATTTGGTAATGAGAGGTAATGAAACACTTTGAAATGATCACAGATCAGCACTTGAAGTCAACAATGATATAATTTCCAGTTATGAGAATTGCATGGGTCAGTAGGAAATCAAATAACTTGACCTAAACCATTCTTTACATGAATTAGCACCTGCCATTTTTTTCTTTCAGTTACAACATATTCAAGCAAAATAGTGTTATGCACTTTGTTATCTGTCAGTGAGAATGGGTATTAAAGATACAATTACAGGAGAGAATTGACAGCTAAAGCAGCCAGGATAGAAAGAGGTAGGCTATCTTGAGAGAGAATTTACAATAACTAGATTTTTCAATCCAGACAGGAAAACAGTACCAAATAATAAGAAACCTGTCTTTTTATTTTCTTTATTCTCTTTTCTCTTTTTAATCACTTCATCATTATCTAAAAAAATATCAAAAATCCCTGGAAACTGTTTTTAAATATGATCAAAACACCACTCCACCCTTCTCAAAATAACCATATTAAGGTTTTGGTTTACATTAATTACTAATTATACTTACAGCCTACCTTATTTCCTTTTTATCTCTTAGGCATGGGCATGTTTTCACTCAACACTTCACAAATGGATGGGTTAAGAATAAGCCCTCTGCTGCTGTACTGTAAAAAATGCTCAGTTCCAAATAGCTACTGTAATAGTTCTTCCACATTAACTGGATTAGAAGAGATTTTACTAAATATATTTGTAACTTTTTCCCCCCCTCCCATAAAATCACAACCAGATGTCATTTAGTCAAACTGTAAAAAAGAAGGGATTTTTTTTTCATTTCAACAGTGAGAGATTAAAAGAGTTTGTGTCATAGCTCTAGTCTCTTTTCCCAAAGGAAAGAGGCTTAAATTATTTTCTAATATAATTTCCTGTCTCTTTGCAAAATACAGAGATATGCAAAGAGAGGAAATCGTGCATATTTAAAAATGCAGCATGTTAGGCGTGGTATATTTTGTGAGAGTAATTCAAAGGAAGTATCTAACATGTCTCATTATCCACCTCCACATGAACAAATAAAATAAAATATATACTAAAAATATGAAGACAAATTACTTGCTACTGGATGTAACAAAAGAAAGAAATAGAATTCTTCCATCAAAATGTAGCTCTCTGTAAAAAGCTTGAAATACATACAGTAAATAACTACAAATACATTTTCCTTACAGGGAAAAGTCTCATCACACTATAACTATCAGTTTTGAGAGAAGTTTGAAATTAGATATTCATATAATAATTCTTCTGTTTATTTTTTGTATGTGTTAAATTATATTTTAATTATAAATCACTGAAAAGAAATAACTTTTACTTTTTAGAGCTTCTCCTATTAATTTACTATCTTACAGAAGGGAAAAAATGCACCACAAAAAGGGCAGACAGCTACATATTTCATAAAAGTAGTTTGATTTATTCATTAATTGTGGGACTAATTAGATATTCATAAAATACTGTTTTTAGATCACTGAATGACATTCTTATCCTATTTACATTATTTCATCCCTAACATGCATGCTGGTATTGATTTCCTTTGTAAGTACCTGCAAAATATTTTTAATGTGACAGATTTGTTGCTAAGTGGTAAATTATATGACAGGTGTTGTATGTGTACAGATGTCTAGAAAATTAAATGCAGTTGTGCTTATTAATTGGGGAACTCTATTGATCTAAATAAACATAGAAATTCCTACATCAAACATTCTACCCAAATGCAGTAAGACAAGCCAAGAAATTATATTATCACTCAGACTCTACTGTTTTTAATTGTAAACACATTCCTGGTGAAGAGAACTATTTTAGTAGGGAAGCTTTTTGAAAACTGATACTTAGCAGTAATGCATCTGTTATGTATTTTGTTTGTATCAAGTAGAATGCAGAATGGGCTCAAACTTGCTCAGACAAGCAATCTACAGACAGGACTGAAAATTCTGAGACTGATTTTCCCATGCAACAATACTGAACAGTGACAGATTAGACTGTTCTGACTGACTGACAATAGACTCTTCCAGTTTTCTGGCAAACTGTTTTAAAGCCCAGCCAGGAAACTTATTTAAGATGGATGCAGTAAAACTTCGACTCTACATACCTGTGATATTCTTACATGCACTGAAAACAAAGCTAAAACATTGGAGGAAATTAATTCTCTACTCAACTTTATGAATGAAAGCAATATAATACGTTGTCCTGACTAGCTTTGATGCATTGAACTTTCAGTACAAATATTTAATTTGGTGATTGTGAAATAATACTACAATACTTGCTCTTCTGTCAACATACCTTGTTCAGAAAAAATATGACTACTGTTTTATTAGAAAAAAAAATTAACAGTATTTTTAATAAAAATCACATCCAGGATATTTGTAGAATTCTCCCAGAGGTACCTGTGGGCAGGATTCTTGTTAATGATTGATCTTGTATCCACTAGTTTTGAGGACTTAGTATAGGCTGAAGCCACATAAACTTAAATCTGCTGGACTCCATAACAAGAAAATAAAGATTTCCCTATAACTTCTTTTTGAGTCTGTTAAAAAGCACAGCACTGCAAATTCCTCTCGGAGAATCCAAGGCCACACATTTTGACAATGAGCATCTTAGAGAGGCAGGGATGGATCTCTTGTGACTGATGGGAACCTATTGCAAACCCCAAAACTTCAGTGACTGGATAGTTGCCCTGAGAATACTCAGTTAAAACATCAGCAACAACAATTGCTTTTAACCAGATTTAAGAAAAAATAACTTTCCCACTAGTAACAATAGCAGTGAAAGGACAATGCATCTCTTGCAGATGTTCATTAGTTGGTACTAATGCCACATTCTTTGCTGTTGTCCATGCAAGAGTAAAGCAGTAAGTGTTTATTACACATTTTTTCCAAATCAGCAGATAACAGCAGCGAACCACTTTAACAAAAACGTGTGCCTCGCTATTTCCTCCTCTCTCCTTATTCACAGCCCATCCAGCTCCTGTAAGGGCATGCATTACTCACTTCATTTTCCTGAGCTACCTCTTTCAAAGTAAAAAATAAGAGAAAAGGAAAGGCTAGGGTTGACTCTGTGAGACCCTTGTATTTATTCACACTTATTGTGCATGACTGTACACTGGTAAATCATATTAGCAGCCCGTCTCCCCATCAAGCTGCTACTTGCTTTCCAGCCCTGGGAAGGTTCAACAAATCAACAGGAGCACGGAAAACAGAACATCAGTCTAATCTAGTGTTTAAGGTGAAGTTTTCAAACCCAATCTAAGAAGATCTTTAGAGCAAGCAACAAGCTGAAGGGCTCAGAAGGTGGTATTGACAATGAAAGAGTGTTGAAATATTGAGAAGCGCAGCACTTGTGCATTTTTAATAACAAGAGGGTCAACAAGGACACAGCTCCCTCAGTGCCAATAGTTGCCACACCAGGGCTATAAACGCTCTCAGTTCATCAGATTTCTTAAACAGTTCATCAGCTTTCTTAAACACCCTAAACCCCCTCAGCAGACCTTTAGTCTTAAATTAACAAACCAAAGCAATGAAAGAGGGTGCAGCTTGAATGGCCAGCATTGATCCCCAACGGGGCTCGGCGCAGCTACAGGCACTGAAAAACTCGTTCCATTGTCAGGAGGAATTGACAAACCTCCTGGCCTAAATAGTGCAGCTCAGACGGGCTGGAGGCACGCAGCTGTAAAGGGCTCCCCTCGCCCCGCTCCCAGCGCTCACAATGCGCCAGGCATGAGCTCTTTGTCAGGCCCAGACTCTGCAATTTTCTAACAAGGATTAAAGTTGTTTCTCGGCAGGGCTAGTGAAAAGCGATTTAGCAACATACCGTGCTTTCTTCAGGCAAGTTAAAGAGAAGTAGTTAAGGAATTTCATTATTCTGCTGACCGGTGGAAATACAAAACAAATATAATAAATATTCACCACCTTTCTGGGTGCCTGAGCTATAACATTCACAGAATGGTTCAATTAAATATAACACTTATTGGCTGAAAGCAAGCACTTCAAATTTATTTTTGAAGATTTATAAAAAGGTGCAGCTGTTTGCCACCTGGAAGGAGGCTCAATACATAGCAATACACAATGGCTTAGTCCTTCAAGGGCTGGTATCCCTAACGCCTGAGTCACAAGACCCTGTTGAGTTTCTATACCTTGACTGCTCTTGATAAATGGGCATTGTCATAATGCTTTCTCCACTGAGTATGGCAGGGGAACAGCTTTTCTAGGAACTGCATTTTATGCTCCTGCAGAAGCCTTTATCGCACTATTGATCAGGAATTCAGTCGCTCAGACAACAACAGGGTGTTTCTACTTCCTTCACCTTCACTTGCCCTACCAGAAACAGTAACAGAAAGTATACTTCTCACTAAAGACACTGTACACTAAATGCAGCATAAGCTAAAATGAGAAAATGAGAAAATAATAATGAGCTAATATAAGACAAAAAATGAGCATGTTAAAATTTAAGTGCTAAAATGCCTAGTTTTTATTAAAGGTCAATGCTACTATATTGCTTCAAGTTTATGACAGCACTACAAGTAGACCATGGAACTTTTAGGACATTTTAAAATATAAATTAATTATTTCTTAAAAATGCAAACAGCAAAAGCTGAAAAAAAGGTCCTGATTTAAGTTTCACAATTTGTTTCCCTTTTTTGCAAAATATGAATAGTCACACTGGTTGCCTTTGTTGAATGCTAAAGATAATGAGGGACACCAATGTCATATGTAGTGTTTTTGAAAATACTCAGAGGTCTAGAAGTTATAGCTTTATTTTCAAGTTAGGCAGATTTTTCAAGTTAGATATATATCATCCACTTAAATGAGGATTTTTACCTCAGCAATGATGAGTTCATACACTCTTCCAAAAGCTGGGAAGTCTTTGTAACTCTGAAAGCACCTCCCAAGTCATGGGGGGTCATCATGATGCCAGGACATTTATTGCTTTTGCATCTTTTTTTCCCCCTAGGAACTTCTATTTAAGATAAACTGAAAGAAATTAAACTAAGTATGAGTGGAAAATCTGTGCAGTTGGCCTTGTTGGAACCACAAGATTAGCAGGAAGGACAAACAAATGAAGCTTTTTCCCTATGCAAAAAGAAAAAAAAAAAGAGACATTTAAAAGCCTTTGATCTGGAAAATGCTAATGACTGAATCAATATTGTGCCAAATGCAAGAACTCCACCTCTATTCCCCATTTCGCTAGAGCGCCTTCCTACATTTTCATTCAAAGACTTGTCCAGAAGTCCTCCCATTGCTGAGTCACTTATTTCTGCTGCAATGCTCCTGTGTTCCCTCGTGAGCTCCTCCTTTGTTCTGAGCCTCTGACACATTCTTCTTTCACCTCACCAGTGTCTTACTCTCCTAATGCTTGGCACCATTTATCCAGGAACCATCCTGGAAACATTTCAGGCTTTCATCCACCTTCCGTGTTCTGCTTCCACCTCTGGGCCTGGAACGCTAAGTCATGTTTTGAACTTTGTCTTAGCAATGTGCAAAAATGCTGACAGCCTAAATTACAGGTATAGGTATCAGGAAAGGAGAGGTGAGAAAAGAATCAGACACCACAGTCTGCTTCAACACTCAAAATTCTGATACAAGATTTCGTAAGTTTAGTGATTTGAAATTGCAAACTTTGTTTGGGTACTCGTGCCCCTTCCCCCCCCTCCCCCTTTTAATTTTTTCCTACCCTCCCTACTCTCCAACCTCCATTTTTTTTTTTTTTTTTTTTTAAATCTGATTCTAATAGATTTAAGAACTTGCTTCTTGCACACTACTTGGCCAAGGAAGAAAGTTTTTCTTTCCTCCTGTGGGATGCTTCCTTTGGCTTTCTTATGCCTTTCCTATTTTTTTTTTTTTTGTGCCATTACTCCAACCTCCCAGGAAGCTCAGAAAGCATTTTGTTTTTCCTAAGAACAAATACTTCAGTCTCTTTTCTGCCTATTTGAATGAAGGATTCCCACTGCCACTCCCAAAGCAATCAGGGGAAGGGAAAGAAGCGCAACAGAAAAAGGGACCCAAACCTTGATGGAAAGATCTTGTTCAGAAAGACTTTTGACAACAAAGAAGTGAACAGTTGTTGGATGGGATATTTTGATGATAAAAGGAAACAAAATTAATTTTCAGAAATCAATAATGACAAGAAAAGAAAAACCATGGCTCATTTAAAAGCACATTAAGCATCTTTGAAATTCTTGATCAAAAAGGATATATAGTTCTGAAAAACCAAAGAACATCTAATGTATGAAAAGCTTATCTTTTAGAAGGAAAGTAGGTTTTTTATATTTTTGGCTTCTAATTAGAAGATGGCTAGTTGCTATAGAACTGCTGCCAATTCACAAATAAATATACACTTTCATTGCAAAATATACAGTACTCATATGCGCCTGTATTTCATATTGGTTGTTATATAGTAATTTACAATATTTATGCTACTGTATAATGTTTGTGACCTTTTTTTTTCTGGCTTCTTCACATATGGCAGATAAGCTGAAAAACTGGAAGTTTGCAAAATTAGACACACGTAACTTCCTTCCATATCTGGACATATGTAATGTTACTGTTCTGCTTTTAAACAGTAGGTACTAGCATGATGTTTATGACTGTGAGAGACTAACAGTATAAACAGTTTCTCTGATCCACTCTGGATATGCACTGCATCTGTGAACAAAACTTCCATAGGTTATTCTGGTGCTAAACTCTGTGGAGCAAACACTGTCAGTCTTGCTACACTGTGTTGTGTTGCAATTTGGGTGTATCCACAAACATCCTCCAAGGCACAGAACGGGGAACATCACTTGAGTGACCCTGAAATGAAAGCCAGCTTGGATCCTCAAAATAAACAAATTAACATAATGCAAAATGACCAAGTTGTTACTCATTATAACAGTTGCCTCTTGCTATCAGGCTCTAGTTTCAAAAGCCCTACAAATGTATTTAGCTGTACGAATGCTAAGCAGTCTTCCTAAGTGAATGCCTAACATTACAGAATCACAGAATGGTTTGAGTTGGAAGGGACATTAAAGATAATTTAGTTCCAATCCTCCTGCCATGGGCAGGGATGCCACCCACCAGACCAAGCTGCTCAAGGTCACATCCAACCAGACCTTCAACATTTTCAGGGATGAGGCATCTCCAACCTCTCTGGGAAACTTGCTCCAATGCCTCACTACCCTCTGAGTAATTACTTTCTTTCTAACATCTAATCTAAACCTACACTCTTTCAGTTTAAGACCAGCGTCCCTTGTTGGGTCACTACATACCCGTTTAAAAAGTCTCTCTCCCTCCTTTTTATAAGCATCCTAATTGTACTGGAAGGCTGCTATAAGGTCTCCCTGGAGCATTCCCTTCTCCAGGCTAAACAACCCCAGCTCTCCCAGCCTGTCTTCACGGGAGGAGAGCTCCAGCCCTTGTATCATCTTTGAGGCCCTCAGTAAGGCTAAAGGTCTGGGTTCACTGCCTGTAAGGTATGAAGTCAAGACACCCATCTCTCCTTTAGCCCACCCTTCCAGAACTCCTTGGGGACTTCTCACTCCCTGGAGTGAGATATCATCAAGAGGACCACAGGAAACCTCCTGTTAGCTGCATTTCTCCCTTAAAGTAAGAATATTCTTCATCTCAGTACCAGAAGTGAGATAGGCTGAAACTGGGCCAGAATCTGTGCTGTAGCTTTTACACTCACTTTAGTACTTTTTGTCCTAGAATCTTCTACTTAGACTCCCTGCTCGCTGTGGAGTGAGGTCAAGTACATATTTTTGTTACAGTATTTACACCCTCCTGAGTTCTTCCGAGTGAATATTTACAGGCAGCTCATTTCTTTCCACCTCAGCAATCTTGACTCATCCATTTATGTTATTGCAGTGTTGTGTGAGGGAGCTGGATGTAGCTGTGAAGCTGGCAGGGAGATGCACACTGCTGAGCTACTCCTCTCTTACACCACAGCAACTGGGCACTACACCGGGCTGCCCTAATGTGGAGCAGAGGTCCACCCTCCTACCTCCCTCTTGCTTCTCTCCTCCCCTTTCTCTTTGGATGGAATGTCCTTGGACTGGGCAGGTGCCTGGTTTGCTCCTTTCCATCCTGGACCTTGTTGTCCATGAACACTCTTTCAGCTATGGAAATTTTTCAGCTGCGTTGGGGTGGTTTTTTGAGCTGATTTTTATCTGCATTATTTTTACTTTTTTCCTTGTTCTTTAAATGCAGTATAATGCAAAAGAAAGTCAATGCAATGTAAATTAAGAAAATATACCTTGAAAGACATGAAAATTATTTTAAAAAAATCATCTCTATATAGTTCAACACTTCTGCACATTTAAATCAGCACTAAAGCTTTGGTTTCCCATGACTGAACAGGTGAAAAAGCTCTTTCCACTGACAAATCTGTGTCAGAGCACTCTGCAGCATCTTTATCTATTCTGATTTGTAACATAGCAACCTCCTTCTGTTGTGCCTGACTCTTTATAGTAAAACCAGATTATTCTTATGGTTTCTGGCACTATTTTCCTTGTAATGTGGTAACAATGTGGCTGTGTGCCTATTTGTGAACACTTATGAAGAGTTTTGTTTTACTTTCCTTTTCCAACTAAGCTTGACCCAAATGAAATACAAGTATAAACATCAAACCTGTAAGTAAGGTTTGAGAAGCCACAAGGTTTTCCTGCTGTTTATGCGTGTGTGAATTACAGTACATCAAGAAATCAATATTTCCTAGATGGTGCTTGTGCCTGGCACTTCATGGTGAACAAACATTAGGTAAGACAATACAAATGGTACAATCCTTATTGATTTCTCTTGACTGTGTAGAATGTGAAAGCTGCAGCCACAGTTAACACTTACTGACAGCCTCATCTACAGTTTCAGTGCTATTTTATATTTTTATAGTTGTCCATGCTCAATTGATTCTATTAAGTTGCTAGACACATTTCAAGCCATCTAGGTAAGAAGAAAAAGTGCAGTGCCTGGAATGAGATGCTGCTGCTTTATGCCTAAGCAGGATAAAAAGGTTAAAGGACTAAATTGGGCCTGGATGCTGGAAGAAGGTCTCTCTTAACAGATAGAATTGTTATTGTTTCTATTGAATGGATATTGTGAGTGATGGATAGATCCATATAACTAAGCTAATAAATGAATGAACAGTATATACCAGAAATGCTTATGAGGAAACTGTACTGGAAGCTCCCAGTATTATAGACCCTCCCCAAAGAAACAATCAAAAACTCCTTGTGGTTCTATTTGATTGAAAAACTTCCCTCAGGGAAAAAAAAAAAAGTCAGATGGGTTTTAAAATATTAAGTTTAGGATTTTTTTTTCTCCTCATTACATCTGAACCTGTTGTGACTTGTAACATCCATTTAAAATTGCTTTTTAGGAGCAATTTATACATTGTTCTTTATTTCCTTTCCAAAAAAGGGAACTTCTCACACAAGTCAGGGAACTTAGGGGGTAGGGCAGTATAAGGAATTCTGAATATCAGGCTATGAGTTTTAGTACCCTAAAAATAATCTTCTATTTTCCTTTTATACCCAGAGAGCACTTTCAGCAAGATATCAGAATATCTATTTCATAGTTTCTTACTTCCCAGCTGGAAAAATTTAATATGATTGAATTGGTGTGAAAAAGGTGTCAGACATCCATTCCATGAATACTAAATGCGGACTGGACTATTGGATATTTAATGTCTTGGGAAAATAATTTTTGTATTTTTTGGGTTGTGTGGTACACAACAAAAGGTAAATTCAGGAATTAAGAATGGCATAAAGAATGAAGACATGAAAGTGTATCATATGAAAGCCATATAAAATACAGTCATATTATATCATTGTGTTTCTCTAGAGAAAACACTATCAGCTTCAGTATAAAACAGCTTACAAAGTGCTGAATATTCTGATCCTGAAGCAGGAAACTCTGAAGCACATGCTTTACTTTTAAGTGTGTTGTGGTTGTACTGATTTCAACAGTACTGAGCTTTGCTGCAGTCATAGCAGCATAATCAGCACCCTCCAAGAGTGGGCACTCTTTTTCTCAGCATAATCCAGAAAAAAAATCAAAGAAAACTTCTATACTATATGAAAACAGAGAGAGGTTACATTTTTCAGACTTCAAATGAACTTTTTTTCTTTTATAGAGATTGCTACCTTGAAAAATGAGGTGATTCTATTTGAAAACATCAGGAATAATTTAGTGAACTTTAAAAAGACTTTACACAGTAAGTTTGCAAGATGTTTCTTCCATCTTGCAGAAGAGTTTCCTGTATTTGAGCATGTCAATATAACTTACTTTTTCAATGACACTGCCTACAGTTTTCTTTAAAATTCTTTTACTAAAAAAGAAACAACTGTTTCAAAACAACAAAAAATTCTGTTAGATCATGAGACAACTATAGAGTGGTTTTCATATCACGAGCTTTCTATTTCCCCTATAAAATAAGAGATGTAATTAAAGATGAGTTAAGACTTTGGTGAAAATCTAAAGAGCATCGGCAAATCTGAGCACTGCTCAGCTTTTCAATTGCTTTTCTACTTCTCGGTTCTTTTAAATGGTTTTCTATGGCAGGAACATTTTTCTTAATTAGTCACAGCTAATTACTGTTCTGGCATAGACAAGTAATCAGAAATGTCAGAGCTGCAAGGCTACATCTCCCTAATCCTTTGATAATAATTTAGCCTCCTGGGAGGGCCTCAAGCTGCGGTAAGTAGTGGCTGACAATAAGGCAAAATTAGGTGGGCAGCAGACCATTAGGATAGAAAAATAAAAAGCACTACCAAATCCTGCTGAGCACCATCAGGCAACTAACTACACTGCCAGATGAGGTGCCTGTTTAAGCCTGTGTTGTTAATTAGCTGATTCTACCAGACCTGCCACATATGTCCAGGTGCATCATGCAAAGATGCGTATTTCTGGGTTTGTGCCAAAGGACAATTTTGCACTGTGATCAAATTTCAAGAATCTGAGAAACAAGCCCACATATTTCTTGAAGATTACTCTGAGTTATCAAAGAAATAAGAAGATCAACAAGCTACAATCCATTTTTGTTGAGTATTTTTTTAAGTAATTAGGCACGGTCCTCTCATGTTTCTCAGAGGTTAATACAAACACAGCTTTTGATTCAAATGTGGCCTTTAACCAAGTAGACCTTTTGTCAAATCACACACTTGCAAATAATTACATAACA
Source organism: Motacilla alba alba (assembly GCF_015832195.1). Taxonomy (NCBI): domain Eukaryota; kingdom Metazoa; phylum Chordata; class Aves; order Passeriformes; family Motacillidae; genus Motacilla; species Motacilla alba. The sequence goes on along the minus strand of NC_052031.1, from coordinate 22,104,484 downwards.
ACAAAAGTGAAGATTACTTATTAAAATTAGCGTGACAGGAAGTAATTTGAGAATAAGGAAAAAAACCCCACAATTTAAATTTTCTAGAAAAACATTGTTGACTACTAAATACTACAAAATAGTGCTTTTGAGGTAGACATAAGCAGCACAACGAGTTGGTACTACTGAAAACTCAATTTAAATTAAGTGTTCCTCTTAGCTGTGTAACACCATGATTTGCACATTTTTCAACATTTTTGTTGTAATAGGTCACAAAATCTATAGAAATTAGGCAATTGAATAAAGCACTTGGCAAACAGAATGAATGGCAAACAGAAATTAGTCAGATGAGTACTTCGTATCTTCATTTAGCCATTGAGCAGAGCACATATCATAATAACCTTTGAAGAATAATTAAGACCTCAAAAAATCTCAAGTACATCATTGAACTTAATTATTTCATCCTTGCTACTAATGGAAAATAATGGTTGGAATATGGGAACACCACTAGCATTTAATAAACATTCTGGGCAAAATACAAGCAGTTTTTCAACAGAAAAAGAATATCCCATTACATCTGAACCTTTGAAATACAAAAGCCAAAACCAGCTATGTAAATCTGGAGTGCTTAAGCTTTTAAACTGGTTATGAAGATGCTCAGTCTTTCTGCACTCCAAAGCCAGTTGTGTGAGTTTCCTGCCATATACAACTCCTACACAGCTTGTTGGATTGCTGCCCTGCACAAGGCCACAGCCTACAGGAAGTCCTTCCACATGGGCAGTCCCTGCAAAGTCAGCAGGAATACTGCATCACACCACACCGGTTTAGCACCAGAGGAGATGGGCAACATCTGCTCACAGGTGCCATCTTGTACAAGGTTACCACGGGCACCACTCTGCCAGCGTTCACCTCTCCAGGATGTGCACTCTGACTATTTTATGTGTTTATGGTACACTTGGGAAGAGGTTTCCCAGAAATTATAGCCTATAAAAATTGGAAACCCTTGTTGTACCAATGGCTGAACATTGATGCATTAAAGCTGTTCTCTGAAACCATTCTTTATTTCTCAGAGCATCAACCACTTATTGCATAAAGATTTCACTGCACATACAGACTTAATAAAAGAGTAATCATACATCTGTTTAAACCATAAGTTTTCCACAACAGACACAAATACAACCTGTTAGATAATGCTCTCAATGGCAAAAACACCAAGAAAGAATCTGAAGCAAAAGTGTCTGGAATGACTCTTTTTGAATATCCATACTTCACATGCAATTCACAGGTGCAAGAAAGTGAGAATCTACCCAGGTGGCACTTAGGAACTAGACATCACTACAGAAAGTTAGTGTTGCATCGATCTTTTCACACAGCTATATGCAAAATTTAAAAAATGCTTTTCCAAGAGGTTTGTCAACAAAATCCAATTTTGTTTAAAGGAAATAGTTTTTAATTTACAAGTCTGATGTATATTACAATGCTCAGGAGTTCAAGATTTCTTAGTCCCATCTTAAAAATTCTAGTAGAAACATGAATCTCAGTCTAGCCAATAGAAATAACTTGGCATGTTTATGGACACAGCACTGCATTTATCAAAGTTAATGGTAAAAGGCCTATTGATTTTGAAAAGGTAGAACCAGATCCCACAGGAATTTCATGGTTGGGTATTTTTAAAATATAATTTTGTGATCAGATATGCAGCACTGTTTTTAGATAGGCTGCACAGATGCTCTTACATTATCTATGAAATGGATTGTCTTTATAAATAAGAGAGGCATTAATAAGAATTAGTAATATTATCTATTTCTTCTAGGTTTGTGTAATTATATTCTAAATATTTAATTTCTCCATTTACCAACTTGATTTACTGTCTTTTCTGAAAACAAATATCAAAAAAATTATTTACAAAAAATTAAAACTAGAGTAATGTACTGTTTCTTAAACATTAACCCAGAGCTACTGCAGAGCTCAATCATATGCAATAGATTATAAAAGTTTCAAGTGCTCTTTAAGAAATGTGATGTTAAAAACAAATAAACACTACTCTCCTTGTGCCCTAAACTATAAGCTGTTACTCCATGAGAGTAGGAGACAAATGTCCTGAATCCCTGTGACAGAAGGAATTTGACAAGCACAACTCTCAGCTGATTTTAGGAAGAAGACCACGTCCCATACTGCAAAGGAAGGAAAAAATTCCCACGTCTTTGACAAACAGACTAGGGGAAAAAATCTTTGTGACTTCAAATCTGGTGACTAGTTTTGAGAACAGGGAGGCAGCACACTGACCTGGGAGAGACCAGTGCTAGCAGGAGCACCTGGACATATCACTCCGCCTGCTGTCTACAGTCCTTCTGGAGGAGGTAATAATGAAATGTACCCAGAAGCTGAGTATTTCAGTGGAAATGAAGGAAAAAAAATCCACCTTGGTTCTGCCGCATGATCAGCAGATGTACTGAAGCACAAGATTTAAATGGTTTAAAAACGGTGCAGAAAAACTACCAGCCCAGTCTTTCTCCAAAGTCACCAGAGATTTGAACCTCTTTCATATTTAAGGGTTCATATCACAAGCTGAAGTTCCATTCTACTTATTTTCATATTTTTGTATAGCAGGGCACTGCTTTTATAGGCTGAGTAAACACTGCCATAAAACACCACATATTTTTTGTCTTCTCTCCAGTTTGAAACTACTCAGGTAGATTAAAAATGTTACAACTCCTAGCCTTAACATATTGTAACTCACTGTCAGACATTTGTACTTGTATCAATATTATTCTTAAATTTAAGTGATCTTTTTTATGTACATGACTTGTTTGATAGACATGCTGTTCACTTGGTCACCATAGCAGCTGTTAGCATACAGCAGCCCTGGATCAAGTCAGCAGGGATATCTGGATATAAATAGTTTGCAATTATACATTTTTGTTGGGTTAAAAAAGTGTCTCAGGCCTGATCTTCTCTATATTTACAACTAAGACCTCTAGCACACAGAAAAGTCAGGTTTTTTGTTTTTCTGGAGGAGGTAGTTCCCTGGCTGAAGCACAGGAAAGTGTCCTATTCCTCTTTCACTATGCTGATTATTTCTTAGCTGATACTAATTCAATGTGTTTTAAGAGGAAAGCAACTGTGATCTACAGCTCTATCGAGTCCAATGGCTTCAAGCACATTAACATAAAGAAGTGAATATATTTTATTCTTTCTATTGAAATATAACTTGATAGATTTGAATTTATAAAAAGAGTACCTAGGTTTTCTTAAATAATAATAATAACAATAATTAAAAAAAAACTTCAAAAATAATTTGCAAATTCTTGCTCAGTCATAATGTTCTAAATCTGAATTAATGTAAGGAAATTAACAGAGTGAGATGACTTTGTTTCACATTTCTGCATGCTATGAGAATCCATATTTGTTAATGCTTTTTTAATGCTGCATCTGTCCAATCAATAATATCTCCCAGTGTGATGTTACATAGAAATGTGATACCAGCATGTAGAAAGAAAAATAAAGACACAAATAGGTCTCTGATACAAAAAATACACATTAAATATATATTTTTTCTTTTCTTACAAGACACAAGCATTGGTCACAGCAGCATACAATGTACACTACTGAGTAAAAGGGACAGAAAAGGATTTGCAAACTCAAAGGCAAGTGCTGTATCAGAACTTGTATCCATACAGGAGATGTTTCCTTGTGCTGAAAAGCTTAATTGCTGAAATGACATTCAGAAGAGGAGCTGAACCCACATGAACCCAGCCCTACTGAAGCCCCGTCCCTGTGCTAGTGCTGAGCCAAAATGTGCCAGGAACTGTGCTGGTGACTCAGGGGTGTGGAGGATCCCGTGACAGTTCCCAGGCCTGTGCCCAGGCCTTGGCCAGTGCCCCACATTGACACAGTCTGAAAATCAGTCCCATCATTGGACAATCCCATCCCATTGACATCAAAAAAGTCAATGTGGCCTCTCCAGTGAGACTTGGCCTTAGGCAGATAATTTTTATTAACATTCAGGAAATGACAACATAGGCAAAAATAACCCCCAAAGAAAAGCAAAAAAATAGAAACTTGAAAATGAAACATATGCTTGCAGATTCATTGCAAAAGCAAACTGAAGCAGAAGTTGCTAATACGGTTTTAGTACTTTGTGAAGGTGCCAGCTGGATGGATGATAATTTTTCTACCCCTGCAGGGCATCAAAGCTTTTATAAAATCATTCTTTTCACACATATTAGCACTTAGCTTATTAAAACAGATGATACTTTTTTTTTTTTTTTTTTTTTTTGTTTTGTTTTGTAAAGATGCCTGGGAGTGTCTGGAAATATAAAATCTGAGAGTTAAGTCTTATTTTGACCACTCAGCCTAACAAACAACAAACACTGACATGACATGCCATGGCTGAGAGTCTATGTTATGGGACCTTCTGTGACTGCCACAACTGTAGTGTCACAGTAAAGGCTGTGAATTGCTGTTATGAAAACATTTGCTGTAACTTGCATAATTAAATTAAACTGCCAGCAAAGCTTTCTAAAATACTTAGGAGATGACACAAATAAACACATTTCAAAGTCTATATTACGTTCCAGAATTAGTTTTTTAATAAATTCCATTTCACAGTGCTGGGGATAACTTCTTTTCCTGTTCAAATTCCTATGTAATTGTGACTGAGATAATTGTCACGTAAACTGATCCCAGCTTACAGTTAAATAGCTTTTATTTTACATATATTTTACATGTGTAGTGCTTTAAATTTATACAGAAGGTACTATTTCAGCTGCCTACAGCTTCCCCTTCAGCCAATTAGGAAAAGGACATACTAGACATAAATTAGTAGTCAGAACTTGAATGAACTGAAATGTGATCATTTCTAACAAAAAGATGAGGAATTGGGGCAAAAGAATGAATAGAGGAAGCTACAGAAGTTATTATCAAAGCTGAAGAAAATTATTGCGTGCACCTTGAGGATAAGGATTACTCTGAGCTTGCAGAAGTCAGATTAGAAATTTGAAAAGGAGTTCATAAATTCAATAAATGTTTATAAATGTCAACTTTAAGAAATTAGAAGTCTTAAAATGGAAATCCATAAAACAAAATTTACGGAAATCCATAAAACAAAATTCTAAAAGTCATCCCACAGAAGTACCAGCCAAACCCACAGATGTACCTGGTATCTCTGTACTCTTTCTGTATACAAGCAGGCAGTGATATGTAAAAGTTCTTAATTTAGCAAATTTAGTTCTTAATTTACTGGTCTGCAGTGGAATCCACAAACCACACCAATCCAATCCTCTCCATTAACAAAATCAAAAGATGGAATATAATTGGACTACTCCATGGAAAAATTACTGTTTAAAATAATAATATTCTACCAATTTTGTCTTCCAGCACTTAAAAGTTTCACGCAGAAAATATTTAAAAGGCCACCCTTGACAGCTGAAGCTTGCAAAGAATGAGCAAAAAAAAAAAAAAAAATTATCAGCAGAGAAGAATATCTAAACAGCTTGCTGAACACCATCAAAATCCAGCTTGTCCCTTCTGATGTAGTAGTGACACCAGCACACTTTGCAAGGCTAGTTACTTACATCAAATAACTTCTCTATGTACATTTCCTCATTGACCTTTTCTCGAAGGATATCCTGGTTTTGCCGAACAAACATAATATAGGTGTCTGCTAGATCCATTCCTGGTTTCTGGAAGAAAAAAAAGTGAGGGGAGAAAGTAATGGGAATGGAAAGACAAACCCCTCAACAACTGAGACTTAAAAGAAGTTAAGTATGATGAAAACAAATGTTACAATGTTCCTACATGTACAAACTGTATGAACAAAACCTGCTGTGAATTCTGGGTTAGTTAACATGTTCACGAGGTTTCACTATCAATGTGGTCCTACGTGTTTTAATTTATGGAAGCTCTGAGTCATAAATCTACATTGCCATATGCAGTTGAATCAAGTCTTGGCTCTGGAAATATCAGTGCCTAACTCAGACATATTCCCCTGTTTTTGACAGCAAGGCCTTCATAGATAGCCACTCCAGCCCGAGTGTGGAGATCCAAATCCTGCTGTCACATTCAGAAAATACTTAAAAAAGCATTCAGTTCCTTTTTCACTGCATAAGATTTCTTCTAACTTACTTCCAGCGTACAGCTGAATTTTGTGTTTGACGTTAGCTTCAACTAACTGCAATTCAAACTAAGCTCAAGCACATCCCTGAGAGCAATGGCATAAAAAGGCAGTTTTGAGTGTAGTCCTGTATACTCATATTTTGTAAACTGTTGCACTGGTGCAGTCAGCCCTGAGGATGGCTAGGGGAGGAGCAAAGACCAAAATTTTTCCCTTCCTGTACCAATATATGCTCTGTATGAATAGCAGAGCAGGCATAATTTTTATACCATACCCCCTAGGACACGTTGTGTGTATGTGGTACTGCAGCTGTAGAGGCACACTGGTGGCTGAAACTGCTCTCTCCTCTGAATCCAGCTGTGATTTCTGGATCTCTCTAGTCATGAAAAGTTGTTCCACAATAAGACTCCTAACAGCCTGCAACGTGCACTTTTCGGGCAGTGCACGCAGAGCTGGTAAGGAGTTCACTTTTTTCTAACAGGAACCAAGAATGCACACAGGCACTTTGGGAAGTTTTTTGCAAATGCCCTCTGTGTGAGCAAGCTTGTTAAAGTATTACTTACTCCCAAACAATAGTTTGTAAAGCTCCTGGCATGCAAAAGAATGCTAAGTTTTATAATGCTTTATAGCATTACTTTTATAGTATCATAGTATATGGTATAGTATTATAGTTTTAACACGGGCCTTAACATTTGTAGAGGATCCAGATTTTGCTAAGACTCCATATAGAATAATTACCAGTTCTAAGGAAGAAGGACAAAAGCAGTTATACTGAGCCCCTGAATTCCCAAGCATAAGATATGTCTATTTCTCAGACATTGTTATTGTCTGAAAATAGGATATGAACAACACAGTAAAATATTTAGCAGATTTTAAAAGCCTGTATGCATGAACATGCCTATATAGTTAAAATATTAACATATTATTTTATATTAAGGCTTCCTTTCTAGTCTGCAAGTGAGTATTCAACTTTATTTTTTTTCTTATTTCTTATTATCTTGTATCCAATATTTTGTAATTTATATGAACAGGTCTGAGCACAAGAGGGAAGGAGAGATGCAACTAAAACTTGTCCAGAAACTGCTGCCATCCTATTACAGTAAGAGGATGACAGCATTCTTTCCTTAAAGCTGCAGTGAGTGAAACCTCCTGGCTTATGAGGTTCAACTCTTTTTACCCTGATCTCCCACTGACATATAGAGGAATATGTTCCAAAATTAAAATATTTTCCTTTTCATTTATACCTATGCATATATGGCAGTTTCATTTTTTAAAAGTAACTGTTAAATGTGGAATGATGGCCAGATTTCATGCTTGTAGCATCTCCAAAACTCAGGGTGAAAACTGAACTATCTCCTATAATTTGGATTGGTCATTCCAGCATTCCAGAGGCAATGAAAGCTCATTGCAAAAACTTATCCCATCTATATATGCTTAGATGAAACTCTTGAGAGCAAAGCAGGACCACTGATATTTCCATCTGCAACACACACCCAAATCCTAAGCACAGAATAAAAAATCTAAGACTTCAACAGACAAAACATTTTCTGTTGGAAAACCTGATTTGCAGAAATTAGTAGATCTCCTTCATAAAAAAGTACCTTCACTAAAATGTGATAAAAATGCTTAAGACAAATCACAAAGTGAAGCAGATGTAAAACAGAAAACTCCATATTTTACCTTAGCATACTCATTTGTGATGGCACAAGAGAATACAATCAGTGTTGAAACCTTATGAACTTTCTAAAACCTGATACAGAATTTATAGGAATTGGACTGAAGTTAACTTGGAGGAATAATGGAAAAATATTTTGAAATATTTTTCAAATATTTGAATGTTTTGAAATCTCCAGAGATGGGTGAAGGAGATCATCTAGTAAATGAAAGGCTCTCTATAGTTCTTGAAGATACACATTCAAATGCATTAATGAACCTCCCACTGAATTCTAAAATCTTTCTGCAATTAATACAATATTTTCTTTTACTAAGTTCAATAAAAAGTGTTCATCTTGCAGACAGCCAAAGCAACAAAAAGTAACATTTCCCATCAGCATTAACTCCCTTATCTTTGAGATGTTTACCTAGTCTTGAAGCTGTGACATATGGGAATTTCACACCTAGTGAATATATTTTCATGTAGCTTGTGGCACAGGAGTGTAATCATTAAAAGAATACACAAGTAAGAGTAACTGCAACAGCTGGTGACATTTACCAATTAGAATTACAGTTCTTTTAAACACTTCATCCTTCTTAATGTGTGCAGGATAATTATCTTTGAAATTGCTGTGGAAAAAAATTAATTTTCTTTTAAACAGTGTCTGACTTCAGTAGAAGTAAGTCTGGGTAAGGCAGATTATCAATACTGTGAAGTATGTCTGTTTTAAACCTCACCAAAATCATTGAAGGTTAATCATCTTTGCTCATGGTGGGCAAAGTACACATTAAACACTGAAGGAACCAACAGTATATCAAATTCTTCATTATCTTTTCATATTGCATGAATTGAATGTATTTGTTTTCTCCAAACATGGGGAATATGAAAAGAGAACTATTATAAGAATCAAAACAGCTTTAATGCTGCATATTTAATGTTTTCACTTTTTTATAGGGATTAAGTGATATTTGGAAACCTTTGATAACACTATTTTTTATTGATCTGTTTTAAATTATTAAGCATCAGAAAAAACCCAAGTTAATACAGAATTAAACAAACAAACAACAAGAAGTTTCATATACCTTAGAAAACAAACAAATAGAAACTGAGATATATTTTAAATAACTGTCACATGGGGCATTTAATTGAAAAGACTAAAGCATTCCAGTTTTCACATCTATACTCAAAAAAAAAACCCCCCAAACTTCTCTGAATTTCTGGCAGAACATCTGCTGAAGTTAATGAGAGTTATTTGCACATCTTTGGGAGAAAAATTTAACCTGGTATGTTATCCAGGTAAGTATTAAAAAAAAATACTGTTTGAAAGTTTCCTCAAGAAAAAAGGTGGGGTTTTTTTATGACAGATAGAAAGTTATTGGAAGTTTGTTTTATTCAGAACAGCAGACAAGCTGTTTTGCCTATCTGAAAATGAAAGAGAACCAGACAAAGAGATGAATAGAGAAACTGGAAACACAAAGACATCAAATAAAATACCAGGAAATTAAGAGTTGTAAATAGGGTTACTTTGTCGCTGGTTACACAAGTAACTGAATACACTGGCGAGTGAATGAGTTTAAACAAGGGTGTAGGCTTCAGCACATTCTTTTTTAGGGTTAATCACTAGTTAACCTGGCAAGATAAACATGCTGTTTGGGGAAAAAAAATTAAAATCCTTGTTAATTATATACTGCAAGTGCTCTTACTTCCTGCTGCTGCACCTAATCCCACAGGTGCAGGTTGTCTCTTACTATTCACTGCTAGGTGGGTCCTGACTGCCAGGCACTTTTTCATAGCAATAAATTCAGATAAAAAAGAAACAGCCTTATTTTCCCCATTTGAACAGGAAAACATTATCATAGTGTCTATTTAACACGGAGGAAAAAGTTAAAATACATTATTTTTTTCCAAGATGTTGTAGAAGCTGTTTTATGATTGACACGCATGGCTCCCACTGGCAATATTTGCCTGAAGCACCTAGTGAAAAGTAATGCTGCATTGCCTTAATTTCCAGGCATTCCAGTATTTTGCTGCTGAAAGATTGCAGTGGGTTTAATGCTGCCACTGATATTAGGCATTTTCCTGCAGGCAAGGTACATCTAAGTTTCTGAACAGCATTTTGCAATGCAACAGTTTGGCATAAGTCACAGTGAAAATCATGTACATTTGTAATGCTTGAGTTATGTTTATTCTCACTTTGGCATTTGTCACAGAATATTTCTTAGCATCAGAGAGTATTAAATGAACTTATATTACCAAAAAGCAACAGACTACACTATTAGTCTCAACAGACTACACTAGTTTGACTGAGTTGCTCTCCTGCCAATGTTTCAAAGATGAGAACAGATGCTAGAGACTAACTATGCAATAACAAAATCCATCCGGTTTTGTGTTTGCTCTCCTCTCCACTTCTTTCCCCGCCCTTGCATGCTGGAGGGAGTCATTTTAACTGCAGCATGGTTGTAACAATGCAATGAAAAGGAGAGATGAGCTGGAGGGGGCTATTGTGAGGAACATAGGAGCTCCTTATTCAGTGTCCACCACAAAATGAAAGAGCATGTTGGAAAATTTCACTGCCTGAAAGTTCTTCTCTAAATACTGCAAGGCTCATCATTGGGCTATGGAATTCCAAAATTAAAATACTTTTGGAATAAAAACTACTTGTACCCATGGCTAGTCCATCATCCCCATCATTTCTTAGAAAATTAAATACATAAGCCAGGGAGGAAGGTGCATCATTTGCAGAATCAGTCTATTATAAAGGTAACATTTTAATTTCACATGGTTATAAAGAAATTGTTTTGTGTAAATGAAAAAAATGCAATGCATTTTCTCTCCCTTGAAAACATCTTCTTTAAAAGAAACAGCAACTTTGGCAAAGAGGAAATGCGCGTATTTTGAGAAGCCTCATGGAAAATTTAAACTGATTCTGCAAGCATTTACACAAACGCCTTTTCATACCCATATAGTTTCATTGCATTCATAGGGAAACAGAGGCATGCAAATGTCTGCACCAGGATTTTGATTCTTAGTGCAAAGAGTCCTCAAACCACTAAAGCCCCTATGACAAAATTTGGTATTAAAATATGATTTTTTTTCCTCCATAAAGTTGTATTTTATACAGTTGTTATATTAGCTTTCCTACTAATTAGTAGTCGTCCTTCTGATTGCCATTTAAGAGGTATCTCAAAAATACTGCTGACTTAAAGCAGATGCTGCAGGGCTTTCCCTCCAATTCAACAATAGCTTGTTTTCACAAATCGGAAAACAGAAGGGCCAGTTCTCAGATCTGGGTATACAGAGGAGGAGGAAGCCAGGAGAAGCCCTAAGCATAAGGATAATACCCCTTCTGTGGTCTTTATTTTTTTAAATAGAGTTCTAAAAGAAAATCCAGCTTAAAAATGACTAGCATGGTATGACCACACCTGAATAAACACTTATTTCTCTCAAAAAGATTTTTTTGCTTCTTAAAATCAGCTAAATGAGGCCATGCAGTCCAAGTGTGATATCTGAAAATGAAGGTATCTGGAAGGTCCCCATGTGTATCTTCCTGATAGGAGGCAGAGTTCCTTCTTTGGCCTCTACAAGACCCTGTAAGTCAAATGCTGGCACATGTGTGAGGCCCCTTTTTGTACCTTTGATCCCCACATAAAGGCAAGAGTGGAGCGAGAGGGCTGGCATTGTGTGAGCTGTGCACTGCTGTCAGCCCTGGCTCCTTCAAATGGCCTCTATGACAGGTGGCTCATGTGAAGAGAGGGAGGATTAGGTTCCTTCTGTGCCCTCTAAGTAACTGGCATAGATTACTGGCTCCTACAAAGGGATTTAAACATACCTTTCTGAACAAAAAGCACTATATACATGAGCATGTAACTGGATGCTCAATTTGTATGAGTAATTGCTCTGGTTGTATTTGTCAATGCAGCAAATGTGTGTAGAAATGACCAGCCAAAGACACAATTATTTGTATGCAAAACTGACTTACATGATGAGAAATTGAACACAATGACATTATCTACATGATTAAGGAATAATAATCATTTGAGATTAACAACATACTTTTTTTTAACCTCAATTTTACTCCATTCTTTCCCTATTCTCATTAATTAACTGGCTTTGTGAACAGAATATTAAAAAAAAGGAAATGATTAGGTTGTTCTTCTACATCTCCTATGGACTGCTTGGACTTTAAGAGAAACTAACAAAGAATTATAGTGGATTTAGATGAGTTGTGTATTCCAATAAGCTTCTGCATTCCCAGTTATCAAAACATAGCATGAAAAAGACAACCAATGTCATCCTTCATGCAGCACTTGTAACATTTGTATTATTTTCCTCCAAACATTTGGTTTCTTCCACCTGCACAGCAGCCACATTTTTTTTTCCACTGCAGAGCCTTGAATACTGCAACAATTACCAATAAGGTGAGCGTAACAGCAAATTGATTTTTTTCATTATTATTTTTAGGAAATCACAAAACACCCTTGCTATTCTTTCTAGTCTGGGTAATTTCCCACTATTGCTATTATTTCTGTAGGGGTTTCAATTACCAAAACATACATAGTGTCCATACAGCCCTGTGTGCATAGCTGGGAAAGCAATGAGAGATCCTTGGCACCGCACATGTCCCACTTCTTGAAGGGCATTCTGAAAAACTGAGGCTTACGTTGCATATTTTCTTAAACAGTGAAAAAACCCCACAAACCCCCTTTTTTTGGTCTTCACTTGGATGTAATTAATCACAATTCTCTAGCAAGAGTAATGAATAGAGGGTAGACAGCAAGGGTAGGTAGCATTTTTACTAACCTATCTGCCAAATGAACCACAAGTCTGTGTCTATCTTTCCCACCCTGGTCCTGAGAAATTGAGAGATGCTGTCTAGGGAGTGTGCACCTTCATGTCCAACTATTTATTGTCTAAACCCTCTCTCAACATTAATAGAATTAACCTAAAAATCATCCAGGAATGTCTTCCTTCATTTTGAATAATGTACTATTTTAATTTACTTTTATTTAACTTTTTTATCCCCTTTACTCTTATCCTCCCTCTAAAACATTTTGCTTGGTACTACCTTCATTTTCTTCTAACATCTTTTTTGCCTAGTTAGCTTCTTTTTATTTCAGTACAAACCAGTATATTTTCACCGTTCGCCAAATCCTGGTAGTCAAAGATGAAAAACTCTCAAATCCACACACACTCAAACAAACCCCCAAACCCTGTGTCCCCCCAGCCCCCCAGCTTTCTCCCCTAGATGTGCCAAGTGATCTCCCAGATGGAGGTGGGGCACAGGGGCAGAATGTCATTGCCTAACACGTGCAAGTCTGCACATATTTGCAACTACATCAAAAGAAAGGGCTGACTTTGGCCAATTTAAGCAACTTTCACACATGCAGCTGTATGGTAAGGAAGGACAAGAAGAAATTTTACAACATATCAGGTCAAAATAAAACCATGAGGCATTTAATTAGCTTCAGTGCAGGCTTGCTAGGTCACTGTCACACTACCAAGAGCTCAATGTACATTCCTCCCTGTGTGCTGCCCCTCACTCCACTTCTCACTTCAGCTGTGAGCCCAGGTGATGACCTTGTGATGTGATGACTTTCAGCCTCCTCTTACAGCTGGAATTTTTTGCTTTGACATCTGGAGATTTTAGGCCAAATTCAGACTGGACAGCTGCTGTCAGGAAGGGCTCTTGGCCTCAACTGCATCTTCACAACAAAAGAATGTGAAAAAGCAAAACTAACCCCCAGCCTATGAAAACCTTTCAATCCAGGTAAGAAGACCTCCAGAATTTGAAAATCTTTGCCTGGTCAGATCCACACGGTTCACATTTGTAGTTTACAGCTGTGGAACTACAGTCCAGTTAAATGCTCAGCTGTGGGAAAGGTGTGTGACAAAGCTGGGAAGTGAAGACATTGTAACAAAAGGATCTTGATAGCCTGTCAATAATAATCTGATCTTCAAGCCAAGCACCACCATTCAGTGAATGTGAGAAGGGCAGTGGGGCTCCAGCAACATCTCCCTGCTCACCTCCCTCTTCCTCTGGAACAGTGGGTGCATCCCTGTGCGACTGATCTGTAATATTCCCCAGAGCTTGTGGCAAAGGGATTTTTCAGTCTCATTTTTACTGTGAACTTAAACATCAGTGTATCCAGGCCAATGGTAAAAGACTTTGATGTCTCCTCCTCATAGATATGTAATTGGGAGAGTTTTCCATATTACCTGAAAGAAGCCAATGAATTTCTAGTTTGTCCACTAATTTTTTTCTTTAGGCCTTTGGGTCTTAGGTGCCTCAACAAGGACCTTTTGTGGCAGCTACACAGCACAACATATTAACAAAAGGTAAACTAAATTAACTGGATTTGATATGAGGTCACTCCTTTGAATGAAAGACAGCCTACTTTTATCTTTTTTATAAAACAAAAGAGCACTTACAAAGGTAAAAAAAAAACGGGAAAAAAAAATAGTCTGAAAACATCATCTGACAACAACAGAAATGTTACAATTTATCTTATGAATAAAACAAATATAAGGACAGCAAAATAACAAATTCCAGAAACAGAGATTTTTCCATTTATTTAACACGGATGGACTGAAAAATAATTCAGTTAAAAAAATTATTTAAGCTTGCATTTTTCAGGAGAGAACTGTGGAAGGTTTTGCTGGGCACCACACAGTTTAGCATAACTGGCCTTTAGCTATATTTTATTTAATATTTTTAATTTACATAATAATTGTCACTTATGTAATAATTGTAGTATTTTTTCTGTGTTTGGAAAACAAGATTTTTTTTCAGAACTGCATTAAAAAGGGATGAGAATGCAGACTTATGAGAGAACAAGGCATACTGACAGTGAAAATGACAATATTACATAACTTTGCTTATTTAAAGAAAATATATTCTACTCTCATACTCTAATAAAATATTTTAACAGCTGAATTTTGACTTTATGTATAAAAGAACACCAACAATTAATTTTTTTACTTATAGCAGATTAACATTGCACAACCAATGCTAAATCAAATAGGGATTGAACAAGCAAGGGGTTAAATAAGCAGACCTGAGTCCTGAAATAAGAAATCAAGAAATAATGGATACTCCAGTATGATGCTTTTACTTGTTGCTTATACTACACATTTGAACAATTTATCCCCACAAAAGAGTATCTAAGTTACAATCCTCACTCTTCCACAGCTGAAAAAGTGCATTGAGAATAACCTTTCCCCAGTTTGCTTTGAGAGTTACTTATTGCACAAGGGAAATGAAACGTCCTCTCAGGGCTGGAGTGGCTGTTTAAATACTCTATGTAAAGCTGTAATGAATCTCTGTAGGAAAGCAAAATGTCAACAATAAAAAATGTGAGCTAAAGCCCCCCTAATTTCTGAATTAGTATGAGCAACAGAGCAAACAGATCTAAAAGGGTTATACTTACCGGAACATCAACATATTTGGCAGCTGCTTTTACCTTTAGAAAATTAAGCATAAAACACACAGTAAGTACTTATTACTACAAATTGAACACAATTTCAGAATTATGCACAGAAAGAACAGAACCTTTGAGAAGCCAGACACTTACAGTGAATGAAACTAATGATGAGAAGAAAGTACCTTCATCATATCTTGACAGTTTAGACAGCACACCTTCTAACACTGAAACAACCTGGAGGAAAAGCACAGAGAAAAATCTAAATGAACAGTGTGAAAATTAAATATTTGGAATGAGAATGTGAATTTTTCTTCCTCATATTTGTCTTGGTTACAGGGCAACATCAACTGTAAATCTGATCACTTTCTGCACCTCACAAAGTGCTGAAATCAAGGACAACCTTCTTCCTGCAGCTTCACTTATTGATCAAGCAGATGGAAACTGCTGAACCACTGCAGAAATAGAAACCCAACCCAAAGTGTCTCCTGAGGTGGGCCTGCTTCCAACACAACATTGCTGCCTCTAGAATGTGGTTGAATATAGGAGTGTGTGTACCCAGCATTATTTTGGGTAGAAATCACATGTTATTTTCTAGGACCACAGCTTCAAAATGAAGGAGCACAATTGCAAAAGGTGGTGATTGCCATACCATGCTTCTTTTATTTTTGCTATTAAACAGATAACTAGCTCTGATTTCAGCTGAAAGTGTAATAGCACTGGTTTTCTGTCAGCAGCATGAGCTGTTGAGCTGTTACTCCATGGCCAAGAAGGTGGCAAGAAAATGTATGCCCAAAGAGTCTGGTATGATGTGGTTTCTCTACCCTGGACTTTCACCTGCTATTGTCTGAGTAGCCTGACTCCTCAGTAAGAAGTATGAATGGGTATTTTGGACAAAATTTTGTTCTGACCAAAAAACCCCAAACTTATTAACTGCATTAATGATAGATTTAATGTTTAAACTCCCGCAAATTTGCCGTAAAGCGAACAAATTCCCTTTTCATGTCCCTCTGTGATGTTATGTTGCTCAAGTAATTCACAGTCTAGAACATAAAATATCTGTCAGCCATTGTATTCAGGCACATTTATTTTACAGATATAAATTGCTTTCCAGTTTATATAAAGATTATCTTAAAAGTCATCCATTGCTCCCAAAACAGTCATTCCCACAAGCAAGAGTATCATTTTATGAGTGTGAGGACAGAACAAAATTCCATCTGGCACGCTGTTAATGGGCCATGTAACAGTGTCACAACAGTGTCACCTCCAGAGGAACTGAGATCATCACTTTACAATAAGCCCTGCTCTTAACAGTTCAAGGAGCAGGAGCAAGTGCAAACCTACATTCGTCATTTATCAATCTAACCTGTCATATTTGCAGTGATTAATTAAGACACTGGTACATAGGTGCCAATCAAAGAATAAATCCACATCACAAGAGACACTGGCAGTTGTTTCTGCACCCGCTTTATTAGACCAGATAGCAGCTTTCTGCTTTGCAGTTGCATGCCTGTGAGAAGCTGCTGTTCATACTTTAATTTTATCTGATTGACAAAAATTGATCTGATTTATCTGACTTCTTTCTGCAGAAAAGCGTTCAACTTTATTGTGAGAAGACTGGCTAAGCTGGTATCATAAACAACGTGGCGTCCACAGTGCCAACACACAAATCCAATACAAGTGGACACAAAATAACAGAGAGCAAAACATTTCAGCATCTAGGATGTCTGTTTAAACAAAAGGCTTAGTTATGTAGCTGGAAACTTGTTTTCTGAGATGTCAGTGTACAGACTTGTGAAACTGTAAAAGCATTTCTGCACATACCTCACAATCTATGAATTGGTTACCCTGAGACACACTGTGCTTTGCTTCACTGTTTTGTGCTATTCCTGTGAATTCTTGAATGCTTTAGACTGATGTGTTGTGTAAAAACTGCACAGTACAGTTCTTAACAAGTAAAACCTCACTGAAGGAAAAGTATTATTTTCACTTTCATAAGTGACTTGCAGCTAAAACAATGATTGAAACACTTATTCCACTGAGACATAAAGGAGGTAATAAAGAGGTATAGGCTGGAAAATAGTGAAAATATATTAGATGCAAAAGATGAATGCATATGGGTTATCATGCACATTGACGTGTATTTTTTCTGGCCAAAAACCAGGAGCTAAACCTCAGCCTTCCTTTGTACCCTTGGAAGCTTTCTCTCTTGAAACAGAAGCAATCATGATGTCACTGATATTTCACATCTCAATGAGGAGACACTGGTTAAGCTTCCAGTGATCAGCCAATGACAAGGAATATTTGCTTCCTGTTTTGAGATTTCAGCCTCTAGTGTTACTGTGATAGCTAACAATGCCAATCCCTCCGTATTGATAGCCGTTGTCTCTACAATTTCTTGCACATACATGCAGAAGGAAGATGACTATATTCCTCCTTTTTTATAATCTCAGATATTAAGAAAAAACCCAAAAAGTTTAACCTTTAATAGCACGATTTTTTCTAATCAAATTCCCCTTTCTTCCTCTTCCTTTTCAATGACACTAAAACCATAAACTGGAAGATTACTTAGGAGCTATGATGGGCAACATGTAAAACTTGAAACTGTTGAATTGAACTGCTTATAATTATGTTTACATCAAAACTTCACTTTAGACCAAAAATCTGTGGCTTCTACACAGTTATCAATAAGTGGACACATTTATTTTAAACTTCTATAATGATTCTACAAACCCTTCCTCTTCAAGTAGGTGTCAATCCAAAAAGCAGATTCCCATCCCCCATCCCCCCTCAGCAAGCTGTGACAAGCAAGAATAAAGGCATGATGAAAATATGACTGAAGTCTCACTTTTTGTCATTAACTCACAAATTGTGAATATATGGCTTATTTATCCCACTTTGAAAATCAGATATTTCTGGGTAGTTTGCAATGTATAGATAACAAAACTTCTTATAAAATCTTTCTTTTCTGTCATTATTTGCTGTTTCCTTCAAACTATTCAGGATGGACACTTTTTTAATATCAATTACTTAAGACTTTTACTGGAATAGAGGTGCTACTGAAAGACAGGACATGGTTTAAGTTCTTTTCTTCACTTATTCTCCAAGTCCTTATATTATGTCAAAACACATTTTATTTTAAAATATAAATGCCTAAAAAATAAATTTCAAGAAACACCAACTTATAAAATATTTTTAATTAAATGTTTTGTGGACCAAAATCTCATTAAAAAGTTAAATTGAAACTCTGGATATTGTCCACCTCCAAATACAAAATTTAAATACTAAATGATAGGAAGAAAGTTCTCATGTAAGAAATTCAACAAAAAATAACACATGGCATTATGTAAGACAGTATTGACAAAATTTATCAGTTAATTGATATTGACAGAATTATCAGTTCTACGAGCTTCTAGCAATTCCTATCTACAGCAGAAACACCGAAAACAAACTTGTCTCAGTAGCAGGCTGCCACAGAAATTGTTTACTCAATTGTTATAAAATTTAATTTTGCAAATTCAGTATTAGTTGCACAAATAGTATTTACAAATCATGTTGTATCCTAAAATTTTCCTGTGTATATAAAAACTGATATTTGAATACATCTCCAAAGTTCAACCATTTTCTGCTGCATTATAAATTAAAATGTAAATAGTTTTACCTTTGAAACAAGAAGTGAAATAATTTCTTTAACAGTTTCTTCAATCAAGTCATCTATTTTTGAATGGTATTGTTGCTGTGATTCAAAAGATAAAAAAGCATTAGCATGTATATGAACACACACTTTTGTCATAAGTCATAAATGGTGCAAAGCTGATAACCCTGCCAGATCAGATTTACTTAAAATTATCATTTTGAACATCAGAAGAAGAAACCCTTGAAAATGATCCACCCAATCAACAGTTTCTTACATTCTGTGTTGAAAATTTTCCCATGTACACTGTTGAGTTAAGCAGCTAATAGGGTTATTATTTAGATGAATTGAGTTCTTATACTTATTCAGGCAAAGGAATGTGAAGGATAGTTTTTGTCTTCTCCTATATAATTAAGGTGGCCATGTATTTTTTTCTAAAGAGCTGGTTTAGCTGGAGAAGCGAAAAGACTAGAATAAGATTTAATTAATACAGCATTTCATGTCTGACAACTCTCTTTCATAAGTTATTTTAAATGTCCTCTAGAAATAAAATGAGCTCCAATTGTTCATCCTGAAAGAGCCTTTCTGTTAGCACAGTGAGCTTCAGTTTATACAAATCTTACAATATGCTCAAGCAAGGGCAAAATTAAAATTTCATCAACAAAGCAGAATAGATGGTAACAAATTAATAGGCCATAGAAGGCATAATAAAACAGACTTCATTCTCCATAGACTTTTTCTTTTGATTTTTCATAAAGAAGGTGCCTTTAAGTAAATGCTTTTAAAATAAATCCCAAAGACTTTTTAGATAATCCCACCGAGCTCCCTTCTGAAATTAACGAGAACTAGGGATCCCATTCTGTCAAGGAGGCACATCGATTTAAACAGTAATTCTTCCTTTAGAAACATTTATCTGACAGCAAAGATTGTCCCCAATAGCTACTTCACAGAAAATGTGACTTGTAAAGACTAACCCTATCTTCCTAGTTCAAGGCTACTCGGAACAGCTAACAGCATAATGCTTGGAGTAAAAGTACTGAGGTCAGTGTAAACATCAGCCTAATTCAGCAGCTGCCAGCTGAATAATTTTCAGAGTTCTAAGTTTTTAAAGGCCTTTTTCATCCGTTTCAGAGTTGCCATACAGATCAAAACATTAATTCCGATATGCTGAATACTTTTAGGAATGATTTTCTAAAAAGCACAGATATTGAACTTGGGTTAAATTAAGAGAGAATAAACTACGAGATGTGTTTGCCCACAGAGATGTGTCTGCTACAGGTACTAACACCAAACGTGAATTTTTGCTTTTGCATGTTTAAGAACACTTGAGAAATGTAAATACACAACTCAGACAAACAGCTGCAGTCACACTGGAACAGTAAAAGAGCATGTTAGGAATAAATCAAAGAACTTTCTACATTTTCATATTTATTACATTCTAACCATATTAATGTCTTGACCAAAAAAATATTGTCTTGAACTGCTAAGGGGTCTAATCACCCCAAACAGTGTGCAATGTCCATTGCTTACAAGCCTTCAGAAGGCAATGCTTTCTTACTCTCTGGAAACCATAAACAGTTATTCTCCCACTGATGAACGTCAAAACTATATATAATCCTGTGATCCATAAAAAAATCAGTTGTCCCCCCCAGAAAGGGTCTGCAACTTTATCTCCATAGTTCATTAAATTAATAGATTAGTGTATGCAAGATCAGTTCCTATTTTTTTTTTAGTTTTTTTCTTGTATTTTTTTTCTTTCTTTCCTGTTTTCTTATTCTTTTTTCTCACCACAAAGCAAATATAATTTTGTACGAATGGCACATAAACAGTAACTTCACTTCTGAACAAGGCAAAAAAAGAACTGAATCAAGCTTTTCAAAATCCACAAGGTTCTAAAACCATGATTTTTTAGAAAGAATTTTAAAATTACATTAATATAATTTTTTTCATGATTTATTTTGAAAACCATGAGATCATAAATACTCTAACCCACTCCTCTTCAGTGCTAATTTCCACTAAAACAGTCGCCCTCAGCAAAACAAAACTTCAGATCCTCGTGGAAGATGATTTGACTCTGGGCTTTAAGAAGATGGCTGAACTTTGGCTCCTCGTGGACTGGCTGACAGTGCAGGAGGCATGACCCAGAGCAGGCAAGAGGAATGACACATCCTAGAGAAGGGGGCTGTGCCATCTGTCTGCAGGGCATTACAGAGGTACTGGTAGTGCCTGTCCCCAAAGCAGCATGGGCTCGTGCGTGTCCGCAGGTTACTGCTCGCACGCGCATGAAGGGTGAAAAGGCAGCACCAGCTCAGAGCAAGAGCTGACAGCTGGGGTTCACTTCTGATGAGCCTCTCTGAGAGATGAAAGAACCCAAAACTTTGTGACCTGGTAAGACAGGACACTGAGTCTGAAAAGCAGAAAAGTGAAGACTTCATCTGGAATCGCCCTGAAGGACGAACAAGGAAAGAACTGAGAAGCTGATGGTCAGTCTGTTGCACAGTCAGACTGTGAAGGAATTCTGAGGGCCTGGCTAACAACACGAAAAGCAACAGTACCATTTAAAATAAAAAGTGGCTGCTGATATTCAATGAAAAAAATGCAAATTAAAAAACAATGAAAAGACACTTACCCATTGACTAGCAAACTGGTTCATGTCATGGAAAACCAAAAGGAAAAATAAAGACGACAGGGTGGAACAGGAAAATGATGAATGTCTCATTGAATTGGGGAAAAAAAAAGACAATTACATCGAATATGCTCATTTGAAAAGATCAGTCAATGAAATGAAGAACACACTATAGAAATGAAAAAAATCAACTGAAAAAAATATGTCCAAATAGTGCAATTGTGAAGGTGCCTAAAGCAGATATTCATTTTTTGTTGCCAAATTCTGAAAAATATTTTTACTGTCTCTCCAAAACCAAATCAAACATATTACAAACCAAATTACATGCTAATGCATTAGCACAGAAAGAACAGTTTTAATTTTGGCTGGTGGTCTCACCAATCTACATAGCACACTCTTTTCATTTCACAGATTAATCCTGCTGAGATGACAACATGGGAGTGACAGAAGTCAGTGTAGTTTACATTTCCTTCAAAAAGCACATCAGTGCTCCACTGTGGAGCACCTACAGTCCTGGCAGCAGACTACTGCCAAAACGGTCCCTGTC
Source organism: Motacilla alba alba (assembly GCF_015832195.1). Classification (NCBI taxonomy): domain Eukaryota; kingdom Metazoa; phylum Chordata; class Aves; order Passeriformes; family Motacillidae; genus Motacilla; species Motacilla alba. The sequence continues at coordinate 22,082,511 of NC_052031.1, read as the reverse complement.
CTTGGAGACCAAACCAAAAAATCCCCCTAAATTGCCTAATTATTTCTTTCCTCTATTTTCAGCGTATTCCTAGGCATGAATGCTGGGTCTATAATCCATCTAAAACCAAACCTTACTAAATTAAAACCTGTCTGCAAAGCACAATATTTTGGCTCTATTTTACATTTACAAAGAAGTCCTGAAGTGGGCTCTTTTTCTGTTGCAGCCCGAAAGAAATTCCTGGAGGGGCTGTGAGTCAAGAAATCCTCTGAATGTTCACCACACTCACAGGTCAAAGCAAACAAATTACAGAAGCACTCTGTGTGCTCTCTGGTGGAAGATGAGGGGTTGCGTCTTGCATGATGCTGCTAGGGATCAGCTGATGCACACTTCTCTACCAACAGAGCTATGTGATGCATCTCAGTCTGAAATTAATCTAAGGACAGTCTGCAGTATGAGATGTTTCAGATCAAACCAAACATAGGAATTAAACATACAAAATTCCACTTACCTCTTGCCCCCCATCCAGAATGCAGAGTTTAGCTGTCTGTTTCTTGGCGTCAACTAAGACGTTAAACATTGTGCACAGGTAAGAAGGTATACGCAAGTCCGTTGATTTGTTTGTCTTCTGCAGCTTCAGTTCAAATGCAATCCTCGTTCTGTTTATTAAAACACAATTTGTAATGTGAGTATCTCTGATAATTCTGAACAACCACAGTAAACATGTAAAAATCTTACTGAACACGTTGGCTGAAAAATATACATATGCATGAGAACATTTTAGAATTAAAATTCCCTAAATTCAGAATATCAAACTTTCAATAAACAATTGCACTGATGGTAATCTCAAGTCTCTGCACTTCTTTAGTGAATTCAGTTGAACAATAAAAGTATTATCTTCTTCCTTTCTAGATAACAATATTTTTCCTTGTTTTTAATAGAAAACAATGAAAATACCCCTTATTTTCCAGGTTTTCTATGCTAAAATGCAGTTTATTGTATAAAACGCTTGCTTCTGAGAAATATAATGAGAAATTCCTCTTCTAGCTTTCACAGAAAGAGAATTTTAATAAAGGAAATGAGTTCAATATTAAGAAAAGACTAATATTTGCATTGAACATTACAACATTTTAGGAGATGCATAATATAAAATCCCTATTTTCTTCTCAAAACAGTGTAAATAAGAGCAATGTCACTGAAATGAACTGTAATTCAACATACCTAAAGATAAAATGTTTTATTTTCACCCCTGTTTTCAAATGTGGGTACCAGAAATTCACACAATATTTTTAGAAGATGGGAACAGAAGAATCCTATTCCCATTTAAAAAATTCTTAAGGAATTCATCTTAACTCGTAGGAAGAGTTACAATAGAAGAATTTTTTTCTGAGTTGCTACTCTAATCTTTATTACCTGACATACAGTATCTTTGACCACATGAAAACATAATTAGTGTATTAAGACTGGCATGTTATGTATTAAGTCTAAAGTATTAATATATTTTATAGTCCCGTTGATAAGACAGTAAAGTTTTTTTTTCTTTTTCCAGCTTATAATCAAGATGATCCATGTATTAGTAGCACTGAATCTCTTTGCTACTCTATGTTTTTTAGACTAAAAATGATGATGACTATCATCCAGCCTTCTTTAGTTTGTTGTATAAATGCAGAAATATTGTACACTCTATGTTGTAATATATTTCTTAGAGACAGTACTCTACAACTGATGAATTAAATAGTACTATTAACTGAACATGAAGAATAATGTATTAAAAGGAGAGGTAAATGTGCAAAAAGAGAAAGATTTCTTCTAGCAGAATTCTGAGTTCTGTTAATACTTGCCAATATAATAAAAAGAGAAAAAAATTTATATAATAAAAAATATAATAGAAACCCCAAACTTGATTTATTCACTTCCAAGCATCTATTCACAACAGATAGAGAAATTCTCCTTGGTATTTCCTAGATGTTGCCAAATTGCTGATTGCCAGATACTGGAAATAAACAGAAGTCATGATCTCTTTAGAATTGCCCTGATTCCAGTGACAGGATTCTGGTACAGATATACCCCTGCAAGCCTGCATGAGCCCTCCCGTGTTAATTTTCAAATCTCTCCCAATTTTTAAGTGATCATTTCAACTGTACCTTTTAACACAGGCTTCTATCATGTCAGTGGCCATGAGTTTAAGTCTCTGCTCTAAATGGTGGGCAAATTCTGGTTCTGGCCAGTGAAGATCAAAAACAAACATCTGCAGAGCATCCAGTTTCCAGAAAAGATCTTCTGATGTAGCTGATCCATTGCTGTAAGAAACAAAACAAAACAAAGCCCCCAAGAAACAGAAGATAAATGTATGGATGTCTACCCCAGTTGCCACATAATTAAGGTAATAAGATTTCCTTATCACACCACCTTCATCCTTCGTTTCCCTGTATCATTTAGCACAGTTGCTTTTATTTAAACAATGTGAAAATGGTAGTGGAAAACAAAAATATATCCCCTTAGGGTGAAAAAAGGGAAGGATTTCTCATTTGTTAGATGAGAAATATGGCTGGATAGGGAGGTAGATAGGATGTTGGGGAGCATGGAAAATGAAATAGCTCAAGTTTCAGACCAAGATAGGTAAAATATAGGGTACAGGAATAGTCTGGATATTTTCAATACAGTGAAGATTTTGTGCATATATTTTTTGCCTTCATAACTCTGGTAGATAAGTCTACCAAAGAAATGAGGATGCAAGTAGTAATGTTGTAAAAAACAAAACCAGAAAAATAGCCCCTTGATAAATGCTAATGAATTCCAACTGAAGGAATACCATCAGATCTGGGTGGAGGAAATAAGAGAAGAGAAACTATTTAACAAACTTTGTGTACAAACAAAACCAGCAAACTAGTATGGCTCTATGCCATCTCAGATTGCCCATAATGCTTTAGAGTTCTTCCACCCTGATTTGATTGCTAAATTTAAATACAATCACTTGTGATAAAATGCAACAACTTAAAGCTAAACTAAGCAGTAAGTTCATTTACACTTCCACTGTCAATACAGATTAATGACATTTTCATGATGTGTTGTACTGCAATGCCTGTGTTACCATTTAAGATAAGAGTATTCTATGCAACACTGAATTCCAGGATGTGAGTGACACAAGCAACCAAAACTCAGCCTGACAGTCCCAATTCAGATCCAGACAGTTTAAACACATCTCTACTATCATTTTGTTTCTTCTGCCTCATGACTAAAGAAGAGAATTACCAAAGTGCTAAGTGACACCAGCTCTCATGGAAGGAATCAGCGAGCATTGTGCTCAGGACAGAGCAGGGTCAGATTCAGAATGGAAGAACCAGAAAGTACCTCTAATACCTGCCCACCTAACGCACCCCTCAGCCAGTGGCACCACCACTGGGTCCCACTGGGGCAGTGGGCAGTGGGGTGAATCAAAGCCCAGCTCACGTTCAGGACCCTGAAGTGCAGCAGGGATGCAGCAGGAGCACTGCTTCAGTCTCACACCTGCATCCCTCACCTTCGCCACACCCACGCTCCCCTTGCTCCTCTGCTACCACAGCCAGCGCTGTCACCTGCTGTCACCTGCCTCAGTGCCCAGTGCAGCTCCAGAACAGGCGAGGGGACAGTCAGGCAGTGACCAGCTGGCAGCTGGGGCTCCTGCCCAAGGGAAACGCTGCCTCTGAGCAACTGTCGGAACCCAGGACACCCCTCTGGGTGCCCTGGATGGCTCGAGCCCCTGGCAGGGGGCTCTGAGACCCTGGCAGGAAGCCAAAGGCAGCTGGTATTTTGATCTTAGCCCATGGAGCAAATTACCAACTTTGTATGAAGAATTACAAGTCACAAAACTTTAAGCAGCATAATAGTAGTTGTCGCAGGGTGAAAAATAGAATTTTGGGGATTTTTAGAATGAAGGTTTGGGGTCCCAAGCTGGAGGGAATTGGGCGTGCCCTGTCCTTCTTCTTTCTTCTTTCTTCTTCCTAACCTCCACGATTTGGGTGATGTTGCCACTTTTAGATTGGTTCAGAATAGAAGCTGAGTGTCTAACACAGGTGATAGGTATTGGAACATAAGTATAAATATAGTACACGTAGTTTTTAGTATAAAAGACAACACCAGCCCAGGAGGCAGGCAGTGTGCCTCGGACTGACCTGCTGAACAGATCTTGGCAGACCAGAGAAAGAATGTAAGAGATAAAAAATAATAAACAACCTTGTGAACCAGAGCCAAAGAACTCTGACTCTTCCTTCAACCATCAGGCTGGGAAAAAAGGGCTCTCGGGGTCACTCTGACCGCAGGGAACCCGAGAAGCAACCAGCTCTGGCTCTGGTTTTAATGGTGCAGGTTTTGATTCCATCTTGGGGCACAGCAGGATATTCCACAGTCCCAACACACCTTTTAGTTTAGGCTTTTTTGATATTATGCATATTTTCCCCACTTGGGTTACACAGTAACTGTTAATTCTGTATTGTATTGTGGTCCTGAAAGAAAACAGCAGAAACAGGAAGAAGGCCCACGGGACTGCTAAGGTTACAACTTGCACAGGGGTTCTGCCTGCTGAGGGACCACGCTCATACATCACTAAGTTTAATTAAGTAACAGAAAGAAAAACAACCAAAGCTTCTGGAAAATTTATAATCCTGTTAGACTGTTTTCTAAGTTATATGACAAGCAAATACTGAAGATACCATTGCATCTGCTGTGTACGCTGGCAGTGAGAGAAGCTGTAGATGCTTTGTTTAGACCTCACCTGATTCAAAAGTGACTAAATCAAGTTTTGAGATGATTGGGGTAAAAGAGTAAGACAAATCATATGGGGACAGAAAAGGGATAATCTCAGTATCTATACAACTGTTGATAAAACCACATTTTTTAGAAAACAAGCCAAACTTTCTCAAGAAACAAAACTAATAATTTCCATCATCAGATCATAAAATTAACCATTTTTTACGCTCCCATAGTTGTTTCTTTTTCACCTGATGGAATTCCAAAGGAAATTCTTTAGGACTCAAGAGGACTAATGAATTAATAATAACATAAATGTACCCTTATGCACATTTACTACTTTGTTTACCACTACATTGTAGTAGCCACCTAATTTTGTTTAATTAGACTGCCAAATAAAGTTTCACAATTATAATAAATGTAATAACAGGCACAGGTTCATGGAAGAATTCATTCTGTGAGAAACACTAATTTATTTGTTCTCTTTCCATATAATTTTGAGTTTTCATCCTTCAATTTTTATTCAGCATTGTCCAATGACATTTGAATTTGACTAACATATTGTACTAATAAGATGAAGAAAGAAAATAAAGTGCTACAACAGAAAATGTTCCTGGTTCACACATCCTAACACAAATGTCTAATTTGTTTGCTAAATGCTGCAAAAGAAAAGCTAAACTCAGATTTTATATCTATCTTCCTAGCACAGGAGTAATTCCTGCATTCAAATCAAGACTGAGTCTGTATAATTTGAGCATTTTTTCTGTGAAGGGACAGGACACATTCTTGACTATTGAAAAGTTTTTATTTGAATGTGCATGGTAAAGCTACTTCAGTCTACAGAAAGGAATAATATTGCTCTTCCGGGAAACTGAACTGATATTCTTTCTTTAAAAATTATAATAGTTATCCATAGTTTAAAAATTAAGCACAAATTCTACTGCTTTGCTAGCGAAAACTTAACCTTTTGGGCACTGTCTAGTTGTCCATTCTTATTAATCAGCTCATGGCAGTAAGGGAAGATTACCAGGGATTAAAGAGGCAAATACTATGCACATCCTGTTATATTAAAATTTATTTTAATAGAAATTTAACTTTGCAACTGGTCACACTTTGACTGGGAGAATGAACCAGGTATCTCCAGAGGTTCCTTTTAAATTATTTTATGGCTTTATGACTTGCATCACACTGAACACTGAAAAATAAGGTCCAAGACATAATGTTTCTCCCAGAACCTGCAGCATATCAAATCTAGGAATTGCATGCAGCCTTAATTCACTTATCCACTGACAGCTGAAAGAGGCAGCTTCCCACTGGGCTTGCCAGGTACCTAAGCAGTAGCAATTAGTCAAACAGTTCACTAATAAAGTACACTGGTTGCAAGATACTCCCATACATGACTCCAGAGTAGATGTAGAATGAATAATTTCTTGCTACATATAAAACTCCATAGGATGGCTTGGGATATGAAAAGGTAAGTATTAAATATCTAAGAATATTATCCATCAACCAAAAAATTCAAAAGCAGCTGGTTTCATTTCTTCTATAATCTACCAAGGACAGCGATGGTAATTTTACAAGTTACTGCAATTTTTTTAAGCTTACTACTGAGATACTACCCACTAGCATTTTGTGAGGACCATTGAGAAAACATGCACAAGCACTACATCCATTGTGAGGCCCCAGCCTGTGAACTCCAACTTTTCATTCCTTATGCTGCCTCAGAATACATGTTCAGGGCTCAGAAGGTCAATTGAGAATTTCTTCAACAGAACAGGATTTTCAATAATTTCAATGTCAGTTGCACTCTGCCCCATCTCTCTACTTTTCACCAGCAGATGAGGCATAAGGATGGAGCAGAACCTTTGCAAGCATCAGTTAGTGTAAAGTCCCTCAAAGACATTGGAGACAGAGCTACCCCATGATTTCTCTTAGCTCAGGACTGAGGCAACCTAATGATCAAGCAACCAAAACAAGTTTCTTAAGTCTTCTTTCTTACTGCATACTAATATTTTTGGAAGGGAAGAAATTTGCCTTCCAGAATGCTCAATAGGACCTAGCTATTCAAAACTCCTCATTCCACAGATCAGCCAGATTTCACCATGCCATCAGTCCTACGGCTATATTTCTAAATTCCCTCCCTTAGAAATGCAGCCCATGGCCTCCTACCACTTTACTGGAGGTAAGCTCTGTGACAGGAAGCTATGTGGCACTGCAGACACAACCCCTCAGAGCAGAGATGAAAGATGGTCTCCTGACTCCCTGAGCACCCACATACACACAGACAGGTCCAGCACAGGAGCTCAGATATATTCAGACCAACTCCCTCTATATCACTGTTGGAGCACTGTGTGTGCCCCAGCCTTGTCCCTCTCATCACTCATTATAGCTGAGCCATAGCAGGAAGAATATAGACGACACATTTCCTTTGATGTTGCTTCTTCTGGGTGGAAGACAAGACAGGACTATTCTTCTATAAGCATATATCTTATTCCAGGTTTCCCCAGCCTTGAATTTTCCTGAAGCTGACGTTTTAGACTGGCACCAGATAGCAACAGACAACCTCAGGTGTGTATCTACAATATTTCTGGTTAGTGACACTATGTTATATCTGCACTGAAAAGAATAATCTATAAATTAAACCAGAAACAATTTAAATCACCCACATATCTAACTTAAAACCCAGGTCCAGTAGATGCAAAAAAAACCCACACCAAACCAAAAAAAACCCAAAAAAACAAGAGCCATTTAAAATAGTATATTTGAGAATAAGTAAGGAAAAATTCCTCATTGTGGATGACGGAAAGCTTTTACAGAATATTCAAACATTTTTGCTCTTTAAGATTATCTTCAGCCAAATGGAAGAGTAATTCACAGTACTCTGCATGTCTAGCCAATGTGTCCTCTGAGTTATCTTCTCCAGAGACCAATCAAGAGAGACAGACTACCACTCATAACAATTTCCCCTTTCATATCTCACTTTCCAATGCCCAAAAAGAAGTGGAAAAAAGGTAATGATCTTTCTAAATGTGGTTATAAGTGGCATATATTTATTGCTCCAAAACAAATGATCAAGGACAAAAAAGGAAACAATTAATTAAAAATATAAACAATCTTGGCTAGTAATGTTCAAGAGAACTGTAGCAACTTTAAAGTGAAAATGGGGAATATCTATTTTCATCAATAAAGAACACAAATGGATGTCCAACTGTGAATATATTTTCACTTCTCTCTCTTCAGCAAAATTCTTAGGTAGGCACATAATAGCTCTATTGAATATGAATATACTTAAACATGAGCTTGAGAGCATGGACAAAAACATAAGCAAAGTCTGGAAAATAATAAATCTCTATTACAGATAAAAGAGACACAGGACTTCAGCAAACCTTTAACACAGTTGGCTCACAGACTCATTCTCATTCTTTTTGACTCAAGATTCTTCATTGTGTAATTCAAGCTGATAATGATTAATTGGCCAGAATCACCACTTTCAAAGAGAAAGGTCCTGCAGAACTCTGTGATATACATAGTCATGCCAAATTCTTGCCAAGTCATCAGTTTTGTGGCCAGGAGGAGGGAGCATAGTGAACTGGGAAAGAAAGACTTGGGGGAGGCAGTGGAGAGAAGGAGTCCACTTGCATTCCCGTAACTGATGGCTCTGCTGACTGTATGTATAATTCAGGATACCCCTCTAGTCCATCTAAGCTGAGTTGTTCATCACATTGAAAGGGAAAACTGTCAGGAAGCTCTGGGCTGTGCTTAGCAGGTATTGGAGCAAAGGTATTGGGTTACTCCTTGTTGAAGAACTTAACCAGTAAGTGTGTTCTTCCTGAAAAAGATGGGATGGGACAAGAGGGAGAAAATAAAACCCTCCTCCTTTCTATTACATAACAGTGAAAGCAACCCACTTCCTCTGCCAGGAACTGAGGCACCATTACCAGGAGGAAAAAGGAAACTCCTTAGCATGGGAGGAGGGACAAGTGAATTGCAGTGCTCTTGTTTTTTTTTTTTACCCAAATACATGACCATTCTGAGACTTGAGAATTTACTTGGCTCTTCAGTAGAACACAGATAGGCTGATTCTTAAAATACTGCCTGAATACCAGAGTTTTACAAAGGCAACCTAATGCTGCCTACAATCAAGACTGTCAATTCATGCACATTTTATAAATACAGCCTCAAAGCTCTAAGTTTTGGGGAAAGAACATGAAGAGGTGCCTCCATGAGAGCCAGCACCATGGCAGATCTCTTCTAGAATGCTGTGTGGGGTGGCTGAAAGGGGATGATGGCCTTACAAAGGTCACAACCCCAGTAAGAGGGGGTTGTGCTCACCCCCACTTCTCTGGAAAAGCAGCAGAATGACAGCTACTTCTGGCAAGTGTTTACAGCATGTCAACCTCACTGCTCACCAAAGGCTATGAAAACCTCACTGGCTGGTTTAGGATTTTATGCATACTGTGTCATATATACCATGAAACTAAATACAAGAACATGTGCAAGGGGGATGAGCTCATGGCTGAATTTTACTATGCTTGCACAGGTTTTAACAACAGTCTAGATATATTGCTGCACAAACTCCTTCATTTAGGAAGGATCTACCACTACAATCCTCCAACCAGAATCTGCATTCATTATAAATTCAGTATTCAAAATACATGAAATTTCATCTACACAATTTATTTTTACTGGATGGGGCTGCTGGAAAGCAGACTACATGAGCACATCCAAGATTAGCAACTCTTAACTCTGAAAGCTATTCTTTAAAAAAAAAGTGACCTTTGAAAACCTGGGGATAACAGAAAGGAATTTGAGTTCCAGAAGGCCAATTAGTTTGTATTCAAAGCTGAAATGACTTGCATAAGCACATCAGGAGAAACCTAGCATTACTATAGTAAACACAAAAGGTACCAAAGCCAAGGATTAAGAGGAATTCTGTCACTTTTTAGAGGAATTAACAGCAGAACAACAATGATAATACTCCCTTTTTACAAGGAGTCACATGAAAAAGACAAGGGATAATGGGTTTGAGTTACTTCTGGGGAGTTTCTGATTAGAAAGTAGAGGAAATTTTTCACAATGAAGACAATCAGCCATTGGAATAATCCCCTCAGAGGAAATGGAGGATTCCCCAACATTGCACATTTTTAAAATTTGTCTGGAGAGGGCACTAGACCATCCTAGACCATGATTTTGCCAAGAAAAGTTGATGAGAGGCTCTTTGAGCTCCCTTTTAACATGGTATTCTATGATTGTATTAACTCTTACAGAAATAGATCTAATGCTATTTAGGAGTCTGTCATGAAATTGAAAAGACAACATTTGTCTTGAAATGATATTATCAATGTATGTGTTTTGATGTCTTTCCCAGTCATGCTTTCCTAATATAACTTTTGCTAAAATAAGGCTCATGAGCCTTTCTCTGACATATATTGATGTGTCCTCACACAGAAATCAGAACTATAGCTATGGGAATATTTCCACAGAGCACTGAAATGTTGGGGAAAAATCAAAAAGAAATAATTTTTTTTCCAAGCAGACAAAGAAAGGGATGTACTTCTCCCCTTGGTATTTATTAAAATTTTACTATTTTCCTGTAACATGGATATTTATTCTGAGGACAATATTTACAATCAATGAATTTCTGAGCCAATATAAAATGAGTTAATCAAACCCATGCAAAAATATAATGGGCTGCCTCATTTTACAAAACCACAATCTAAAATCAATCATCCAAAAGGTTCCTCACTGCTTATTAATTCAAAAGAGTCATTAGGTTGTTTAGAGTATTAAACATCGTTTCTGCTATGACAGACCTTTGCAAAGTTGATTTTCTAAGTGACCAGGTTTAAGACTGCTACATTTTAATGCACTAGAAAGCAAGTCACTAACAGTCCATGCTGGGCTCACTCCCAAGAAACAACAATTTCCAACTAAGAGAGGATAAACACCATGCAATCCAAATACAGCTGCACAGAACACTAGCAAGGCCATGCAGAGCTGACATACAGTCAGAAAGTTATTGAAGAATACACACGTGGAGTCATACAAAGAAGTCATCCAGGTTGGTGTAGTAAAGCTAGGTATTTGTGGAAGATTAAGAGGCAAACTTGGAACTTTTGGAAGAGCTACATTAGGAAGACTGTTGGTGATGCTCCTGTGAAGAAATAAACAATGTAGGAATACAATAAAAAATAGAATATTTAGAGGACAACAGGGGAGAACCCCTTATTAGACAGGAAGCTATAAGCAGGTCCTTTGTTCAGATTTTGTAAAAAGCACTTACTTGACAGGTTGCCATGACTCTTGTTCAAGACCTCTGTGAATGGACTGGGCAATTGATGATTCCATGAGATCAATGTAGCGGACGACCATGGGAACAAAAATTTCTTGCAAGTGTTTGTGAAACTTTCCATTGCACAAAAGTGCTTTAAAAAACAAACAAGAAACAAAAAAGTCAGATCTTTTGTTACAGGAAGAAGTGTATCTTAAAATGTTTTAGTACACAAAGGCATTACAAGAATAAGATCTAGCTTTGTAGGAAATAAGAGTTCAGAAAAGATAAATAAAGTGTTCCATTAGGATGGTGTAGTACATTTCAAACTGTCAGTGTAATGAAAAGTAGGTACATACAGAAATTCTTTATTGAACCAGAACCTTTTTGTATCTTCTTAAAATTAATAATATGCTTTGCTGAATCTAAACATTAGCAATTTTGTTAATTACTTCTACACCAAGACAGGACAAAAATACCTGAACTAAGAAAAAAAAGTATTTGAATGCCATTCATAAGCTGTAGAATATCACCTACTTCACAGATGGGACTTAGTACATGAAAAACTGCATACACATGCAAACTGAACATGCTCAAAATCTGAAAATTAGTTTGCCATCACCCCTCCTTGTCCCTGTATTTGCTGAAGTGCTCTCTCAGCAAATGCTAACTCTTAGCACACTAATGTCCTGTCCACCAAAAGAATATATGTTTCATGTTTTGAATGTGTCTGTGTTCACCCTTTACTCTAGCACTGTTATAAGAACCTATGAGAGTATTCCCATGTGCATATGAAAATAATAGAAGCTCAGCCACAGAGAAAAATCTTCATGACTTTGGCAACCTTTGTTTTCTCTTGTCCGTGTTCTGTTGCTTTAAATTCTTTTGTGGGTTTCTCCTCCCACTTATTCCAGCCTTATAGAGGCTTCTTGTATAATTGGATGGGCACCAAAACCACACTTTGAGGAGGCTTCCTCCTCTTCCTAAGAAGAAAAGCGTGGATCACAGAGCTCACCATGGACACCATCCTTTAAAATTACATTCCCTTTTGTTCTACTATCAATGCCACTCCATGTCTAACATGTCAAAATAATTTCTAAAACTTCCAGAAACTACTTTGCCTTCCATTCCTGAATGATGTCCAGCCCAAACTGAACATGGAGAGATGGAGACTATGGGGAAAATGTGCCATCAAGTTTCTGTCCCCTATTGCTACTTGTACTGCAAGGAAAGGCCCTTGTTGCTGAATGTTTGGACACCATTTTACTTTTTTCCTTCAATAAAATGATCTGAAAGCAAAAAATAATTTTCTTGAAAACATCTTTGTAGAGTAATAGGAAATATTGTATCAATCACCTTTACCTGAGGAAACAATATTATGTGATCAGCTCTCTGGTTTTGATAATTGCCTATCTTGCTAAGAATTTTCAAGCTTTCAGCTAATTTTCAACCACTTTAGACACAGGGCTGGAGATATCAGATACATGAAGTTTTATAAAAACAGGCAGCTAGGTAGCAGGCAGAGATTATTAGGGTTTCCACTGAGAAAAAGGCAGAGGTGTAGGATCATCTCTTTATTAAACACTTGAGAATCCACCCTTGAGAGTACCTGTGAGTCCATTACAAACATGATCCATTATTTACACTGCTCCAAAGAATTGTTAACTAGTTAGTTCTGGCTTATTATTTATATATCAGGAATTCAAAACAGTGTAATTTTACTCTGTTTATAAATGTTTTATATATCTTAAAACTACAGCACATTTCACCAGCAACAAAAATGACTGAGGAGGATTTGGGTATTACAAAGGCTGCACAGTAAACAGCTGATGAGCACTGCCTTTGAGAAACAAAAGGTTGCTGGTATCCATTTGCATTAGACTGAGTTTTCAAGGCAACTTTGAGCTGAAAAATAACAGCAAGAATACAACTGTGCCAATTAAATCAATCTTGCTGCTTTATAGTGAACCAGTGAAGAACTGTAATTAATCAGGCAATCACAGTTACTTGAAGGGATAAGCTTGTAGTTTAGTGTTTTCTGAGCACACTGCAGAAATGCTCTGCTACAAGCACTGCTCTGGGAATTACAGTAATGAAGCCTCATGGGCAGGAAGGTGACTTGTTATTTCAAAGCCAGCATGAAATTTTAAGAAGTCAGAAGCAATAAAGGTGCTCAACTTCAAAAGCTGAATCATTTTCCTACCATTGTGACACCAGTCTTTACAGGGAAGTGAAATTTTCCAAAATTAAACCAAGACTTACACTTCACCTGCACGGAATTGCCCCTGTATGTGGGTACACACCCACAAGAGAACTGTCTTGGATCAACAGCTCCATGAGCATTCTGTTTTCCCAGGGTTCAGGACTTGGCAGCTCTGATTTACCCATCTGCAGATCTCCACCAAGGATTCATGCAGGGCAGGGAAAGATCTCAGAGCACAGAGATAAATTATATAGCTGAGTATCATCATCACACTCATGGCACTCTACCCTATGATTAAAACTGATCTTGCCAAAAGGTACCACCTGTGCATCAAAGCAGATGGGAAACAAGAGATCCTTGAGGAAATGCCACTCTCCAGACCCCTCAACTACTTGTCTTCAAAGCTATGTGGCTTAATTCTCCATTGTCTTTTAAATATAGACACCCCACACCTTTTTTATATGAGCCATCATATGAGCCATGCATATTCACACAAGCAACAATAAAATGAAAGCCTATGCCAGAGCAAGGCAATGCACAGGCAATATTTAAGGAAAACACATTATGGGAATAGAAACAGAAACCTGAACTAGACATTCTTGAAATATTGATGTTGAAGAAGAAAATTATTACATTTTTTTCATATTAGGAAATACATTAGCTGAAATATATTAAAACATGACAAGAAAATATCAGAGATGAATCTAAAGTCTACTTATTCAGTACTGGAATGAGGTTTCATCTCTAACAGAAGGAAATGAATCTGCTGTGCCTGTGTATCACAGAAGCTTCTGTTGCTTTTACTAATACAGGCACATCTCAGGAGCTTTCCTGGAGTCAGCATGTCATGCTGTCCTCAAGAGCTTCTGTAGAATCAAAGGCAGGCAAGCATGACACAGATTAACATGAGTCTCCTTTCCCTTGACAAAACTAGCACTCTGTCAGAGTCTGTAACTATCCCGTGCTTAATCAGATTCTACTGAAAAGATAACTTGAATTTTCTGGAATATTTTTAAATCCAAAATAAGAAAGAGTATATTTCAAGAAGGAAATATCCTTGAGGGCCCAGATTATACTTCTACCAATTGAAACTCAACCAATGACATGTGAAAAGAAAGTTTATATTCCTGTTCATTTGCTGTTTATATTCTTCCCCCACAGTGAATTTCCTAATCAGCTAGTTAAATTGCAGTAAAAATTGCAAGTGTCTCAATTTATATGGAAATCATCTTGTATTTTTACATATAAGACGTATTTTAAAAGTGAAATTTGCAGGTTTGCTTTGTGAAAGTCAGGTAAAAATTCCTTTGAACTTTACAAGATAGAGTGACATAAACAGGTTATAGCACAATTTACCTTTGTGTAAAAGTCCCATTAGGAAAAATGATTATTGGATATTCTGGAAAGGAATAATACAGCTGGAGTTAACTCTCAGTAACAGTAACCAAGACATGTAGCTGTTATCTGAAGGCAGGTTATGATTTCAAAGCAGTTCCCTGATCTGAGAAAAGATACCCTCTACAATGAATGAGAAGTGTAAGGTTTGAGGTGTTGGGGTGGGTATACAGTTTGCTCTGATTACCTTAAATCCAAGTTGTTTTCTAACTCTACCCTCTAGTTTAAGATAGGGTGCAATGTTATACATAAATTCTAGTCCAAAAGGGGTACACAGTCTGCAACAAAGCAGGAAGGTGATGATTCTGTCTTTGGTGGTGCTTGCCACTCTGCCACTAGTAACAATAGTGGAAAAAAATGTATCAGAGAATTCCTGTTTGAAGTCAATAACCATAATTATGGCAATGGCTTTTAAAAGGCTAACACTCAACATGTTGCTTTTTCTAAATCAGCTTCATCAGACTCTGCCCTTTAGAGCAGACTGTGGCAGAGTTAGGGCAGGCGCACAGACATTCCACTGAGTAATACTTGAAGGAGAATGAAGATTATGGGTCACCTTTATAAAGCTCCTGGTTTTGACTGGTTCATGCCAAGGTTGCAATGCAATAATGCTGAGCAATAGCACAGGACAAAGCATCAGTAAGTGACACTTGCAGAGAAAACTTGGAAAGAAAATGATCAGAATACTGAATATAGAGTTGGAAAACCTCTATAACATGCAAAATATGTAGAGGCTTCATCTAACTAGGCATATGCCACTAAAAGATATCTCTAACACCACGTTAAATGAAGAGGCAATAATATGTCTGTCTTTTGGGCACTAAAAACCAGATTAATCTGAATAAATAAACAACTACAGAATGTAAACTGCCCTCTAAAGCAGGCCCCTTCAAACATAATTTATAGGCTCTGTGGAGAAAAAGTAACATGGTCATTACAGAAAATAAGACACAATTCTGGACAACTATGTTCTTCTTCCCTTTATGAATATCTCATTTCGGAAAAAATAATTTTGCTGTCCTAGAGAGATGCTGAGTATTGTTATCACTGTACAGTCTGCAAAGCTTCACAGAGTCAGGCATAATTGTGGGTGGACAATAGCCACTCTGGAGATCATTAAAATGTATACTATAAAGGCAGCTATGATCTTTTTTTAAAATATTTACAATTTGAAAAAAACACAAGAAATTTATCTTCAATCTGTTATTCATCTCCACAGTGAATAAAATTTTTAATTCACTTTTTTTAGTTAGCAGAGAGATGTTAGATGTTAGCAGTTAGATGTTCTCATGAGAGCTGTTCTCTTAAATATTTTAAAAGATGGGGAAGATCATCCTCCTCCCCCCCTCAGTTTTTTAAAGTTTTTCAGTTAGACTAAATGGGAATGCAATCACTGATGTACTCTTCCTTGTGGAACAAGATCAGAAGAAATGGAGAGTCTTAAGGTGACACAAAATGGAGTCCTTCATGAAAGAAATCAGAAGCTTCAGTCAGGACTTCCCTATCCTCCCCTCTGCTCATAAAAAATAATACACCATATTGGAGAATGCATTTTTTCTCATTGTTAATTGGATGTTGACTTTGAAGTATTTGCCTTGAATCTTGTACAATGCTTTTTACACTGTGTAAAACAGCACCTTCACTATTATTTGAATATGAATTTTCATTATCTCAGAGGTTTTTTTTTATTATACTTCAGTTATGTAGTCACAAAAATAGTTTCACAGGCAAGTTTTCTTTAATTCTGTAAATGTAAGATTGTTTCTTTATTGTTAGGAGTTCTCTCATGTCAGGTTTATGTGAAAACTGATTCATGCACCAAAGATTTAGAGCTCATTTAATGCTCTCAAGATAGAATAACATGCAGGTGTCAGTCCTCCAAATTTCAGTGAAGATTAACCTAATATGCAATATGGTGACCTAACTGTTCTTCATTTGAAAAAAGTCTGAAAAGTAATCTCTGATATAGCCAGAGAGTGAGAATAACCCAGTGGGATTTCCACCTCTTCATTTCCTAATGAGTTTTTTGATAATGAGAGGTGACTTTGCCAGTCACTGTGGGCTCTATTATGGCTAATTTACTCCACTTCACTCTCCTTGTTAATTATTAACACTAGCCTTTTTATCCTCATGAGACCACATTCCAGTTTTTTCCCTTTTTAGATTTTTTTTTCCTAAATATGTCTTTATGAAGGTGATAGTTTTCAGGAAAAGATTTTCACTTAGGGTAAAGTCAGAATTATTTATTTTACCTTGGAAGACTGTAAAATTTATTATATAAGCATGGGCATGGGAGCTCTTGCTAATGCTTTTAATGCAGTTAAAAGGTGAAAAGGCTGTTAATTAAAGAATAAGCACTGAGGTATGTTCCACTTGGGAATCACTTCTTGGTAGAATGGTCACTTGCCCCTTGCTAACATGTCCACTGATTAATAGGGGACTAATTTCCATGGTTTCTTTCCAGTAGTTCTGGAAAAAGAAAAAGTGTGTAATTTTCCAGATGGTTTTCACCTGCCAGAAACTGTCATTTAATATATCTATTACCATTAGGGAATTACTGAAATTGGTATACAGGTGTGATATTTCATACAACAGTTGTTTCATGTGCTTCAGTTAAAGTTTAAAAGTTTAGTTAAAGTTTATATTTGTAATAGTTGCTTTAACATGGAAGTTTTCATAAAATGTCTTTCTTAAGCCTATTCTAGTAATTTACCTTATTATCCAATAATCTTTTAAGGAAAGAAAAACCAGCAGCCTATTAGCAATCTCTTGCATGTGAGGACAGCCCTGTTTATTTTTAACACTTCTCTCAAGTTGGAACCAAAGCTCAAAGGAACACAAATGACACAGCAATAAAGTTAAAACTGGTGTCACAAATCCTTCTTGTAAGACTACTTTAAAATACCTACACAGTTTTCAGAAACCAAAGAATTGTCTTAGAAACCAAAGAATTCTTACTAAAGAATTGTAACATCACAACTAGGGATGTGCTTCCTAAACTGAAAATGTATGATGGTAGGAAAATAGGCTGAATATCCTACCTGATTATGGGCTTCAGATTTTTAATCTGGAGTTTAAATGATTGCAGACCCCTTAGAGTTGTGCACAATCCACCTTTTGGGAGTGCAGCTCTTCAGAGATCTGCGGCAAGATTGAAATATTCCTGCATCCTTTTCAGCAACCTTCTCAATTGCCATCATGGCAATTTTAATAAGTTTCTGAAGTTGCAGTTTGCCCAAGAAAGGATCCAAACAGAAAATTTCTTGTGTGTATTTTATTCCATTCATGCTAACACTACTATACCTTTTATAGACATAACTAGTGTGAAAGTAGTTCAGAAGGCTTAGAAGGAAATATAAACTACAACTTTATTTAAGCAATATAGATTAAATGCAAACTATCAATACCTCTTACACTACTTCTACATATTTGATTCAAAACTGAGTAATTTGAGAATACCAAGTGGTTAATGCACTGCCAGAATAAGGATTGAAATAGTGCAAGGATAGAGAGAAACTGCTCAGCTTGCAGGAAATGCAACACCAGGACACGTATCATAAAAACAGGCACTGTCACTTTTATTTTGAGTATTATCCTGTTTAGAAACACATTTCTAAGGTGTGGGTACATTGAAAAATCTTACACTAACAGTATGTAAAAAAAAATGAAGATCTTACTGTCATTTCTGAGGGCATTATTCAGCAGCTGGAAAAGTGGGAAGCTGTCCCAGGAGTCTTGTGGCTGTGCCTCAAGTGCTGAATCCATGTCAACAGAATACAGAGACAAAAACTTCTCTGCATGCTCAGCCAACAATTCTGGCCACCAAGCAAATGCCTGCAAACATGACAAAACAGAATTACTAAACATAAGCCACAGCCAAGAGATGTGTTCTGTCTACGGCAGAACACATCTGAGTGTGTCACGTCATGTCCTGTCTCATTTGGGGAGGAAGAATGAGCCAAGTGAAAAATGTGAAAATATTTTATAAAACTTTGCATCAAAGAAAAAATAAGAAGTCAAACAGATTATTGTGGGAAAGGTGATATGATCAGAATAACAATATAACACCAAAAAATCAAAAAAGGCAGTATAAATGCTGTTTTTCCAGAGAGCAAATAAAAGCATGAAGGCCTTACCCTTGAAAAAATGACTGTATATGTTTCTTTTGATTTCATTAAATTCTAGAGCAGATTTATTTATTTTTAAAATAAATCTCTGTGCATACATTTTACATTCATCTGGTAATCAAAAAGGATGGTTTATTGTGAAATTTTATTCCTTGAAGTCTGAAGGGGTTTTTAACAGCTAGAGAGTGATTTTAATTCCTATTTTTGCCTTAAAGATATCAGCTTCTTCTGAGGAAGACATCCAGTTTTCTTTGTGCAAATGCTATAAATCTTTAGAAGTTCACTAATGTCTGCACTCATTTTCAGTAACTTAACATGCTGGAACTCTTTTCTCTGTCAAAAATTTATATTCTTAGGCAATCCTTAAAGAAGAGGTCTGTGAAAAATATCATCAGCAAGTAAAGCCAGTTCTTCATTAAAGACATATAACTATTGTACCTTTTTACCAGCACATAAAGCACATAAACCTTAAATGCCAGTATTGCAGCTGAGCATTGGATCAGGGGGAGCTCTGTGATCCTGGAGTTAAAGATGAAGGTGGAAGGAGTTTATGAATCAGGATGAACATTGAATCCTGCTGAGAGTGTTTTGCTCAGGGTTTATAAGAACATATCACAGTGAGAAATGCCTACACATGCAACACAGGAAGATGTCATTGCTTTCAAACTTATGACACTCATTTTGAATATCTAATTTTGGATATTTTTGAGTTGCCAGCATGGAACATATGTAGCTTGATCTACACAAGAGCTGTGGATCCGCCCAGCTTCAAACAAATTCAGAGAAATCATCACTTGCAGTTATGAAATGCAGGTCCTGGGTGGTGTAGACTTATGTGGTCAGGTCTGAAAGGCATCAAATAAAAGACAGCTTCTGTAAAGTGGTCTACAAATGTGTTTTTGCATCATGGACTTTCTGATGACTGCCTGTAGTTCTTTCTGACCTGGGGCAAATGGAGAAATGATGAATTGGCAAAAGGTTTTAAAGAAATGCTGAGCATCTCCTGCTATTACTGAGAAGCACTTTGTGTGTTCCAGTGGTAGGACTGAAGGATGACAACTGGCACCACAGTGAGGAGGAGAGATGAGGCTTCAAAATCTTGGCAAGAGTTTGTAATGGAGTCTTTCAGTTTCATCAAACAGGAAGAAATTTCTTATTAATGAACCTGTTGAAGTAGGAGTTAATTAAAGTAACAGGCTCCTCACTCTAGAAAATAACTACATGAAAATAAAAAAGTTATATAGGCACCAAGAGGGGACAAGGAAGCAAAACTCTTTTCAGAAAATATTGCCAAAATTTCAAAACAAAGCCAAACCAAAACTAGAAAATGAGCACATTTTCTCTCCATTTTCTTCCTTGTTGTAAATGACACTTCGAACCCAGACAGAAATTCTTCTGACTCTCTCTCAAGAGCTATGTATCATTGCAAGAGAGAAGAATAGAAAAAAAAAAAGTTAAAGCTAAATGTAACAGCACAGTTGCTATGGATAATAATAGGCTAAAAGCAATTAGCAATGGGTGACACACATTCTAGGAGAACAGAAACAATGCCTGGAATAAAGGAAGAATGGAGTTCTTAGAAGTGACATAAATGTGGCTATGCAACACCAGAAATCATCACAACAGTTTATGCTACATGTTCAATGCACAGTTCCATGCTATGAGCAGAGCAAAACAATGCTTAGTTCATCAGGAATCACATACCTCTCTTCCCTTTGAGAATCCCCGAAATTTGTAAATGTTATGAATTAAAAAAAAAGAAAAAAAAAATCTAGTATTAAAAAATGTAATATATTATTTTACAGATTACTGATCCTATTTGTTAACTGTAGCATCAAACTGAACATTTGCCTAACATTATGATGTGAAGTCGCCACACTCAACAATCTTTTTTGAGTAGGGAATGTAGAATTTGCCATTTTTTTCCTCAGATATATTTTAATACTGAAATTCTGTATGCCCTATAAATTTCAGTGAAATTGAACACATATTACATGAATGAAGGAAGGGGAAAAATAACATAACATTATCTTTTTTCTTTTCAGGGTACCTTAGATTAGACTGCAAACTTTTGCTGAATAAATTTTTTTGAAGGCACATGCAATATACTTATCCTTCTGAAAAACACCACATCTCTGACTGCAAATAAGTAGTATAGAATGCAATCTTTGAACAGAGATCCTTAATCATATATGTATGATTTGATTTGGGTTTTGTTCCTGTGTTCTTTTCCACAGAAGTCCAATTTTCTTACAGTCATGCAGGTCCTCAAAAGACAAAGACCACAATATATACATTTTATTAAGTAATCATTACTCTCTAACACAGTGGTAACAGTAGTGTGGAACAGGACCTCCAGGGAATTAATTTCAAATCATCAAAACAGCTGTTTCTTCAGTATATGATAAAACATCTATAACAAGTTCACACATGACAGATGTAAGCTAAAAACCAGATTCCATAGTGTGATATAAAACCAGATGTTTTGAATGATCATATTTTATAACTATATATACTGGATGATGTTTATCCATTTGCATATTTTCGAAAAAAATATTTATTGAGTTTTTTGAGAACATTTTAAAAACAATTTCCTGAACCTTAGAAAACTGTATTTATTAATTAAGTTTCAATAATATATACAGGTGTATCTGGCCAAGTTAATTTTTGTAATTCCTTGACACAAGAGCTGCTAGAATTCTAGCTATTATGGTTTCAGTATCAGGAAGCAAAAGATGTGAAAGTTGAGAAACATGAAATTGTTTTATTTCATTTTTTCTACCTTACAATGCCATTTTTAAAAGCACAAGTTTAAGAGCATACTTTTCCAATCAACGGAAGAGCAATGGGAATGAGATTATTATACCTAGCATTATTTCCTTACACATATTCTAGATCTATACAGCATGATGAAAACCAGCATTCAGTTATATTTTTTC
Source organism: Motacilla alba alba (assembly GCF_015832195.1). Taxonomy (NCBI): domain Eukaryota; kingdom Metazoa; phylum Chordata; class Aves; order Passeriformes; family Motacillidae; genus Motacilla; species Motacilla alba. The sequence goes on along the minus strand of NC_052031.1, from coordinate 22,060,872 downwards.
TATTCTGAACATCAGGTGAAAAGTTGGAAGGAAAAACTGTATAAGGCTATGAACGTTTTCCATACCATTTTAGCACCTCCAGCACAAAGATGCTTTCTCTTTTTTATGCTCTTTAATTTTCGTTTCTAAACCTACAGTTCATTCAAGTGAATTGAAGTAGAGTTTTATTTCACTTCACTTTACATAAGCTTCAAGTCTCTTATTCCTCTGTAAATGTGAACTGCCTTAAACATATGTCAGAAAGGAAAAGTGAAATGTTTCTTGACAGACTTGCTTCGCATCAGAGGAGAGAAAATCCAGGAATAAACCGTTCTCTACCGCAAATGCAATTACAGCCTCACCTCTGAATGATGCTCTTCATTTTGCTGCAATACTTCGATACAGAGTTCTGCAAGGTGAAGAACCTCTTCCAGTTTTCTTGCAGGTGTTGCTTGATTCATAGTCTCTATGAATATAAAACGTAAACCAAAATTGTTTTAGTTACAAATATGATTTACAGTAAGAGAAAATTATGTCAGAAACTAATGGGAATGATGCAAACTGATAAAATTCTAAAGTAAAAGAAATTTCAAGTATTAAGGATAATGATTTAATACACATAAACAGAGTTGAATGTCCAGATTACTAAAAAGGGAAAATAACTCACAAGAGCATCAGTGGTCACTGTAAACATGATCTGATTTAATTTGAGAAATAACAGGTGCATCACTATATTAGATGCTCAACTTTTGCAATAAGAAGTTCTTTTTCTCTTCAAGGCCATATATGCAAAGACAGCAGATAGTGGAGACCTTTTTTGTTATTGTCAGTACTATGTCTTCTCACCAGCTGACTCATTACTGTCATCAGCAAAATTCATACCTTTTGCAGCAGTCAAAAGTTCCAAATGTTTAATCAAAAAAATTCAATTTTAAGCATATTTAAAAATAAGAAAAATGCAAACCAGAATAATTAATACAACTAATTTCTAGTAACTAATTATTCAAATAACTAATTTTCTACCTGCTGTTCATCAGTAACGGTGAATCTGAATTCTTTTCAATACCATAGTGAAAAATAGCATTATGCAATAAGGATCTTATAACAGAATTAACACAAGCTGACTAAAAATTCCACCTAAAAGAAGTACAAATGCAAAAGTTACAAATTACATGAGGCTCACTTATTCTGCCCAGAAGACTTCAAAAAGAAGGGAAACAACAAAGGTAAACCAAATGTAACTAAAATACTTACAGGGAAATTAAACAACAATTAGCTTGCAATTAAAAAAATCATAGCACTAGATTTCAGGAAGAATCACAGGAGATTAGGGAAGAGTCCAACAGAATTTTTTACAAACATTTCAATCAGTAAAAGTAACTTGTCTGACTACATAATCAGCACTGTTAGGGATAACTTCAGCATGAGAAGCTATTAGAGCTTGTTTACTTAGAAAAGCTCTTGTTGCTAAGCATAAATGTATGGTCACATTAACCAGGTTTGCAGAGAACTCATAAAGCTGATAACAAGGTCAGTGAGGGTTTCAGTAATTCCATTTCCTTATTTTTTGTGCAAGTTTATGGATCACATGGATAGCAAATCATGTGAATACACATCTTCATATGCAGAAAATTCTGTGACATTTCCGTTCCACTTTGCATTCATCATTACACAGACCATTAGCAGATTATTGAAACAATTCACATAATCTCCTTGGTCTTGGTAAGAATATCAATCTGCATGCAGCAAATATTTTTAACACTTGACATTTCTAGCAAGTCAGAGCAACATTCCAGACATTTTAAAGGCAGGTGACCTTGTCCAGTTCTCTAGCACTAACACATTAATGCATATTACAGCAATGAAATATAGAGCTTTGATGCAACTTTTGAAGAAACACTGGATTAGAATCTCCAGCAAACATCTACTTCAAAGTGACTAATACCCCACATTGCTTTCATGCAAAAACCAAGCAGGAAAACTAGCTATTGAAGCAACTACAAAGAATGTATTCAAATCTTATTAGAAGAGACCACATAACCAGATATTTTCAAACACTTTTTTTTTCTAAAACCAGAATTTAGCTCAAGAAAGAGTTAGTGTAGGAACACAGGTCAAGCACAAAGCACACACAAGGCACAAAAATACATTCATAATGCCAAGATCACTGTTTTTAATACTGTACTGTATTGCCTTTACAATCCTTATACTGTACAATGATTATATGAATATAACAAGAAACACATTGAATCAAGAGAGATTAGCAAGGATCAGCCAAGTGCCTATTATTTGGGTTTTATATTATAAAGATTACTATTGGATTCAGACTAAACCAGTGGTTTCTACACTTATCCTGGACTGAAATTGCTCTTTCTCCCAGTGGTCAGTGTCCTCCCCTCCCTGAACACATAGCAAGTACAATTCATATAGATCATACACAACACTAGCAGTGTCACTGATGTTAATGAGTCTTAATAATAAACCAGTGGTATTAATAGAGAGCATGACTGGAACATCTGATTTCAGCATAAACAACTCATTTTATTGCAAACTCAGCCTGATCTTCATTACCTCACCACTAACCAAGTAAACAAAATAATTGCATGCATAATTGCATACATTCCTAATGAAACTAAATAAGCTGTAAAATATTCAGAAATTATATCCTAAAAGGCTCCTCTACATTATTAAGAAAGTAATTCTAATAATTATGTTGAATCTCATGGTGCATTTTTGCTCTAGAATAAATTCACTTATTCCACACTTGCAATTAGCTCAAGATGGGCTAAAAATGGCTGTTGAACAGATACCATTATCAGTAGGGAGAGCAGGAGAAAAAAAATTTACCACCTAACTGGGAGATTATCTTGCTCCACCATGGTGATAAGATCACAGTGAAGAGAAATGTGGTCTCAGGCAAGTACCAATTACATTGAACAAGGCATTAAGGAAATACAGATCTGGTCATCTGTGCTGAAGTGATGGATTTTGACCAGAAAAGGAAAGGAAAGGAGGTTTTTTTTGTTGTTGTGTTTGTCTGAAAGGCATCATAAGCCTAATAAAATGAAGGATGAAAGTGAGGATCAGGAATGTTCACACACAGGCAATGTAGGAATACAGTGTTCTCAAGGTGGAAACAGCTGGGAAGGAGAGGACCTACCTTTGATCAGGGATGATGCTGGCAGAAGAACAGATCAGTCATGACAAATGATTTAAACTAGATATTCTACAGTTTTCAGTCAGTGTGGGACTAATGTTCAGGAAGTTTTTTTCTATAGGATTAGCATGTTTAGGAGGAGAAAGAGTAAGAAAACTGAAAATACATCTTTAAGTTGAGTATGGCAGGTTTCCAATTGATGTTTCTTTGCAGGAATGACTAAAAATGTGTCCTTTACCAGAATGAATCAATTCCAATTTCATGTTTCCATAAAACTCACCATGCTATTTAGTAGTTTACACTGAAACTATTTATTACTAGCTAAATATATGCAAGTTACCCTTAATATTTCTAGCTTTTCACAATATTTTAAAAATCATTATTTTCTTAGAAGATTTGTTCATAAGAAAAGGTGGTAGTGAATTGTACTCAGTCTGTATCCTTGGACAAATCTCTCTAGTTTTTTTTTTTGTTTACTTATTTGCAGAATAAATCAGTACCTGCTATTTCTTTTGCATGACATCGATTTCTCTACATTTCACTTAAGCTTCATATAAAGCCTCCTTTTCCATGTAAGTTACCACACCACCTAGACATTTTTCTCTGTAACTAAACACCTTTCAAATGCTGGGGAATATGTCTTACGGATATCCAGCAGTTACATGTGTATTTACACAAGGGGCTATGAAGTAATTTGAGAAATAAAGAATTAATTTTACTTTTTTTTTAAAGCCAAGCAAGTAGTGTATGGGAAACATGAGTAGCAATAAATTCTTATTTGGAAGTTTTAGAACCTCCAAAACACCTGAGCCAAACACTGTGCTCGTCTTTGTAAGCATTAAGGAATTACAGGAATGGAAATCAGTGCTGTCAGTTTTCATTATATTCGTGATGTCTTCCTTCCCACAATTACTAAAGGTTGTTAAGATGTGTTTACACTGTTCAAACTAACAAGTTGCAGCAGGAGTCGAGTCAGTAAATATGCTGCTTGACATATTTTAGAAAATAAACAGAAAAAGCCATCAATCATCTGTTTCCAGCTTCACATCCTGCCAAAATGAAAAAGCAAACCAGGCTTTGCAAATAATGGATGCTTTCTCAAGTATGCATTACCAGTGAGTCACACAGGTACCCAGCAATATTGTTAAATGAGCTAAGTCAACTGAGTGAAGCACTCCTGAAATGAAAAAGTGACTGCTTCATGAACCAACGGAGCCTCGGGCCACAAGGGACTGTCAGATCATCCAGTCTCACCTCCTGCATCACACAGGTCAGGAAACTTCTCCCCAGCCCTCCTTTTCGAGACAATCAGGATGTCTAAAACCTAACAACAGTGTGTCTAAAACCTACCTTAAGCTTTCTTTCCACAAGAGAGCTGAAGACATCCTTGAAGACAAATGCACAATTCACCTCTCTCATTTTCTCCCCAGCATGTAAGCTGTTAAACACGTGTGATTAATTTCTCATTGACATTTGCTGCACACAGGAATCTGCTCATTAGAGAGGCATTTTTTTCTTGGTTATAAATACAATGCAACTAGGAGACTCCTGACTCTGGCCTGCCAGTCTCCCCCTCAGTGACACAGCATATATCCCTTACAGGTTTTCCCTGCCTCCTGTTTCATCCTTGCCCCTTTTCTTGCAACAAGCATGTCCAGAAGCAGTGTGTCAGGAAAGCCAACCTGTCTCCAGGCAGAGGTATTGGAAAAAAGGCAAGTATGCTGAGAAGCTCCCAAGCTCCCAGCCTCAGTGGGCTCACAGTAAAGCAGGACACAATGTAATTGATAATACAGACACATCACAATTTGAGCTTTATGGAGCCAACTCTGCTCCAGCAGGGCCCATTCATTTGGTCTTTTTAACATGTGAAACCTGCAAGATTGCTTGAAGGTAGTACCTTACTAAACCTGAACTGACTCTGAAGAGTTAATCCAAAACTGGTATAATCTACCCACGGGTAATTTAGATTTCACTGTGCTAAATTTGTGTGCAATTTCTCACAGAATTAATTCTGCATGAAAAAGTAAGGAGGTAGATCTGGAAGGACATTCTATATTTTTCACATAAAAAAAAAAATCCAGCCTTACACAAATAGTGGAATTTAGCTTTAATTATGAAGCTGAAACCAGTCATTCCATAATTGCTTTCTATGATTTCAACAGCATTTTAAATTCTAGGGGAAAAAAATTGAATTAATTACCATTATTAGCTAAGTACAGAAAGATTGTGAGATTTGTAAAAAGTTAGAGTTCACAACCCCTAGTCCATGACCTATCATTTTATTAAGGGTGTCATGCTCCAATACTTTCTGGTTTTTAAAATTTATCATCGTATTCAATGGAATTACCTTCATGAGGCAATCACATGTTTTTATTTTGTTTTGTCTTGTTTTCTAAAGGGACTTTGGCTCATGAAAAAGCATAAAAATAGCAAAATCAAAAAGGTAAAACCAGAAGAAAATCTCACTTTTTGCCAGCTGATCATCAAAGCATTTGATATAAGATTTTTTTGTATTCAGATTTTGGCAACACAGATACAAGCAGTTGGTATTTTCCTTCTTTTTCTCACTTCTAATTTCACTTCAAAGGGGGAAAGAACTAATATTCTCAGTACTTCCTGATACTGTAGAAGAAAACTCAGAGATAACAAATATGCCAAACTGCAAGGCTTCATGAATAAAGAGAACTGGATAGATTAATAACTCACCTATCAGATGGAGAGAAAACTGGCACTTGAAAATGCAGACTTAGTAAAAAGTATTTTTAAAAAAAAACAAGAATATTTTAAGATTCTAAATTTTGGATCCTTACTGAAAAATGAAAACAAGAAATCTAATGCTGGCAGGCAAGAGGAAGGGAAAAGAGATGTTGAGAATTATTAACCGAAACAAAATTTGAAGACATTACTAATTGAGGACATAAAATGAACAGAAAATAAAATAAAATAAAATATAACACAGATTTGCAAAGGTAGGTTGAACTAGACTTGTGCATGTCTAGATAGGATATTTTTGTATAAAAGAAATTCAGTAGATCTTATCTATTCTGACTTTAACGAAGCATTTGATACTGTGCCTCATGGGAAAACTACCAGTTAAGCTGAAGAAAATGAGGATTAAAAAAGAAACTGTGTGGGATATAAAGAAGATGCCTCAAGCGAAAGGGAATAAGCAATGCTGAGAAAGTGCAAAAAAAGGATTATTGAGAAATTCCTTGAAGATTCATCTTAGCTTCCTTAATATTTTCCCCAGAGACGTTAGAATAAATATTAGAAGCACAATGACAATGTGTAAAACATGGGAAATAGAAAGATGCAGTAACAAGAATTTGATAATTCCGAAGAATGGGAGAGAGAAACGTTTCAAAATACCTTCAAGAGTTAAAGAAGGGACAATACATTTTGACACATGAACAGCAATAAAAATTTCCTATAAACTGGGAATATGTCAGCTCAAAATGATCAAAACTCTAAGACTGGGTTGAATTAACTTTTTACAGACGGGTTGTGTGACACAAGCATGATACAGACATCAGAACCTTCCTATATCAGATGTTTCTGCTGTAACAGCACTGCTATTACTGTGCAAGGCATCTAATGGGGATGACCAATGTTCAAGAAGATGGAATGCAAACTTTAAAAGTGAAAGATTCCTGAAATGATAGAAATGAAGAACAGGCAGTTACTCTGAGAAAAGGTGATGAAAACCTAGGTTGCATGAGTACTAAACTCTTGTCTAAAAATGCATCATAGGGCATGGAGGAACTGGAGATGATGAAATGCTAATGAAGGATGGAACTATCCCTCCCTCATGTGGGATACAGACAAGGCTGGCATGCTTAAATTTGGGAACTAATTTAACGTAAGGTGATGATACACCTGTACAGCAAATAGGACTTGAAATGACATTCCTCTGGGTGAAGCAGGGGACTGAAAAGGGGAAGCACAGTGACAAAGACTTACTCAGGCCTACTGTTAAAGGAGGATGTAGGGATGTTTACAAAGGAGTATCAGGATGCAGTCTGGGGATTCTTTTACAGGTACAAAACTGAAACCAGGGATGTTTGCCCATATCCTCATTTCCATTTAGTTGCACAACAGAGATCAAGAAGGTGCTATGCTGCTGTGCAACCCACTTCTGTTTGTTCAGCGAAATGAACATGCATGGAGAGCTTTAATCAAGTCCTCTCCACGTACAATGACTCTCTCCACTTGCCTTCTCAGCTTCAATGATGTTTGTAGTGTTCTTCTTTTTTAAGCCAGAGCTTCTGAGCCTTGAGGGCATTTACATACTACTCTTCCTTTAGAAACTTGTATGTAATGAGTATGTTAATGATTGATGTCTTAAAGCCCAGCATTCTGAGTTTCTCCTGACCTTCTGTTGTATGGAGTTAACATTTATTCAGCCTTTGGCAATCTTTCTGATAGAAACAAATTTTGGCATGACAACTGATTTGTCTTTGAACAATTGTACACTCCAGAGTAACTATTTGTTACAATTTTAATGGAATTTACTCTTATTCCTTTTATTCAAACTGTTTGGTAGAAGGAGCCCAATATACTGAGTTACTACAGAATTTTAAAAACAGTGAGTTAAAAGACAACTGAACTTATAATTCAAATCTTTAGAATGTGTCTATTGCCTCAGAAATTAATATCCATGGACAATGATAAATACTGCCCTGTTTGCTTTACAGACATTTACCACTTTAATCCCTTTTATATCTGCACAGCAAGGTAATGCCCCTGTGCTGAAAAATGTATTTATGTGTAAGTTTCTGTCTTTTCTCAGGCAATACCAGCAGCAATAGCAGAATTAATTAGTCCTTAGCCATTCAGATTTCTAATAAATTTAAGAGGAAAAACCATTAATTTATGAGAAGGAATAAATAATGCATTTTATTACTCTGTGTGTATGGATGTGTATAAAACATAAGTAAAAATTAAGAAGTCTGTGTAAGGAAGGCCATCTTTTTTGAGGGAGAGAAAACAGGTGATGGAGCCATGCAAATTTCTATAGGCTCTTCACAGGAAGTATGCAAAATGCATATGAAGGATGCCGTTTGCCTCTGGCCTTAGAATCTGGCAGGTCCATTTATGTTCAACATTATCTACAGGAAGAGTTAATGTAAGTTAAATACTGAATAAGACAGGAATACATGCCATACACAAAACGATTTAAAAAGTACTTTCAGGTAGTGAAATCTCAAAGGCAGCATATGCTGAAATGAAAATGACTCATACTTAAAAAGAGATTTTCATGTATTGATGCTGTGATTCATATCCTTGAAAAATTATAAACCCTTGCTGCAAACTACCAGGACATTATTTGAAAGTTCTTAGATATACTTCAAAATTATAATAGTAGGTTTCCTGCTATTCTCTTCATAATGGTAATTACACTGACTGAGCAGATTAGCTACTCCATGAGAAATTCAACTATACATTTAATAAGGAATGTCATGCTGAACCCTGTATAATTGCCATGGCAAATGTAATTTTTGTTAAAAAAGTCTATTCTATATTCATAACAGTACAATGATGAGGGATGCTCAATAAAATGTCATCCTGACTGTAAACAAATATTTTTGATGGAAGTGCTGCTTATGCCACCATGTTTGCCACTAAGAAAGTAACCCCTGTCTTTGGGAAAACATTCAGAGACTTGTTCAGGTGAGACTGTGAAAATGAGAGCACTTGGGGAATAGACCTGGGAACCCAGCAACCACACTGCCAAGAAAGGGTTCTCAGAACAAGAAGAATTTGCATATTCACCTCTGTATTACTTAATAAGGACACTCCTGAAATTCAAGCTTCATTATCAGTATATAGTGCACAAGTTCAAGGGTAAATAACAGTTATCTAGAAATAGTTTTTCTCATTTTCCACAAAATTACAATGTATGGTATTAGGGCTAAGCACACTGTACATCAAGTTCATGATGAAATCTGTAAGAGTCCAGATAGAGACAATAACAGGAGCAGGATTTGGCCCCAAAATGTATTTGGATTCATCTCAGTGGCTTTGTCTTTTGCATCAGAGAAATATGTTCAATGCTTCACAAAATTCCAGTGGATCCATTCTTCTACTCCTTTCAATAAAATGATTTTTTTTCTGAGTTTCTGATTAATTTTCAGTTGCATTTTTAGCCAGAACTGATATTTAATTAAGCAATTAAATTATAAATGCAGCCTATAAACCTCTAGCTTCAGCTAACTCAGACAGTGAACTTACTGACTATATGTGAGAGGCTTTCCTCTCATCCATTCTCTAATCTAGTTATTTGCCAGGTCACTTAAGGGACAACTTTGCTACCCTGTGTTAAGAAGGGCTATGGTTTCTTTCAAAGCATGGAGAAACCTAATGTAAAATGATTAAAATCAGGTACAGCTATTTATTTATTTATTTATTTATGTGTCTGTAACTATGTCATCTATGCTTAATGGTTTTGGGTTTCCCACATAAAGAGCCTGAGAAGAACTAGGATTAGCAAGTGTGTGGCACAAGGAAGATTCGTACTTGAGGTGATACTCATTGTATGAAAGTGTATACATTGTATAAAAGTGCACCAGGAAGGTTTTGAAGTGCAAATGTGCAAGGAAAAAATCTCTAAAATTTGCCAAATGATTTTCAGTTCATTTCAATTAATTGTTGCTGAATTTCTAATTTCAAGAGATATTTTCTTTAATACCTAGAGGTGTAAAAATATTAAACTGAATATTTGTGCTATCTAGTTTAGGTATTTAAGGGAAGGGAAGGGAAACTGTTTTTAGGGTTTTTTGCATTTGGTTCTGTGAGATTGGCCTTGCACAGAGAAACTGCTGAAGGACCTTGAGAGCACTGGAGTCCCCTGCCTAAAGAGCCTCTCCTGTTGATGGCAGGGGTCAGTAGATCATTTCAGCAATGTGGGCTCCCACCAACTCACCCTAACTGACTGTGCCATGAATATTCACTCTACCAGTGCACTGCCTACTCTCTTCTCCAAAACTTCCAAAATATCTCCTATTTACAGGGCATTTAAAGCTTTTAAACAAAGAAGAGTGGAAGTCTTGGAAATCAGTGGAATTTTTTACTTCAGTTATGGACACAGTTGTTTAAAAAAGAAGTCTTAATAATTTACGAGTAATTTTCAAGCCCCTCATTGGCAAGGAGCTTCTCTGTGAATGACTTTCATGCAACTTTGTTATCATCACACCAAGTCTTTCTTTCCAGATGGAAAATTAGTTCATCACAAGAGTACTACCAGCTCAATGACCCTTCACATAAGTGTGTTTGATATTGTTTGTGAAACCCCAGCAGCACCACAATTTGGGTATGTATGTCAGGTAAGACAAAGCAGTGCACAGCTCTATTTCGCAGTCTAGATATGCACAATCCCTCCTATTTCTATGCAGCCAGTTCTACTCAGCTGCAAATACTACTTCAGCTGTGCTCTTTGTATGATGATTTTTAAATATTGGGATATAAGAACTCAAAACCTCCTCCCTGTATGATTGGAGAATATACACCGTATCATCATAAAATTAGGAACACAAAGAACTACCTTCCCATATAACCCTCAGCTATATCTAGAAAAAGAAATGTATCACTAAACAAAGCCAAATCAGAGAAATGTAAAACCAGTTTTACAATATTAGTTTTCCTAGCAATATCTTCTTTAATAAATTGAGCAATTCTGTTACAAAACATACCATTTTTGCAGAGGACTATGAAATTACATTTTTCTAAATGCACAAACTGTTTTTGCATTTAACAAAATTAAACTTTTCTGCATCATTTAGTTATATCCCTTTCGCTGAAAATACAACTTCATCATATTCCAAACCAAAAAGTTAGCTAAACTGCTAATAAGTAGGTACATCCTAATTAAGTATCAGTGTAAATACATGGACTAAACAACACCAAAATTAATTTTAACATTCACAAATGTTCTGGTCAGTATCTTGGTATTGTTCAAATCAAGAAAGATAGTAACAACAGACACAACACACTACATCTGTAATACATGCAGACATGCACACAAATAATCACCTGAATCCTTTTCCGCTGTTGCTAAATAAGGAAAAAATAGGGAAAGAAAAACATCATTACAGAAATACAACTCATATAATTAGAGAAGACTAAATAGCACATAAGGAGTTAATAGCTTCTTAGCATCTTGAGTACATCACACTAGTGATGGGATTTTTCATGTGAAGGAGAAATGGTGCATCTTTCTGAGTAATATATTTGCATTTACTAGCCCTTAATAGTCTTTATTTCAAGCTCAGGCACTGAGCTTGCATCCATATTGTGCATGGGAATTCAGAAACACATATGAGAATATTATTTGTATTAAACCTTCTTTGTATCTCTACTTTTTAGGTATTTGCTATTTGTCTGTAGCTGATATTATCTTGTAATATTTACATTTTGACTGACTAATATGATGTTGTTCACTAAAGAAATAGTCAAAGGACAAAAATCTCCAAAAGATGTGCCAGCCACATTTGAGGACATCAGTAATATTATAAAGATAAGGGTTCTATGCTTTTTGTATGCAATTGGAGGAGTAAGCATTTAATTTAAACACTAACATAAATTACTTTCAAGAGAAGAATGTAACTTCAGTGCACAGATACAATAATGCTCCTATAAATCTAAAGGAACAGAACAAAACCTATTGCTGAAAAATATTACATTTATACTGGTACAAAAGTAGGATGTTTGTAATGACCAGAGTATCAAAAGATATCAATACAGGCCTCATTGCCACTGAAATCCAGTGCATTGAATTTTCTGATATTACGATGCTGGAGTCCTTCACTTTCAACAGTACTTTATTCTCAGAAAAGTACTTCACTTATTTCTCTTTATATATGCAATGATGAGTTGTGCTTTGAGTTAATAAGTATTTGAGTGTAAAACTATAGATTTTTAAATAAATCTAGTTTTGCTCCAACCAAAAGGCTATAAATCCAAAAAAGAAAACTGCAAGTTGAAATATGGGAGTCAGTTTCATGTGCTGTTCTGTGAATATCCTAAAGTGCAAACTTTGCTACTTCAGGGGAAGTCCCCCAATTCTCTATGATACAGAAAAAAGCTTGGGAAAATATTTATTTATATCACAACAAAAAACTTCCCAATCCATTTTATTGTCAGTGTGTTCAGGTATCTTTTGCAAGCTTTTTTCAAATTATAAAAATGTTTCTACATTTATAGTCATTGTTTCAACAGGTTTGATACACGACTTAAATACTGAACATTAACATTTCCCTTTATGAATACATAAGTATAAAAACATTCTTTTTTTCCTTTTCATTTTCCAGAAAAGATTTAACATTCATCCTTTTTTTCTTTAACACAACATGATATCATAATTAATTATGATAAACTGGTTACTAGGATGGTTTCATGTTGTTACTTCCATGATATAATACTGGTTGCCATAGTGATGAGATGGATCTTTTGTTAATCACTTGTGCGATCAGTTAACTCATGTTTTTCAGAGAATTTGAGCAGAAATAAAAAATGGGAAAAAAGTTGGCTTTATAATACTGCTAAATATTTGAGGCTTTTTCAATTTGCTCCTAAGCTAGCTCTGTTTCTTCTGGTGTATTGCTAGAAATACATGCTATTAAAAAAATTAATATGCATCCAATTTGTATTTTTAAAAAAACAGAATCAATCCTACATTATTTCCCTGAGATTAACTCTAGCTCCAAAAATCCAGTGCATACAGCTTTCTGTTCTTGAATACATTTGGACGGGAGTATCTCTAGCTTTTTGTACTTTATGGAGAATAAAAGTCTGTCTTGACAAGGCATTTGACTACTATGACTTACTTTTTGTTCTACATAAGGTTTACAAATAGTAAAATGACATTGTGCATCCTGGCCATTTTTTAGAGCAAAATTTTAGTTAATTTCATGATATACGCTATAGAACATACCAAACTTTCAGAAAAACTCCTGATTACCTTCAAACGTAGTATTTTGTCCCCTTAATTCATTAAACCAGGATGTAATTTAGGTTTTAATAATCAGATTATTATTATACATCTGATAACAGAACAGCTAAAATAAATACCATTTATCTATTTGTCTGCTTTATAAATACTTCAGAAAAGAATAATACACAGTTTTCAAATTTCAAGGCAGCAACACTGCTGTTAAGGAAAGAATTTCCTGTTAGTAGTTTAATCACTAGAAATAGCTAGAGAATAAAAAAAAATAACCCATAAACAACCTCTTAAATTTATGAAGAACTCAAAAGTAAGAACAAAGGGCAACTTAAATTAGGAAGTCCTAGTCTTTTATTCAAACAGGGTCCCAGGAGGCATATTAAAGCAATGAATAGGAAAAAGCTCCGCAGTTCACCAGCTGAGATTTTAATGAGACATTTCCCCTTGCTGTGGAAGGGGTTTGCTGTGGAAAGGGAAAAGGCTGCTCACGGAATATGCAGTTAATAGGCATTGTTGGCTTTTACAGCCACTTGGGCAGCTGATTGCTGTACTAACCTTCTATTTTGGCATATTCTGTAAGTCGTGTGTAATTGATCAAGGCAGCCTTCTCCAGACATTTTCTAACCACTTTCTTCACCTCTTCCGCTGGTATAGGAGTGGCAATATCTTTCATTAAAACCTGTGTCAGAGACAATTATACCACTTCATTACAATTACCCAAACACCACAGGAAAAGGATAAAAGTATCCTGAAGTTACTACAGATCTGATAATGATTAAAGGCAGAAGTCGAAAAGGAGCTATTTCAGCTGATGGATCTTTGTCTTTGAAGGTTTCTGTTCAGCCCTGATTTGACTGTCTGTGCAGTATTTATCCCTTCTGTTTGCCATCTTGCAGCACACCAGTCAAGCTTTGGGTGACATTCAGACCAGTAGAACAAGAGCATTCCGTGGATGGGCTGGATCAGTTACCACTAAAGATGTGATTGTGGAAATTGGCTTAGTTCCCAGCTGTGGAAAAACTTCCACCATTGCAGAACCACAAACTCTTCAACAGGGTAAAGTTATTCAATTTCAACATGTCCTTGCTGTGAAAAAGTCATCTATATAGTGGGCAGGGAAAACATTGAACTTCCATCAGAATAGTTTATTATGGACAAGTAGAAGAAGAGTCCATATAAATGTTTTCAAAACATGTGAGTTGTTACCTCACCTATTGCAAGTGAGGTAAACCAAGAATCCATACCTCTTTATATGAATGCAGCATAATATACTCTGGATTACTATGTTAAAAAAAAAATGTTGATAATTCACTTGCATTTTTAATTTAATTCTGTACTCCATTAACTTTCAACAGGTAATTGTAAACAAAACTCAACATGTTTTGATTACATTTTCGTGTAAATAATAAAATTTCCGATAACTCACAGCCTTAAAAATGCTTCCCAAATGAATCCCTGGACAAGCTACACCCTTATATATCTAAAAGTTACTGCTAAAAGAAGGGAGCAAGAGATGCAGTCTAGGGAAGGAGGTGGTAGAAAAGGAACTGGTTCAGCAACAGAGAAGCAATTAGGAAGACATTTCTGCAAAGCAGACTTCCAGAATACCTGCACACAAATATGACTTCTCTATCTGTGTTTACTTGCTTTTTCAATTAATAACATCTGAATTATCAACAAGTGAATTTACAGTATTCAAAACCTTTCGTTCTTGGTCTGATTTTTTTTCAAATTTTTTCAAAGACAGGTAAAATAAGACAGTTCACAAATGTACGGAAGCACATTTATTCCCAGACAAGACTGACAGTGGTGCTGCTTGAGCACCAGTTAGAGCACCATTACCATTTGCAACAGCAGGAAAGGGGAGAGGAAATGGATGTTTCAAAAAGCACAAAGGAACCTACACAGCACTACAATCACTGAGATGTTAAGTGAAATAAACATATATACCTAGACTACCTGTGTGTTTTCTGAACATGGCAGAGGTTTTCTAAGAGACAATCTCTATCCATGAAGTGTTCTGCACTGCAGAATAACTAATATTTACTCAAATTTTGGCAAATCAACACAGCCTGGGACCTAAGCTTTTTTGAATTCATAACTTCATCAGACTCCTGCTGATACAATTCCTTTGGAATCTCTGCTGGAATTTAAAGTCCTTTTTTCCACAGAGATGACTGAGATGCTTTTATCATGAGGTATTCTCCTTTCCAGTCAATACAAGATGATTTGCTGTGCAGGAGTTTGCATTTATAGCTGCCCGTGTCAGATTTGCTGTGTATAGCTTTTGCTTCTTAAATTGACTCAGATGATGCATTTATTAAACATTATTTGAATTATACAGAAGGTTTTTAATATTACATATGAGTATAGACAATATCAGCAGCATAGAAAGCATAAACAGCAGGAAATGGGGGGTAGAGTAGACTTGTACCACTTTGGGGGTAATGCTGGGTAAGTGGTAAATAAAAAAGGACCAAAGTCACTGACTAAAGTTCAGTGGCTTCAAGTGAAAGTCCAGTAAATAATTGTGGAAGACAATGAGAGAAAAACAAATCCAACCATCATTCCAGTAAGCAGTTAAAATCAGCAGTAAAATAATGAGTCTGCTTTCAGCAACCTGAATGCAAAAATAAAATGCAGGCTCAGCAGAACTTAAAATATGTTCTCAAACTTACCCTTTCAAGTAATGAAAGTGTGGCTTTTAAAGCTCCTTCAGGACGTCCAAAAGGGAAACAGTATCTTAAAAAGTAAAAGATAAAAAAAAGGGAAAAAAGGAGAAAGAAAAAAATAAGAGGAACATAATATTATCAGAATTTTAAAATCTGCTTTATGAATTTACTTTAAGATGTATCTGTATCAACTTGTGTTATGTTAGCAGAAGACTCCCATACCTGAAGTATTAATAAAAGCAGAAAGCCTCTTCAGTAGTCTACCATGAAGTACATACATATAACAGCAGTATCAGCCAACCAGCATTTCATTTTAGGCCTAAGTGCAGAAAAAACCCTAAAAGGCAGAAAGCATCACTTCCAAATTACCAGCTATGAAGAATATTTAAATGTCTCTGATGAGTTTAATTGTCATCTTCCTAGAAAGAGGTACTATTTCTCATGTAGTCATGACTGCTACTGGACCTGTGAAGCAGCATTCTGTATACTGTATTTTATTTTAAAATTAGGTCAAGACAAGGATAAAATGTCAACTATTTTAATTTCTAGAGATACCAATGCTGGCAGATATTCTGTGTTTTTTTCTATTATATTAAAGTACCTTGGAAAAGCACTTATCTTAAATTTTATCAGCTACAACTTAAACCATACCCACTCCTAAAATCATGTAAATTAAAAAGTGATTGCATTCATAGCTTTATTTTTTATTTTTGTCTGCTGAATGATGCAATATAGCAGGTAAATGAGAATACAATGCTCAGGCAATGGTAACTTCTCTTAATCCTGTTTATAAAATCTTACTGGGATATCCCCAATTGGAAAAAGGATTTTTTGCTTTGCTGAGATTATTTTTTTCTTATTATTACTCACCGAGAACAGTAGCCTCCTATTCTAATATTTTCCACAAGTCAAATCTTTTCTAATGATAAAAGGATTCAGACCAGTGAATTTTATATCTACATTTTGGTCAGCCAAAATAAAGCCTTTAAATGAGGTCAAAACAGGATTTCCTGCAGCGAGGATTCCACTATTTACTTTTATCTCTGTAAAGACTCCAGAGATAAAATTCACACAGCCAGGCAAGAGGTTAAAGTCCAAGACCTTCATGATAGCTTTCTCTGAAATATTGTCTCTTCCACATTTGATGCCTGAGAGGCTGGCAGAGATCAGAAGTCTCAGTGGGTAGCGAAGGTGACAGAGAGGAAAGGTGTAAGTGCCTTAAGAACTACTTTAGATGACAGCCACTAGCACAGGATGGGCTGACTGCATGTTAATCATAGTGGAACCAGGCTGACAGCAGTGAAAATGAAAATTAAAAAGGCCACAGGGGGATATTAAAACTGGAAGGTGCAGGTCAGTTGGCAGGCAAGGGAGAACATCTTTTTCAGATGGGTGTGACCTAGTCACTTAAGTGGACACACCAAATGTTCAGAGCTGCTCTGAAAAGGCAGGAAGAGGCATGCACTCTTCAATTAAACTGCCCATGACAGCTGACCAGTGCACACAACACTAAGCAATGGAGAGAGGGCAAAGCTTAGAGTAAGTATCAACAATATTCCAGAGGGGAAAAAAATGCTGATGATCCTTGAAAGTCTTTACCACTCATCCCCTAGTCATAATGATCAGTGTGATTACAAAATGTTAAGTGAGATTAGAGGAGCTGCAAATTCAAGATTTCAACTCTAGACATACACACTCGACTGATATCTCATTAGGACAAGGAATGATGACAATATTTTGGGACACAGGATTGAATTGCTTCCTTAAACAGCTAATTTAAGACCCACAAAAAAAATCTTATTCTGGATTCAGTCTCAAATGTGAAGAGGACATAGTTTGAGAGGTACAGAGCAGAAGAGGTGCTCTGTAATAATAATCGTAGGACAATACAATTTAATAATGTAGCAAAAGAGAACAGGCCAAAAAATTCAGAGCATGTACATTTAGCAAATGTATATACAATTTCAAGAATGGGATCTATGAAAAAATTGAAGAACTTGAAAAACAAAAGCAAAAGGTACAATCAAAAAAAGTAAGAAACCTACAAGCAGCCAGAGGTAAAATTCAAAAAAGCAGGAGCCAAATGCATGCCACAATTAAGAGACCAAAGTGGTAAAAAACAATCTGACAGCCTCTCTGTGATTCCATGAGGAAGTTAAAGAGGCTACCATAGAGAATCTGGCATCTAAAAATAATAAAACTTGTCTGAATAGGGAAGCCATAAAAGTCTCTGAAATATTCTAGGAAATGTAAGAAATAAACAACATGGTTGCCCAAACTGACAGCAGAAAGGACAGTGGAAGCAAGAAATCAGCCTGGGAGATGGTGGCACTACCTGATGACAAGGAATACAGGGCATTCAAGGACAGTAAGGCCAAAGAGAGAAATTCAGTGTATACTCTGCATAAATCCTCACTGTTGAATGTATTTTTCCAAATATTCTGCATTTCACAGTTATCATAACAATTTTGAAGGACTGAAATATGGAGTTGTTTTAATACCATGTTTTCCTAAGAAAGCAATCTGACACCAAGGTTATTCTTTGTTAATCCACAGCGGTGATCCTTACACATTGAGTCAAGGTTTTATTTAAAATACTACTTGCAATGTTTTGTCAGGATGTCCTACATTGTGACTTCATGTGCTTTATAAATTCAGATTGTAAGGCACTATCTTTTTTCTTTCTTCCAGTATTATGCCAGTATCCTCGTTTAAATCCAGACAGTTCACTGGATTATTTTATTTTATTTTATTTCTAATATTTGTTCAAAGTAAGAAATAGTAATTACTCTTCACCTGGCAGAGCACAGTTTGTCTGTATTGATTAAATAGGATTTTAAGGCAAACCTTAAAGTCCTCTGAAGGATGAAGTCATTCATATTTGAATGACACATTTAATTGCTCTCAAGGAGGAATTTCTAATGCTGTTGAAATATGCTCAAGATCCACCAAGACTGAGGCAGAAAGGTTCTATGGTCACTGTTGCAGCCCAAGCTCATCAACTCTAATGTGTAGGTTAGCAGACATGATGGGGATTTTTATTTGTTCCAACTTAAAAAATCATTTAGACTTTATTGTACATTTTCTAATTAGTCTCATGCATGTGAAGACCTGAAGGTAGGGAGCACTCTGTATCATTTCTCTTGTAAGAGCTCTTTGTTCCCATAGAAGGGAGGAAAGAGGAAAGGAAAGACTTGTTTTTTCCTGAAAGGAATACTCTCCAAGGAGAGCTCTAGCTCTCTTTAGTTTAATATGGATATGAAGTCCCAAGTGAAGGCTGCTATGCCCTCTATGCTCAAAAAATCCCCAATGACCTATGATGCCACTGAAAACTAGATATTTACCTCGTCAAACCAGAGAGGCATTCAACAAACTCACAGTCAACCCTGCCAAACAAAAGTTCTGTTTCACAAAGAACTATTTAAACTGTGGAACTGGCTGTTATGATGTGATACAGAGACAAAAAAAATCTATACATACAATCTAAAAGGATTAGATTGACAGAATAGTGGCAGACAGGTTAACTTAGTGTGACAAAGTAACAGGCTTGGTGGTCTATCTGCAATATACTCCTTCTCTAAACATCTTCTGCTGGTATTGACAGTCCTTAATATGAGGAACTCCTTATTGAGCATGATGATCCTTAACTTAAGAAAAATAAGCGTATCATGAAACCAAGAAAATTACATTAGACATCATGAAAAATTTTAGCTGCCATCTATTAAAGACATTCTCTACTCATATGATTGTCTTGATCCATAGTAATTCAGAAATAGTTATGGCACAGTCACTTTCATTCAGACAATCTTCTTGGCTGGAGTTACAGAAAGCTTGAACTTTGAAAAAAATCAACAAAATCAAGGCCTGTATTCTTGCATAATCTTTTCTATCATATCTACCAACTCACATATTACACAAATAAATTTCAAGTACAACCACTTGTGTTAATAAATTATTCCATATTTAAACTATTCCTTTGCGAGCAGACCATTTTATTTTCACTCCACTCATTCAAGACCAAAATTAAACACCATGAGAAAACTCTTCCAGAAAAACTGTGGTATTCATTGAATAAATTATACACTCACCTGAAATGGCTTATTTGGTTTTCCAGAAGGGAAGAAAGTCTGTCCTTAATTTCCTCAAACCTTTCTTTCTCTTCCACAGACACCGTTCCAATTCCATCTGGCCTGTAATATTAAATGTTTAATAATCATTGATACCCCTTCATGCTGATTTGTCTTTGGACAATGATCTTTATTTCTAAAGTTTTCATTTAACATGTATATTAACTCCCTTTTTCTCTTTCTCATTGTCTCCAAGGACAAACAGTTACTTGTGAATATAGCTAAAGAACAGACTGAACAAAGAATTTCTCTTTTGAGCTGAACTTTTGAATTCAAGTCCTAAGTTTCTACCTCATCTCAATAAAAACACAATTTAGCATATAATTCTCCCAAATCCTTTCAAAGGACAGAATCTTTTCTCAAAAAAATTAGTACTATTGTCAGAGTAGAGAGATCTACTGAAATTTTGTTAAATTTCATCTCCTTGAATCTTCTGTTTATTCTCCTAGAGGCACAATATAGCTAGAAGTGGTTTTAAAGTAAAGGTGGGAGGGAAACTACAGTGAGAAAAGCCACAGCAGGCAACACCTAGAAATCCTGCATAGTGAGGATAGAGTTTGATTGCCCATCCTCTATTGACAAATAGCATCATGTAATCAAGGCTTCCATATAGGTGCAGCATTAAAGATGCAACTAAAAAGTATTTAAAAACCAAAAGCACTGGCATTTTTTAAACATCAAATTTAAGTCACAATAACTAAAAATAAGCCTATATTTAGTATGTTAAACATACACTTCATCTAAAGTCTTAGCCTAAAGGTTTTACTAATGTATTTATATTTAAATTCTGACAACAGTAAAAAAAATTTAAATATACAGCTCCCAAATGTTATTTTTGCCTTGCAGTCACAACTTCCCCACATACAGCATACTTTAAAAAGAAGTATCTGCAGGGTTCCTATTACTTTCATAACTTCCAGTTCCAAGGAAACAAATCAGCTACTGCTTCTCACTTGAGTTTCTGAACCTGACACTATGTGTGGCGCTGCCCTGTATCTTCTCCAGAGCCTCCAAAACTATCTCAGTGTTTCTAGAACTGACAAAATGGTAGCAAAATGGCATAAAGAAAGATAACATTCTTTTTTGGAACATTCTGAATGTTCCAAGAATCATTCTAGGATTTTATGAGCATCTTTTTCCTAAATTGTCACTTCAACTTTCTGCACTATACTTAAACCTAGAAGGGATAAGTTGTTACCTGGTCATGACTTAAACAATTCTCTCACTGTTTCAATCACTTACATTTGTGACCTGCCAAGTGAAGGTGGAAAAAATGCCTGATTTCCTTAAATTATTGTGAAGACAACAATAAAAAATCAGATCTGGTGGGTATGGGAGTAGTGAGGCACATCAATGCACCACTGTATAAATTTGATGTGAAAGAGCAAAAAACTTCTCTTCTCTCTTTAGAGGGATGCCAGGATACTTTACCTCAGCCTTCTGACAAATGGAATGAGCTCAAATTTAAGTAAATTGCACTGTCTGATTTCATTGTCAGGAGAGATTGTGCTCTGGACTGATAAAGTAAATAGTTCTGTCATATTAAGCCTCGCTGAGGCATGTCATATATATGTCAGGAAGGACCTAGGGGTCCAGATAACAGTAAGTGAAAAAGGTGAGCCAGTAGGATGTCATATCTGTCACCCTGCACTAAGGCTGGGATCACTACATACCAGGGACCTGTCACTTCACTGAGTTTGTTGGCATAAGGAACCTTGTTGACAACAACTAAAATTTTCAGAACTGCTAAATATATGTTTGCATAGAAGCAGATGTCCCAGAAGGAGGAGTACACAAAAAGGTTTTTGAAAATGACCACCTATAGCACTGAAAAATTCATCTCTTGAAAATATGCTTTTAGAAAATAGCACAAAGTCTAAACCACAATTTTGTCTCTTCTTCTTGCAAAATTAATTCCTACAATAATATAAAAATGCATTTTTGCAACACAGTCCTCAGATATATCATGCTGGTGATAATTTTTCTACTTTAGGGAATATATACCTACTACTGATTAGAAAAGAATCCATGGAAAAAAAACTGTTTCTGAGATCAGCTGAAATATTAACAATAGATAAATACTTCAATACTCCCACTCATTTAATTGTAAGGATATTTTTTCTTTATTTACTTTGAAGGCTGAATAAAATAAATAGCATTGTTTTGATCTGGTTACTTTTATTTATGATTACTGTGCCTGCAAGGAAAATCAGACTCACACAGTCATTTAGTCTTCAAAGGTTTAGGCCACCCATAAACTATGCCGGAACTATTTTGCAATTAAAAGCAACAACAAATGTGTCTTTCCTGCTGTCTCAAATGTTATGGACTTGATTTTTTCTAATTCAAAACTAGTACTAAGCTCTGATATGCAGCCTGGGAACTCTATTACAAGAACTCGGCCAAGAAAAGTGATGGACTGTCTTAAGAAGAGTTTTCATTTTAACATCATCTTCTCAAGAAGGTAACGGAGAGTGAATCTTCCTTTCCTCCGAACTCTTTTTCCTCTTTATTGTTCACAACAATTTTTAGAATTAGAGAACTAGGTGAAACAGTGAACACTCAAAACGTGAGTAGCCTTCTCTCTCTCACTTATGTCTACCATTTTTTGAGGACTCTGTCAATTTGATTTGGATTGGCTTGTCTTACCTGCTTAGGTCACAGTCTCACTGGCACAGATATAATGTCGTCTCTGGTCACAAGTCAAATTGTTTAATTCACTCAGACTTAAATATCAGAAGAGATTTGAAATAAATACCTCATGAGCTAGAGCTAGTAAATTCAAGTGGAAAGTAGCTGTTTAACCATGAACCACTTAAATAATGAACCAAAAGTAAAGGTTGACCAGAATTTTAAAATTTATTTTTTACTGCAAAAATCTTGCAAGATTGTGATCCTGACAGCAGTTACTCCAGAGAAGCTGACTGATTAGGCAGTGGATTTTGGTTTTCCTGTTGCAACAAACTGTTTTTCCTCAGATTATATAATCCTTTAAGGCTTGGAGCATCATCTAGAATTATTTTGCTCTCTAGAGGTCTTAAAACCTGCAAAAAATCTGGTGAATTGTAGGATTAAATTATAGTGAAGACCTACAGCAGGTAAGATAAAAGTGCTCCAACAGGAATTAGATATGGTCACTGGGTTGGCTGTGGATTGTTTCCAGCCCTCAACTTTGGAAACAGCTTCTCCTAGTGGCCTCTCAGAGAGAGAATTGTTACCTTAAGCAAGGCTGCTTTGTTAAGACAGCCTTGGAAATACTAACTGAACATGCTTGACTTTCTTCCACTGGAACATCATTGATACTGGTGCTTTTTTGCATCTTTACATGTTTTAAAAATTATAAAAGTATTTTCAATATGTGCCTTCCTCATTAAAAACATAGACCATCACTTTGGTGCGTCATGAAAAAAAAAAACCAGTATGAGGAGAGTAATGTACAGATTGATATTCTAACATACACACAGGTATGAACAGTAATGCTGACCAAAAAGAATTTGCCATCTTGCTAGAGCAAGATGGGAAATTATTATGAAGAACAAAAAAAACCCCCCAACAATACAAAACAGAAAAACATCAAAAAACCCCCATAAACAAACAACAAAAAACCACCCAAACAGAACCAACAATAACAAACAAACAAACAAACAAAAAACCAAAAAAACCCCAAACCCCAAAAAACTTCAGCTAAGGTCTTTAAGATATTTCTGTAATAAACTACATTTCAAGGACATAGAAAAAACAAAACCAAACTTCAAAGGCGTCCTTTCTTCTGGAAACAAACTGTTTTAGAAGACTTCAGTGCTTTCTGAAAGCACTTGTTTTTATATCCAGCAGGATGTACAATGAAAGAACAGTGACAAGTTCCAAATTAGCAAGATAAACTGCTGGTTTCACTGCTTGTTTCTTAGAAAACCAAAGATTACATTTTTTAGAATTTGATATAGAATTTTCATTATCCGTTTATAGGACTTTATATTAAAGAACCTAAATACACAAATTTTCCTTCAAAATGCAACTGTGTTAAGGGTTTTGTAGAGTCCATGGTTTATGTTATGGAAATGTAAGAATGATGATTTCCACTATCAGCTTATAAGAGGACAGAGCAGACATCTTTTTATCACAGAAAATGAACACAGTGTATTTCTGCATGGCATTCAAACACAGCTTTAACCAGCAGACACTTCAAGACTGAGCATTTTCTTGTTTATGTTAACTATTCTCCCAATATTTCTGACACAAAGCTGGCACAATAGAGCCTTCTGCTGTATGCAGTTCTCAGGCTGCTCTGACATCTGCTTACAGGTCATGCCCTTTTTTCACAAGGGAATGAAAAAGACCAATTCTGAAGGTCACTAAAAGATATTAAGATCATAAATCAGGTTGATTTTAATAATCTTTTATGCAGTTATATTTTCTGCTGAAAAAAAAAAGCATGTATTAATACAATGTCATTTTACCCAATTTATAAGGTTATGTAAAGGCAGTAATTAGTTGAAATTAATAACAAAATACTGTATAATGTTTAGGAATGGTAAGCCTTCCTCTGTGTTTCATATACCTTGGACACGATCAGCTTCCAAAAAAGAAGGATGAACTGGATGATGTAAGACGCTTGACACAGGGCCTAGTGAAAAATTTCTATTCTCAACAGTGTCCAACATGCCTCAGAAAAAAAGGAAGATTATATTCACTTGGAAGAAGAGAGATAGTTTTTTATTGAGAGAACACTGCTTCTCCTTTAGCGCACAAACTCACATAGCATATCAGTCCTAAAAAGTCATTTTCTCATTCCATTGTTCTGGGCAAATAGTGACTGATACCAACTGACTTCTGAAAAAAAACATGGGTTTAAGTATGAGAAATCCACTCTCACCATTCTCATTATAAATGATTGATAGAAAAATGAGACAAACTACAAAAACAATAGACTCTTGCTTCATCTCTAGATGCTGTACCATATTACCGTGGGTCTTCTGGGCAGTCAGGACTTGGTGAAGGGGAGATCTTGACTCCATTTCAGAAGGCTGGTTTATTTTATTATGATATATATTACATTAAAAAGACCACACTATAACTATACTACAAAGAACAGAGAGAAAGGTTCATCAGAAGGCGAGACAGGAATAGAAAAGAATGAATAACAAAGTTCTGTGACTCCTAGAGAGTCTGAGAGCTGCTGCCTCCTCGATTGATCACCAAGTAGAAACATCCCACATTGACCAATCGAGAAAGCACCTGCTGCATTCCACAGCAGCAGAAAACAAATTGTTTACACTTGAAGCTGAGGCCTTCTCAGCTTCTCAGGAGAAGAAAATCCTAGCAAAGGGATTTTCATAAAATATCACAACCACAGTACCAAACACAAGAGAGACTAGTAGACAGATGTTACACACTTCCCTAAAGATCCCACTGTAAGGGAACTCAGGCTCCTTCCTCCAGCTGTTGGACAGCCTTGGAACAGATCTAGGATTAAAGCAGAAGGTCCAACTGCCAATAAAAACCAGTAGAAGTAGACCTTGCACCTGCTGTAACTACAACACAGACAGAACATGTAGGATTGAGAGTGAATAGGAAACACTGCAGAAAGAGGAAGCATTTTCAAGTCCTTAAAACCAAAATGTTCCACAAAATCCTGTTAGCAACATTTTTTTTTTTGAGAAAAAGAAGAAAAATTCTACATGAAATTCCTATATTTTATATATAAAGCTGTGCATGTGAAAACATAACACTCCCAGGAAGACATCAACTGGACAAAACCTTTCATGTCAGATGGTGACCATGTGCAGATCAATGGTGAAACTACTGCCTTAAGTTCTGGAATTTTATTTTAAGTCATATTCCATATTTTTATGAAAGACAAAATGAAGGAGAGCTTATCAAGATATAGATAACCTTACTTTAAAGTCAAGTTAGTCAGAGAAGAAAATACCTATTCAGAAGTTCCAGGAAAAAAAAAAAGAAGAGACAGAATGATATAATGACACTATTTTCTTTATTTTTATAAATTTCCTTGTCCCAGATTTTAAAGGGATGATTTTTCTGAACATTCTTTTATGATTTGACACAAAGTGTAAAACTGCAATAACGTTTCTTACCACAAAACACAAAAAATGAAAAGAAAGATACGAATGTATAGCACTCTCCAAAGCTTCCATAGTTTCACTTCTCTTGTGAAGTGAAACCCTTTATTCTATTCTATTTCCACCAGGTATAACCAAAGCAATAAGCCTATCAGAGAGAGAATCTAAACTGCCAAATGATGGCAGGGACCTAAAAGTAGCTTTCAGAGAGGGCAAGGCTACTACAGGAAGAGAAAATTATTTTTTTGTTCTGGTGTATTATTGCGAAGTAAGTTATTATGAAGAAGACTTCTATGCTGGAACCCTTCTTTGTCCATAGCAAAAGAACTCTTCATTTTCAGCATAATCTGTTTTAAAAATGAAAGCAACTAAAAAACTCCCTTTATAGAACAAAGAGAAAAACAGACAGCAGTAAAATGCCAGGACCACCTGGCAACCTGAATTACCTGTGAGTATGTGAAAGTTCTCATCAAGAACTTCTGGGGAATGGGAAATCAGAATCAGAATGGGAGGATAAATACCAGAAAAAATCTCCAAGGAGCTAAGAGAAATATAGGCCAGTAAGTATTACATGCATCGCAGAAAGTCAGAAGAAACTATAATATAAGGATATTTAAGGATAAAAGTAAGGAAATTTGGGTAAATATTACCTATCCTCAAGTCTGTATGGCTTTGAAGCCATAATTCAGAGAAATCTTACCTTCTGACCTTGGAGTTCTCTAAAAGGATTGGAAACAGGTGGATGAGTGTGACCTGACTCATATCAAATACTTGGATTTCCAAAGCTCTTTTGACAGTCCCTAATCAAAGGCTTCAAAGGCAATTAAACAGCATCTGAGTAAAAGTTCCTACATTTACATTTAAAATTAGAGAGGTGAGTACCTGCTGTGAAAGTATGTTATCAGTAAAGTTCTGCAGAGATTTGTGCTGAGCCTTGAGCTATTTTACAGTATTTATAAATTACCTAGCTAACAGCTGAGAACTGAGGTGGTAGAAAATGTAATTTTAATGATAGCCATGTAGCATAGTGTGGAATTCCAGAAAGACCTCATGAAATCAGGTAGCAATACAACAGCAAACAATGACAAACATAGATAAATGTAAGGAAAACACAGCTGTTATTCAGAATGGAGATCCTGGTTTTATGACGGATAATTCCATTAAATTGTCCCCGTTCAGTATCAGTCAAAGGAGCAAATCAACACTGGGAAACACCAGAAAAGGATAAGCAACTAGCAGAAAACTTCTGTCCAATGCAATCACTGTATTGTTCACTTCCAGTTCTTGAATCTTAAATAGCAAAAACACAGAACAGGATTTTTCTTTTTTCTCCTTTACCTCTCCAATAGCAGCAGAGCATGAAATGAGATGTGTAGGAGTCAACTTCAAAGCAATAGTTCTTCAAGCAAGAGGGGGCTGAGTTGTGGAACTTGCTGCCAGAGGTGTTGAGGGTGAAAAGGGTTCAGGGGTGCAATGGACAAGTATCTGAAATAAAGACTCACTCCCGGTTACCAAACATGGCATATTCTGAGCTGCAAAGAGCTGGGAGTCAGAAAGAGGAAATATTGCACAGGCTTGCTCTTCTTTTACTCCAAGCAGGTCAATGCTGGAGACAGATGACTGACTGGCTCAGAAGAACCCTGACTCAATAGGACTGTTCTTCTGTGGAAACACATCTGTGCTGAAGCTTTTACAATAAAGACAAAAATTCCCAACCTATTCATCTTCAGTTACATACTGATTTTTGTAGCCTTACTTTCATGTTCACTTCTCATATCTGAACTTCCATTTCATCAGGTATCTTTCTGAATAAGAAAAGTTATAACAAGGGAATATGCTTGAATTTTGAATTTTTCAATTCAGTCTGTAACTCAGCAGGTGGAAAGAAGTCACTTCACACTTCATGTGATACCCACCAGCATTCATTTCAGACAAGAGGGACTAAATAGAAGTCACAGCATGAAAAGTAGACAGGAGTGAACATGATGGGGAAGAAAACAATAGCTCCTACCTGGACTGTTTAGACTGAAATGTCATCATTCAGGAATGTCCTATAGTTCCCTGTTCTGCCCATTTCACTTTCACCAGCAATAAATTTGTGCCTAAGTGCAAAGCAAAAAGTTTACTTGTGAAGTAACTATATTGATGAGGCCTATATAGAGTATTTCATATGAACAACCATGGAATATTTCATAAGAAAATCGTGGTGATGAGAAGCCAAAGGAGATAGTACAGTAAATCCACATAGCACCAGAAGTACAGACAATGAAAGATGATTTTATTTACAGAAGAAAATAAAATAGTTGACTCAAAACCAAGGATGTATATTCGTTTAAACACAGCACAGCTATTTTTTAGTGAAATATTTTCCTTGTTGGCTGTTTAGGAAGAGAATGTCTTAAGACTATCATCTACTATCTATCAGAAGCAGAAATGCCTTTTCTACATAAGCAGTTTGTTAGCCCAGATGTAATGGACTAACAAACAGGAAAGGAAAAGAACAAAAAAGCTTTGAATTTCTCAGTCTAGGACTCAGCACATTGTGTTTGTCTCTGAGTAAACATTTCTGTTCCTAAACCAACAACACTGGCATAAGACACACAAAGTACAAGTATGCTTGATAAATCTAGCAGAAGTTGCTGTCTATATCCTCATCTCAAGAAAGAATAAAAAGAAGCTGGGGACTGTTCTCTAGTCCTGAGATCAGGAGACAAGGTCTGCTGCATAGAGCCTACTCTGGAGCTCAGGTCTCTTCTGTGCTCCAAATGTCCCTGGAGCTCTACAACATCAAAACTTCTACATGTTTATTCCAGGTGTCTGGAAATTAACCCATGGTACTGTGTTAAAATCTGCAAGATTACAGCCTGCAGCATGAAACATGTTTCACGTCCTACAGTGCAGCAAAACAGCACAGGGGACACCTGAAGGTTCAAAAACATGTTGGAAGAATTTTGAAAACATATGAAGGGTGGAAAGAGCCAAAGCTGGTTTAGATTTAGGTTCTCCTCACCAGAAACAAAGGTGAGAGAGACTTGTATCTGATTGTTTGACTGATGTCACTAGATTGCCTGTATTTTAAAATTCATACATAAAAGAAATGGACAATATGAACTACAGATACAGCTGCATTTCTACATGCTCCTCCACCACCTGACTTCAAGATCAATTTTGATGATCTTTCTCAGGCTTGGGGAGGGTCTAAGATCCCTCTGTGAAGCAAAGGTGACATATAAATTAAATACATCATGGCCAGAGTATAAAGCCCTTTGTTCTGTGGTCTTTCTGATTCCCAGACTGACTTACAAAACAAAAATGTATAACGCCAGGGACCAGCCTAGAACTTTGGCCTGTCGTGCATTGTCTGTGAAATTCTCTTTTACCTTTTACTATTTCTTAGTGCTGTGGTAAATGAATGAGTGGGTATATTATGTGCCCGTGTATCTGTGTCTGTCATTCTGAGTGAGTGTGTCTGCCTCTGTCCTTGACTTGCTTTTTTTCTTTCTTCATGTTTCTTTTTTCTTCCTTTTTACAATATCTCAGTTCTAGTCAGACCCTCTCTGTTCAACACTTCTTTTATTCCTAAAACACTCATAATGCTATTCAGAGAATATCTGTACTGTAGGAATAGACAGAATACAGAGTGCTTACCACTGTGTAAATGATGTGCTCTCTGAGATATTTTCATGCACTGCGTGCACGGTTGTCCTTCACTCAAATTATGAAATAAAAAGAAATGTATCTACGTTTCTTTTGAATTCTTGGAATAAGTTTGAGCAATTATCACATATGTTTGTCTTCTTCGGTTGAATCCAATAATAAAAAGGCGAGAAACAACAAAGACTTGGACTCAATAGGAAATACGAATGTGTCAGGTTCTTGAGGAACTGAAGAAGAAGCATGCTTTTACAGAGAATAGGTTACCAAATAAAAGCCAGAAATCTCTAACTTACTGGTATGAATGTTAAGATTCTTGACAGCATTTCAAGCACATTGAAAAACATTTCAATTTTGGATATTATTATCATGTATTATATATTGTTAGTCTACCACTATGAAATCACTCAGGTCACAAATCCCCAGCTCCAGATGAGGCTTTGTCTGAGCCAGTGAAGGAAACAATATCCTTCCTAAGGATTATCTCTTCTTCTCTGGCTTGAGGACAAGTAAAACAGCCTCTGTGGCTGACTGGTAGCAAAGCAACATAAGCATACATCTTGGACAGAAAATCTCTCTTCAAATCCTAATCAAAATTCAGTTTGGGGACTTCCTGAGAGTAACTTCCTTTTGTGACTGTGATGTTTTCCCCTAGTGGCAGGATCGGATCAGTTGGGAGGATCTATTGTGCTTCTCCTTGCTATTTTTGGACTTGAACTATTCCATACAGCAGTCTACAACTCTAGTGCACAAAATAGACATAAATGCATGTTCTCCTATAATTTGATAGACTGCCTGCCCCACTTCCCACTCAAATACAAGGAAGACAGGGAGTGAGTTTATTGCACTGCCACTGTGATGGTCAGATGCCAGAGCATGTGCTCTGATGTGAGGCTGAGGGAGCTGAGCTTGCTCAGCCTGGAGAACAGAAGGTGTTGAGGTGGAGTGAATGACAGCCCTCTGGATGTACCGGGTGGTGGAGAACAGCCAACAGATATAACTACACTGAAATTAGACAGGTTCAAACAGGGTCAAAATTAGACAGGTTCAAACAGGGTCAAGTCCTGACTGGAAAAAGCCCTGAGCAACCTGGTCTGACCTCATAACTGACCCTGCTTCATGCAGGAGGTTTGCCTAGAGATCTCCTGTGGTCCCTCCTGACCTGAGCTACCCAGTGGTCTAATCTGCAACTGGCACTCTCCAGCAGCAGAGCTTGTCCTCTCGCAGTCTGGAATAAAACATAGATGAAGCAGTGTTCCTTTTAAAGAATGTGCAAAAATAGCAAAGCAACAACTTATTTTTTTCTAAGTCTTTCACTTCCAAGTGGAATGAAGATATCATCCCAAGAAAATCACTGTGGCCAAAAGCTCCTGAAGTAGTCTACCTGTCTAGGGGAAAGGACTCCAGAAGTGTCCTAGTGCTTCCTGGCTGGGGCTTACAGCTAATTCCCAATATATGTTATTTCCCTCTGTGACAGCACAGACAGAAGAACACAGTACAGTATGATTACTTGCCAAGCTATAGACTGCAGACAGAGTCAAAATTTCCCTTAAACTGCCTAATTGTTCAAAATGTTTACTGGAAACACCATTTAGTACCACAATATAAATGCAGAATGAAGAAGACTACCCTTTAAACAGTTTTTAATCTTGAAAACATATTGCATTAAGACAGTGCATGCTAAAAGGAGATTTTTTTTTAACAGTGATCTGTATGGAACCTCCAGTACCCCTGAAGAAACTTTCATGAACTGATTTCTGTTATGTGCAGTTCCCTACCGGGCGAATATAAGAGCCTATGAATACTTTCATTCAGACTATGCATTTAAATATTATGGATTAAAAAAGTTATCATTAAATTACCTGTTACCATGAACATGGGAAGCACAAAATGCAAAGCTGTAGTGGAGCAAGGTTGGGTCAATGACAGACCCATTTTCTGAGTATTCAATCAGCTCATCGAGATAGCAGAGATGGCGGTGGCAGCCTCTCACCCCATAGCGAGCACAGTACTCGTCCAACACGAAGACCTGACCTGGGCTAAACCAGCCCTGAAAGGCAAAAAACACACAGAATTTTGAGATTTATTTTCCCACTCTCAGCTTTCAATCAGAACAAGAATAGAAACATAGATTTTTATGCCCATTACATAAACTTTTTATATTAGAATTATTTCCATCTGACTAATGCTGATGGCACTGAAAGCTAGACCCCACAATAGCCCTCTTACTGAAAGGATTAAATATCAGGAAAGCACATTTGCATTTATGAGA
The DNA here is from genome assembly GCF_015832195.1 of Motacilla alba alba. Lineage (NCBI taxonomy): Eukaryota > Metazoa > Chordata > Aves > Passeriformes > Motacillidae > Motacilla > Motacilla alba. Next base: position 22,028,991 of record NC_052031.1, on the reverse strand, counting down.
TACCACTACTACGAAATATCTTGTTTGCATAAAACATCCAAAGTCTGGTACAGATTAAGTTATATATCAAAACCTAAACTAAAATAACACTTCAAAATACTTTATTTTGTTTTAGCAATCAATTAGAAGATAAAAAAAATAAAATTTGGGAAAAGCTGAGGGACATTTACACAGACATTAAAGCACAGTTTCTGAGTGGTCAGTTCTCTGTGGCTGTGACTTTAGTATTCTTACCACAATTCAACCCTTTACCCATGTAACATGCATGCACTTCTAACAGCTTTAAAATAACTTTTACTAGTAAAGAGATGCAAAGCTAGGTAGTTTGTTCTAAGCCACCGGAGTGAAATCTGACCTTAAATAATGATTAGATTTTCTCAAGCTTACTGAGAGATTTCTTGGTCAGAGTCTTGATGAGAACAGCTTAACCCTGACACAGACATGAGCAAAGTACAGACTCCTTCACATGATAAAAACAGTTCTTGGGTGAGTCCAGAGTGTAAAAAATATAATTGAGTCTTGATGCAGAAATATGATAAGAAGTAGCAGAGTGAGCTTCCAAAAAGCATGGAGAAATACATAAACCTTGGGAAACTACAAATACTGCACAGCTGTTCTATGTAAGCATTTTTCTTTGTTCTTGTTTTGATTACGGTGATAGTTCCTTCTCATCATCTCTCATCATTCATTCTCATCAAATGGTTAAGAGAGATTGTGGAATACCTGAACTCAAATATACAAATAACTTGGAAAAGCAAAATGGTTTTGCAAAATAAAGAATTTATAACATCAATACAGCAGCTGAAGACCAATATTTCCCTAATGCTTGTGTATACTTCTGCAAGATCCGATGGTTAATATTTGTACAAAATATCAGCAGAAATACTATTGAACAAAACTTGAAAACATATTCACAACAGTTTTAAAAAAAAATCTGTGTTTTAACTTCACTAAAATGCTTGTTTGAGACATGAATTCAAGCTTTATATTCTCCCCAAATTCTTCAATTTAACATATTATCTGCAAACAAGAACACCTCAATGTTATTTCATATTTAATAATTTTTGCTCCTAATTAATTTCTTTGAAATCAGTGTTTCCATTGCCTTTAGGGAGCTTCATTTATTTCTAGAGAACACTTAGCTTTAGAACCCAGAACAGCACACAGCATGTTAATCTGATCATGTTGCAATGCCTCATATAGCTTACACGGTGTTTGATACAAATATAGTATTCTATTGAAGGAAGAAAGAAAAGGGATTTTAACTGTATTTTTGCACTAATATGTGTGCTAGCCCTAGATATAATCAACAGTGGTTATTGTGACTGATATTCTCCCAACGTGTTGCCATCGTCACTGATCTCTCCCCATGTTTTTATGGAAAACATAACAAAGTGTTGCATATCATTGGCTAGCAGTACAAAAGCAAACTATTAAAATTTCTGTTCATTCTCATAAGATATAATTGTGACAAGAATACAACATTTTAAAGAACTCATTAATTTAACTTCAGTCTCTCTTAAAATATCTGTTTGTTTGTGGTTGTTTTTCATATAAATGCGTGCTTTCCTTGCCCTTGTTCAATCCCACATCATGCACAAGTCTCTCAAACATGTAACTATGTCCTACAAAGTACTGGTATAAGACAACCACATATTTTTATTTTATAATTGAAAAAAAAAAACCCAAACCCAAAATCCCCCACCCTCTCAATACTCTCCCTATTCCAAGAAAAATGTAGAATTGAAGAAATTTAGGTTACATAATAATTAACAGATTATTTTTTAAATAACAGAACTTTGCCCAATATTAATTCCTATGCTTCAAAATTTTTTTACATATGTGTGGTTACACTGCATTTGTTGAAATAAGGGATGAATTGTTTCTACAAGATTATGGGAAATGAGCTGTTAGAGAAAAGAAAAATCACAATCACATGTCCATGTATTCTATTGTTATCTTGAAATTCCCAATTTTTTTAAAATAAAAAAATGTAGTTAAATATGCAATTAAAAAAATATCACCCATTCCACTTATTAAAAGCTGAATTTAAAAAAGAATGGTAAGAAATACATCTGCTTTATGGTTGCTATAGCACTGTGCATTTCACCTAACCTCTTCTAAAAGTTCCTGATTTCAAGGTTATATTAAGTGTCTTACTATATTATTATTATAAAAAAAGAGTTTGACCCCAATGCACTGGTAGAAAGCTAACCATTTTCTCTTTGAGTGCCAATTACTTTGTACAGATGTACCTTCAGGCCTCTTTGATACAGTGTGCAACCCACAGACAGAAAATGAGTCCTTTAACTTTTCTATACATATGTATCTGGCAGTATTTTAAAAAGGAGGCAACTGTCATAAAATAATATTTTTTTCCCCTTTATAATGACTGCAAACAATCCTAAAAATTCCAATTATTATCTTTGTATTACAAGACAAGTCAGAACAATGGAAAAAATAAGTAAAAATCCCCATTATCTTTTTTTGTTGCTGTTGGGACATTAAAGTGAAAAAAAATTATGTGCTGTGAGGTGTTTTAGATTCTTAGTGAGAGAATAATATAGGCTGTTTCAGGCATAATATAGGCTGAAAAATAAAGCCTCAGGAAGTGACGAGGTCTGCCCCATACAAATCTGTTTAACAAGTGGGTATATCTGATGAACTTCCATGAGATTGTTGCTTCCCTAATGAAAACAAAACCTGTAGCAGCCCCATGCTCAACTAGTTCACAAAGCACAGAACAGAAAATGATTGTACGAAAAGGGAACTGCAGCAAACATCTTCCCTTTTATGATGGTAATGATGGTATTTGAATGTGGAAAACAGAAATAAATTTTGATACAGAGATCACATTCTATTTGCTTTTGTCTAATGATTATATTCCCCTTTGTTGCTTGCAGTTCAGGTAATGCATATATGCCCATGTATCTATATTGCTTATGGGTCTGCCTCCCTTCTTTGGTATTTTTCCTTCACACCTGAGTGGAATGAAGAATTAATTACAAGACAGGTGAAAATGTCTGAGCTGAGGCAACTACATTTGGACCTTAAAATGCCTGTGCAGGCGTCAGTGAATTCTACCACAGGAGTTCTTGCTATTGTTGAAACTTTCTGTTTTTATTCAAAGCTCCCCAGAGGACATGATAAATTTCAGCTGATAAAATTGAAGACAGTTTGTGTCTCTTTGCTTTCTATTGAGTGGCACAGCAGCTGCTTGCAAGTATGTAATTTTCAAATTTAAAACCAATCGATTGGATCCTTTATTCCACCTACAACTACAGTTGTTGAATGAAGGAGGAAGAAAGGACTACTTTGTAACAACTATTTCTCACTTCTTTATATCTATCTTCCAGCCAGTACTCACCAAACAAGAATAGGAGTCATTCAATCTGTGATCCAAGGTCTGTCTCTGAAGCAGTCTAAAGAGGGAAGCATGGTCAAATTTGCAGGGATTAGCAGAAATAAACTCATCCATGCCATGTTTCTGGCCACGGTCTGTATCTGTTATACAAAGGAAAAATGTGCAGAACAATAATGTGAGTGTGTGCTCCGACTTACAGACACCAGTGCACACATGGCATACAAGTCTCAATATCTAAGCTTTCTTGAAAGTATCTCAAAGAAATAACTCATATAGAGGGATGCTTGCAGGTGAGTTATTATAGAATCTTGATCTTTTAATCTGAAAATATTATTATTGAATTATTTTTCTATCAATCATACCAATTTATGGAGTGTAACAGTGAAAAAAAAATTGCAACCCACTGACAGATAAACCAAAATTTAGAAAGGCTGCCAGAAAACACAACATAGTACATGAAAAAAGTATTAAAGCATTGTTTTCTAGTGGGCTCTGCAAATGTTTCAATTTAAAAACTATGTTATGAGAAGAAATGAATAAATATTCTATAATTTCCTGGTTTAGTATGGCTGTCTTTCTAATTTTAGCAAAATAACCACAAAATATTAAAAAAAAGGAAAAGAAAAAAAACCCCAAAAAACCTAAAAGACCCCAAACAGGTTTATACATTTATTTCTTCAGAAAAGAAAGAGCATCTTCACTGCAGTTCAAAGTACCACTTAATAGAAATATTCATCATGGCTTGAAGCCTACTTCTCAAATGGCAAACTGGAGCAGAAATGAACACACTGGCTTGAGCTAGGTCATTTCCAGCCTTCTTTTTGTACTCAGCTTTTAATGAGACGAACCTTAATGTAGTAATGGCAAAGAGCTCCTTCAACCTTCCAGCAAAGTGTACTGAAAAAGGGAGCAGCATTTTTGTGTAAATACATTGAGAAAGCATACCATCCCAAATGGCACTTCAATCAAAGGCCCAAATTTTTTGTTCTTCACAGACTGCATTTTTCAACGCCTTTAAACCCCGCGGGTTTATCAAAAGAGAAGCTCTAGTGATTGCTTTCATTAATGTTATGTTTTGTCAAAGTCTTCAATGTGAATTATCTATCTAGTATGGACAGAAAAAGCCTTACAGTGCCCAAAAGGACTAGTTACGTATTAGCACATTAGCTGTCTTGGATTCTATAGACTGTACTGGGGTGAACAGTCCTATCAACTTAAAAATGACTTCCCCTTTCAATAGGGTCTTAGCTCTTTGTTCCTTTAAATTCAAACCTAGGTCTTTTTATATTCGTTACCAGAAAAGTATAGATCTAAGTGTATCCTAAATGCAATTTTGAAAACCTGCGTAGTAGAAATCTAAAATTTCTAAAGAAAGGAGACAAAAGTTTATTGATTAAACCCAATTATAGAGTCAAGTTCATAATAAAACTCAATATTGATCTGTGGGCATGATGCTAACATAATCAGTCACATTTAGAAATTTAGCCCCAGATCATATTGATCCATGTCAAGTCCAACTTTCAGCTGTATTTGTGGATGGGAGAATTATTTAATTCAAGCTGAAGGATCTGCAACATCAAATCTTAGAAAGATGCAGAAACTAATTCATATCACTTGGCTTTGCATTGTCAAAGCAAGAGTCACATCCATGTGACAGATTTCACCAAGGTGGATCTAGCAAATAAACAGTATGACAATATGTCCATGGTGTAAGGTATGAGACCATCACCCCAGAGGAGCAGCAGCATGTGTTTTAAATGCTTGAAATATTTGTAGCATATGTGATTACACAGATTAGCAATATTTCAATGAGCATTAGACTAGCCAATCACTAATGACAAACCCAGCTCATACTTTTGACCTAGGTACAGGAAATGCTCTCTCTTAATTAGTGCAATTTAACTGCATTTAAACACATTAATTCAAAGATAAACAACTGACATCAACACAACTACATTACCAAAAGTACTGAACAATATATGAAGTTATCTGTAGCTTCCAAAATGTTCAAACCCAGATAAGGCTCTTTTCAAATCCATTATATTTAATGTGACTGATTTCAGCATTTCTTATTAATTTTCCTTCTTATATCAGGTTTATCACATACTATAAACATTTTTCATAGTAAGACATATGACAAAAAAGAAGAAGTACTAATATTTCTTTTTGCCATCATTTAGAAAATTATACAGAGCTTAATCATTCTTAAAATAACATTTTGTTTTTTTCTCTGGTTAACCACATCAACATAAAAAAAATCCCCCTTTTTAAGAGAGAAGGTGTTAAGTACTGACAAGTAATTTAAGTATTTTGAAATCAGGAGATTGGATGTTGCAAATGAAACAGATCCAGAACACTGATACAGTATCCAGATGATCATAACGAGTACTGTGACCTATTGAACACAATACAGCTTGTGAAAGCAGAATTTGCTATTACATAATTTGGTTTAAAAGTATAAATATTTGCTAAATTCTAAAAGAAATATCTATGACTGATCTTTTTTTTTTTTTGAGTGAATCAAGTAGTACAAATAATATTGTCAAACAGTACCAGAAGATCTGTTATCAAATATATTTAAGCAACAGAAAAACAACTGAAAACTTACCTTTGCCAGCTGTAGGCAAGCAGGAAATAACAGAAAAACAGATCTAGTGTAATACATTACATTTTTTGTTTATTGCTATGATGTACAAACAAGATAACTGGCAAATATTTTGAAACAAAAAGGAATTAAAAAAATTCAAGAATGTGAGCAAGGATCATGAGGAATTCATAAATGGTGTATGACTGTGACTAAAAAATTACTCAAGACTCTACTTTAAAAATTGTTAGAGTGATTGCTTTTTTCAAATTCTTACACAAATGAGCTTTAGATGTCCTGTTCAAACAACATGCAAATGCAAAAGGCATATAAGGAGCTATATTGTCATAAAGTAAAAAATACAAATTCATTTTTCACTACACTTTCTAAATCTTGGAAAATATTGGGAAGATATTTGAGGAGAGCATTGAAGCAGTAATATTTTTCTTGCTTTTTCACAATTAGTTTTTCTTCCCTTCTTAACGAAATTTGTTGCCGTGATTTCCATGTTGCCTTTAACTCAAAATCATTGGCTGCTATTTCCATGTTGCACTGCCTGTTTCAGGTTGTATATTTAATCTTTTGGAAACTATCCTTTTTTTTTTTTTTTAAATCAAGATAGGATAAATAAATGTATTTTCAAGCAATGCTAAAAACTAACAAAAGCTATTACAGAAGTTTTAGCCCATTCTTTGTGTGTTCTTCCAGACAAAGATATTCATTAGGTCAGAACAGTATTCTAAGTATGCCTTCTGCCATCTTTGCAAGAAACTTGACATTTTAGTCCAGCTGCAAAGGCTTTAAAATCATCACATCCTCAGTGACACAGCTCATACAGAGTTGATTGAATTAAGACTACCAAGATGTTCATGTTTATGGCTCACTCTCAAGTGGTTCTAGCATCCCTACACAACATCTCTGCCCCCTTCCAGCCTAGAAGCAAATACACATTTCTTGCATCATCTACTCTGTGCTAGGGTGAACACAGGTACTGGTCTTGCTGAGTGGTGACCTACTCCTTTTTGTGCCTCTCAGTAACATCTCTGCTTGATTTTAGGCATTGTAAAAGCAATTTGAACTAGCTCAGGCACGAGAAGGTAGAGGCAAGCAATCTAGTATTGTAGGGATTAAAAAGACTTAAGGACTAAGACTAGTAGGGTAAGAACTATGACTCTGTTCCAGAAGGGGCTGGAACTGGTTGGAAAAGACAGTGGTAAGACATGCATTACATTCCTTCAAGTGCCACTCCAGACAGATGGTGACAGCTTACACTGGGAACATTTTGACTCCTGATCATTGACCGGGACTCCTAAGTACTACACAGGCCAAAGAGACAATCTGTGACCCCAGAACTTTATAATTTAGGTATCAGGCCATGAAATAACTTCTGAGAATGAGAAAGCAGCTGGCCCATATGGTCTGACTGTTAGGCCGGGGATACCACATTGACTGACTGCCAGTCTTTTGTTGAAGGGCAGATTTGAAGAGGATTGTAGATAGCTTTTACATGTTCCTGACTAGTACAGAAGAGAGCACACAGGTGACTTACAGGTTGCCTAAGGTGGTGGAGGCTGGTGTAAACATTTTCTTTCTAAAAGGGAGACAGGGATGGCTGGAGGCAAGCAGGAAATGGACATAAAGGGGAATGGGGAAACATACAGGGAGGGTGGAGTTACTCCAGTCTTCAAATGGCAAAAGGTTATGGTGGACATAAAGCTGCAAAACCCACTGAGAAAACTATGTCAAATAAAAAAATACCTTTGACTTGTTTCTCAAAATGGAATTAATTGCAAGAGATTGTCTCTTCCAATTCTTTACCCCTCTGAACTCATGAGGGTGTAGGTTCACAATGATGTTTGGCTTTGTATTTCTTCATTAAGACAAGACAATCCCCTCATGTGCTGCTTTTAACTCCTGGGTTATGAACAAGTTATTAGCAGTGCTAAGCACTCCAGCAGCCTTTTCAACTGTATGAATGTATCTCCTAATACATTGCTCATTAAAAAAGGGATCACTTCCTGAACCTTTATGTGATTCAAATTAATCTGTTTTTCATTGGTGCTTTCCCTGAAACATTAATGTCCTTGGGAAACTTCTGGCTATTCTACAGTCATGCATCCTTAAAGATTCTATTCTTTCATTCAACATGCTTATGCAGAACAGTGCATCTGAAGGTCAGTCTCCTTTTCTTGATCATTGCTGACATTAACCTGTCTTCACTTCTGTTTTGGAGTCACCTAATACCTAATACAACACTGCAATACCAAGTTACTTAAGGATGAAAAAATTTACTAGTATACATTTTAGAAGTTGGACAAGTACACCAGTAGTTTGATTCTGTTAAATACCACTTTCAGATGTTTTTCATAACTATCAAGAAAATTTCAGCATGAAAGAAGATATTTTTTAGGGACAATACAGAAAAATATTGAAACATTTCTCCTCAAGTTGACTTTTTTCTACATTCTGCAGTTTAAAGATATTTAATTTTCTCCAAGTTATTGAAAATTATTTTGGAACATTTTGTCAGGGTGAGTGGATTTTTCATCTTAGGGGATAAAGAAAATGGGGACAGAGTTTTGAGGTTTGAATGCCATTAACTGACGTTTGTTTCACAAAGCCCAAGCTGGTCTTCTGTTTTCTGTACGTGGAGATGCCATTGCATGATATACTGCAGAAACTAAACAATGTGATCTTCTACTGGCTGAAATGCTTAAACTGTGCATTAATAGGAAACTAAAAGTCATAAAAATAGTAACTGACAAATTATCTGTTCAAAACTGTATTTCCTAATACTAAAAAGGTACCATAGTAACAAAGAAAAAATGGAAATTAATTTCATTTAATATATATGCCAGCTCTCAAGTACATGCTGTTATAACTTGATTAAAAATAAAAGACACTTAGCTTCATGTAAACTTTTTTCTAGGGGAAGAGAAAATGAACTCCTTGTGAATCTGAATCTATTTAAATGTGACAAAAGGTCAGCTATAGAGTCTTCTTAGGAGCAAAACTATGTCTCAAGAAATTCAGCACAGTATATATTTAAAGGAAGTAGGACTCTTAGAATTATTTAAGATTATATCTGAAAAGCCCAGTTTGTGAAGTTTCTTAAAAATGCATTAATTTGATTATGCCCATTTCCACCTCAAGTACAAGAGACAAAAAAAAAAAATTTCCTCATGTGGAGAGAACTGGGGTATTACAGAAATCAGTCAAACAATGGTTCTAAATATCACATTTAATTAAATTCCACAAGTTACTATTTGCAAATAAATTTATGAATTATTATAAGTTTTGAATTATTTTGTGAATTATTACAGAATATCAACATTTAAGTATATTAACAGCAAAGGAAAATAATAATTTAAACACAGAATTTTGCTTTATATACAGTTCAGTCATATGAGTTTTTGTAAGTAGACACATAAGCATGACAGAAAAATACATTATATTTTGATATTTTAGACTTTCAAGCTTCCCTTAAAACATCTTTAAAATAATGCTTACTTTTTCTGTGGTTTCCACCTAAGAACTGTAGTCCCTCTAAAATAATGTCTAAAATAATACCAAGACGTGACAATCTTGCTGTTTAATTCTTTAACATTATCAGTAATTTTATCTCTGAAAACAGAGTTTCAGTATATCCAAACTTGTGATTGTTTTTGTACTTTTTTTCTTTCTATAATTGTCATTGCCCCATGGTCAGAATTTTATAGCTGCTTTTACTTCTGGGTAAACACTGTGTCCAAAACTAGGAGCAGGTCCTTGGCTACTGCTGTCAGTGGTCACTTCTTTTGTACTTTCTAATTGATGCACGTGAAGTAGGGACATCAGGCAGGAACACAGTAAACTCCCACTACCCAGCACAAACCCAGGGAACTGGGAGCAGGTGAGCAGAAGCACTTCTTGGCTGTTGCCTCACCTTTGTTTTTGCAATGTTACTTCCATCCTACTTCACCTTAATGGCCCCATAATGAAAGATAACTTAACAAAGTGTTTCAGATTAACGCCCTTCCAAATTGTTTCAGATGAAAAACAGATGTCAGTGCTTTTGTGAGATTAAACTTTTTTTCAATGATCTTGACATTGAAAAGCTCAATGACATTGAGAGCTCCTCAGGATTTTAGATAAATATTACCAAGCTTAACAAGCAAATTTTGCTGTTTTATAAAAGCAAACTGATTTATGATTAGAGGATGAATAGAAGTTCATGAGACTGAGTGATAGGAGGACTGAAGGAAGAGAATGGGTTTGAATCAACCTGCTACACACTTCAGACACTAAACAAAGTTTAGTCTAAAACATGTCTCCCTTTTATCACTATGCCTGTATGGTTATATGATAATGAAGAAGGATTATTGTATAATAATCATATGATGTTCCAAAAATTTGATGGCTGCCACAAAAGGTCACTGGATTGCACTCAGCCTCTGTAACAATACATAAAAAAAGCTTCCTTTGTGTAGATATCTACATGACAGAATACTTTCAAAGAGATAATATGAAGATTTAAATATGTTTAATATATGCTATCTACCTCAATTTCTCTGAAACCATACTTCCCCCAAAGAAAGGTGATGAAAATTTAAACCTGACTAACTTGAATAATTTTTTATAGGTAATTTAATATTACAGTATGTGCTAAAAAAAAATCCAGGAGCCCATCTATTGCCTTTCAACTCACAATATACTGCAATGTCTACAGAGCAATTTTTTGGTAACTAATATGTACAATGTATGATAAAGCTGATCTAAATCTATAAAAATTGTGAGAATAGATTGACTCTTTTCTATTCAACACTACACTGCCTGGCTAATGAAAAATATAATGCAAACCAAACACCGTCTCCATGGTAATATATGGGTCAATTGTAAGGAATATGAAGCTAATTGCTGTATTTTCATGGATTATAAGAAAAATAATGACCTACAAGTCAGGATTTCCCTTGTTGTTAATAATAATCTGAGTTAAAGAGCTTCTGGCTAACAATGAACAGCTAGACACATTTGCCTAGTGAATAAGTTCTGCTTAATTAAACTTCATGAGGGAACTGCTACATATTTCACCAGCAAAAAACCAAAACCAAAGCCACAAAAGAAAAGAAAAGCCAACTTACAAAGTGGGGATATATCTGTGTTGGCATTGCCTCCCTTAAGATTCATCTTCTGAGCTTGACTTGCAGGAACAGGCTTGTAAGATTGACCTGTGGCTCTGTACATAGCTTGAACCCAGAGTATTCTATCCTGCTCATCATCACTGGCAAATATCACAGTATCGCCCTCTTTAACTGCGTTGAAAAACATCCGACCACCCTGAAGACCTGAAGCAGTAAATAAGAAGGTAATCTTGATAAATACAAGTTACTTCTAAATCACCATCAATGTTTGTTGCATTATTGGTTTTACTCAGAGTATGTGTGTGTGTGGAGGGGTGTGTTAAAACATTTTACAGGTATTTATGACCAAGAAATAAGATAAGTCTAGAGCCATAAGGATCAAATGGTAATACATGGAAGTAGCATAAGTAGAATAACAGAATAGAGAAATAGAATATAGAAATCACAGGAGAAAATATTTACATGACTCCACTCTAAATTCAGCTCCAACTTACTTCTTCTCCAACTTCTAAGCTATTACTTATTTTTTATTAGCCTTCTCTCTGCCAAAAGCTATTTTGCTGGTTTTTTAACATATTCTCCTTCCTGGTATTATCTTATTAGCTGGAAATCCCTGTCAACTTTATCTCTTATTGAACAGAGACAGCTCCATATCCTTTATCAATGCTGCTCTTCCTTAGTCCCTTCTCTCATTCCAGTGTTTTTTTCTGAGAGCACATAATGAGAACAGGACACAACAGTCAACATGGCTGTGCTGGGGATTTCTTTATGACAGAATTGTTTCAGTTTTCCAAATGCCTTCTGAGCATTATTTTCCTTCTTAATTATTCCAAACATTGACACAACATTTTCAAAGATCAATCTTTAATGTCTCAGAAATCTCCTAATTTCATAACCCTCCACTGCATAGGCAGAATTGTTTTTCTCTGCATGTGATTTCCCTCTTCCGTTTTAATATTAACTTATGGAGACTTTTCTGATATCTCCAAATTTATTTTTTATTACTATGAGTAACTTGTCTGTCACAGGCATTGTCATAATTTGTCTTCTTTTCTAAATTATTTATGAATATACTTCGCAATATACTGCCACGTGCCACCACCATCAAAAAGAGAAAAGGGGAAGACTAACTAGAATTTACAATTTTCTCCTTGTATTATATGTGATCTTACAATGTTTCAGGAAACTTTGCTGTAAAGTTTATTTTTCAATAGTCTTACAACAAGCTTATTTCTAAAAGCATGATTTTTCACAACAGAATGTCATAGTGGAGTAATTGCCAAACAATCTTCGGATTTTTTTCTGCCAAAGAACCTTGGGAGTTTTTGCTGCTAGATCAAAACGAGCAAATTGAAACAGCTATTTTACACAAATATATTGTGCTACTTCAAAATAATGAAAAGTACCTGTGTGAGGAGCTGTGTAATCCACAGTGTATCCTTCCAGTTGCATCAGTTCTTGAGGCTCAGACTTCTTTTCTCTGTAACTGCACATTGCAAATGTGTATTGGCTAACCTGAATAAGAAAGGACTTCTTAATTAATGAATTGCATTTCAGAGCTGTATAACAAATGTACCATGGTTTAAATTCGCTTTCATTTGCACTGAATAAATAAATCCCCCTTTTTTTTCCCTTTCCCAGAAGTATTTGCAGTGTAAAATTTCTCCTTCTTTCCCCTTTGTGCCAAAATGAAGGAAAAAAAACTCCAAAACAAATAACCTACAAACACACCTCTCTGTAGTTTCCTGAAATACATTTTGGGCTGGTGCGTTATGAAAAAACGAAGGGAAGCCATTTAGATTCCGGTAGTGAAAATACTTAGTATTGTGGTACTGACCAAATGACTCAGTATACTGTAAGAGGAAAAAAAGAACTATATTCCAATACACTGAGAAAACAAGAACTTTTATGTATAAAATTACTGTTTGCAGAATGAGTGGCACAATTACCATGAAACTGGAAAAAGGAACGTATAATCTGGCCAATTCTAGCTAATGATGGCAAGCATCAGAACCTTCAGTTTGATTTTATAGTCTAATTTCTGTGCCTTTTGCATCTGTGTTCTCACCCAGCCTTGTGCTGCTTGGCTCACTAGATAATGTACCGTGCGGCTGGCATGGACAACATTAGTTACTTGCCATCAAGTACAATTATCAAAAAACTTATGAAGCAACAAGAAGAGAATCTGTCACCAGGTGGTTTCTGACTCTGTAGACAGAATAGAAAATTATACAGATAAATGAGGAAAAGCTGATGGAAAGATAAAGAATGATAAGGAAAGAAATGTAGCATCTGTGAGGAGAAAAGCAATCACTGAAATAAAACCGAGGAGATCCCAGTTTTACATGAAGAGTGGGGAGGATTATAGAAGATGACCAGAAGAAAGAGCACATCAATCTGTGAACACTTGAGACTAAAAGGAACTGAATGTACATGCACCTCTGAAAGTCTCATCTCTAAGGACTGTAGGATACCTGGCCAACAGACTTTTTTTAAACTATCTGTAAAATTATGCTAGGATTTCCAGACAGGTAAGGAGCTCATCTGATATATAATGGATCATTTTTATTTTGACTGCTGATTGCTCAGCTAACTTATCTAAATTTATTGCTTTAGCTACAACTTCAGGGATGTTCATTTTTGAAGTAAAATTTGGACAGCTGATTTCAGCTTCATTCATGTATTTGCTGGTGCTGTACCTTTACCCTTTGTAAAAGATTGATGTCTTGTGAAAATAAGAATGGAATGTGTGATTATCTGGGTAATTCTACAAAAATATTTAATTATTTTATGTATTGGGCCTTTTTGAAACAGGACTATGCTATCTATGTTTATGCAGTGCCTGGTGACTGAACATCCCTGGCACAGCCTGTATAAGCAGAATGAACAGGTCTAACAGCTCTCTCTGTAAAATGGCCTCCAATGCCAAACTGGTGTCTCCAGAACCACAGCAGGAGTCTACAGGGGAGAGAAAATAAGCATAGCTCCTTTAGTTTTAATTATTTCTTTAGTTAAGCAAAGAAAGTTTTACAGGGATAAAAGAGAGACACTGAGAGACTCTCAGGCAACTGAAGCTGAGCGTCAGCTTTCCACATCAGATTTGGTGAATTCGCTTAAATGGGCACACCAAACCACATTAAATATACATAAACACAAAAGACAATCTAGTCTACCCCAAAATTCAGATTTTCAGGCCAGAAAGGGACTACTACAAGCAGCCAGTCCCTCCTCCAGCATGACAGGCATAGCAGAATTGCACCTCACTATTTGTGCGTTGAGCCCACAGTTTTGCTTTCATTCACAGAATATTTTAGAGAATTACCATACTTTGGTTCAAATATTTTAAGGTATCCCTGGCCTGATAGAGCAGGGCCTTGCAGACAGAGTCTAGCTGGAAGCAGAACAACCAGCCCCAGCCCTGGGCACAGGCCAAGGATGGACTAGAATGTGGGGAACTGGAGACCAGCCCTGCTGTGGCATTTCTGGGGCTGGGGACGATGGCCCCGGGAGGCTGAAATGGGAGTCTGGGCTGTGGGCAGAGACAGCCAGGGCTGGTGGTCTCCCTTGGGAGGGGACCCTGACATGGGGCTCATCCCTAAGCCATGCCCTTTGCTCTAGGCCTGGCAGCAGCATTACCTCCATCACTGCTTGGTACTTCCCTGCCTGTTGTCCCACAACCATATTTGCCCTCATGGACAAGCATGAAGGGAGCTGTTGGCTAGTCACACAACTCTAAATCCTTTGCAATTAGCATTATATTTAATGAGAGCTTCCTCCTTCATGCTTTTCTTCAACACTCATCCTACTTGTCACTCCTTTCACAGAAAGAATGAATTTGTTCTTTTCCTCTAAGCCACAGGTGTCATCTGATTTTTAAATTGTACATCTAAGAGACACACAGTCTTGATGTGCGTGCAATATGGAACTGTATCTGGGAGACTGGTTTATTCCTCCAATCTACAGTTTTAATTTTTGATACTTGGCACTGTAGTAAAAACATTTTTCAATTTATTCCATTTGGTTGAATGAAATAAGCTACCAAGGACCCACATTCATCTCTGACATTTTTATGTCAACAATTCCACATAACCACACTGTATAGGCAACTGAGCCATCAAAAGGGAAGCTTGTAAACACTAATAATGGAAATGCACAGGTTGCCCATTATTTTTCAGATTTCTTCAACCACTGAATGTTTTTGAAGACAAACTTGTGGAAGATCTGGGCTATGTATCTTTTTTCATTTTTAACCTTACCACTATAACAAGACAGATATTATAATGATGCTGATTTTATTTTATTGAACATATTGCAAATGCATTCTCTTATTCTAAAGGAACAATCAGTCACGATTGGTGACTTTCATCTTTTTGTTGAAAATGAGACAATTTGAAGTTTCTTCACCAAAGAAACAGATAGAAAAAGTCAAGAAATTTTTGTTGTGGAAAAAAGTCTCAACAAAACAAGGAAATACAAACTTGCCTCATTTATTTACACTTGAAGTCTCTTAAACCCTTTTCCTTATGGTCATCAGTGGCCGCTCTCAGTTACTACAAAAAAAACCACCTGCACAGTTTGAAATAACACTTTTAAATATAGATCCATGACTGGGTTTAAGAGTACTATTAGTAGTAAATGGAGCTGTAATCAGCTTTGCCCAAGAGTTCATCAAATTAGCATAAATACTTCATAGAATAATGAGTACTCAAAAGTCAGGACTATGTACAACACATTCTCAGACAAAACCAGAATCAGTTTGTCCTCTTGAATGGTAATCTTGACAGAATAAAAGGCAATCCTCTTCCTACAACTGCATTTACTTGAATTCTGTTACTTTCCAGAAGTCCAAACACCTGACTACCAACCAGCAGTTCTACCTGTTTTGTAACAAGGAGGAAAACCAACAACCTATGCATTTATGACAGACAGACAGGTATGGAAGTGGGATTGTGACTTACGAAGAATATCACTAAGGGATGTCCCCACGCGGCACAATGACTCTGTTTAATGTGCTGGGAGGAAGTGTCACTGCACCCCTGGCAGCTGATTCTGTGGTTCTGCTACAGGCCATCACTGGGCTGCCCACTCCAGGAGTTCAGCAGCAAGAATTACCCTGCACAGTTTCTGTGCTTAGAAAAAAATTATCCATGGAACAAATGACTGACTTTCCAAACATTTGACCAGGTGAAATTAAAAGGATAGAAGTGGGTCTGCATTCCAATTACCAGAGGAAGATATCAGACAGTAAATTAAGTAAAACACATCAGGTCTGACGGAGGCTTTTTACCAACCATGTTACGTCCCTGTCTTTTTCTGGTTTAAATTAATAACCTTCTAGAGAAGTGACTGGATACTAAAGGATAAAAATCAAATAAAATGAAGAGGTTAAAATTTCCAGATACTGTAACCTTTCTATAACATTGCTCTTTCAGAAACCACTAACAACTTGTAAAAGGTGCAGCGATAATGAAGGTGCACATTACTCATATCACACTCGGAAAAAGTCAACATTATTCATCTAATGTCACAGCTGAGTTAAATTTTCAAAGTGTGTGTAAACCATACTGGAAGCCTCTGTTCTAGCATTGAATTTCATGTCCTTGATGTTTTACTACTGTAAACTGAAAGTTAATATAGAGAGGAAGACTTGTGAATATGTCAATAATATATCAATACAATAGACTGGTCCATTACTGAATGCTTATTTCACATGTATTGACTTCAGCTTATTGCCAGTGAATGTATCACAGCAGGACTATATAAATGAGCCAGACCTGTCTGGACAGTATATATTGATTTAACATTGTAATTTTTATATAGCTTTATTGAATTGAAAGCTGTTTTAAAATGAAATAGATGACTAAATCCCATCACAGTAGGAAAATTCCTGTAATATTCTCCTCCAGTATTTCAATTTCAGCATAGAGAGTAGAAAATAGTTAAAATTAACTTGGCTGGAATAAACCAGTCTCCCAGATGACAGTTCCATATTGCACACACATCAAAACTGTGTGTCTCTTAGAAGTACAATTTAAAAATCAGATGACACCTGCGGCTTAGAGGAAAAGAACAAATTCATTCTTTCTGTGAAAGGAGTGACAAGTAGGATGAGTGTTGAAGAAAAGCATGAAGGACAAGGGAGCATGCAGTATTACTGTTTTTCTTTGCAACTTGAAATTGTTTTCTGTTCACAGCCATGCCTTGACAGCTATTCTACATAGAGATCTTCCCAACAAATATTAAGGGTCACAAAATGTCCTCATCTCTTCATACAGGACTTCATACAGGACCTTGGTAAAATCAGAACCCAAATGAATTCTTTAGACTTTACAGAATCCCCTTCAAATATTCTTGGCTTTTAACATTAATAAAGAACTTGTTCAGTTTTTTTTGTTTTTTTTTTACAACCTTATGGTTTTAATCACTTCGGAGTATGAGGAGACCAGGTGAGTGTGACTGATGGAGTGATAAAGAAATCTGGCTTTCTGTAAAGCAGTTTTAGAAGTTTTTGTTCTTAAAAAAGCCTCATTAACAGGCTTCAACCTTTGTATGCTACTTATGGAGACTCAGACTTTAAGAGTTTTCTGTCAATAAAAAAAAGGAGATGGAACAGCGTTCTCTGAACTTACTGTGAAGAACATCAAACGTAATCTGAAGACAAACACCAACAGAAAACAATGACTTTTTTCCAAAGACTCTCTAAAATCATCAATGTCTCTGTTTGGACCACTCAAAATCTACTTTTCTATTTATCTCAAGTCAATATCACCATTCAGTAGCATGTGAAAATACTAACAGTTCGGGTTTGGACAAAAAGTTATAAAATATGAGCATAGCACATTTTTGTGGCCAAGAACAACTACTGCACCATATTTTATGTAACAATTATATAACTGTACCCAATTTAATGTTACAAGGAAGGAAAAAAATAGCATTATTTTTAAACATCAGAAAAAGTTATTAATATAAGTACTGTTGCTTTAATTTCAAAGAGAGGAAATATTTGCTGAGATAGAATAAATTAAACAGTAACCATGATCCATTTTGTGAAATATTACTTTATTTCAAATTTATAGCTGGTAAAAAGCTGTCATCAGACTATTACAAGGTCACAAAAATTTCATCCAGAAATTTATAGGTTTCAGTTGAAATATTGCTCAGTGTAGGGACCCATTTTTGTATATGTGTAAAACTTGGCAACATTTCTACTTACTAGGTATACAAATTAAAAAAAAAAAAAAGCTGGATCTCTCTGTGTTGCAAGAAGCTTGGAGCAGAACTGCCTGAAGATACTGATTTACAAACTATTCCAGAAGTCATACATAATTTGTAGTCCAAGAATGATTTTATTGAAATTTCATGGCTGGCTACTAACCTGAACAAGGACAAAATAGCGTTTTTTCCACCGCTTCCAAACCTTCTGTCCTAGAGCATACAAGTACCTGCAAGGGAAATAAAAAAGGGAGTGGTTTTTCATCAATAAGAAGCATGACATTAGAAGGACCAAACAAAAATCTACGTATTAATTTACTTTGTCTACTGAGCTGCTTTGTCAGTATTGTCATAAGTAAAAAGTGATTTTTCTTCTATTTATTCATATAATAAAAATGCAAAGACACATTCCTTTTCACTCAAAACAAGACAAAAACCAGAAAAAAATGATCTAATGTTTGCAAAGATTAAACTGCTTATCACTTTTTATTTCACCAATTTTATCTGAAAAATAGAAAAAGTAGCTTAAAGTAGAACTCTTTTGACTACACAAGAATACTTAATGTTATAAAAGCTGACATTCCTGACAGTTTTTATTCCATTTGGTTTCCACAGATTTGCTAGTGTTTATTTAGTCTGTGAGAAGTCAGTCCCAGAGATAGTGGGATAAAATGCTCACATAACACAATGTCAGCAGACACACAAGATAAAATTTTTTTTCAGAGTAAAGCAGAATCTAATTTCCCAAACAGAAGCACTTCACTATAAAGGGTCTTAGATTACAAAAACTCCTTGTCACTTTAGCAATTTCCAGGCTTTGAATCAGAGGACATAATCAGGAGTATCAACCAGTGAGAAGAGAAAACCACAGATGCTGATACAATTTGGTGGTAGAGAGAGCACACTCATTACCCAAGAATTTGGAGTGAATTTTCTGGCATTATAGTGACACTTTTTCTGTCACTGTGGTCATGTTGCACGCTTGTTAACAAAGACAGCAAGAAGAAAAGGATGAGCTGTGAGATCGTAAGCAAGAGCCCATGAGTGGTAAGGATCTGCTGCTTAAAACCTGACACGAGAGCAAAATATTACCGATGAGATGCCCCTTCTGGCTGGCCAGCTTCTGTCAAGAACATCTGGTACAGCTGGTCACAGGCAGAACAATGACTGTTCAGATCAATGAATGCTGGCTTCACAGGGCACTCTCCAGAGGATGCCAGTACACACACTATGAAGTAGCTATAATAACTAGGATGGGAGATGGTTGGTCAAGTGAACAAGGGTCTCTCTGGTAAGAGAATATGGTCTGCTGCCCTCTATTCACTTCTGTGGCTTTGCTGCCTGGTAGTTTGCACCTCAGTCAAAAACCAGAGCAACGAACCAACATCTTATGTGAAATGAGTAAGCAAGATAAAGGCAAAAACTTTTTTATACCCGTCCTGGGTGTACTCTCAAGAATGTTTTCTCCCACATTAGGCATCACAAAGGACAAATTGCAATTGTTGCTTGTCAGATTATGTAGTGGCTCCCTTATTATTGTTATGAAAACAGCGTTCATCCTTCTTTGACTTCTGCTACACCTGTATTGAAGGACTACCTTACTTGGTTACTCTGCTTTTCATTTGTATGAGAAGGAAAAAAATTGGCTTTGTGTACACAATTACCAGTTGATGTGGCCTTCTTTGACTAGTCCAGATCTTGCCACAGTCTTTTAACTTCTTAATTCTGTTACTATTATAAATTCAATGAAAATAAAGGAGTAAGGGTTATGTCAGAAATGGTACAAATAAAAGGAACTACTAGGGTTTATTTTAAAATTTATAATTTTTTGCAACTAAGGAAGCATTTGCCTCACAGACTTATGGTCACCCTTTCTCCCACAAAATACGAACTGTTTTCCTTTTCATATATGTTCCAGAGCATTAGCTTTCCCCAAACCACACAAAATGGCTATTGCCATGCTAATCTCTTTACCATTGTCAGAGGGTGGAGAGGAAATAAATTATGAATTTCACATAACCTCAAAGCCTAATGACCTAAGGGAGAAAAGTAAAAAAGTCCATAGGTGGCGTTTGGTCTCTCTCAGTCCTAAGACTGCCCTGTTCTTCACAGTGATCCTGCCACTGCACCCCCTGCATCTCCTGGAGTATTGTGAAGGTTTTTTTTGATGTATGTGAGAAGGTAACTGCCCCATTTTGAAACTGTATTTTGAAAACCCAGTTGAACAGTCCTCTGAAGCTACAGTACAAAGATATACTGACCATGTTCCCACCCTCTTGGCATGTCTTAAACGATTGTAAAGAAACCATAGATTGACAAAGACTTCTTGCCTCTTGCACATCAGAAAATGAGTAACCCAACCTTAGAAACTCTATGCTAATTCTTTCTCATCATTAACTGACACTGCTCCAGAAATGTGCTTTTAAAATAAGAGGTCTTAAAAGAACATTTTTTATCACAGAAAGGGTGATGTTTTAAATTACTTGGCTGCCTTTTAAATTGCTCTTCATGTAAGACATACCACCTATAGTTCTGCAGTACAGGCAGAAATAATTTAAGACACAGTAAAGTCAAAAGTATAAAATAATAAAGCACACAAAAAGAAATTAAATAGCAATGTGCACTTTTATTCCTCCTATAAATCACCTCTAACTAAGGCGCTAAATAAGAGCTTCCTTGGGAAACAAAGGAGTGGAACATTAACTACCTACCTTTAAAATTCACAGACCTTACATAAGACCAGGTAACAAAGAAACATAATATTCATGACACAAAGCTGGGATTTAGTACAGAAATGCAAAGACTTCTGCTGTCTGGTTTTTCAAATCACTATAAACACAGTTATGTTATTAATCCCTCTTCCAGTGCCATCTCTAATGGTACCAGTTTTTTCCTAATGTACAAAGTCTCAGCTATTTACAAGGGGTATATCCTGTGCTCATCTTAAGTGTGTCTGCTCCTGAAAAATAAAGAGATTAATTCTTAGTCAAGAGTCTAACATTTTTAGGTGGAAGGACCCACCTAGGCCTTTCTTTCTCATTAATTTTCTCTCTGGAGAAAAAAAAAAATTATAGGGAACAGAAAGACCTTAGAATCTTCAAGAATGTTTCTTTATTCAGACAGTAACATCTAGGATCTGTAGAAACTGCAGTTGAGGTCTAGAACAGAAAAAAATCCACAATAGCCAGTTTTCACAATTAAATGACACTTGGGCTTCACAACTGGAGCAGAAAATTAATAGTTAACAGATTCAGAAGTGGGCTAAGTCTCAGAGCTAAGTTGAAGAATGTTCTATTTTTAAGATGGACAAAGGCATAGCTTTCCATGTGTCTCGGGTAAGGGCCAGTACTGCAAACCAGAAGAGGATCTCAGTCACGAACTCACAGAGCTGCAGTCTGCTGTTTCTCTACCCATAAGTGTATCTGCATTCACCCAGAAGCCACAGTCACTGCCTCCATCCAAAACAATGTACACAAAATGCACAGCATCAGTTGCTCAGACTATTTTCAACATCCTCAGCAGCAACAAGAAACACAGGACAGCCATTCATTCTAACACTCTACCTTTAGGCAAAAGATTTTGTGCAATACAAACAAGAAGCTGATATTCAGAAGTGACAGTTCCACATCTCTAAGCACACCATTTGCTTCAATTTTTCTTTCTCTCATTTGGGTTCCAAAATTGGGATAATCTAAAATAATTCTTGAGTTATTAAAGTTCAGCCATATGCAGGGAAAGAAGACACTGAAATACTTCCCCTGTATCTGAACACTATATGAGTACCTGCTCAGATTTGTTGTGACTTCTCTTTAAGATCATGTTTTGAGAATGTTTAATAAATATTCTGACAAGGAGAAAAGATTGGTGTTTTCATGTACATTGAAACACATATAGATGACAGACTTCTATTCTGTAAAAATGTATAATAAATGAGATATGTACATATAACATCTGTGTCTGTACATATGCACAGTAGGAGATATATTTATAGTTACTATGCATGTGTGGTTGCCTTCTTCAGTTTTCTTATATTACTCACATAATTTCCAGTAACTTAGGACTAATACACCTGCTTTTACTAATCACATAGAAAATATGATAAGTCATTAAGTGTCACCCCAATGTGAAGATTTTCTAACATGTTTTGTAGTAACATGAAAATGCAACAAAATGTACAAACCATGCAATCACTTTTCTGAGAATTTTTCTTTTAAAAACAATCTTTTGCAATCTTCTTTTCTTCAATGTTATTTAATGTTGCTTTTTTTTTCTCTTCACTCACCCCCAAAAGAAAAAAATAAAAATTGGATTTGCATGAAGTCACAGAATTACATGATTATACCTCACAATGCTTACAACATGGCAAAAACACCTCCCATTTAATACTTAAAGTTAGTTTTCCTGGAAAACAAATAAAATTACAAGAAATTACATTTCCATTACTAAACACAGAAACATCCAGATAAAAATATTTTATATATCATTTCATCTCAGTCAGTATCATTGTCTTCTCCAGAAACAGAACAAACAAATGAGCAAGCATTTTCTTCTAAAAGTCTGGGCATAACCATGTTGTAATTACATAAAGTTTGAATATCTCTCAAAGAGCATTTCCTTGTGCTACCAAAATGCAAAACTACGCTGCTAAATATTATAGTTGAGTTTCAGTTCCATGATGACATACACAGGAAGGAAGATGGCAGCTTATTTGCTTTAAGTCCTCACCTCACTGTGAGAGTGCAGGGTTCCACTTTTTGATGAAAAAAAATCAGCACTAATGAATAGCTGAAAAAGCATAATTGTGTGTGGAATACCAGAGCTATTCACCGAGGGAGAAATAAGAATGGACTTACTCCTTCTACAGAGATCATTTTTAGACCAGCCTTTTTATTCTAAGGAATGAAGCAATCTATCTACATTTTGAATGATAAATTCTCTACTTGTAAAAGGCTTCATTTATCACAAACAATGAAAAAAAATATAGAAAGAAAAATCAATACGTGCAGCAGTTTAGTCCAGCAAAGGCCTTTCTTAAAGAGAAACCTCAGTCAAGGTTGAAAGAGCAATTAATGCAGTCTCAAAAATCTGGGCCACTCTGATAGAGTTCGGTTAACATGTGGCAGAAGTAATCATCCACTTGTGAAAATGATTTTCAGTTCATTCTCAAACACCTTTCAGACACTCATGATCCCATTTAACTGACAACAATACAGGCTATCCGTGGGCATCATTGCATTCGCTGAGAGAGCCTATGGGGACCAAATGCCCACAGGCACTTTCAGTCATCCCCGAGCCTTGCATAAAAGGAATCTTCCTTGCAGTGCATTCCTCCTTTTATTTAACCCTGCAAGATTAAGAAATTTTTTTGTTTTCACTTGAGGACGAGGAGAAAACTGATTCAAGACAACAATATGACCTGGGTCATAAGAAACCTAGCTGTAAACATTCTCAAATTCATTTTAGTCCTTTCTGTGCTCTTGAGAAACAGAACTAAATAAGCCTTCAACAGACGAAATGAAAAACAATCAGCCTAAACTACTGTAATTATGCCTGCTAAGAATAAAGAAACGTTGAAGAATGTCAAGTAATAAAAACATCACAGCCACAGAAAACAGTTCCATTTACACCAATCAGCAAGATACTCATCGTATGAACAGGAAAATGTGTGGCTTTTTCCCCTGCTAAACACTTTTCACTTACAGTCTAAATGGTTTTAAGACTGCTGGACGACCTGATATTCCCGAGATTCTTTAACAGTGATATCTTACTGCACTCCAGAGTGCTTCACCATTTGTGAATATGCATGCCAGTACTTATGGAACCTGAGGGGTAACTACAGCAGCAACTTGAGAATTATTAATATAATTTATGTCATATCATGAAACCTATTTGGCATGTAAATGTGAGTGTTTGTCAAGACAGAAAAAACATACTTTAGCCTTGAGAGAATTCCAAGCAATAAAAGAATGAAATCCTTCAGATGCAACACAAATGTAGAAAGCACTCTGATTCTAATGTAATCTAATTGCAGTGTAAACAGGGAATGCAGCACTGCTGCAAAACAGCTGGTGCTGAGGAGCTGACATCCACCCTCTGTGCTTTTTGAGGCAGTTTACTTTGGACTAGGTCTAAATTGAACCCATGGACAAAACGGCTACCAGTGTTTTGCAGAAAATAATATAATATAATATAATATAATATAATATAATATAATATAATATAATATAATATAATATAATATAGGTACACCCCTGAAGCTGATTTCTAGCTTTAATTTCATCTAAAAAGATAATAGTCTGTGACCACAAAAGCACAGAAAGCAGGAGCTCAGAGACTGCTTTTCAAAGTGAAAATCTAAATTTAAATTCTGATGTTGAAGTAGTAGAAAAAATTTCAACTGCACTACTCCACCCTGAGCATTCACTTTGGCTGTGGAAACAACTCTTAATGCTGACAGACCTTAAAGAACTTGCAAGCGTTTTGAGCACTCAGAAGCAGCTGGGTGCCCAGCCTAGACATCTCTCCATGCCACTGGAAGCACATGGCACTGGAATCAGATTGAAAAGACCAGTGACCTTTTTTTGCAGCCAGGCAGTGATATTTTTTGTCACCTAGAAAGCCTAAATTGCTGAGAGCTTGTTTGCATAAAAAATTTACTTTTGTAAAAATGTCATACACATCCACTGATGGAAACAGTCAAAAGGTGTTGAGAACTTTGGTGGAAGAGGACAGAAAGAGCAGAGAGCTTCTTCAGGAATGATATTTGGCTTTGATCATCTCTGACTGGTTATGTACTTCTTTTCACAGCCATTTTAGTATTGATTTAATTTTATTTTCGTAAAGGATACAGACCTCAGCAGAGTTATTGTTTTTTAAATAAAACATGTTAGGAGAACATGAGATACATACATTTTCATTCTAAAGACAGTAAATTCTAAGTATTTGCACAACATTTCTTGTCATTATCATGAGTATTTTAAAGTACTAATGAATTAGTAGAAAGTGGTATATCTAAACTACTCAAGCAAAGGCATGAGAATGCATGTTTAACTTGGTATCCCTATTTGTGATTTGAAAGGAAGGACAGAAATTATGATAAGTCTAGCACTTTAATTTGTGCACACAGAAGATGTTTATTCAGAATGATATGATGTTTTCAAACTATTTTAAAAAATTCTTGATAGCTGGATTTTTAAAAAAACCCTGAAGGAATTCAATTAAAACCACCACTTAAAAATATTACCAAAGCTTTGAAACAAATCAGTTTAGCAAGTTCTCACTTACATAGCATTATTCTCGTAATAGGAGCATTACTTGACACTTAGTCAAGTGCTTTATAAACCAAGCAATTACTCCTCACAACATGTCCAGTGCAGGAGGTTAGTATTTCCACATTAATTTCTGTTGGGAGAGAAACCGAAGTGGAAAAGAGCAAGACTGTTCAAAACTTGAGGTCCTAGTGCACCAGAAGAAACACTCAGGAAAGCCTTACAACAGCCCTTATCTTCCACAAGTTGGAAAATGCATTTCAGAAGCTTGTAAAGCTGTTCAGCCTTTTAACTGTGTGTCAAAACATGCAACACACTTATGATTAAAAAAAAAAAGTGAAAATAAAATGTTCTGAATGGAAATAGCAAATTAAATGTATTTGTCTTTGCAACTCCACTCAGCCACTTTCAGTGATCATGTTTCCTTTGCATTTTGTAGGGATCCAGTGTAAAGTGCTCGGGGTATATTTGCTCTTCAGAACTTTGCAGATTACCCTTTGGAAGCACCCTTCTGTCTCCCTGGGCTCTCCAAGATCCCTATAGTGCAAAGACTCCTAACTCAGCTGTTCTAATTAGTTGCATGAAAAGAGATGATATGAAGGAGGTTTTCTGTACCAAGGAGTCATGGAAAGTCAACCATGTGACATTTGTGGAAAATGCTTGTTATTTGCTGCCTGACAAAATTATTCATTTTAAAGCACAATTCAGAAAAAAAACCAACCCTGTTTGCTCTTTTCAGCCAATTCTATGAGGTAAAACTTCTGTAGATGCAATGCCTGAATTAGCTAATAATGAATAGAGATGACATTGACTACAGAGATTTCAAAATGTTTGGCACACTTGGAAGAAAACAATTCTTTTTAGTTGTGCAACTACAGAACAATCCAGAATGAAAAGCGCTAGAGTAAAATTTAAGCAATAGTGGCAAAAAATGTAGTTACCTTTTTGGAATTCATACACAATCTTTTAAATAGCAATCAA
This sequence comes from Motacilla alba alba, assembly GCF_015832195.1. Taxonomy (NCBI): domain Eukaryota; kingdom Metazoa; phylum Chordata; class Aves; order Passeriformes; family Motacillidae; genus Motacilla; species Motacilla alba. Next base: position 22,002,462 of record NC_052031.1, on the reverse strand, counting down.
ACAAACAATCTTTTAAATAGCAGTCTCTCCCCATGTTGCAGAAAAAAAAAGCTTTTTATTGGGAGCTATATGATTTTCTTCTGGGTTGAAATTGTGACACTTCAGGCTCTCATACACTGGAAAACTCCCTTTTAACTTAGCACACTTCATGTAACCATTGGATCCAATGAACAACACTTTTTTTTCTACCCAGCACACAACAGCAAGAAAACACAACGCTGCCTGTGTATCAGTGCTGTGGACTGTCTCCTTCGTGTCTCAAGCACCTCTAAGGAATGTAGAAACAGTGCCAGACATAAACTTCCACTCTTACACTGCAGTGCCACCACAGAGGCTTGTTTCCATGAAGCCAAATCAGTTACAGTTCATTGTGCATTTTAGGCATTCCTAGACAGGCTGCGAAAGAGAAATTTGATTCCAATGAATGTTTGCGTATGCCAAGAGTGAAATCTGGCTCAGAAAGTGCTTCATCTGCAGATGGGTGGAGAATGAAAGAATACTGAAATTACTCTTATAAAAATTCTCCAAGTCATCTGATGCTGGCCATAGTGGAAGACAGGTTAGATGAACATTTTGTCCAAGACAGTAAGGCTAATCTAATATTCTAATAGAGTTATTCTGCTTCAAAAAACCTACTGGTGCAGAACGACACCTGCAGGTGATCCTTTTGTCAAAAACTAGATTCAAAAAAGTGCTTTTACACTCCTGGCCATCTTTTGATGACAATACAAGGGTAAAAACAAGGAAGAAGGCTTTCATAGTATGAACCAGCAAAGCAGTTCTCTGAAAACATCAAGTTTTAAAAAAAAATTTCCTATACAGAATACATTTAAAGATGCCAGAGAAACAAATAGACTTCTGACTCCAGGTAACTTTGGAAGAAACTTCTCCAAAAGAACACAGAAGTGGACACTCAGAAGCACTTTCAGGCCTATGTTTTGTTCTCAACAGGACATGGAAGGAAGCATGCAGGTATATATTTCTACAGATTCCTCCTATACTCATGCTGATACTGTCCCTAGAAGCTTCTTCATCTGGAAACGGTGTCTCTATGTTTGAAACTTTTGAATGGGTTTTTGCTTTAATTAATTTCCACAATGATTTTCTCAACCATTTAAAATGTTTAAAATCTACACCCAGTATCACATCTGAACCCGTAGCACATCTAGCTAGTTCCACATCTGAACTAGCTGTGCCTGAAAGCAGCTTGTACAGCTCATACTGAAACTGGCACCCACCAGTACTATTCAGCAATTGTCTTGTGGCACTGGAAGAGACACACTTCAGTGTACAGGAATTTGTTTTAGAATCATTAACATAATTGGATGTTTATCCTTGGAAATGCCATACACAAGCAAACTGATTTCTGCAGGACTTACACCAGAAAACAACAGAAATGCATTGCTGAAAAATAAATCCCCTTTGAGAAAGCTCCTCATGCATTACTTCATGGTATTTAGGATTTAAAAAATTCATTGATATAATTAGGAAAAAAAATCCTAAGATGGTTTTGGTTTGGGTGGCGGTTAGGGGAAAAAAAAAAAGCTATGCAAGGAAGATATAAGCCTATAAAAGCAGCACGAATTTGCTCTTTGTCAGAAGCTCTTTATCATAACAAATATGAAGAAAACAAAACATTCAAATGCTGTTCCCGCACTGGAGTTACTAAACTGGAACTGATTTGTCACTGGAGCTGTAGGAGTTCAGGAATACAGAATGCTGCCTGTGAGGGAGCATCAGAGCCATCTACTGGGGTCAGTCCATTGCTGCTGCACAGACTTGTCTGACAACTGTCTTCCCAAAACTTCGATGCTACAGTGATATTCACCGACAAAATCGCCATTAAATAATTAAAAAAAAAATCTATAAAATCTAAGAGAAAATAGAAGCTGTGGTGCTGATGAATTGGATGCGAGAAGAGGTAAGAAGTAAAGCTTCTCCTTGCTTCAAGTCTTAGAAGTACTTTTTGAAAAATGGCATTTATTTGTAAATAACCCAAATGAATAAAATGTCTTCTATGGGTGTATGGGTGATCAATTAAAAAAAATACAATGAATATTTTTAGTATGACTCATAACTATTGTTCAAATTGACAATGGAGATTTTTTGTTTTTCCATTTATTGTTCAATGGAGATTTTTTAATCTCTTTCCCCAAACAGAATTTTACATGTGTGTGCGTGTGTGTGTGTGTGTATATATATATTTTTTTTTTAGACACATATATAAAAGGACTAATTTCCTGCTATAGCTCAGTCAAGTATTAGAACATAAAGCAGTTACTATGTCCTGTAAATATATAAGAATAGCTGCCTCCACTCTTCAAATATTTCATTTACCACAATATTATAACAGAATTTATTGGAATTTGCAGAGCTAAACTTTCAACTAGGCTTTAATAACTCCCACACTAAATATTTTAAAACCTTCTTCCAAAATAGATCATGTAAATGCAGAGAAAAACTTAATGTATACAGGCACTAAGAAGCTACACTTGAAAACTTCTAAAATTAACATGCAGTTCCTTTACCTGTACTGGCCAGGAAAAAATGCACTTTTTTCAGTTATAAACACTTTCACAAAACAATATAAACAATCAAAAGTGAGATTAATTTAGCTGCATTATGATCATACTCACATTTTCTCCCTTGATTTAACCATGCTGCCCTCCTGTGGATGTCAGGACATCCATAATGCCATGGCCCAGACTAAAAAAATCTGATTCAAATCGATCCCTGTTACCTGTTTGTGACAGACTTGAAGAGGAAAGAAAATGCTACTGTGTAATCCCAAAAAGCGGTTAAATTAAACGTCAGGGCAAGGAGAGTGAAACTTATATTTCAAATAGTTCTGAAATGAGTATTTTAAATTAGTAGAATTTCTTATCGTTCCACAAATCATGAATCTGTGGGAGCACAGTGCCATACATATTAATAATACATTTATTCTCAAATTAGGGGGAGAACATTCATTGCATAGTGATGAGTTACTTCATCTGCTGAAGAGCCAACACAGTTGAACACATACATTATAAAGATTATCCAACAACTCAAAAAACATATAAAAATTTGCAAAAGTATCAGTATTTAGTAAACCAAAAAACACTAAGTAGTTAAACTGTAATATTTTTGCCTGGTACAGAGATACTACACACATCTTTAGAAATTATTGAGTAAAAAATATGTTACATATTCAAAGAAAAATATAAAAGATGGTTTGGAACAGAAGAATCTAAAATTAGGAGAGGTCTATTATCAATTATTCAAAGAAATTCTCTCATGCAAAAAAATCCTTTTTTAATCAATTACATTTACATAAAATCTCTGTTGTTACAAGGTGTGTTAATAAACAATAGGAAATTAATATTATGCACTAAAATGTTTATATAACTTGAGCTCATCAATACTGAAGAGTCGTCAGATTCGTTAAATCATGGGCTTAAAACAGAGCAGTGCAAAACAGATCCCTAAAACCCTAAAGTACAACTGCTGGAGTGGCACAGGACTGTTGTTTTCCTTCCAGACTAAATTTGTAAATGCTGGCAAACTGTGTTTAAAGTCCAAATTTTAAACATGCTTTAAATTAATTTTTCTCTCTGAAGAAAGACTAAAATTTTTAAAAGCTACAGAATGTAGTGTTATTTGCTGATGCTAAAATACATTAGGAAGCAAACACTTTTAAAAAAAAAACCTTCCTTAACTCAGAAACAAAAATGAAAAGTGAAATGTTAAATTTTAAATCAAGCCGCTCTGTCAAAATATTTTTTATATTGTTGAAAAGACTATGAAATAAATAAGAAGACTCAGGAATCTGAAAAAATGTAAGAAATTCTTTTGGACCAAACTAGACAACACAGTTTAGTCATGTGCCATTTTGTGCCAATTAGCAAAGTTGCTGACATGCCATATCAATAAAAAACAAATGACTTAAGTAGTGGGACTAATTAAATGAAATAAGGTAATTAAAAGCTTCTCAATATATAATAAAAAATATGGCTGAAAGTGTTCTATAATGTTGTCATTTTATTTTCCCATTATCTGCTTCTCTGCTGAGTTTTAATCAGTATATCTATATGCTTAAAACATAGTGTCCAGATGTTAATGTGTTGATGGCAAGAATCAGGTGTTCAATTAAAATATATTGAGTGTGCAAGGAAAAAAACCCAAGCCTTCCATTAAGGAGACGATATACAGCTCAATTAAAAATGAATGCAACATTTGTGATTAAGTTGAATACTCACATTCTATAATGACAATAAAGTTTTACATTACATGATTATTTTATTAACTTAATCATCCAATTCTAATCTAAGGATCACAGTTATTTTCTGTTTGAAAATGGATCCATTGTTCTCAATATACAAAACAAAGGTAAAGCTGTATTTACAGAAATTGTTGGTTTCCCTTCTCTGAAGCTTTTTTTATTTTCATCAGTAACAAATAAAAACCCCCTATTGTAACATATGCACTATTTGGAGAGATCTTAGCCTAGCAAGTGTTCTCAGCTCCTGGCAATATTTGTAATATTTAATACCTGTCTCAGATGTGTTGCTTGCATAACTCCAATTTCATTTGGATGTCTTCATTACTCAGAATGCGTTTCCAAATGGCTTGACTAAAAGATCTGTAAAATGACATCCCATGCCCAGCCTACCACACTTAACCTAAAAAGACTCATTCTGTACTCTTAAATATTTAGACCTTTACTTCAGATCTTACCTTGCCCTTCAGAACTAAGACTTTAAACCAGATGAAAAAGGTCAGAGATCTACTTTAGAGATCAACTTTAGAAAAGAGAATTGCTTCAGCTATCCAGCTATGAGGGGAGTATATTTTTAGGCACACTTCTCTACAGCAACACTACTAAAACCTGAGCCAAGTTTCTTACTCTCTTTCACTCGGTCTATGACATAGTACATTCTATTTAAGACTTTCTACATAGTGCATTCTACTTAAGAACCTAAAATGATCTCAAAATTTAAATCAGCAGTTAAAATCACAAATGTAGTAAGCCATGATAAAAATTCTAACTTCTAAGCCACTAATTTACTGAGCGAGGGCAACTAGTTGTGTATTTAGGAGAGGGTACACGTCTCTCATCACAACCATATTGATTCATCTTTGGAAAAAAACTATGAAGAAAAGAAGACGACAGTTTTGGCCTGGAAATCTTCTAACATTATCAGAGAAGCTCTCCATGTGGAAGAAAAGGGAAGTTGGTCTGGCCCCAGTGGAGACTTAGCAGTGGAACTCAAACCTACCCCTACCAGAACAGTTCCTCTGCCAATTTGTCTCCAGATTAGTCCATACAAACAGCAGCATGAAAGGCAATCTTAGAGGTCTCTGCTGTCCATTGCTCCAAAGACAAACCATGCACAGGATTTAACACACACGTGCAGGAATTAACATGCATGCATTCAATTCCTCTTGAGACCCCACCCAGAGCGCTGAGTCCAGCCCCTGGGCTGCCAACAGAAGGGCAAGGACCTGCTGGAGTGAGTCCAGAGGGGGTCAAAAAGATGCTCAGAGGTATGGAGCACCCATCCTATGAAGAAAGGCTGAGAGATTTGGGGTTGTTCAGCCTGGAGAAGAGAAGGCTTTGAGGAGACCTTAGAGCAGCTTTCCAGAACCTAAAGGGAACCTACAAGAAAAGAACAGAGGGACTTTTCACAAGGGTGTGCAGTGATGGGACAAGAGGGAATGACTTTACGCCAAAGGAGGGTAGTTTTAGATTAGATATTAGGAAGAAATTATTTCCTGTGAGGGTGGTGAGACGCTGGAAAAGACTGCCCAGGGAAGCTGTGGATGCCTCATCCCTGGAAGTGTTCAAGGCCAGATTAGATGGGGCTTTGAGCAACATTGCTGAGCAGGTACAAAGTTAATTTAAGATGGGATTAAATTGAAACAGGTTTGTAATGGTAAGCACACAAAAAAGACCATTTGTACTGTGGGATAAGTTGTTTACAGTTTTTATTTAAATAAAAAGACCGAGTGAGCTAACAGTGCATAACTCTGTATGAAAGCATCACTACACTGATGACATTACAGAAACTGTCAGCCTTCCAAGGTGATGCCTTTTTGGGGATGAGACATACTCAAGGCCCCTGACAAAACAGTACAGTATTGATCTGCCAACACAATTGTGTAACAGGACATGGACTATTTAAAGGGAGCTAGCTATGACAAACATACTATTTGAACAAAGCTAAAGTAGTACAGGACCACGGGGCTTTGCTATTATGTGAAAAATAAATGCAATACTTTAATAATTTAAATTATACTACTGTGGAGAAAAAAACCAAGAACAACAAACCATTTAATTGAATTTAATTGAATTTATAAAAAAGTTTCCTCTGCCTTTACATTCAATATTGTGTTAGAATTATTTTTGCCCATAAAGAATAGTGGATGATGAATTGAAATCCACCCTCAGACCCATGATAGCACAACTGCCCCTGCAGTTTCTGAAACAGTATTCTGACAAAGAGGGTGGATTAGGTTGGTCACACACTTTTAGTTTCTGAAAATAATTTTGCTGCCATAAGTACCTCTGATTTTGTAAAGGCTTATATTCCAAAAGACAAAAATTAGGTGAATTTTACCTTTGTAGAAGTAACAGATGGGCAGCATAAGACAGAAGGACATAAGAGGTAGGTGGCATGCCCCCATCCTTGCTGTTAATAGGACTGGCACTTTCAGCATAGAAATAATGCCAGGCCAGGCCAGACCATATGCAGTGTCAATGTACGTCAGGTGAAAATAACTCTCTCTTGAATTTGATGTCACAGATGAATGTATGGTATCAAGAAACAACTCAGATCACCTGTCGAGAATGGCTAATAAATAAAACTGCATCTTTCACCTGCATGATATCTGTGATATGCTTATTTGTAGCAGAATAAAGCAATATAAACAAAATCTAATGATCAACATTTAAATTATGATTGGTCCTGCAGTCTAGGAAAATAGAAATATTGCTTAGATGACTATGTACAGCATAATATTATGAATATCATAATCAGTTACATCTCCATTACCACAGACTCATGCATGTAAGGGAAGTTTCTAGACAAGTTTCAGAAGAGACTTAGATGGCAAAAAGTTAAAAATTTTAATCTGAAATAAATAAGAAATATTATACAAAATAACACATAGAGTCTACCATATATAATTCTGGAATAAGTTATGAAGCAGGAATACTTGCACATGATTTCATTCTAATGATACTGTCAGCATATTTTGAGTGAATTTACAGAGCAAAAAATTCAAGTAAAACTAAAAGTCAGATTTTGCTCTGAATGATGCTTTTCCAAAGCTATGGTAACTGTGTAACAATAGCATGAAGAAATTTCAGCAGAAGCCAGCCTGAACTTTCCAGTCAGACCAGAGACTCCTCAAATATGCTGCAGAGTTACTGTGAAGTTCCCAGTATCTGAACTCATTACTGCAAATTGCAGAACACTTCTGATATGAAAAATTTCTTCATCATTGATTGCATTAAAAATGAGCAGCCTCCTCCATGCTTTCACTTTAGTAAGACCAGTGATGCGCAGTCAAAAAAAAAATGTCCTGCCTATATTTCACCTCACATCCATGAAACTACTCAGATCATGATCTTCCCTGTGAGGATCTAATATGGCATGCATTTTTTCCTACAGCATGACAACAATTAATTTTTTAATACTACCTTCAATCCACATAGCCCTGAGTGGCCAGCCCATCTAGTCTACTTACTTGGTAGAAAAAACACATGCAAATGAAATTTTAAAGTTATTACTTAGTGTTTTAGAAAAAAAATTCCAGTTACAAATCAAAGTTTTTTCTCAATTCCTCCCCTACAGTTTAATGAACTTAAGGTCTATTTGTAGTAAAATATTAGTGGATCATTTCATCTTATAAGTTACCAACAGCTTTGCTATTTTTAATGAAAATAGAAAAAAACCCCAATTTTTGCAAATTAATAATTTTCCAACGTTATGATTTGAGCATTTCCAATAACAGGCAAAACTTTTTAGACTGAATTCTTTATATTTTTTAAAAAATCCAGTAAAGCAAATATTTACAAGCACAAATGCAAGATTTCACACAACATGTATTTCATGTCCTTCCAGGACAGAAGCCTTAATGGAACCCTTGACATGGGCATCAATTGAAGATGTTGCCCAGTTTGGCCCAACCCCTTTCGGGTACTTAAATTAAGTACCTAAAGAAAAAAGGATTTATCTACATTGGTTAATTAGTCTGAGTAAGGAGTGGGCTTATGAAGAAAATCCCCTCATTGCCCCAAAGTTGCAGGAGTTCACACTGCAGAATTGATCCATGGCACGTGAACTAGACTCCTCTTGCATTAAACCAAATCAGCTGTGGTGCTCAGCTAGTGCACCTCACACATTCCAGCCACTAAGGTGCTGTAAGCCTGGCACAAGACAGGACAGAGATTGAAATACATCACCAGAAATGCTAATGAGGTGATTATCAGATCCCCAGCAATCACTGAGTATCTGTACAGATCTGTTTGGGGACACTTCACACTTGGCTCCCTTTGTAGTCAAGAAGACAAATGCCAAACAGAGATCAGGTCCTCCAGATTTCCCATCTATTTGTATTGGGTAACATAATTTTGGTGGCATCCATGGCTAAAAATCCTGCATAGGTGCCTCAGACAAGCCCAACTTACTGCTCTTTGAACCATCAATTCTTCAATTCTTCTCTCTCCATGGTAGGATTATCACATGCAATTAGCCTTCTTGGTGCAGAGCTGAATCTCATCCCACTGTTGCAACAAGTGGCCGGAAGTGGCTAGAGGGTACTCAGTTGACCAGGCCCTCTCAGCAGTGATACTGCATTTCAATTTACCCACATGGAGAAGACATGAATTTGGAGTCAGTCCCATAAACTATGATGACAAGTCCTAAGTGATGCTGCAGCACAGCTCATCACCATCTTTATGTCCTGGAAACAATCTCTTCTCTTTTGTGACGAGCTGAGAACTGATGTCAAAGGTTTTCTCACTCATTTTTTTTCTAACACGTGCACATAAAGACCAAGAAGTTGAGATAGGAAGAGCTTTAAAGTTAAGAACTGCAAACTAAAAATGGATAGTATAAACTAGAAAAGTCTACCTAGCTGTTCTATGGGTCACTGAGATGTTTGGTCATAGGTTCTGAGATATTACATAACAAGAGGAAAAAAACCCTGGCATTTATATATGAATTCAAGGCACCATTAAGGTCATCCATAAGAGATAATCCATGCCAAAAGAAGAAGAGTTTAGGACACAGTGAGAATGTGAATAACTGCATTAAAGAAGGCTGAGAAGAGAACAAGGTACAAAACCCAGTATGTAGGAAATGGACAAGTACCAGCATGACCGCTCACCCCAACTGCTTATTTTGTGAGGTTGAATAAGGACTTTAGCAAAGCTGAGCCAAAGAAGGATTTGACACACATGCAGTACTGATCATGGGGATTTTCTATACTTAATCAATTATGCATACTCCATCCTAGGGAAGGCAAGGAGATATTGAACAAGTGTTGCTACAGTTATGACCTAAAGAATATACAACTGAACCTGCATCACTCTGCCCATCCGAGCAGAAGAAAACCCATCTTAATATTTCAGAAGTATGGAGTTCTAAGGTAAAATATGAAAAAAGAAACATCGAATGTAAACAGTTGTAATGATTTTTTAATGTGAGGGTAAAATCACAATTTAAATATAAATTACACATTAATAAAACCACATTATTTAATCTATTCTCAATTATTTTAATTCATTTTTAAAGAAGTTATGAGCAAAAGCAAATAAAATTTTTTCATAGGAAAAGAAATATTTTAAGTTTTACGATCAACCTTGCCTAACTCATAGGTATTTTTCACATGAAATCTGTTGTGATTAAGCTAAGTGAGTTGGGATCTAAATTTACATCTCAGCCTTTAAAAATATTTCAGATTAATTTCTATGGAATAAATGAAGAATGACACCTTAATTAGTAATGCTTCTCTTGGCAATTAGGATTCTCTTGGCTTCTTTCAGCAATTAAAGTGGCAGTGGCATATCATTAAGATCTTCAGATTCCCTGCGCCTCCTCAGAAGCAATTACTGTGAGAAGCACTGAAAATCAGGCTCATAGCTATAATCTGTTCTCCAAGGATCTAGCAGCAGGATAAACACTTTTGCTTCTTCCTTCCATAGTAATTTTGCATTAACCCATTATCATTATTCAATCAATCATTAATGTAATTTTAATGTGTCATTTTTCATGAAGTTCAATTTAATTTTTTAAAAGTAACTGATTACAGTAAATTGATTTTGCAAAAGTGTGTAATAGTAAAATCATTTAAATGAAGACAGTTATCACATTAGCACTTTTCTCCATGGCAAGATGCTAACATTCATTTAGCACAATGAAATACCAGCATTAAGCACCAAGCAGCACAACAGAAAATACTCACATGAGACACCTTGGTATAATAATAGTAACACCTTCATACAGCACTAGAAGTGCAGCTTACAACCCACACAGGAAATGTTGACCTTGATATATACAAGTGCATGCTCCTTTATGAATGTTAAAATGAGGACAGGTTTGCCAGAATTTAGCAAGATAAGACAGTTACACCTACATGAAGGACATTTTTGATCCTCTGACAAAAAAAACCCAAAAATATATACCATTACTTTTGAACCCAGTTTAATTGTTTATTAATTATGGGCCAAAATTTGAGCAATATTTCTGAAGAAGTATAAATCCACCAGCTTAGTTCTTAAATTTTCTGTTACTTTGTCAGTAGTCTCATTCCAAATGTTGGAAGTCCTTGAAATCCTCAGGTTTACTCTGTGCTGGGATCGATGAGTTTTATCTTGCAGAAAGGGATACTCACGTGCTTGTCTTCAGGGTCTCAGGGTCTTGGATCTTCTGAGTCAGCAACTGACTATGATTTACTCTTGAAAAGAAAGATTATCCCCTGTTCATAAGTTTTCTTGAAAAGCTCTTTGGTTTCAAAGGAATCATGTTAACTTCATGCTGTAGTTAACTTACAGATCAACCATGCCAGTCTTTTCCAGCAGATGAAGTATAATGAAGTATTATTCAATGAAGTATTCTGAAGTTTGCAGCCAGGATATTTTCATAGCAGTTTGTGACATATCCTTCTTCAGGATTTTTCACTGAGTAAAGAAAATATGCTCGACACATAGATTGTGGTGCTGGATGTTAGATGACACTTTGGCACACTTCGATGTAAAGTAAGGAGCAGGCATTCCTGAACATGCAGTGGTATTTGCTGTATTGCATACTTCAGGTGCTGATTGTGTTTTTTTACCAACCCCACATTTTTCCTTCAACAGTCCACTGTGTTTGAAATTCAAACAAAGTCTATTTCATCAGCCACACAACATATCTTCCATGAGTGGTAAAAACCTTGCATTAATACAGTTTGCTTCAGCACTACAGAGCCTCACAGCTACAGTGCTTGTCTTGATCAAACCTGAGATCGTCCTGCTAGGTCTAGACTGAACAAGGATTGGGAAATGAAACTTTTCAGTTCACACCTCTTTTCTCTTTGAAGTCAAATAAACTCAGCTGAAACTCTAATACTTCTTTATGCCTTCCTGTCAGAAATTAAAATGAAATCTTTTGCCCAGTGTCTCAAAAGTAAATACACTGCAAGTAAATACATATTCACATTGCCCATGCAGAGTCTGAACATGAGCCAACTCTAATTCAAAAGTGTTATGAACATGACCATGACCCCAACAGTTCTGTAGTGCAGGCATCATTGTGTCAGTGCTTGGCGTTTTGTGTTGGGTTTTGGCCAACTATTATGTCTCCATATTTCTGCTACCAAGTCCCATGACCTCTTCAATTAGAGTAAAAGAGATTCCCACCTCCCTTCTGCTTCATAAATAAGTTTCATTATGAGACAATTGCCTTTGGAAATAAACACTTTTATTCATTTTCTGTACTCCAGACATAAAATTAGCTTATAAGGTACTCTTTGAAAAAGACCTCTTCAGTGTGTGTAGATGAGAATGAGGTCCTTTGGACAACTTGGGTACTAGAGGCCATCTAGACTGAGCAGACATTGTTGCATCCCATTTGCCAGTAACAGGACAGTCAAGAAAAACTGCACGCAATATAAAATCATGGTGAGAGGGAGTGACTAAGTTTTACTTAGACCCAGCTGAGATGAATACACATAATTCCTGTGATGGGATCATCTTGCAGCAGACTGCTGCATCCCACAGTGCTTCAACACGCAGCAAGATTTCACAAGGCAACAACTGTGACAAACAGGAATCAGGAATATTTTTGTTATTTATTTAGTGACTCAAGTACACATCTTTTATTTTGGTAATCATCCCTTTCCTACACATGTGGAAGACTGTCTGAGGATTATCTTTTCACAGAGGAGTTTCAAATGGCACAAAGCTGGTTGAAAAATCTCCCATTTGTATATGGATTGCTGGTCATCTCAAAAAAATGCTGGCAGTGGGCAATCTCTCAAGCATTTTTAGAAAGATATACCTTCTAAATTTATTTGAGACTAATTAAGAGTAATTGCAGTAGAAATGACAGAGATACTAACTACTGTTCTGAGTGCAATAGATATATAGAAAAAATTACGTTACTACTTCCAGTGCACCTTTTCTGTTTTTCAATTGCCAGTGTCTTAGCACTGATAAACCAACATGTCAAGGTACCCCACTCTGACTAGCAGTTGCTTTGAGAAAACTCAGAGAATGCTTACACAGCCTAAACACCTAAATTTTTTGGCTGCTATAGTGAGGCCATATGACTAAATGATCTGAAAAGAATTGCAAATATCCGATGTTATGTAAAGCTCACAAAATTCAAACAAACTAAACAGCTTCCATCTGACTTTTCCTATGCTTCCTGGTCTTGAATACACAAACCTAAAAGTAAGCATTCTACCAAAGGACAAGGGAGAAGTTTGCTCTTTCAGGCAGTAGCTGAAGTCATTGCTCTGTTACCCTTTACTAAGAAGAAATGCAACAGCAGGAAACAGAAAGCTAGATGGTGCTACTGTGCTGACTTTATGATTACAACCAGATATGCAGCACACAAACTTGGAAAAATGAATCAAATACTATAAAGGGATCCAGAAGAGTTTACATATGTAGATGAAGAAATGCTATAATTAGGTAAGTATTTGAGGATTTTAACATTTGGTTCAGGAAATTAGGCTATATTGATAAGAAATGAAAAAGTGAAACAAATCTCTGATTATCCACTCTTGCTTTTGAAAGAGAAAGACATTAAGGAAGGAGAAACATATTTTCAGTAATAGTTGAAAAGTAATATACAAAGTTTTACCTCATAGAATGTAGTAGTAATTGAAGAAGTCTATCCTTACATATTACCATATAATACCAAGCATTAGTAAGGATTTTCTAAGATATTGGAAACATCTTAAGTATTATAACGTTTCTAACACTTTCCTTCACTTTGAAGCAATTCTACACCTATTCATTTAAGAAAAATTAAACTTGAAGTTTTAAATTAGAAAAAAAATCTATTTCATCTTTTTACTGTTGGTAAAACAATTTTTTCAGTTATTCTGACATATTTGTATGTTTTGGCCCAGAGACTAAGGACTGACACATTTCAAATTATGAAGGTTTATCTGTGACAGGGATCTTGCAGCACTTGTTAAGAGAAGCGTGATTGGATTCCTGACATCTTTATCTGTACAAGTAACCCAGAGTTGCAACAGAGTAATTTCAATGTATTCACCTTGCATATTTTTCTGAAATAATGAAATTGGGAGCAGATCTCATCTTCAGATCAAGCCCAGATTGCACATCTTTAAGTTGTAAAGGTAATTCTCTTTCTCATCCTGCCCTTCTTTGCCATGGACAAACAGCCCATAAGAGCTGGCACCATCCTCATTCTGGCTGACCTCAGTGGCTCTTCTCAGCTGAGTTATGAGCTCAGTAGCAGCAATGATTCTGGTTTATCCAGGCGACAGGCACACATGACAGCCCTGCCACTGAGAAGCCAGCAGACCCCAGTGCCATCCTCAGCTTTGTCACCAAATTGCCCGTGACCTTAGGTGATCTCTGTTCATTCCTATGTTTCATTTCACTCAGCTGCAAACCAGATTATACTCATGTTCCTCTCTAAGGATGTGTGACAAGTGTCTTAAGAGAGGAAAAAATTACTTATCCTCTAATTCTATGTCTTAGAAGACTGCTAACCAGAGCATTCATCTCACAGATTTCCTTTAGTTCTGAAACTGCAGCAGCAGGAGGAGAAATGTGATTCTTCAGTCACATTCAGGAATCAGTACCTATATTTACTGTTTAAAAATGTTCTCCTAAGAACATCTTGGCCAATTTTAAGTGCAAAAGAGAAAAAAAATTTAAAATGTTAGCAAATTAATGGTGATCTTTATATTCTCAAAATACAATTATAAACAAAAAAAACACAAAGCAAAACCTAAAGCATCAACAAGTTGTGACAGAAAAATCATCTCGCAGAGATTCTTTATTATTATGGAGACTACAGTTTTAAAGAAGTCACCAAAATGTTTTCGTTATAGAGGAGAGACAGAGAGAAAAGTCTAAGTGCTTGCAGAATGTTTATTCCAAATGCAAAAGTTTAAGAAATTAAATGTATATCAGTTCCATATGGAACATGTCACAGCAGAAAGCAGAACAGAACATAAAAGAATGAATTTTGCCCTTCAAATCTTGGAAAAAGTTCAGGGCAAGAGTGAAAGAGTGAAGCTGAAACGTTTTACTTTGGAAGTCAAAAGCCAGATACCACCACTTAGTAATACTGTCCCGTTCAGGATGTTTAATTAGTAAGAATTTAATCATTTAATTTTACTTTATTATTTATTTTCCTTTTTTTTTTTTTTTTTTTTTTTTTTTTTTTGTGGTAAGACCACTGAGCATTACTAATCCTTTTAAAGCAAGCTTTAAAAAGAAACACCTCAGTATTCCTTTTTTATTTCTTGACTGGAAGCAACAGAATAATACCTTTTAGTAACCACTAGGCTATGCTAAGATACAACTCAATCTACTTCTAAAATAATGCATGATTTAAATGCACGCAGATGTGCAAAGGCACATCAAAAAACCCCCATGAATTAGAGAAGATATTTAGAGTAACCCACACATCTTGAGTCAATTAACCTGTCCTGCTGGGGCTTTAAACCCTAATATAATTATGAATTAAGGAGATCCAACTGAGCCTTCCTGAAGCAAACAGTACCTACCTAATGCTGCTGCTGTAACTCAACAGAAATAAACAGGCTTTTAGCATTTTATAGAGGAAGTTTTTAGCTCAAATTTTACTTCTTTTCTCTGATGATTTGTTTTAGATTAAAGACTGCAACAGAAAAAAAAAATCAGAAATGTTAAAAAATCTTTTGTATGGATGTTTGCTTTACTAAAGGAGATTTAAAAGTATCTGGTACGTGCTCATAATTATAGATAAGGGCAAGGTTACCACATCCTGTGAGAAAGTAAATACAATACAAATTATGAGAAAGGAATCTGGAATATCATGAATTGTCAATAATTGGAACTGTTCTAGAAATCTCCATTAATGAGCAATATTTACTTTGTCACTACTCAGACTAGCTGCGAATGCTTTGCCTTGTAAGGTTTTGACAGGATTCAGATACAAAAGGATAATTATCTAAGGGTCAAGTTAAATCCCACTTTGAGAGCCTTTCAAGCAAAAATAAAAATAAAAATGTAAAATAAGTAATAAGATTATGTTTCCTGCACGATGTATAACAGTGTTCCATTTTTTAAAGCATGTAACAGAATACATGGAAAAAACATGAATTGTTCCATAATACTTTTTTATAGTCAAAATAGTGGAGTAACACTAGATTGACTGTATGAATGTGTCAACATAAAAATAAACCTTTTTTTGGAAAAGTACAAATGAACCACAATTGAGATTCTCAGTAGTGTTCAGTCATAAAGATTTTTATTTCTTGCTCTTAGAAAGGTTGCAATTAATAATTTAAAATCCCAAACTTATAATCTAATTCAAAATATAATTTTTGGTTATGACTGTGGAAATCAAAGTGAAAACATTACTTGAAGGTGCTGCAGTCCATAATACTATTCGTGATTTTAGTACAAGACTGTATAATTTGTAGAACTGAATATTCTTGAAGCATAAATGCAAGACAAGTTTTGAAGTCTTCCAGCATATCCCTTGTGTAAGTAAAGTCAGTCTTGAAAAGGAGAAAAAGATAAAATTAAAAACCATGATTTGATCTGCCCTGTGGGTTTTGCCAACCCTGCAGAACCTGAAATATATGGGCACAGTTCCCATACCTAAAAAACTGTCTCTTACTGTAATTATCTCAGATACAGTATTAATCTACTAAAACCCATCCTTCTCCAATTGGCTGTTGGATAAAATTTGAATTCAACTCTGAATAAATTTTGAGACTCTCATCTGAAAAACAGACTGCCTTCTTTTCCTATGAGAGACAACAAACCTTGTATGTTAGTTTTTTAACTCTGACACAGAGAAAATGTAAATTATCTAGTTCAAACATTGGTTTAGGATAAGGCATGAGATGCCTCTAAAAATACAATGAAGAATTAGGACTTGGCTGGGTTGAACACACTAACTACACTAGAAGTCTATTATAAAGGTTGTAAAATTCAACTTGCTGACATGATGAAATTCCAGGAGAAAGGATGATCACATTCTGGCATCCTTTTATATCAGTTCCTTTTGAATACTCTATTACCCTGTACTTAAATATATGACAACATTCTTATAATAAAACAAAATAAAACAAAACAAAACAAAATAAAATAGACAAAGATCTCCCTGTCATTTCACTATTCAGGATAGCAGCAGCTGCCTCTGAGCTCTTCAGCACTTGATTTTATCCTATGGCCTCCTTCATTATGTTTTATGCAAACCCTGCTTTACAGAGAGACTTGAATTTCCGTATTGTGCAGGTTTTCCAGGGAACTGCAGACACTGGCACTGTTATAACCCTGCTCAGCAGAGCACAAGCCTTTGGCTGAGCAAAGTGACAGTGCCTCTTCTCCTGCAGGTCCTCCAGAGTGTGGGAACCTTGTTTACCAGATGCTTCCCTAGATTCACCTTCATATGTGTATGATCCTGGGAGGTAGTACTATTTTTCCTTGAAAATAGTACCCTCCCTAAAACAGGACAATGAAATACTAAAAGTTTTAGGCTTCAGATATTAATTTTTAGGATACTTGGACTTGAACAGCACAATGAATATTTAAAGCCCCATTTCCACTGACTTCAGCTAATAGCTGTTAGTGGCGAACACCTCTATTAAATCAAATTCCAGTTTATCAAACTGGACACAGAAAACAAATAACATACCATCAGTTACTATAGGTGGAAACATTTCAGCCTCTTACAAGGAAGTCCTTCTGTGCAGCATAAATTGGGATAAAAGCCAGTTTCTTTCAAGCAACTCTCAACTATTTTAACTGTGAAATATTCCTTTGCCTTTCTGATGATTCTGCCCATCATCCATCACATGTTTCCAGTCTCTTCACAAATGCAGATTTCCCTGATAACACAGCATCAGTTCAGAACTAAAGCAGCTTTAATATGTGTATTGAAGGAGATGGGAATCCCTCTTGAAAAAACAGCAAATGACCACTTAATACTTACACTAACCCAGGAAGTCAAGAGAAGGCTGCAGGGAGTGCCTGGATGATGGCTCTTCATAACATTAATAGCTCCTCACTGTAAACACTAACAATGCTGTTTGCAGGTGCCCTTCTCCCTCCAAATAAATAACCTTTTCCTTCCTCTCACTGCAACTCCAGTGTTTCCTACAGTATCTCATTGAACTCTTCAATGGTTATTGAAGGAATTATTAGGTTTTTATTTCATTTCACACATGTTAATGGTGGAGAAGTCCACATATCTGTTGGTGCCCTAACTTTCCTTAACAAGTGTCTAGGTAATAATCATTATAGCTAATAGCTATAAAGAAAAGGAAATTATGACTGACCTAGAGCATTTTTGGTGGGAAGAACTACAGTATCTGCCTGAAGAATAGTCACAGCAATGACCCTGAAGTAAAATGTAGAAGTAAATCACAGTGGCAGGAGACAAGTATTCAAACTCAATCTGAGGAAGCAACCATCAGCAGCAGACAAAAGGGATAATGGTTGAACTAAATTATTGTTAACAATATTTGATTGGGTTCTTTAATGGTCAGACAAGACTACTGATATAAGCCAGTATGGAAAACCAAATTGGGGAAGTCAGGAAGACTCTCTGAAGACCCCAGAAGAACAGCTCTGTGCCAAGACAGCCTCTTGGGAAACACAGGAGCATGATGGGAGGAAACACTGGAGTTTTCTCCTTGCTGCTGGATCCAGTTGCACATTATACTCTAACTGGGGTTGCAGACAGCATGACCCTGACATCATCAGTGACCTGATCAAAAATGGGAACTTCTCCTAGTCACTGCTTGGGATAGGTGCATGGTAGCACAACACCCCTGATGTGTTTAGGGTGGAAGTTTGCAATTGAACCAGGTCATGTGCAGATGAATCTGCTGGACATCATCCTTTGCTGATGTGCTTCAAGTCAGCCTGTCTCCACCTTTTGACAGGGCTGCTGAAGACGGTGGGCAGCAAGCACCAAGCCTCCCTGCCCCTTGCACTACTGCATAAGCTGAACACCCTCCAGCAGCAGGAAACTGAACCCTCCCTAGTGGCTGGATCTAGACAAAGATGTGCCACCATCACCAAACCATTTCACAGGTGTTTGGTGAGTGCAAATGAATGGGGCAGAAGGTGGGACTCACAGGAGAGCATCATGCTTTAGTACAAACACTTATCTCTGCTCTCTACTCCAACTTATTCATGTCACCTGAGTCTTCCTGCTTTCTCCTGCTACATTTTCCCATTTCCCTTATGTATTTGCTGCCATGCTTTGAAGTTTTCTCATCTCAGTTCCAGTCTCCAAGCACAGTAGCTCCAGTCCTCTGTTGACTCCATGATTGGTTTCCCTCCTTCTCCTCACAGTTCCTGGTCATCAGCCACAGGTCTCCATGCAACAAATCCCATTGTTCCAGTCCTAATCATTTGTGTCTAAGCTTCACAAAACCAAAATGAGGGATACGACTGATACCTGGGAAATTTGAGCCCAACACTTTGACAAAACTTAAGTCAGTTTGGTTGCTTTTTTAAAGAAAGCATAATACATAGGAAATTTTGGCAATTTCTGCCTGTGTACAATAGGCAGAGTACAAACAGGAGGAGACTAAAAAGAAACCTATATAGCATGGACAGTACATTAATTCTTTTTGATTGCTTCATAACAAAAGATAAAAACTTACTTACTGTCAGCAACACTACCTGTTTTTGCAGCTGGGCTGAGGAATAGTGGCAGCAGTTGATTAAAGGAGCTGTCTTTATGAATAATCTATTCCACATAGTCTCAGTGTTAGATAGAAAAACATGCTTAAACTAGCATTCAGACATAAATTTTTTTCGAGACCACACAGCAGACAGAGAAAGGAAGGGGAGACTATGTGGCAAATATCACTTTATTCAGGTATATAATTAATCCTATTTTAATGGAAAAATATGTTTCTTCTTAATATTTTTAACAAAGTGCATAAAATGTAACATTCAAAACCAGTATCTAAATGAGACTGTACTCTTAGTTCTGCATTTCAGACGTAGCTCATCATCTGTATTTACACATCACTGAACATCTGAAATGAACCTCATGCCTGACTAGTCCAAACTTTTTGTATAAAATGAAGATATAACACAATATCATAGTATAGGAAATGTTTTAGACATGTACAATGTTTTACACACTTTATGATTTTAGACACTTTGTTAAATACTTTTTAGATACTTCGTTAAAACAGGCACAGTGAGACAAAATAATAAAATAGAGACAGCCATGAAATGGACACTTACCCACAGTGCTTCATGTGAGGTGGTTTATCCATTCTCACCGCCAGCTTAATTTTCAAGTCACTGTCCTGGCTGTTTTTGGGAACTATCATTTTATGCAGATCAGGAGACTTTGGGCTATTGGATGTTGGATATAAGACAACCTGTAAGTCATGAAAAGAAAAGCTTCAGCAAGTTGATTAAAAAAACTGCTTGTAGTCTTTAATGGAAACATCTAAGCACTGAAGATTCTTGTTGCATCTCCTCCAATACAAAAGATGACTGAAAAAGATTTCCTAAATCTAATAAACCAGTTGACTCAATCTCATTGTAACAGACCAATTTCAAAAATTAACTCCTTCCTTCTCTTACAAATGGGAATTTTCATATTATGAGTTAATAAAATTTCCTCCAGTTAATCCATTTTGAATTAACTTTTTTTTTTTTTTTAAAGGAACACTTGGCATTTCAAAAGGGTCATGTACAATTAAATAGGAACTTAAACTTATACATTATTCAGTGCTCTGCTGGAAACACCCTTTTGAAGCCATTTGCTGTAGTGTTATGCAACGGATCAGCCCTCAGTAGTGGCATTGCTTGAGAGAAGATAACCAAAGTGTATGTCTTGTTACTGTCTCCAATTTTTGATCAATAACATTAATAAAAGTAAATTTTAGTAAAAAACCACAGAAACTGTAGATTAATTCCAAAGCACCTTTGCTGCAAATGGAATGTAATACATGTAAGATACTATGCCCAGGTCACATGTGATATGACACAAACCTTTAGTGTGATCCACAATAACAGACATACAAACCTCCACACTACTGAATTTTAAATATTTAATTTTTAAAACAATTATATAAATTTCTAGAAACTTTTATTAACAAGTAATTTTAGATTAGTGTAAGTCACAATAAATAAAATATTATTGTTATTAGTATTGGTAATTATTTTAAATTAACAATACTAATTAATTTAATTATTTATTTACTGTCCAACAAGTATACCCATTTATCATCAGCGCAATTAAAAATTACTGTTTCATCAAATTCTTACCCAAAGTTCAGCAGTTAAATGCTGCTGAAACATAATTTCCTTTCATTTGTATTATAAGCACTACTTTCGAATCTGGACTCTGAAGTATTCTAAAGTATTAGAATTTAGACTCTGAAATATTCTAAACATACTACTTGGGAGACTTTCGCACCATTCAGTGAGTTCTGAATTACAACTACCATGAATTACCGTTATCATTTCAAAAGTAACAACACTCTCAAAAGCACCATTCTTCACATCTTTCATTTCTTGAAAAATAAAATGAATCATTATGTTAACCATCAAGTTAATTTCCTACACATAGTACTTGTGTCATACATATAAAACACAATATAACAATATAATGTTGTCCTCTGTATTACTATGAAGGTTAAGTTAAGGATTTGAGCAAAACTGTCCAAGCAAGTATAAATCTAACAGATGTTATTAAGCCAAAAATATTACAACAGTGTCATTCAGATCTAATCATCTGAAAGATGGTGTAAGTGCAAGGCCTTCAGTTTCTCATCTCAATATTTTGCAGAAGCACATTCTGTTAATATCAGGAGCTCCAGTCAAGCAGAGGAATATGATGCATCACTCCTAATCAAATATGCAACCTTTGTAAAACCAGTGGAAGAATTAACCTGTCAGATCCAGGTACAATGTGCCAAATGGTACAATGAATGTACCATTGGGTACATTCAGTACCTTTTAAAGCAATAGCAGAAGAATCAGTACATTCTGATTTTAGCAAACCAGCTTACCTTTTTTTTTCCTTTTTGCAAATGCACAGAAACCACTACTTATAACAGAGTTATTCCTCCTTTCTGGTTTTCATTCTGAGTAAAAGTTATACCTTAAATAACATTTAAAAACATTATGAGCACGGCAACCTTTGGGTTCTGATGTATCAAAGGGGAAATTATTTTTAGTTTATTTGTCCCTTTAACTGCAAGATTATATAAGCAGAATTATTATACATTCCTTGCATTTAATCACTAGGCATTCACATAGGACTGTAGGTGATGCCAAGAATTTTTCCTTTTCTACAGTCTGCAGTTCTTGTTGTCCTGTAACAGCTTATTACAGCTCATGCATCTCAAGTGACATCTTTCTCCTGTCAACTTCCTGAGTTTTTAGAATGCTGATGAAAATAAAAGTAGACAAGAGTATGATTAATTTATATCTGTGGTAGTGACAATTCCTCTTCTGAATTTTAAAAGGAGTATTACAGAGCTTCAATTTCAAAGCTCTCACAAAGAATAAGTATCTGTCAGACTATTTGAGTATGCACTGTGCTGGGTTTGTATTACATTTTGTCGTGCCTTCCAGCTTTAAACAACGAGAGCTTGAAAGAAATTTGTAATCAAACTTTTTGTTACACAAAAACACACACAAAGCATTTGACAAGCATTAATTATCTTTGCAAAAACCTTCATACTAATATTGCCCTTAAGAGTATTGATAGCTACTGTGTACCACAGCAGCAGGTGGCTGCAAGCTGCAAGCTCCCACAAAATCACTGAAACCAAAACACTTGGCAACTTCTCCCGGACAAGAAAAGTAAAAACATTGCTGAAATTTCTATTAAAAGCATTCTCTCCACTATGGAACACTGCAGTGTGAGGTCATTGCCACTGTCCATGGAGAAACTTCCTAAAGTTATTCTATCTCAGATTTCCTTAAGGATTTAAATCTCCTGGTTGTTTCATAATCAACTTTAAAAAATGAAATGGTATCCAACTCAAATGTCTTTGGCAGATATAAGAATCATCTAGAGGACACCCTCACTGTGCCTAAAACTTAAATAAATTTAATAGAATTCCTACTGAATCATATATTTCTGTACTACATCATATATTTTTAAAGTTTATTTTATTTTATTTTGATTTATTTTATTGTTCATATACATGTGGATATCACCATGGTAGTTTATTCAGCAGCAGCACAGAGCATTATGAGTTTTTACTATAGGAAAGTGTTTACCATAGTTATACTAACAGGTAATCAACATTAAAAAGTATAATGAACTATTAATGACTAGAAATCTACGTAGCAAACATAGCTGCTGTGCACTGTATTACTTAAACTCACTTAAGGCAAATTAATAGTATCAGAACAGCACAGGTTGAGATAATTCAGTAAATTTAATCATCTCACAATCATTAAAAAATACTTGACCACGTGTTCCAATTATATTTAGCATTACATTTCCTCAGACCACACTGTAACTGAAAAAGCATCAAGTTCACTTTATGCCCTTTCTCATCTGGATGAAAAATAAGCACAAAAATCTTAAATTTTATAGAGCATTCTTTGTAAGAATTTGTGCAAAGTGATGTTCTCAAAATATTGTTTCTTAGTTGTGAATGACTGAAAATGTTTCTCTCTTGACCTTAAAATTTGACAGGTAGAAAGACATTGAAGCTAATATCACTTGACAACTAAACTAACCACCATTTTTGTGATTCCATTATTTATTTAGGTCCCCAGCTGGATCATAATAAAAGAAGTTAATTTAAGTATACCTGAGCCAAACAGTCAATCCAGACTAGCAACTATTAATTCTATTTTTGGCACATTGATCATGTCTGCTTTTGAAGGTATGAAAGAAAAGTTGAGTTGTCCAAAGTACTCTAAAAGCTTGAACAAACAAAACTGGCGGCATTCTTGCTTTCTCAGAGAAAACAACTGAGCAAAAGATTCATAGTCAAAAGTGCTGTGCTGAAGTATCTCCTACTGGTACTCCCATGTTGAAATAAAGCTAACCATTCCTGGCTGCAGTTGTCCTGTTGTCAAAAAAATATGCAGCCTTCAAAATGGACTCATGAAGGCAAGAGGCAAACAGACTAGCAAGACCTCAAGAAAAATCAAGAGTCAAGATATTCTCTGCTTTTTCCCCCACCTGACACCTGTGGCTGTGTTTCAGCCAACTTATGTCCTCACATTCTGGATGTTCCCCAGTCCCCTACTTCCACCCCTCCCCATGATATTCAACAGTTGAACCCAAGTGATGGAGTTACCCACGATTCTGACCCAAGTATTTGAGATGAGAAAGATTTTTCAAGTAGGGATTATCTAAGACACACCTCTGGGCACCAGACCTTGGTAATCATGGTAATTCTGAGCTGACTTTGCTGAGTTTTGGCTCACTGTCACAAGCAAAAGAGATGAAAGTGAATAAGATCTGCATCTTAATGCCCTGGCTGAAGAGGCAGGTGATGTTTAGCATGCTATTACAGAAAATCTTACCTTGCCTTCTCATCTGCCTTTACAGACAGAACTGCAAAAAAAAAGAATGACGAAGCCTATCCACAGTCTCCTCTTCATAATTGCAGCCTGGGTCATCTTCGGAAAGCAAACCAAACCTCAGCCTAGCCCCATCCCAGGGATGGTACTGATTGATGCATGGGGCTGCCCTGGTGTCTCCCAATCCTGCCCTGTGCTGATACCCCAGGGAGTTGCTCCTGCTTCTGGCATCCAGCTTCCTATCCTTTCTTCAAACTCTGTAGTCTCCAACAGGAAAGCTAGAAAATTTTCTGAGACAAAAGTTCTCATGCCTGATGTGCTCTCTTTTAGAATACAAATGGTGCTACAAGTGCTGGTTTTTTGATGCTGACCAATAGAGCATTTCTTTGTTTTATCTTATTCCATACACAGGATGAAAAATTTTAACTTCATATCTTAGGGTCTGGCTAAGTTGCAAACAGTTGAGAACTGAATATACATCACATGGTCTTGATCATAAGCAGCTTTGTGATGTCTGTTTAGAATAGTCAACACACTCCCAGTCAGGCAACAAATGAACTAGAGAAACCAAGATCTCTAACTCTCATGCTCTATGAGAGACATTTCTACCTCAATTTGTGATTATTTAAAGCTATGAAAAACAGTGCCTGACACATAAGAACACACAATCTATCAACTGCATTTGTTGAAGCTTTCATCATGCAATAGGATTAATTAATACAATAAAACCATTTTCTTTCATGTTTTAAAATGCAGCAATTTGAAAAGATGCCAGTGCAAACAGAGAGGATAGGCAAAATTTAAGTTATGAAGAAAGTACCCATTATTATTAGGCACATGCAAATTTATGCTGCTGGTCATCCTGTGAACAAATATCATAGAAAAATCTCCTACTTAAATATGCTGTTTCACTGCTTTGAAAATAGTTGTATAACAAAAATTATTGAAGCTGTTTTGGGATATGAAATAGATGACTAGAGAAACCCTTTAATGCTATGTTGTTAGTGAACTCTGGCCCGAGTCTCACCATGGGACATCTGGTTTTGAAAGAAATGTCTACTGACTATCTTCTCAAGATACCTTCTGCCCTAACTTGAAAGTTTGGAGCTGATCTGTGTTGTCAGCCCCTTTCCCAAAGACTGGCTAATGTCAGAAAGCCAGAAGCTGCTGTCAGTGGGACAAGAAGCTCTGTGGAAGGCCCCAGCAGCAGCCTGCCAAGCACAGCACTGCACTCATTTTCCCTGAGCATTAAGTCATGACACCCTGCTGCCAGAATGATGAAGAAAAAGAAGCTAAAGAAGAGACTCGAAATTGGAGGTAGAAAGGGGAAAAGGAGACATCTCTCTAGAGAGTAATTCTCTTACAAAAGTTATCACCTTGGGAACCCCTGAAGAATGGGTTAATAAGAGCTTGATCACTGAGGGAGTTTATGAGTTTTCTATGCAAGCTCCATCATCTCACCTATTGAGTGATCTCTTGCTTTTTGGCTATGATTGCATTATGGCTGAAACACCAGGACAAGGCTTTGGGGAACAGGCGGTTAAAAAGAAACCAAAAACAACAGAGAAATTGAATAGGCACATGGTGAGAGAGCTATCTAGAATACAGCTGATGAAAAAGAACTGGGAAGACTTCACAATTTATACAATCAACCTCTGTTGATGGTGCTGGCTGAACACTAACCCTAACAGGCCTTAGCAATTGATGAAAGTAGTCTTTGAGTCCTTCCCGAAGAGCCTCTCCCCCACATCTAAGAGAGACAAGGCCTGAATGCAAAGTATCTCAAGCGTTTTCAATGAGAGGCACTCTCAAAGAAGCTACTGAGAACCTCCCTGTTAGAATGGAAACAATAACACAGACATCACAGAGTGCTGACAGGCAAACTGCTTGGGGAGCAAGAGACAAAGTGGGAGTAGAAGAAATCTCTTATCATTTTCCAAACTTAAAAAAGAAAAACAGAAGAACTCAGGCCTGAGAAACTGCAGTAATTTCAAAGTGCGATGGAGAAACACAATCCCCAGGATGGCAGGCTTTAAATTAACAGTCACAGAATGAACCTGTCTCTGCTCAGGGGCTCTTTGAATTTGGCACAGAAGATAACCAACATGCCCAGTGCTGTCAACATTCAGAAACCCATCAATCCTGTGAGTACAGGTACCTAGCCAGTACTGCTATTTTATAATTTTAAATCAAACATAGAGTAACAGCACTAAAGGAAAAAAAAACCAAACCAAAAAGCATAGATGCCCAGCTAATTATTGCTGGTTGCAGCTGACTGTGACAAGGAGGCTGTGAGACAATAGTTCTTTTTTAATTGAATAGTCAGAGCAACAAGGCTGAAATATTCTTATATTTAAAAAGTATCAGTGATCAAACACCACCTGCTGCTCTCACATTGTATCCACATGAGCACGCACAAGGGCTGTCACTTTGAATTACTTGCTAGGTCTGAACATCTTTATACACAAAGTACTGAACAAGCAAAAGTGGTGTCAGATCCCTGTGTTTCAGAAACCACCAGGCTGATTTTTTCAGAAGTGGTTACACCAAACTCTGAAGGCCTCTTCACACTTTCTCAGCTGTTGCATGTACAAATGAAACATCAATTCTGCCTTCCATATGCACATACAAAAATAATTCAAGTGGCCAGATCAGGATCAGTCACATAAAACCTGTACCACAAATTTCAAAGATATTTGACTAAATATAAATTCTTAACATTTCGTCATTAGAATAAGTTTAGCTTCAAAGATGGAGCCTGCTTCCCTTTCTAGAAGTTAAAGTCAGGGGTTCACTGTATGTAGAGGTCTGCACAGACACACCACTCCAAAAGCTCATGCTCTGCAGAACCTAAATCCAAAGAACATCCTTCCCACTTTTGTGCACCACACATCTGTTTTTAATTTCAGTGAAAAACTGAATTTGTACAACTGTTCTCCAGTTTGTGTAGAACAGAGAATAAGCATTAAGATTTATTTTTGTTTGAAAATTGTCAGCAGGAAGCCAGAAGAATATCCTGCAGCAAGCAAAATATTCTCCTGGGATTCACAACTGGATTTATTGGTATTTTTGGAGGAAGACAGCCATATCAGACAAGGGACATAGCAAGTATTAGCTCCTTTCAGTTAACCACATCTTAAAGGCTTTGAAGGGAAAAGATGTTAAGTACAGACATCAGCCCTTCTATCTATGACCTGGTGGCTTCCACAGCAGAAGTTGTGAGGCCACAGCCTGAGTATTCAAACATGGAGTATAAAAAGCTGCAAGTATGATCTGTCCTCTCCACTGAAAGCACTGGCCTGCATCCCCTCTGCTCCCCAATGAGCTAATTACTTCTGAAAATAAGGGGTGTCTTCTCCACAAATGAGGGGCCTGCTGATATCAGGGTCTACACCTTCAGTTCATAAGTTAGAGACATCACCATCCACTGATGGCTTCAATGGAAATACCTTCTCCTCTACAGTACTGGGGACACCTATGCTGGCTCCATATTTCATACCTTAGATCTCTTTTCCTAAAAAACTGACCCCTTGGTGGCAGAGGAACCTTTTAGTATGTGATGAAAGTTCAAAATTCGAATCATGTAACTTGATGCTGCCTTCTATTTCTAATTATAGATTAAACAGAACAAAACCTTCAGGATAACTGCAAGGTATTGGAAATGCAAGCTTCAGCAATGTAGAAAAATGGTATCAGGTCAAGGCACACACTTTTAAGAAAGTACTTGACAGATGAAAATTAATGTCCACAGTAAGCCTACCTCAGAAGGGGTAAGTTTGAATTGAATTATTAAGTACAGGAAAAATATCAGTAGGAAGGATTTTCAGACCTTTTTCAAGGATAGGAAACCCAGCTGGATCAGATGGACTCCTGCAAGTCACTGCATTGTAATGACCATACATAAAGTTGCCAAACTTGATAAAAACTGAGTTTATCCAGTGGGATCTCACATATTTTCAAATGATACTTGAATTTAAATCTCTTAGACCTGAAAACAAAGACATCACCAACAAAAGAAAAGCTTGAAAGCTACAATAGTACTGCAAATTGTTTTGTAAAAATTCTGTCAAATCTTCTCCCAATCTCCCCTGAAGCTACCAACCACTACTCACAAATACTCTGGTTAAATCAGAGAAGTAAATTGGAAGATTTCTTTTTCTCCTGAATTAAGGATCTAATCCCATGAGCTGGAAGTTGTCTGTCAGCAACCACAGGTTTTACCAGACCTGGGAGGTGCAGAAGGACAGACACCCAAACAGGCTACTGCACAGCCAACATGCCCTTTTTGTGTTATTTTGCACTGCTAAGGACCATGTGCATGTACATAGGGTCATTGTGGGAGGTTTATCTTTTACTGACTTATCTTTCTCAGAAGGTATTCTTTTGCAAGGATGTGGATATTTTTGGCAAATCAGGAGTGTATTATAAAAGAGAAAAGCAGTATCCAGGCATCTTTTGGATACTCCTATTTGCTATTCCAAATCTCAGCACAAGCTTTAATTCAAGGGGGAAAAAAGGTGACGGCCTTTAGACTTTTTCACGGGGGGTGGGGGGGGGCAACGCAAAATGAAGTTATTTTAATAGGTTTATTCTGGTACAAACTGCCAAATCTCAGAGCATCTGATAAAAGCAAGCAGACTCTCTCCCAGCAAATACCAGGAAAGTAACAATCAGAAACAGACAATTGCTCTTCCCTACCTCATCTTTTATAGATCTTGCTTTGTGTCTGGGAAAGCTGGGTCAGACTCCAGCAACAGGGCACTGAGGTCACTATCCCCTCTCAATTACCAGGTTTTTTTCTCTTTCCCCTCACCCCTCACAACCAAGACACTTTCTTTAAACAGCTTTGACCAGCTGACAAACACAGATGTGTCAGAGGCAGCCAGGAGTGTGCAGGGAGAGAAAAGAGTAAAAAACCTACAAACCAATCATCTGTGGCCACAGGACACAAGTAAGGAAAAAGCTATATTCAATATTTTACATTTGAAATGTATTTATTCTTTAAAATTAAATTTGAAATATTTTTCACTTCCTGTCCTAGAAACTTAGGCAAGCTGCAGTGTAAGAAAGCAGACCAAGGCTGGTACCTGAACTTTGGCTATTTGAGGTTGCAGAAACAGAGGATCTTGCTAAAACCTGTGATACTTAGCCTCTTTATATTGATGATGTTTCTTTTCTTCTCTGATTCCTCAGCAATGAGTATGCCAGCCACTGTTCACAATGGCCACATAGTCCCCCCTCCACTGTCCTTCACCTTGGCACTTGACTTCTCTTTTGCTTCTTTGAAAGGACTGTGCAAGGACGGACAGAGACAAAACGTCTCTGTATTTAGTAACACCATGCAGCTCCTGCAATTTCACCCTTTCAGTGTCTCTTTTATTGTTCTGAATCCAGATAATGGTGATTCTGGTTTGCTTAGCTGTGGCACTTGTGTGCCTGTCACACTGCCTGCCTGGCTCTTGCCAGGCTGTTACCCCTGTGGGAACCTTCCCCACGCAGATCCCACCTACACTTTGACCAAGTGACCTTGGAAGCCCCTTGGAAAGACATGAGATGAGGCAAGAAGTAATCCTGAAGAACAGTCCTGACCTTAACAAGTGACACAATGCATGGGACAAGGTGTCTTAGCATAACCACCTGTGCTCAGAGGACACAAAGTGCAGAAGAGCCCTGCCCTTTCCAAAGGGCTTGCTTGCTTGAATGAGAAACAGCCAGGACTCTGTAGAAATAAGCATTAAAATGTGAGCTATCTTCCATGTGCTACATGTCAGAGGGGAAAATTTCAACAGGAGAAGAGGGGGAGATTTGCAGAGCCTCTCTGCCTCATTCACCCTACCCTCTTCTTTCTATGACACATTGCACACTCCAGCTCTTGATTTTGGCCTAAGAAGGATAAATTTACAGAATCTGCAGAATAGTCTGAGTTGGAAGGGACCCAGAAGGATCACTGAATCCAGCTATTAAGTGGATGGCCCATATGTTGATCAAACCCATGACCTTGACATTATTAGCACTGTCCTCTGACTAACTGAGCCAATATCAGATTATCCTGCCAAGACAGGGAAAACACAAAAACAGAGGAAAAGCTCATGGAGTACAAGAATAAGCTCTTACTTTACTCTCACATATTATCCCTCACTCCTCCCCCATTCTGCTCCATCCTTTTACCACTTAAGTCCTTCCTTTCCTTAGTCCCTTTGTTTGCTACATTTATTACATGCCAAGTCTTACCTCTTCCCCTTTCACTCCTAATTTGAAAAGTTAAAAGCATTGATATGTCACGTAGCAATTAATGCTTTAAATAAACAAAGAGAACCACCATGGATGCCTGATGTAAGTTTCTGAAAGGTAATTAAAGTCAACCCAGCACATTTTGAGCACTGGTAAAAGTCACTCTTACATAAAAAAAGCACTGTTTGATAGAGCCACAGCAGAACGGGCTGGTAATGAAGGCCTTATACCATTTTATGGCGCATTTTATCAATACTCACACTTCTACCCATCATTTCTCACATATTTCTCTTCTCTGCACATAATACTCACTCTTCCCAGTTCTTTATCTTCAAGTGCCAGCACCCCGGTGCTTTCTGTAAAGAGTTTTACTTTGACGACAGGCCGAGGGTGAGTAGTGGTGAAATCCCCTTGGGTTCCCCATCTGCAACAAAAAAACCAACAAAATTTAACTGGGGCTGAGTACAGGCCTGAGAGTGATAGGACTTTTAATCTTTTTGTAGAATGTCTATCAATGCACTCTTAGAACTTAATCTTCAAGCTTTGGAGGAGGGTGGGAAAGAAAAGGGAGGTACAGTTTTGAACATCTAAGATTGAATATCTACATAGAAAAAATGGCTTTTCTCTGTGATAAAACAAATCAAGGCTTTTCTGTATGACTTTTGTCATAAAATATCAATCCAAAAATTTTTAATGGCAAAACTCAAAGAACAGAAATTATATCTTCATAGAGAAAAAAGAACCAAGCAAAAAGGCAAATAAAGAGAGTTCTATTTTCTATGAAACATATTCACTATCTTCTGCACCCCAGTCAAATTAATTTAGCAAAGAACCATGTCACAATTCACTTCAGGCAACCACAGCATGAATAAATTAGGAGACTTAGGCAGAGAAAATCTTATATTTTATATTATGTATTTTACAACTTAGAATGTAGGAAAAACATAAACACAAATGCAAATAATAGGAAAAAGTATTATTGGAGTGACTATAGCTCTGCAAAATAATTACTGCCACAAGGCTCCATGCTTTTAGAGAGCCTTAATTAGGCAGACAGACTTCTAGTTGTTAATCTCTTACCTCAGTTAAGACACTTGGTTTGCCAACCTTCCCCCCTCCTCCCTGTGTGTCAGTGGTACAAAAAAAAAAGTGATAAAAATTAGGTTGCAACTTCCTTCAATGATCTATTCCATTATCCTGGACAGCCACATGGAGCTCATTGCATTAACTGATTAAACTGATTGTGATTATGCTAGTAGGTACAAACAAAATGCAAAAAGTAAGCACAGCTCCAGTTTCTCCTGCTTTTGTCCACTGTGTGAGATACTACAATTATCAGAAACTAATAAAATAAACAGATGACCTTAAGAGTATGCTCTATAAAAGGATGTATTAGACAAGCCAAAATCTTAGGCCCTCATTAAGGAAAACCAACAATTTTCATTTACATTCAAGAATACACTATTTCTCCAGTATTGCAATGTGAACATAAGAGTAGCAAATTTCCAGCAAAGGGATCTATTAGGCAAAAGAAAATGCTTCCATTAGCATGAGCTACAGACTTCAAGACCAAGTCCAGAAAGTAACAGGCAATCAAAACCAAAAAGCTTTATGGAAGCAGCAGCTCCATATAAACCAGTCCTACAGGTGGCTGAACAAGCCTGACTCTGAAAGTGAGGTTCACCACAAATCAACTGAATATTGCACTAAATTCTGTCTTCACTCTGACTAGGTTAGATAGATACTTAATCTGTCTGTGGTGTGCATAGCTTTAGCCTCAGCAAAGTGGTAATAGAAATAGGAACTCTGACAAATTACCTTCCTGAGCGAGAGAACACTTGTTTATGATCTGATGACAGACGCTGCAGCTTCAGAATAAGACAATGCCTAGCGCTACTGCTTTTCCCAGTGATGGTGCCAAGGGTAGTTTTTGTCACAACAGAGAAATGAAATTTCCAAGGAGAAAGCACCTTTACGAAAGATGAGTTAGTTGCATTTTTAGTTTAGCCTCCAGATCCCAGTATTCAGCAAGCAAGCTGCCTTGAATTTGGAAACACAATCTAAGCACTTTGATAGCTGCACCCTCTCTCTCAGCTGTCAGGTTTGTTTGTCCCTGAGCTTCCAGAGGCATTAAACTGTGCATGCCATACTGAACAGCACCACACAAAAAACCAAGAGTGACTCCCATCAAAGTAACAAAACAAACTCGAACCCTCTCTACAAAAGTCTAGTGCCAGCAACAATTCATACAAAAGAGGAGAGAAAGAAGAGGTCATGCTGACTGAAGGGAACAGACCCAGCCCATTCAATGCAGAGAACACCACCTGCAGCAACTCAGGTGCTGCCAGCTGAGCAGCAGGTGTGTGCTTTGGCATTTGCTGGGGTTTGAGCACCCTGCATCAAGTTCAAAGAACTTCCTGGAAAGTGGTGCAGCTTTCTTTGGAGACCCAGGCTCCATCTCTGCAGGACACAGCTGGCAGGGATGGGGCACACATGAGCCTTGTCCAGGGAGCTGAGAGAATTTGCTCCTTCTCCAACTTAGAGGCACAGTGAGAGACTGATGAGAATAGGAGTAACCTGGGGTCATCCATCTGTTGTTGGCACTTACACAGTACTAGAAATCACCTTCAACATTGAATCTGATCACCAGCCTTGACTGACATCCTCCTCTCATCCCTTATTCCATCTGCAGCAGTAAGTGAAAATCTTGGGCTGAAAAAGAGTGGTCTGAATCAATTCCTAAAGCTTAATGTACATGGTAGAAATATTCCAGGCACTGATCTGCATGCTCCTGAATGATTAGGACTTCAGCTGACTCCCACAGCTTCTCAGGAACATTTCTTTGGAGGTGAATTATCTATCAGAGCTGATGATCACAGAATTTACTGATCAGATTAAAACAGATTTACTGATTTAATGACTTAATATCATTCCTCATGAAAGAGCTCATGAGAAATCATGTTCTGTTAGAAAAGGCAAATCCAAGATTGTACCCCTTACTAACACACTTCCTTGTGGGCATCTGATGTTCCTATCAGTTGCCAATATAAGAGCGAAGTACATGTAGCTCATCCTTTTGTTCCTTGTGTATTACTAGAACACAAGTCCTGTTTCTTTGAAGCTTCATGTTTTTGCAGAGGTATGAATTCCTACCATTTGAAATCAGCAGCCAAAAGAGTGGTATCATGTTGTTTTTAGTTTGCTCCTTCCAAGAAAGAACATAAGAGACCCAATACTCCAAGCAAATTGAGTTTGTCTAAATAGATTGAGTTCATCTAGATGCTGTACATGTAAAAGCACATTATTATGTTATTATTTTATTATGCATACTATTAATACATCAGGCAACAACTGAAGCAGAAGTCAGAAATGACAGCCTAACCCAAACTACAACTTGTAGTCTAATTTGTATGAATGTTCATGCTAATAACAATTTGCAATTTGCATTTTTTTGTTTTGTCAGTATGAAATTAGGTGTAACAATAAGAATGGCCTTTCTGGCTGTAGTTCGCACTGTCAACACCTCCTAATAAACTTCAGTTCTGTTAGAAATAAAATTCTGTTAGAAATAAAATTCTGATCTGTAAAGACTGTGCCAGGAATATAACAAGATACCAGGAACTCAGTATTTATTAAGGATGACCCAAAATAAAGGAAAGACTGAGTAAAGCATGCAGGTGTACATAAGCTAGCCTATTTTGAAATACTCTTCACTGTTCTGAAATTATATAGGTGTTCAAGATCTGGCAGATTTCTACTTTATTTTCTCCCCTCGCTGTTTCTTTTATGACAGCTGGCCAGACTCCAGTCAACAAATCAACGTTTTGTTTATTCTTCCTGTTTATGAATAATACTTCATTTTAACCCAATTCCATTTAAATGGATATCACACTTTCAGTTTCTATATCTGAGAGTATAAAAAATGGTATGAGATTTTCAGCATACAGATCAATTTAAAATTCATTACAACATACATGCAAACAATAACTTTGACTAAGGCACTGTCCTATCACCAGCTGTGACTAAGAACTGTGTAATTAAATTGCATCAATCTTACCTATAATGCCAAGATTGTAAATAAGGTATTCCTAGCCAATAAATAAGATTTTACTGAATCACTTGTTATTTCCACTATAAAATTCCATCAATTTTCTCCATACTTTTGGATATTTATTCTAGATCCATATATCTGTTCAAGGACCTGGTGAGTTTAATGGTGAAAGTAGGTTAGGAGAATACCTAATAATTAATGAAATCACTACCTGAATAGTAATTATCATAGTGAAAATCTTGATCACCATTACTGTGATTTCTTATTTCAACTATTAGATATATATGCTAGTATAATTACATCCACTTTTTTTCTCAAAAATTTAATTATTTTTTTCCAAAACAATTTTTTGCCTGTAAAATGCATTTTTGGACCCCTATTAAAGCATGTATATTTCTGGTTCTTGCATTTCTTAATCTCTTGGGAGAGAACATCTCCTTTAAATTTAAAAGCTAAGCCACTACATATAGGTCAGACAACTCAATGCCAAGTTTGGATCTGCACCATGATATTTTTCCTGAAGAAAATACAGTACTTCCCAGAAAAGATTTTTTTTTTGAACCACAGACATGGAAGTCAAATACCATACAAAAGATTCTTCACATTATTCACAAGATAAAAACTTTTAAATTGTTTAATTGAACTGCTTTCTGTTTTAAATATGAACTAACAATGTGGTCTCCAGAATCTGAATGCCAAATAAAAAAAAGCTGATTTTCTTTATATTTTAACTTTCAACATCAATAACTGAAATGCATAAAAATAAATCTTACAGCTGACTTTTACTTTTCATACAGGTGAACCCGTAGGTTGAAACCTGGCTTTCTGTGAAAAGACAAGCAATTCTTTTATGCCATTTTGATCTTGTTTGAGTCAAACTATATTGCAGATAATTTACTTACAGCTTGCTCTGCTATGCAGCTCCTGAAGGAAGGATGGAAGACAGGATGAAAGATCAAGGAAATTAATTCATCTAATGATATTGTATTTGCAAACAGTGTACCTTTAGTAAATCTTAACTACAAAGAAAAATGCAATGCTTTGTGTTTGTAATAGCACATGTTTTAACTAGCAAATGTATGCAAATGATGGAAATAAAAAACCAACCACCTCCACACCTCTGGAGGAGCCATTGATTTTTGAGCACCGGTCCAATGACTCTTGTTAATGCAAACAATTTTGGTGTTGAAGGTGTTCAGATGGGAAGAGCAAAATTTTGGACAAAACAAGTGTGGATCTCATGCTATATTTATATTAGATAACTACCATTATAGTATGGTTGTTTGTTTGTTTAAATCTTGCTAGAATAAACTGTTGAAAGTAACAATAATTTCAACACTAACTGCTGCAGCGAGCTCACAGCACTTTTAGCTGCAGCCCATGTAGCATACTGGATACCTCTAAAACTACCAACTTTTAGTCAAAAAAAACCCTAATTCTGCCTCTTCAGGCTCTCATTTCACCACCTAATTTTCCACTGTTTAAATAATTTTTCTGCATTTACCTACCCTTTCTCTTTACTATAGAAACTGCAGTGATTTGACGTTTGTTCATCTTTAACCATAAGCCACAGTCTTTTCACCATATTTCTCTGCTGCTGTCAGAGGTACCTGGGTTGATATAGTAATTACAGACAAAATATATTGCCAAAGTTTATTTCCCTTCACTGCAAAAGTACCTACTGCCAGCAAGAAGGTGAATGTTTATTTCAGCTGAAGATTTATCACTGTGTCACAGAAGCCCCTCTAAGGGAATTTATTCTTTCACTTCAGTTTGGAACACATTTCATACACTGGAAACAGCAGCAAATTTCTCTCTCAGGTTTTCCATTTAACTCATGGTCTCTGTTAGTCAAAATTTTTTTTTATGAGATCATGGGAGTGAATGTAATAAAATTTATTATTCTAAGCAAAGATCTAGAAATTTTATTTTAGCCCTGTTTATTGGAATACTTTATTTCTGATAAAATACCAACTCTACAGAATTTTTACCATTTTTTGTCCTCAGCAATATGGAAATCTCATTTTTGAAACGAGTAACAGAGTGTATTGGTCTCCTTGGTGCCATCTTTTCCATCTTTCTGGGTTTGATTTTGGGTTTAAGTCTTCTACATAACCTCAACGTCTTTCTTAACCATTAATTAAATTACCTGAAGATGCCTTCTGGAAGAGTTTTCTTATTTGCTATCCAAACAGTGATGTGTACAGAGCTGAAATGAGCAGGAAGACCCATCTAAGCCAGTTTGTTAAACATCTTACTGCTCCACAGGAGCAAGAGATTTACCAGCACTTCATCTTTGCACATCTTGGAGCTGGACTGGAAATAGTATGTTGAGCTCTCTGCAGTATCTTTGTGTTTCAACTGTGTCAAGAACCTATACCAGCTCTGCTCTTTCTACTTTGTTTAGCAACAAGCTTTAACTGTATAAAACCAGGTATCTATAACCTTCAGGTTAGAAATCACACTCACAGTGCAAGTTCTGTGAAATAGCAGGAAACTAAAGGACGGAGAAGGCTCAGCACCCCCCGACACTGATACCTTGAAGCACTTCAAATCCAGGTCTGAAAAACCTTCTGTTGCTAGTGAAATACTGTGTGAGTGTGGAATTTATGAAGTGTTGCATATTACTATGTCCAACTGCACAGTGCAGAGAGAGGAGATGTGAGAACGTGAGCCAGGTGCTGTACCAGCAGTGCAAGTCACTCCACAGCAATGTGACAATAAATCCATAATTTGATGAGAAGGCTCCACTCACACAAATAAAAATAGAGTTAAATCCATACTTATCTGATTTTGGTGTTTTTACTGAGACTCCTAAAGAGAGTATTAGTTGGTGCTAATTGCTACTTGTTCTTCCCTGCTGATACTTGGAAAAATATCACAAGCATTTCATTTTCTCTTCTGAGCTTAAAATTACTCATCCATTTGTTAATGACTGACACCAGGATGCTACACTAGAAATCACAGATTTACCTCTAACAGCTGTCTCATACAGCCCAAAAGCATGTTTATTTTTTGTTATGACTACCATACAAAATAATATGAACATTGAAGCTTCTCCCTTTGAAAAAGGATATTGAGAAGTACTGCACACGCAACAGAAGTTTACTGTGCACTACTAAGGATTTAATAGGGTAAAGACTATTTCTTATACACAACATTACAGCCACTTTATTTATTTATTTATTTAGGTATGCATTCTCCAGTACATCAGTGAGATCTCGAATGAATGCCTGGAACCTCAAGGGAAAGAGCTTTCTATAATGCTTAGAATGGGATTTACATTGTAAATGTTTTCCCTGGAAAATATTTTTTTGTTTCTCTATTTTAAAATTACTCGTTTATTTTAATGGAAGAAGAAGGAGCATAATTTGCTCGCTCAGAGCAAGCATATTAAACTGCAGCTGAAAGCAAGGCATAAAGAAAGCTCTAAACAAATCATAAAAACCTTTACAGCAGAAGCACAGAAAAGCCCCACGCTCAGGCAAGCTGAACCATGAGGTAGCCATGTGTCTGGCCTTTCCTTACTGACCTCACCTAATCTGTGATTCTGTTCTTCCCTGCGTCACTGTGATTCCACTATTTTAAGTGCAAATCTTGAGGAGAACTACAGATTCATTACTTTACAATCCTTATCAAAGAAACACTGAAAGAAAGCATAAATGCTATGGACTGTCAGCTATTGAAGGAAAATGACAATGGTAATGGTTTTAACCCTGAGGTTCCAATCAAAGTGTTCCTAGAGCGACAAAATGTAGATATGAGAAAAAGAAATTGTTCTACAGAGGTGAATGACAGGAGAAAGGGAAAGTGCAGCGAAAAGGGAAGTCCTGGTATAAGCATGGAAAGTCACACAATTACTTTTAAAGGTCACCTCCGATTCCATCTAAGCAGAGTCTACACTACTGTCTTTTACCCTTTATCATTTATTTCTGTCTATATGGGAACTTTTGACCCAGCACACTAATAGTGTGAAATGCAGACTAACAAACCATCTCTTCAGCACTTCCTTCCAGAAAATCTGAGTCCAGCACCTGCAGCTGCACACACCGAGCAGCCCATCGCTTAATTTCTGAATGCGTTGCTGAGTCACTAACTAGTGTAGTCACTCAAAAAAAAGTAAATTTTGAGTAATTTTTTCTTTTTCTGTGGATTCAGCAGTAAAATTAAGGGGTTTCAGGGTGATTGTTACACAACACTGGGAATCCCTTCTTGGAACTTTCTTCTCAAGGAATAGAAAGCTCCAAATTCTAATTTCAGCAACAGCAAGGACACAGTGTTTTGATGGATATGCTATATTGTAATGCTCCTTTATACAACTAGACTAATATGAAAAGAAAAAAAGAATAATCTGTTAGTAAGCAGGTTTTTTTTCAGAATATGCTTTTGGTAAAATAACAACTGTTTTAAATAAAGGAATTAACAGAGCTTAAAATTACTGTTTATCTGAGAGCTAATAATGATCTATGCACAATCATGTATTTATTTTTAAGCATAAAATTTATTAACATATGAAAATATTACTTGTAAAAAAATCACAAGAAAACTGTGTCTAGTTTTTTTTTTCAAACAAAAAAGTATCTAATAGAAAGCAGAAAAGCAAACCAGAAGAGGGGTCCCATGCAAAATAAGCACCTAAGTAAAAACACTCATTTAGGCTTCCTACACTGAAAAGAAGAAAAGTGCACTCTAACAGCACAGAATGCTATTATGACAAGTATTGTCATTACAAATATAAAACAGCATGAATAAATTATTAGTCTTGCTTCCTATCTCACTTTCAATACAGGCAACCAAGACACAAGGCAGGGTGAAAATTTTCATGGATATGTATCTCGACTGACACACTGCCAGGCGCTGGCAACCACTGGTACACATTAAGTGAACAATTCATGAGAGGCATTACCTCCTGTTTCCCATCAAGGTTCAAACCCACCTAGAGACAGATGATGGGCAAAAGGGCAAGACATGGTGATCCATGCTCTCGAAATTTCTATATGCAGATTTATTTCACTTTTTCCTTGAAAGAGATAGTTATGAATCCATCACAATACTATTAAAAGTTGCAAGTCCTATTTACTTCATGTTACTTTTTCTTTCTGTGACACTTTAAACCTTCAACATCTTCTACAAACATTGATAAACTCACAGTACTTTGATGAAGCAGGTAGATGCTGTCATGTCAGTCTGAAGATATGGGAAAACAAATCACAAACTAGGCTGACCTATCTGGGCCTGCAGAATCTACCAGGAAGGAGCCAGGAATAAAATCAGAAAATGTCAGTATTCCAGTTGGCATAAGACCAATTGGTGTGTTTTATTCTGAAACCCTTTTTACTGCTCTTTCAGACTCATACTGCTCTTATCAGCTGTCCACACTACCCTGCCTTTGTTTCTGCAGTCCTCCTACTCTCAATCCACTGGTATTGCTTTCAAATAGGCAAATTAACCTGTAGACTCACACCTTAAATGATGTATAATTATTAAGAAATTTCAGGATCTATAAATATATTTTCTTCATCTGTTCAGTGGACTATTTTGTATTCTAGAACTACTGGACCTCTCAACACCTCTGAGGATTAATGCACATACTTACACAGTGACCGCAAAGAAGAGTCTGCCCATAGTGGGGTGAAAAAACAGTTTTCTGAATGTCATGAGCCTTTGAGATGTATGAAGTATTCTTAGCCTGAACAGGATCCAAAGGCAGAAACTTCTTTGTTTCAAATCCTTTTTCTCAAGATTTCTCTTTACACAAAACAACAACCCTCAACTAAATTAGGCTGTAAAATGTGGTCCAATTCAAACACTATATCTAGCAAAATGTTTTCTAAATAATTTGAACGTACCTGTGTCATACTGCTTACAAGACATATAAGCAAATTTTTGAAAGGTCTCTTCAAATCAAGATACAAGAATAGAACATTTATAAAACGTAAAATCGGACATTTAGGTAACAGCAAATTTTAAGAAGAATACAAAGGAATTGTTTTCATGTCAACTATTGCCCACAAACAACAACTGAACTCTTCCAAGATAAGATA
Organism: Motacilla alba alba; assembly: GCF_015832195.1. Lineage (NCBI taxonomy): Eukaryota > Metazoa > Chordata > Aves > Passeriformes > Motacillidae > Motacilla > Motacilla alba. Next base: position 21,961,925 of record NC_052031.1, on the reverse strand, counting down.
GGTGCAGACCACTCTGAAAGACAAATTTCAAATTCACTCTACTGAAGCATTCCAGGAGGAGACGGGAAGTAAAATTTGAGGTAATCCTTCTCCCCCACCTTTTCCTTTCACAGACCACATCCCTCTAGAAGACACTTTACAGGCTGCCCTTGCTTTCAGTTTGACCCAGCCAGAGACCAGGTAGATATATTAGAATAAGGCTTATCCTGACCAAAACCATTTTGCTTATAAGCAAGATTTAATTAGCTTTGGCTTCACCATGCTATTGACAGCCAAAGGCCTTTCAGTTTTAGGCTGGATCACACATCTGCATAGGCTTTTGTACGATGTTGAGGAAAGCTTATACCTCTCTGCAAGGTAATAGTTGCATTTGTTGTGGATCAGGTGGGAATGAGAATGGAAACAGATACAATTTGTGCATTAAGCAGTGTGTAAACAGTCTTCCTCCAAGCTCTGATTGTAATAGTGAAAGGCATGGGTGGGACATGCATCTTCAAACCCAAAGATTTCCAAAATGCACTCTGAAATAAAACTGGTATCAGTCTTGCAAGACACATGTAACATAATATTACATTTTAAAAGAAGCCAGATACACAGTTATTCTTTCCAGGGTGCCTCTGGATGAAGAGGGTTAATACTCTCTCTATATGCTATATGTATTATATAGGGTATATATATTATATAACCTAATAAATGCCTTGGTGACATAAGGATTATGTTTATGGTTAACTATCCAAATAGAGCAGGGAATACAACCAACCTTAATTATCTCTTTTCATCCTAATTTCTTCCATGCTATGCTTCTTCACCTGAAAACAGAATATTCCCTTTTAACAGTAGTGGCTTTCACAAGCCCCTTCGATAGACAGACTATTTAGGGAGTTAATTATGGAATCACCATAAAATTTAGGCTGAAAGGAACCTCTGGAGGTCACCTAGTTCAAACCCTGAACAGAGCAAGAGCAGATAAAATTAGGTTGCTCAGGTTATTATCCAGTGGAATTTCAAATGTCTTTTAATATTAAGTGTCTGTATGTAATTCATATTTCTCTGCAATAAGGGAGATAAAAAATTTCTTCTACAATATAAAACAGTAATCAATGACAGATCTATATAAAAACAAGGCACCAAGTGAAACTTGGTGAAACTATTTTTTGTGAAACTTTTACATCATTAATCCAGAAGACACGTTAGGATAAATGCGTATTCTTTTCCTTCTCCATCATTTCCTTTGCAGAACCAAGGAAACATCAGATAATTTCTTACTGTAATTTCTTTTTCTTCCCTCTTAACAGCTGGATAACAAACATATATGGTATTTAATCAATGCACCCAATTTTTTGAAAGATTGTTTCTTCACTGTATTTTGTGAATTGCTCCAAAAAGAAACACATACTGATATATGAAAAGATTAACACAGTGATGGAATTTTTACTTTAGAAATATAAAGGTGAATTTTAGAGAAAATTATAACAATCCTTACACAGCTCAGTCAAGCTTAGTTATGAAAGCAGACACACTTTGTTTCCTGTCAGGATCCCCACCAGCCCCCTTAAAATTCCAACATACTAATAAAGCATCATGCTCATCTTCACCAGATTTTCAGCATTGTACACATCTGCATAATTATGTCCCTCAAACTTAAGCCTGTGAAATGATATTACTAAAAATACACAGATGTTCTCTAACATATAACAGTGCTTTTGTAAATGTTGCCTAAAATGTATTTACAACTTAAAGAAAATAACTCTGTATGCCAAAAGTAGTTGATCTGTGAGATCAACACTGGATTTTGCAGCTCCTAGCTGCAAGTAGAAATATTTCAGAAGTAATAAATAGTCAAAAGAACAGGTGAAAGTAAAAAAACCCTGATCAAGAAGCTAAATCCTAAAGTAAATTTATCCTCAGAAGATACAATAGGAAGCATATGAACAGAAAGCTAAGCACAGTTATATCAGGTACTATGAAAATGCAGTCTTATTAGTGCTGTGCTAGAAAATCCCAGGCTCAAATATAATTTTATTTATCTCTATATATATATAGATATAGATATAGATATAGATATAGATATATAAAAATTTCAATAAAAAAGGCACCCAAAGAAAGAACAGAAAACACTGTAAACATAGTAAGGAGAGTAAGTCAGCTTGCCAGCAATAGAAGAGTTTGATTACTGCCTCTCTGATCAGCCAAAACTTGTGTTTCTCTCCCACCTTTCTTCCTATGTATATTCTCTCATTTTCTATTTAAGAATCCAAGCAATATGAGGCAAGTAAAACTTCTTCATTCTACCTTTTCTTTTGTGCAAAATCAACAACATGAATTCCTACACATAAAAACAGTATGAGGAATGACTGCAGACAACTAACAGTATAATTAAAGTATTACTGAATGAAACAAACGTCATTTATGCACATGTATCAGACAGAGAGCATATGGGAAAAGAGGAGTAGGTGTGCTTTCCCCTTCTTTACACACTGCATATCTGTGTTGTCAACCACAAGCTAGCTGAGAGCTTTAAATGTTATTGTCCCCTTGTTTCCCTTAATCAAAAATAAAAAAAACTATAAAGATGCAGGGTCTATGATGAAGATGAAGAAAGAAAACTTTCTGATGTTTGGAACATGACTGTCCAACATTATAAATGTCGTTTATCCTTTTTCCCTTCAGAAATGTTGTCTTAGGCCAACTTCTCAAAGCATCATATTTTAAAAAGTACTATTTTTTATGAGTGAACATGTCATTTAAGAAATTTTATAAATTAGGCCTTTTCCTCCATTTTTAACTGCTCTATGGAAGGTTTTCTATGCAATCTTTAGCTAATGTATGCACAAGTTCTCATACTTCAAATACTTTATGGAATTAATGATGGTAGAATATGGCATAAAAATAATGTGAGCAGCATTTACTTTATTTGTGCAGAACTGACTGAGGTTCCCTGCCTCCTCTAGTCGGATTTAATAATGCATTCTTCACATACTTCTAACATATAACAGCCCTTATAATAAGATTCTACAATCACTGGCAGTAAAACTTTATCATCTTATTCGTCTTGTTCACATGAAGAGTAAATATCCTGTCTCTATTAAAGTTTTCTCATCACCAAGATATGATATTTTCTGATTGCATGACAAGAAAATGTCACGTGCAGTACTAAATGATAGTATGTTCCCATTTTTTATTTTTAGACATGATTTTAGATGTCTAAAACATGACACTTTCAAGAAATCACATTATTTAATTTTCAGAATGAATAAAAATCAAGGATAAGAAAGAAATGTGGATAACAGACTCCGCAAGACCAAAAACAAGACTACTTCATAACGTTTGAAAAATGAAATTAGCACTGGATTTCTGCAGATGACCCCCTGTGGCATCACAGCAACAAAGTTATGCAAAGCTTCACACAACTAAAAGGGCCTCTGAGGGCTCTGCTTACTGATCTCTGGTAGAAAAGGTCACAGGCTATGTTGGAGGGATTTTCAGCAGGGCTAAAAGGCAGGAAACAGGCGGAAGGAAAGAAGAAATATTTCACAGGCAGTTATAAAAATTTTATTTGGTTTGCATGTGAAGCTGTGTAACTGATCTGTCTGTAAAGCTGTCCAAGACATAAGCTCAGTAAAACTACCTTATTCTATAGCATTTGCATTTTAGAATGCCCATTAGTTACTCAGTAGGATACATCTAAGCAGTACTTTAATTAGGCATCTTCCCTTTAAGAATGAATATTGTTTCTAGTTTTTGGATTACTATTAAGATGGCACTTGGGGATTTAGAGAAATACTTATATACATGTATAAAAATACTTGAGAACATATTCAGCATTTGGAATAGTGGACAAATTGTGAATTAAGTGTGCACTTGACTCATGTTTCCCTTAATCTCTCCTCTAAGATCACACTGTCTTGCAGCGGCATTTTGAAACATTCATCTGAGTATCTTATTTTCTCCTTTTCACTGTAAAAGCTTTTGAGTTTTGAGTAGTAGCATGGCACTGCATATAGTGGTGTTTCAAAGAAATGAAAAAAAAAAAAAAGCATAAGTAATTCTTTATACTGTTTTTCCCCCATAAATGTAGCTACCAGTCCAAAACGATAAACTGACTGCAGAAAAATGTCTCCCGCCAGCAGTGCTCACAGCAGGCTGGTGGTAATCATTCCCTTTTCATCACTGTCTCATTCTATGCTTAGTATGAGAGCTTTGGTCCCTTTTTCTAGCTGCACATCCTACTTAAAATTTTAAGTTACGATGTCCTCCAGCCTCACTGATACTTTTCCTTCCTATCAGAAAGACAGTACTGAAAATTATACCAATAAAAGCCAGCTCCAACAGCAGGGGAAGCAGGCAGGCAGTAGCCTCAGGCATCTGACAGCTGTTTTTTCTGTATCAGGAAAGAGAAGGTCTGGCTGTGCTTGCCCACCAGTGCTCTTCCACCAGTGTAATTTCTGATTAAACTCTGCTAAGCCCTCTTGGTTGCCTCCACCACCAATCAATAAAAGCAATATTGCTACTGCCAAAAAAAACCTGATTTGGCTCTAACAGAAAAACTGAACTATGGAAGAAAGCATGTCCCTTTCCATAGGCAGCTTCCTCCATCTTCTTACTGTTTGCTCGTAATTTGCTAATTTCATGCTTGTCTAATTTAATATCCTCCCCCATCGCCTCCAACGTGGTCTCTATCTGTGCTCAAAAGCTAAGTCTCTAAATACTCATAATCATACTGCATGCCAATGTCTCCTAATCACTCTTACCAGAAATGGAAAAGCACACAACTCAGAGGAGCACAAGAACTAGATACTTTTCAGAGCTCTATAATCCTTTTCCCTTTAAGTTACACTTTTTAACAGGTCAGCAGGCCAACAGCACCAGTAGCTCCCATTTCTGTGCTTCCAGACTACAGTTCAGGGCATTTCTCAAAAATTCACCTTCTAAAAATGCACAATTTTTTGCAAACAAATCCATATGACTTTGGTTTGTACAACATCACTTAGATGGAACAGCCCATAATCTGTCTTTCTCCCATATTCAATCAACTCGTACCTTTTGAGCCTAAAGTTCATTTAATCAGTTTACAAGCTTGGAGCAGGTCCTAACACTACATCTTTTCCTAGAAACACTTCAGTTGTTCTTATATTGACTCCATCTTTTCTGGAACTTCCTTTTTACAAAGCTTCCACTTTTACAAGTAGGAAAATCAACTAATCTCTTGTTAATTTTTACTTTATGCATCTATATATTTCTGATTGATTTTACAACCTTTACCTTAACCTGCAGTATGAAATAAGTAAGCCATGAACTGATTGTGAGCCATCCTCATCACGTTTTGTTCACCATGTCTGGAAATAGCTGGAGAAAACAAAACCCTAAACATCCTCAGTCTTTTTTTTTGAAAGGAAGATAAACAACTCCAAAATTCAAAAACTTGTGTATTCCAGGTGATTTAAGGACTCATACCAATGACATCAGATGTTAGCCAAGCATTTAAAGCAGATCCAAACAAGTTCAAGGGTAGAGGAGAAAGAGTAATACACCATGAGAAGAAACAAGAAATTTGGCTGTGTCAGCAGACAAAGGCTGTAGGCACATGCTGCAGGGAACCATATGAGGGCAACTGCAAGACAAAGGACAGTTTGGAGATGTGTCCTCCATAAAAAAGCCTAGTGGGTCTCATGGGACCCTGAATCACTGGAAAGGTCAAAAAATAAGCTGGTGATGTTCAATACCCACTTACGACCTTGCTTCAATGTGTACATCTGTGTGTCTTTTTTATTATCACTCCTTTTAGAAGGCACTCATAGTACATGGAAATGATAAGAGTAAGCATTACAATACCCTGGAGGAGGAACACAGCCAGGGACAGTGAGAAAGGATTTTACATCTTGTCCCACATACTTAGTGTTCTGCAAAGCAGTTTGAATATGCTGCTGGTTTATTTGCCAAGGAAGCTTGCCACAGCTAGAATAAAGTCCACCAAATTAGATCTCCTTCTACTCCCAACTGTAGAAGAGACAGATAAAACTGTGCTTCTAATTTTGTCTAAAAAAATTCTGTCTTTGTTGTCTGAATGGGATAGAAACTACCATCCCAATTCTACAGAAGATGTTTTATCAGATATTGTAACAACTGCAATTTTTAAATTGTCTTTCACACGGCACACTATGGTGCCACTAAAACCCCAACATACTGTCTGGAAAGTTATCTACAAAAGATTCCAAATGACATTTTAACAGAGTGAAAAGTGTCTGAAGACAGTGTGTAGGTCAAACAAATCAACCAATTTAATTTCTTGCTCTCTGCTACACTAACTGGTTCAACTACAGATGGCATGATGTTATCCCCCTCCAAGTCAGTTTGCTGACTGGCTCCATCAAAAATTAATTGAAAGAACTGGATCCTATAATTTAAAATGAAATAGGCTCAGCAGGTGAGCAAGCTCTGTCAAGATTGATTACTGAGTATTGATTTCCCACCAATTGTACAAGTTACACTCTACAAGGCCACCTGCACATTAACCTAGAATACATAAAATCACCTCAGGCTAACATCTATCAAGAGGTTTGTATTTTTGGAGGATGCAGTGTCTAGTTCTTTTCCTCACCTGTACATTCAATGGCTTTCATTTGGACAGCATCCACACTTTGAACTTCCTTCACCCTAAATAAGTGTTATCTCTATTTTAACTTCTCAGAAAGAATTCAAGATAACTACTCAGGAAAAAAAATCACATAACCTAGCACTAAGCTAATTGTAAAAATTGTAAAGAAAACCAGACAAGCTCTCCCATGACAGAAAAGAGATACTGATGCAGCAACAGCAGAGCGGCTTACTGTGGCCTGGAAGCTTCTGCTTGGTCTGTCTGCAGCTTTTCACCCCCTTCCACTTCCATGGTGCAGTAGACAATCCGATTGGGAGCAACTGACTTTAAACCTTGTACTTCCATTATAACAATCTGAGGAAAAGAGAGCAAATAGTTTATCCTTCAGAAAAAAAATACACAGCACAATTACTGCAGTACTAAGCTCTGTGAAGACAAAAATAAAAAAAATCTCCAGAAGTCCGCTCACTCAAATCTTACAGGAGAGGTTTGATTTTATCTTCTTTTTCCACTTTCAACATCTAAAAGTAATTTAAATATTTGCTCTGTTTCTACTTGGGCAGTGACCAAGAACTCACTCAAATCATAATTTAAATGCCAATAGCACAATTTGAGACTCATGTCTGAACATAATTCAAAATCTTTATACATGAGAAACTGTATCTTTTGATCAGTCATCTAAGGGAATATTTATAGAACAAACAGGTTACTAAGTCTCATGGTCAACAAATAAGTACATTGATCATATCTAGACAGGTAAATTATGGTGCTGTGTCTCCGGAAGTTGTAACCCTTGAACCTCAAAAGGGATTTGGTGTTGTGCTGAGCAAGAGGCAGGTCAAAGCACTGGTATCAGCTCCTGTAAGTTTTTTCTCCACTATGCACATTCTTTCCTCCACCCAGTGCAGTACTCGCAGTCAGGTTCAGTATGCATATAGGGAAGAGGGAGAAGAGAAACAGAAAAAGCCACCACTACCAGCTGTGCCCTGCAAGTTTTCCTCACCAGGGAAATTTTCAGCTTGGCAGATCCTGTAGATTTTCACCTCCTCTAGACTACTCTACACTAGCTCAGAAAAGCCAAATACAGCTCTACTTTAAATCCTCTCTGCCTTTTATAAATCTTGTCACAGTGTGAAATTATTGGAATTTTTGCATTTCAGATGTTTCTAATCCAGAAGATTTGAGAACACAGTCAGGTTCCCCTGGTTTCTTTGGAAAAGCTGCTTTTCTTGCCAGTTCCCTTTGGGCCCATGCAAAGAAACTGGGAAAAATGTACTCTGTCAACAGAAGCTGCCCTCAACTGAACCTTACATGTAAACCAACATTTGTTTAAGTTATTTTAAAGGTGCCAGAAGTAATGAATACTTTTGCTCTCATTATAGGCAATAGGCTTCTTAGGTCAGGAAGCAACTACTAAAATATGTTGCTACTAAAGTTCTTTGCAGGTGTGCCACTTTGTTCCAATTCCAGTAAATTAAACCAGACTTCATCCCAGCTAAAAATCCTTTTTTCTTGAAATCTCCCAGAATGTTAGTAATAGGTACATGCCTTGCAGAATTGCTAGTTTGTAAATATTACAGTGAGACAACAGTCATTGATCATTTAGACCATTTTTATATTACCCATAAATAATCAATACTGCCTATTATGGTTCATAAATAATAACAGCAATCCAGGGAGAATGATCAAGTCATCCCTCTTTTCCATCTATTGTTCAGCAATTCAAGCAGTTACACAGCACTAAAGATCCTTCTAGGTAATACTGCCTATATGGTCTTTCCACATAGCAAATATATGTCCTTGCTGAATACTGACTTCATGTTTACTCATTTTTATGTTGATACTTCTCCTGAGTTTCCAATTTAACTGCACAGTATACTTTTCTTTGGTAACAATTCAGGATTCCAGCACTGGAAAAAAGTTGCATTTCATTCCTTCCAAAGGAAACTGTCACTAGTGGATGTATTAGCTCATTAGCTGATAAACAACTTCCTAAATGCTTGTCTACTCTTGAAACTGTCTAACAGCTGAAGAATATAAATAACTCTTCTCCCACTACTATGGGGTTTTTAAATTTTTTTTTTCTGAATTTCTTCAAACAGGAAATTTAAGGAAATATTCAAATTGTAAAAACAGTGGCTGTTGCTTGCAGTGAAGCTCAGTAAAGTCTCTGACCTTAGTCAGTAAGGTCTACTCCCACTAGAACACTGTTAGTATTACTAGCAAGTTCTATTACTTGTAATAACAATGCACAGTGACAGCAAGAATCACTGCCCACTTTACCCCACATCTAGAAATTTTGGGGTTCTCCACTCTGTCCTACACAGTGTAGATATCCTATTCATTTATGTGCTAGTTCAGCAGCCCTCAGTGGGGATTCTGCTGGTCACCCTATAACTGAGTCCCCACACAAGATGTGACATAGATATGTTTATGTGTTATTCAAAACGTGAGAAATCCTGTACATTTGACCTGACATTTTCAAAGAAGGAAGTACTCTGTATTCTAGGGAATGCAATCAGCATTTCTCATTTGGCAATTTGCATAGAAAAAGATCACATATTTCATATTTTAGTCTTCATGAATATCAATTCAAATGTTTCCTTTTGCCCTTATACCTTCTGAGATTTTGCTTCTCAAGAGCAAAAGATGCACACACTGTTTGGCAAGAGAGTCAACTTATGTGGTTACTATCATGTCTAAAATGAACATCTGCCCTACTAAAAACTATCTCATGTAGAGTAATACTTTAATTCTTTGCCTTGCATGGGATGAACTGTAGATTAGTTAACTTGCAGCAAATCTCTTCACTGCTAATGGGGAAAAAGGAAAAAAAAATAGCTCACCAGACCCAATATCTACATATCTGGGGGAAGAGTGGAGGGGCTATAGACAAAGCAAAGCTGCTATAAATTTACCAGAAATTATATCTCCTGTCATTTTTCATTTCATGATTGTTTCAAACATTTTGCCCTAAATATCACATGATTTCTAGTACATAACAGTTCTCTCTAGAGGGACAGAGAAGGCTTTTCTTCCTCTTACATCTATCACCAAGCATACTTTTTTAAAGACCAGAAATATTATTGCCAAACTTTTTATGGTACTTTTTAGATTATTCAGAACTACTCTTGTAAATGCTATTTATGGACCATTCCCTTGAGGCAGACATGGCACATGTGATGGAGGCACACAGGATTCAGCAGAGGAGTTATAAATACTTCATCTTCTCGTATCCTTCAACACTAAAGACTGCACTCCAGTTTTACATGCTTGATGAACTAAAACTTCTTGGCATATAGAATGATGGATCTTACTAGCCTCTGAAAGCTGATTGTTGGGCTTTTACATTATTAGTTAGCAATATTAAAATTGCATATAGTGGGATAAGCCAATTTCTCTTTTATGCAAAGAACTGAAACTTCTTCATTGTCCATATTTGATGTTTTTATTCTGTATCTTTAATGATGACATGGGAAAAAATTATCTGACTTTTCAATACATGAAAAAAAAACAGATGCTTGTTTCACTTGAGAAAAAATATTTAAAAATTAATGATTTTTATTTCTTTTGAGATCTTTAACAATTGAAATATTTATTGTGTAACATCACCTGCTGTCTTAAACTAGAGGCACTTCAAGTACATAACACAAGTATGGCACTTTCTGACCAACAAATACACAATGCACACTGTGGTAATGTTTTGATTCTACTATTATTGAAAGCAAGATAAACATTTCTTGGTATACACATTTGCAGAATTGGACCAGAGTTATGAGGCCAGGCTGAAGGGGGCTTTATTCCATCACATCTAGTGGAAGGTGACCATGGCAGGGGTGTTGGAGCTAAATGATCTTTAAGGTCCCTTCCAACCCAAACCATTCTATGATTCTATTCTGTCATCAGAATTGTTTAATAACCAAATGTATTTGTGGCTTCTTCCTGAAATAAGTTGAAATCTATACAGATTAGGACTGCATCCCTACAGGCCAGACTTCCTGCATAATCTCAGAAAAAACAAGACAGATTCTTGAGGAAAATGCAGAAATTTATTAAAAACTGCTATGATCACCAGTAAAGAAAAATCACTGTGTTTTATCTAAATGCTTCTAATGAGAAAACTCTATTCATTTATAAAATTCCAGGAAGGCATTCCTGATAATAACAGTGTTTCATATTAACATTTAAAATTATACTTAGCTATTTAATAAACTGGAATTCATTTAGAGTTACATTTGTGTGGGAGATTCAACTTCCCACACTACTGTGTGGGCCCAAATGCAGCTATGGCTGCAAGAGGAAAACGCATCATCCAGCTGTATTCTAAATCCTCATTACCAAAGATACAGAGCATAATTAACTTCTTTAACATAACATTCTAAAATTACCAAGAAAGGGCTAATAAAAAAAGAGTATCAAGACAGATATTCTAGCAATTTAAACCATCAATAAGTTCTCTGTGAAATCTGTGATTACCTCTAATGTGAAGGAGAGAACCACATCAGACTTTGACAGCTGCACTTCATTTTCATCTCCTATGTCCAAGAATGCAGAATTCTGTGATCGCTTCAACTTCTGCAGTTTGAATTCTGGCCCACCTTTAGACACTGGCAGACTTTCCAAATTTGCCATCAGCAAATTCACTGAAGAACGCAGCTCTTCTATGTACATATTCTCCATTTCCCTTGTTACAAATTTTGGGAATTTTCTTTCCTTGGAAAATAAATTTTAAAAGTTAGGGTGAAAAAAAATCCCACATTACAGATCATATTAATTTACTGACTTGCGTTCAGTTAAGAGACAATAAAAAGAATATAAGTCATCATTTCAGTGTCTATCTATTTTTATGTCTTCAAAATAGTAACGGAAAGGCAACTCCTGTCCCATAAATACAGTACAGTTAATTTTCTAAAGAAGAAATAAAGTAAAAATGGACCCTTGCACATCTCCCTGAATCATTTAACCATAAATCCAAGCTGAAGAACCACACATTAGGTATTTCTGTTTACAGGTGTTTTAAGCATAGTGATTAATAATACGCCTTTAATGTTACCTTCAAAATTTTAGACACTGACATTTATAAAATGACCTGTCCACTAGGAGTTTTGTTACTTCATCTATTTCCCATGCTACCAAGAATAAGTCAATCACATTCACACTTCTGATATAAAGCTAATAAACTACAACTATGACAAGAAATTCCTATCATTTTTTACCTTTATTTTTAATAATGGGTCATTCATTTTGAAAGTAATGTTTAATTACAATGCACTGGTTTATTTTAAATAATATTAGCTCTCTTAAACATTAGAGATAACTTAATAATCAATTTTTTTCCTCTGTAAAAGTTAGACAGTAGTACTTAAATATTGTGTTTATAACAATAAACAGAAAGAAAAAACATATGTAGAAGTGTAGTGCATATATGAACTCATACAGAGCCAATTTTATGCATAGTTTCTCCAAATACTGAATACTGCATGCTTAGGAGAGTGTCATTCAAGATTAAACAAAAAATGCAAATTATTCTAAAATATTTGGTTTACATATAAATGAGAAACAAACACCAATTACAATATATTGTCTGCAAAGACAGGCACCTGGCTCCTAAACTGGACAATTTTTATTGTTATGTGTTCTAAGGCCTATCATAAATTTTTTTATAATTAAACCTTTACAGTTGATTTTGTTTCAATAACAAAGACCAAGCAAGTCGACTGTGACCAAAAAGTCCTGCAGCAAGTTCTGTGGACTGGCTCATCACAGCATCACAGAGCCAGTAAATGACATATTAAAAAACCCCTAAAAATATAAACAATTAATTTACAGTTAGAGACTAAAAACACAGGCCAAGGCTCAGGGTTGTCTAGCAAAAAACCCCAAACCTTTGGTAGTGTTTTTCAAACTGTACTATATTCTGTGAGGATCATTCAAATAATAATAATATGCCCACACAGAATACAAATAGACTGTTATTGTGTTCTTAAAAAATCTTTCCTCTTGCTAAGATGCTTTTCCCATTCAATGTAAAAAAATGAGGAAAAATTGACTTGCTGTTGAAGGAAATGTCAGATCACACAGGATATGCTTTTCCAAAACCAGGTTTTGCTTTCTCCCCAGCCCAGTTGTCAGACATTCTTCAGAGCAGAAAGAAATGCATCTGCCAGATTGTTTTCAAACAATCTCCTGCTTAATTTTAGAGTAAGAAACAGGAAACACACTTTATGGATCATCCCGCTCAATCTCACATGAAGATATGTTTTTGGTACAGGAAAGCAATCACTTACCCTTGCCATTTGTTCTGCCAGTTGCAGTCGTCCATCTAGTTCACGTCTTATCTGGGCTGCTTGCTCATCTCCATTATCCAGCTTGGAAAGAGAACAAAAATAAATCCAACTGTGAGAAACGCACTATATTTCAACTTTATACAAAGCCATGTAGCTAAAAAACAAGAGAAATTAATTTTCATCTTAAACTAAGTGAAACACTAAACAGATACACAGCTTTGAGGCTCACCAAGATGAAAGAAATATAATGGCCACCATATAGTCAGAGCAGTCAGGGTTTCTGAAGGGTAACCAGTGCTCCCTTGCATGTTTAATACTCAGGCTATACAGAAGAGGTATTATTTCTTTATAAAAACAGCAGCTAAAATAATTGCTCCATGAATCAGAAACTGGAATGACAGATTGGCTTGGAAAATGTTTGCAAGGAAATTCACCCTTTGGTGCCACGAGTTCCTGTATAGGATATATAGGTTTATGGAATAAAACTGTGTGACAATGCCTCCTAGGAATGGTATTATTTCACTCACAAAGCTCCCTTCTCCCAGTATTGCCCAACTGCTCATACCAAGGCATATCCAGTTTGTGAACTTCCAATATTTTCATACCTACAGAAAAGTCAGGACTAAATGTCTGACTTCTGTCAGGGAGGCAATCTCTCTGTCTCTTCACCTCAACAGAACAGCTGGGTCTCCACAGGAATGAGACTGCCCAACTCATTTTTCACCAGTTTACTTTTTAAGGGCAGTAGAAGGGAGGGGAGGTGAAGTGGGGCTTCAGCTCAATGCATGGACCTGCACAGCTGGTTAAGAGGAAAGAAGAGTGACACATCTTGCCATCTCACCTGAATAATTACCAAACAAGGACAAAGACACTGTTGTTATAGAGCCCTCTGGGGCTAAACACAGACATGTGACATATTGAAACAAGCCTATTGCATTCAGTAAATAGCTAAGGTTAAGGATACCTGAACTGCTCTTACCTAAAAGAAAACTTAAAATAATTAGTGATGCAAATTGGCATAAACTGGTCCTTTAATTAAATCAGATCTCCAGCTAATTAACAAACAGTTAGTTTAGCAAATTGCTTATTACATTAAACTAAGGTTTTTCAGTGTTTTTCTCACTAAGACTGCTACTCTGAGTGTATCATGCCAAATTTGTAACACCACCTTCTTTGCAATGTTCCTCAGTTAAATCCAATGCTTATTAAACCAAAGCATTAATGAAAATTAGGATTCCAATTTAAAAAACCCCAACAATTAAAAATGCACTATCTAGTGCTTACAGGTCAATGTGCTTAACCCAAATCTGACCATATTTAGAAAGAGGATGAAAAGTGTTTTCCTAGTACAGAAATGATAAGGGAACATGGAATCTGTCACCTGTGCAATCTGGCATCTTACAAAATCCTCGCAGAAACTCAGCCTGGCTACCAGAAAGAAAGAGAACAAAAGCTGATGGCACCCCCAAAAGAGGCTCAAGTTTATACCAGAGAGTAGAAGATGGATCATGTCCCAGACTGGAAGGGTTCTCCCACTAAGCCTGTCAATAAATCTCCTCCTAACTTGACTGTGAGAATAAACAGCAAAACTGTTCTCATGAAAGAAAATGTTTTAAGTTGTCAGAATACAGTTATGGTATTCCAAAAAAATTCCCAAGTTTGTATTCTTCCAATTCTCAAAAGAAGAGACTTATTGAACTTATCACTGAGAATATTTCCATTTTCCTTTGTATTATAACCACATAGTTTTGTAATTATTTTGTTTTCTCACTATGAAAGCCTGTCCAATGAGAAAAACTATTTTGTTTTTCTTTTTTTGGCTAAGAGAGCGTAAGCCACGACAGGCAATTGCTTGAAAATATCTGCTTGAAAGTCATTTCAATGACTGAATTTTGACTTCTGCAAAAAGAAGAGTTTAGGAGAATGGAACAAAGCTAAAACCTCTTCCTATGTCAATACACAACTTAAATGACTGCCTCCATTATTAATTCATTTGAAGAAGTAAGAGATTTCACTTAAAGACTGATATTTAGCTATTTTTCCATTAAAAATAATATTCAAGTTAATGAATATGTAAGCTAATTCTGAAATTCTTAGCATTTTTTTCCTTAACTCTGCATTGCTTTTCAACATCTCTTTGTACCTGAGTACTTAAAAATGTGATTTCTCTACTTACTTCTTTTAAAACTTCAGTCTTCTTCCCAAAATACTTATAAATTCTAATGAGTTTGCTGTTTGTATGTAATGGTGTTTTGTAAAGTAGGGAAAGAAGCTGAAGAGATAAAAAGCAAAGAAGGTTGCCTTTACTTGCAGAAAAGAGCCAAGGTAATAATGACTGGTAGTCATTCACATCTGTCCCAGTAAGAAGTAAAGCTGTTGATATTATTATTTTTGCAGTATGCAAAATGAAGTGATAATCAGAAAAACAGTAACCTTGAAATCTCATTCCATGCAAGGTCATTTTACCTGCTTTTATGCTACACTCAAAAAACTACATGAAAAAACTATTTTACAAGCAATGCACTGGAGTAATTATGAATGTGTACTCAATCATAATTTATTTATCTACTGAATATGAAGTGAAAAGGGCAGTAAGATTGAGAAAAATCTGGAAATGTAAGAATTTGGAATTTCTGAGTTGTGTCCACTTTTTTAAATAGGGAGACACTTGATAGGACCCATAACATGAGAGGGAGAAGTGACAACCATTAACATCAAGTGTACCCTTTTCCTTAATTCCCTATTTGAGGATCAGATTCCCAAGACATCTGTGGATATCGAGCTATGATAACCACTGGAGTAATTTTCAAACTGTTAAATAAAAACTAGAAAAGCATGACACTGCATAGAAATGAATATAAATGCAACAGTGCAGAACAGCTACTCAGATTCTTCTCAGTATTGAAATTGAAATTTGGTTAAAAGAAACCACTGATCTGAAAGGATTTATAATAGAGGCTTTGTAAAAAAGGTTTTGTTTGGTTTTTTTTTAAAGAACAATTCACATTTACATGGGCATCACACATAATGCTTCCCACTCTTAAATATAAAGTCATGATTTTTAAAAATTGCAGCATTAGAGATTATTGAAAAAGAGAGTATACAGAAATCTCATTTAACAAAAAACTTTTCAGCTTGCTGCAACAGTAACTGTACCATACCACAGCTATTCACTGATTTCATCAACACTAGAGATGCTTCCCATGTCACTTAAACCTCACATAACCAGTTTGCATTGTAGCAGCAGGGGACCTCACTACAGAGCACTCTACAGACACCAGAGACTGGTTTTCAGTAAATCAGATACATTAGAAGTCCTGACCAAACAAACCAACGTTTGCCCTAAATGCCACACATACAGTGTCAAAAACTGAAAAACCTGGGCAAAGACATTGGCTCCCCTTTAGAGGGCTAGTTAATTCAGCTGGAACAATCCCAACAGAGCAAAAGCATGAGTAAGACAGGTTTTCTTTCTCCAAAGATGACTATGATTTTTAAAGCTTCATCAGAAAAATCAGTACTTATGAGTGACTACACTTGGGTGCATAAAAAGTTACACTGAAAAAAAGACAGATCATCATCTTTTTTTCCCCAATGTTGTTACATTAAAACAGTTTTCTAAAATAAACTTACCACCATCAGACATCAAGCTATTAATTCAAAAATATTTTTATTCCTGAATGCCTGAAGTTGCCTTTATTTTTTCTCACTCTTAAAAGGACAATCATCTTTGGAGATAGAGTGAGAGAATCCTCAAAATGCAAGTTGCCCAACAATTCTTATTAAGAGGATTTCAGTTATGTAAGTGTCCACCTCTGAAAGACAGACTGACGTTTTCTACTCCAAATTTCTGCTTTAAGGATTTCAGCCAAAACACTCCTTTGCTTCTGAAGAGACCACACCAGATAATAGACAATACACTGCTTTATCTGTCATGAGAGAAGTGGTGACCATCTTGTCAAAGAGTTCAAGCAGTATCCTGCTTTGAAGTAAGGATCTGACATTTAGCAGGATCCCAACTGTGAAAATCAGCTCAACTCTGATCACATTACAAACCTTTGAAAAATCACTTTTGCAGTAGTCAAGCTACAAACAGCTTGATTTAACCAGAGGCTAAATCAAACTGCATTCAGACACATCTTCAGGTTGTGCTGCCCTCTGTCTTGAATCTGCATGAAGTCAATGCTCCTCAGTTTATCTGGTCATTTAAGTGAGACTGTAAACTTATCAAAGTTAAAAATTACTATTCAGAAACATCATGCTGTCTCACTCGACAAACTGTTGCTTAATCTGTGTGCCTGAACAGCACACAACAGAAATACATCTGAATAAATGAATGTTTCTATATCTTAACAGGTTGGAAAAAGACAGCATACTTTTGTGATTCCTATTCAGTTTTTTTTTTCTCCTTTAAAATTCCTTACAAGGCTGTAACGTAGCACTGTATTTTGGTCCAAAAGAAAAAAAAAAACATACACTAGAAAAATGTCTGGTTAATGTGCAACTTAAGACTAATGCTGCCAGGATGTGCTGTGCTGAAGCCCCCAGCACACACCTACACTACTCTACACACAAAGTCAGATACCCTATGCCCAAGAAATGAGATCAGCTTGTGTATAGATGAATACAAAACTGCTGCAAGTTATTGTTCTTTACCTTCACAAT
Source organism: Motacilla alba alba (assembly GCF_015832195.1). Taxonomy (NCBI): domain Eukaryota; kingdom Metazoa; phylum Chordata; class Aves; order Passeriformes; family Motacillidae; genus Motacilla; species Motacilla alba. The sequence goes on along the minus strand of NC_052031.1, from coordinate 21,944,378 downwards.
GCTCAAACCAGTACTTCCTCCATGTGACTATTTTATTACTGCTGTGTTAGCTTCCCTGCAGCTTTCTAATTCACAGTAAAATCAACATGAAGCTACATATATATGCCCATTGTATTATAAATTTCTCTACATTTAATGACCAAAATGATGCTACACATACCTAAGTACTTGCTCTTCTTTCTGCAACATGAAATCCAAAGTATTTTTTCATTCTGTGTGACAGCAATGCTTGTTTTTCCAGCTTCCTTTTGTCACTCACAACCAAGTCTGAGCCTGCTGAGCTGAAAGGTTGTTTGCAGATGCCCCTGTGAGGCAACCTGCAGGGTCCATCCCTGACTACTGCCAGATAGCCAAGGTAAAAACTTTCAACATAAACCAAATGGAATAAAGAACTTGGATCTAACTGTTGAGATACTACAGTAATGAAAAAAATGGTTTTCTGGAAGCAACTAATGGCATCCAGGATCAAGGCTGGAAGAGGACAGGGAAGTCCTAGCACTCAACTTTGGGCATCAATCAAGAAAGCAGCTGGCAGGTAATGGGTGTAGTAGGTGCAAATACTGGCAGTTTTCAAATCACCGTCCTTGCTACTCTTATCTCTGACTAAAAAAAGGAATTTTGCTTCAGACAGACCTGGTGCCTCTCAGGTCTGCAGGATTTGTTCTCATGCTTATCTTTACAAAGGCAGAATTGCTTGAAAGGAGCAGACTGGGAAAAGAATAAAGGTGTCTGCAGTGCTAAGGAGCCACTGTGCACTGAACACAAATGGCTTGCGGAGATTCCCAAAGGTTCCCAAGTTTGTGAACCAAGATTAGTAACTAAATATGGGAAAGGGGAAGAATCAACAAATCTCAATTCAGGCCAAAACAGAAGAGCCATACCCAGTTCATGACTGAAATCGCTTTTGGACATGAATTCAACAGGACTTAACTTCTGAAGGGTAAGACTGTGATGGAAGTAAATTGCTTCCACATCATACAGGATGTGAAAACCAGACTTAATTAAAGGGCAGGATTTGTGGAGCTTTCTTAAGCTACTGCTGGACCTTTTGATAAACCTCTTGCCTCCTGTTTCACAGCAAGAAAGACACAGCTGTAAAAGTAAAGAAAATGTCACCACTCCTCTATTTCAGTGGAGACTGTGCCATTTAGCTTTAGTTTTAAGATATTTTGTCCATAGATTACACAGAGGATTAATTAAGATTCATAAAAGAGATCAATAAAATGATATTTTAAAACTCTCATATTCTCTGCATGCTGTAAAATCCCTGTCATGTATCATGCAAATGACTATGCTGACAGATGACCCAGACTGTGGTAGTGAAATCCTTCGGATTTCTCCCAGAACTCTGCTCACCACAAATTTTAAAAACTCATTTCCTTTTTCTTGCTCTTCCCAATTCCGTCCTTTTCCCAGTCAATGTACACAAGTCCCTCAAAAATCACTAGTTTTGGCAAATATATGGAGAATATTCTTTCAGAATATGTGCAACAAAAAAATCCAGTGAAACATAAGGGAAAGGGTGTCAAGAGAGAGAAAATCGGAATAGTTAAAATAAAGAGGAAGAAAAGACCCCTACTTTTGAAATTATTTCTCTTGTAGAATGCAGTAGACATTTTCAAAAAAAATTTATGACAAAACTCAGCTACCACTGAAATAACTTTTGCTTTCAATTTGTCTGCAGTAAGCAGACTTATAAAAGCTGCCCAGGTCCAAAAGCCAAATTTGGTGTTCAAAGAGCTTCTCCCAATGCACCATCAGGGCTCTCAGGCTTTTTGTCTTGATTTTGCTCTAGTAGAGCACAAGATTGCCTTTCAGACAACTGCCCAAGCTGATCACTCAGTTTTCTGGCAACACAGTGCCCACAGAAAGCTCAAAAACCTGCTAAAATTAGTTTTAGGCAAAAGTCTTACTGACTGCTAATTTTTTGTAAAGTTTTTTGGGGGGGATGGTAAGCAGCAGTTTTATAAATATATAAATATTGAAATTAGGATGGAAGGCTTTTAGATGATCAGAGAAAGCAATAAGCATATCACTCTCTCTAGTGTTAATATTGTTAAAAACAAACAATAATGAAGGTAAAGAGCAAGGCCGGTCAACACTCAAATACACTGGCTTCAGGTAAATAAAAAAAAAATCAAATCAAATCAATGTTTTCAAAAACTGTGCCTGAGTACGTTCAATGTGTACATATGTACAATGTGTATAGGACCTCACTAAAAATATTTTTACAATCTTTGTACTACCTAAAAAGCTCTAAAAAAATCATGTATAATCTCAGATAGTGAGATACTTTGTTCTCTGAAATAGAAGTCCTTTTTTTATGAAGTCCTAAACCTGTTTATTTGATTCCAATATTGATTTGTAAGATACCACTTATACTAATTACTTGTACTCATTAATTAAACTTACTATATACTGATATATAAAATATGTTATCATAAAAATATTAAAACCAACCCAAAATCTAGAGTCATGATTATATTAATTAATTAAATGAATTTTAAAAAGAATTCAAACTTGCCAAAAACAACACTGAGAACTGTAAAATTTTAAAATACAGACTTTTTTTTTTTTAATCAACCAGGGGATGGATCCTTAGTCAATTTCCAAAATAATCAAAGCTGAGAATTTAATATGGCCTTTCTGACATTCAAGTTTGGAAAATAAAGTATAATGCAGTTTTGAGTTTTCAGCACTGGTTAAAATGTCTCTCATGATTAATTTTATTCAGGGACTTCCAATACCAAAATCCCAAGTAAATGCTACAAAAAGACTTGAAAATTAAGAGGAAAGGAAGTACATACAATATTCAAGCTAGTCACAATATACTCAATGGGAAGAGCTAACATAAATCCCCTCCATTCAGTACATGTACGCAGGTCAAACTTTCACTGTACGTTGCCAAGGCTGTAAATGGTAAGACATTTGAAGAAATACACACCATGTATTAATGAGGAAATCTCTATTAAGAAAGAGTTTATTTAATACTTTGATGTGCAGCTGTACAATGCAACTTCAGTCAGGGACTGCTTCCCTATCAATCATCTTTCCTACTTGACTGCTATTAACCTTTCAGAGAAACTGTAAGTAGTGGAAAACCTTTCATTAACAGTGAACTTGATTAACCTTGCCAGACAACCTTGGCCTTTATTGTATGTCCCAAATGTCATGTGACAAGCGCCTTCTACTTAATATTACCATTACTGAAGAAAACTAAAAAATAAATTAACAGTTCAAAATTCATTCTAGACCAAATTAAAATGTAGTCTTCAATATTTTATGGCATTTTTTGATCTACACAGTCAAACTGATATTTTGTGAACAGGACACTTGGAGAAGTAATGCAAATGTCCTTGCACAGCTAAGAATAAGGTGTTTGTTGGTCTATTTGGATTTGAACAGAACCCCAGCACCATTTTTGTTAATGACAGCTGAAAAGAAACTAGAGCTTCCCAACCATGATTTTCACTAATTTATAGGCATGATCCTTTTGCCAACACAGTCATATAATTGCTCTGCATCTATTGCCCAAATAAAACATACACTTTATAGGACTGTTGGTGTTCTGATAATCTAAATTTCAAGAGCTGAAATCAGTTTCTTGTCTTGAAAAAAACATGGCAAGTAGTATGAAAACAAATAATTCAATAATGCACACATATCACTATTTTGCCTAGATATTGGGATAACACCATTTGAAGAAAGTCTGCTAAGACCTTGTATTTACAAAGAAAATCACTGCCTCCATACTGAGTCTGCTACTAGTTTTAACTCTGACTTGATGCAAAGATAAAAGTTGATGCTTTATTTGGTTCACAGAAGCTGTTAATTATGCAATGTGAGCATTCAGTGATAAAGATACTCTGACCTAGATACAGCTATTTTAAATATTTATTTATTCACAGCAGTCTGTTTCTCTCTTCAAGGAGAGAAAAATGAGCATGTACTTAGACATCTAATGGTCTTTAGCTAGAGTGTCTGTAAGTATTACAGACTCTTTACTTAGCCTTGGAATCATTATCATACTTGGACGTTACTACCAGCAGATTTTGAAAGGGGGAAAAAAGCCCAAATAAAAATAAATTTGAAAAAGAAAATGGCAAAATTAAACTCCCCCAGAGTTTGGTCCATGTAGACCAGAATTGTGGGTGTGAAAGGGACAGCAGAAGAGATTATTTGGGTAAAATGCTGAGGCCTGGCTGCTCTTCAAAGCAAACATGTCTAATGATAGCTGTGAAGCCTGAGGAAATATGTACATGTTATAAGGTATGCCCAGACAAAATCCTAATAATGTCAAATTATGGACCTGCTCTCCAGCAACTTGTCCATACCTTTTTGGACCTCTGCCCTCATCACTCCCCATGACAAAAGGTTTGGAAAGTTCTCCAAAAGTTGTATACGGAAGCATTGCTTCCATTTTAAATCTACAAATTTCCTTGCCTGTCCTAGTTTCTGGTGGTGGGGTGTGGCGTTTACTGAGTGAAGGTACACATTCACCTTACCCACTACCTTCATAACTTTGTAAACTTCAGCCATACTCCTCCCTGTCAACCTTCTCAGCTGCGGACTGAAGAGTTTCAGCCCTTCCAGTCTCTGTAAAATGCTGCTGTTTCATGATTTTCAATGCCACCCTCTAGTCCTCACTGACCTCCCCTACATCCTTCAGAGAGGGAGAAAAAAGCTGCGCACAATACTGAATGTAAAGGCATAAGAAGGTTATACACAGCAGGAAAATGATGGCATTGCTGTATAAAGAACTAGTGATTTCACCACAGGGAAACCAAAGGGTCTTTCTGAGTTGTAATTGCCCATGCTCAGTCCAGCATCTTCTGGACATGCACTGGTTTATTTCTCCTCTGATGCAGCACCTTAGCTCAATTAGAGCTACATGAAATTGCATCTTGTCACACTTCTGCCCATGCAGTTTTGTGAGATCCTCCTGGAGTTCCCTGCAGTTCAAGCAACATTAGAGTAGACAAAACATTTTAATCTCATCTGTAAAGTCAGATTTCTCTTACACTGCCTTTTCCAGGACACCATATATTGAATAAACATGCAACAATTCTCCTAAACAGAGTGAACCAGACAGAAAAAACACTTAAACTCTCTAGGAACCAATCAAGAGGAAAACATAAGAAACCTTTATCCAAAACCTCCTTTGAAAACATCAAGACTTTACCATAAGAATACTGCTACTTAGGCTTGGATATTTACCACAGAGTTTGTCATTCAGAGAAAAGTGTCATGGGGTGATGAGGAGTCAGACCACTGGGTGTCTAGGGCAGCACTGTTTTTAAATAACAAATGTAAATATAAAACTGCACAATTAGATGTGATCAAAATCACGATAGGATTCAAATTACTGAATCAGTAGGGGATTATAGAGGAGAAAAAAGATGTTAGCACATGTCAGAAGTGCCACTGAAAACAACTGAATTTTCTGCCTCTCTTGGCATTTGCAATGCAACAGATCAGTTGACAAAATCCAGGTTTACCCCTCTTACTGGTTGAAACTACAATGTTTGGCCACCACAGCTAGACAGGATGAAAACACAAGAAAAGCACATTATGCTGTGACAGAAGGAAGGATAATAATGACAAGCACTTACTATTTACAGATTTAGTCACAATAAATACTAAGAATACATGCTTCAGATAAGTCCAGGACATGGATGCAAAGCATCATTTTTTTATAATATAATAATATATATATATATTATATAATAGAAATAAAAAAGTAGGTCTGTTATATGCCATACTGTAAACATTTTAAATCTAATTATATCTTGATTTTCACATCTGCTTATTGGAGTTCAGGGATACCATTAAGATGGACTTTTCATACTCATCACAGTGCTGTCCTCCACACTGTAAAGGTCAAGCTCTTCAGTTGTTGCTAACTATGAAAATGCCTTCCACCCCAACTTTGCCACAAAAATTACGAATATCCACACACAAAATAGATTAAATTTTACTTATTTCTTTTCACTCAAGTCTCTGTCTTCTTATTTGTATGAGTGTTCTTCCTCCACCTAGGCAGAGCAAAAAGCTTCAAAGCTATTTACAGAGCCTATTGAACCATCTAAATAAAGTATCTTTTAAGTCAGAAATGTAGGGTCCCTAGGTAATCAATGGAGAGATGGAAAAGCCCCCAGAGTTATTTAAAGTGCTTAAGCAGTTATCTGTACGCCTACCATGAACACTGTGGAAGTCCCAGCTGCACTGGCAATCTCTGGTGAGTAAGAGGATCAAAGAAATGGGTTCTTATTCTCTCTCTCACCTTCCCCCAGACCCTGCTGAAATAGATACTGGCTGTCACCTTAAATACAACTTAGTTTCAGGTTCTGCCTAGGGAATACCCTCCCACACCCACCCTCAGAAGGAAGTGATGGGCCTTAAATGAGTTATGACTCATGTCCTGATCCTCAGAAAAAGTCTTCTACCCTCCTTCTCTCCCACCACCTGCACAGAGATTACCATATCCAAGACAACCGAAAGATTAGCATGCAAACCTTGTTGGTATATGCATATTTATGTCCTAAAGTGGCTCACAGTGTTTTCTATTTTCCTGAAGTCATCCTTGCTTCATAAGGAAATCCCCTTTCCTTCTGCTTACCCTACTCACTCTCCAAAAATATCATGCAAAATGTTTTCTTGCCTTACTAATCACTGGTAAGAATTTCTTTGAGGTGTTGAAACCAAAGGGAATATATGCAATTAGGGCAATAAATGTTAATGAGAATTCCATTAAGTAAGCAAAAGCACCTTGAATGTCATGTCAATATTTTTTCCAAATAATTAAATATTGTTGACTTTATTAGACAGATTTCAAGCTGACAACTTTCTGTAAATATGATGTGGAGAAATTAGATGATAGCAGAAATGGAATCCAATTTCCCCCCTTTCTGTTCCATCCTATAGCATAAGCTGGAGAATGTCCTGTATTTCCACCTATTTCTAGGGCTCAGTGGTGGTGTGATGTATAGATACCTATCCACAAAATAAAAAATCCCAAACAGTTGAGTAAGGACTGAAGAATAGGTTTAATCCAGAGGTTAATGTATATGAAGGCAAACTTCAGATTTGTGTTGCACCATGAGAATTTGACTTTGCTGTCTATGATGGTTTTGATCTGAGGAGTGAGGCCCAGAAGACAGCAGTTTAGGGCTCTTCAGTCCAACAATCTAGTTTAAAATCCTCCATGTTAGGTTACCAATCCTGTCCACAATCATGTCTTTGCTTTCTTGCCACGTTGGATGTGTCATCCTGGGCCGTGTTTGTTGCCAGAGTCTTACAGTCACCTTTGATGTCAAGGTCATGTCACTGGTACTCACACAGGTTAAGGGGCAGTTGCTGGAAGGCTAAAAGGGCCTCAGGAATCTCTGTACCCTCACAGATGCAGGCTACAAGCAAGTAAAAATGTTTGGCCAGCAGATGGGAGCCTTTGTCCAGGACAGGATGAACTCAACCATTAACACTTCGCTTTGTCTTTCTTCTGATCCCAACCCCATGACTTGAAGTGTCCAACATGTGCTCTTTCCACAACAGAACTCATCCACTTCTGCAGCCAGGGTCCTGCAGCCAGGCTCCTGAACCAGTTTTCCAGAACAACTGCAGAGAGACAGGGAGAGCTTCTCCTGCTATGAGAAGCTTCCAGCTTCTACTTCCAGCTTCTACTTCCAGCTTCTACTCTCCTGGAAACTTCCAGCTTCTACTCTCCTGGAAACATGGAGACTGCTAACATCAAACATGTGTGAAAACACCAGTTTTCACAGAAAGTCTACTATCCATCTTTAAGGCAAAGTAGTTACTCCAGTAGGATAAACATGGAATATCATTCAGAAAAGTTTCCCAAAGGAGGCATAGGTGCCTCAAGTAAGATTCTGCTGTCTCCAGCCCCCTAAGAAAAGACACAGTACAGTGAGAAGACTGTGCCAGATTGACTGGAACATGAGTTTACAGAGCTCCTAGGAATAAAACAAAGCTTCTCCAGAAATTGTGTATACCTCGGAGGCTCACTCAGGCATGGTTCAGTACTATCATTTACAGGAAGTTTAGTGTTCCCACATTAAAAAAAACCTTGGCACAGCATGACCAGTTAGGAAGACAGCTTATTCCAAGGTGATACCAAGAGTGACTCTTCCCTTACATCATTTGCAAGGGATATTTCTCCTGCCATAGCCCCAGAATGCTTACCATATAACACCTCCTTTTAACATCAGCTAGAAGTTGACATTTCTACTAAATATATAGCCTCAATATTAAAACAGGATTTTCCTGTTTGTAGCTAAAATGTCTGGAAGTCAATTTATTTATTCATTATTTCAAGAAACAGATTCCAATAAGGAAAAAGTACAGATGAATCCTATTTTTACTCTTCTCTTACTTTTTCTCAGTAGGCTGTAAACTTTTAGTATGAGAGTTACTTTTTTTTCAATATCTACTCATGTTAGGGCATGACCAAGGTTATTTCAGCTAGCCTGAGAATTTTTATACAATGCCTTTAGCACTAAAATGAAGATAATTCACCTACCTATAGAAGACCTGGAGAGATAAACAGGCATATCCTTGTAAACATTTCAGAAGTTGGAAATTATAAACATCTAATCACAAATCAGACAGCTTTGGCACAGACACCAGACTGAATGTGAACAACTAGCCTTGAGGCTTGTAATATAAAGTATAGGAATAAATGAAAGGACAAGCAGCATCTCCCCGTGAATCAATCTGCTTTCAAGGTGAGAAGGTATCTGGGATGGACAGCCTGAAAGCTTAGAGATTGAGAGATTAGATCCTAGAGATCAGGACAGCCTCAGCAGAGGAGACAGCTGAAAAGGTGTCCTGAGAGCTCTCTCATTTTTAGGACAGGCACAGAAATACCTTCCTAGAGGAAAAAAAAATCCATGAATTATCACTCCTTCAAAGAGAGCGGTAGATTTCTCAGCCATTTTACATAAACAATTACTCTTGCACAGGGCAGCCCATCCTGTATTATGGAGGTGCTGTTACACTTCTATTTAAAATATCACAGAAAGAATAGGAGGGGTTGGAGGGGACCTCTGGAAAACATCTAGTCCAGCCTCCCTGCCAAGGCAGGGTCAAACCTAACGTGTCCAGATGGGACCTCCCCGAGCAGCCTTTTCTGATGGTCTGCCACTCTCAACATAAAGAAGCTGTTTCTGATAATGAGTTTACAACCAAAATATGTATCTATCATACATATATATATATATATATATATATGTATATATATATATATATATATATAGAGAGAGAGAGAGAGAGAGAGAGAGAGAGAGAGAGAGAGAGAAAGAAACAGCTTGTTTCCACATTGACCTGCATCTTTGCCTCTGGAGCGACTGGGGTGCAGGAACCCCTAAGGACCTTGTCCTGACAGCTATTTACCTCTGAAGAAGGAAGAGCTACTAAGAGGGTTCTCCCTCAAAAATTCCAAAAATGGGGGGGAAAAAGCAGATAAACTTCAGAACAAAAAATTCACCTCCAGTAAGCTAGAGAGATACAGAAACAGGGTCATTCTTCTCCTGTGGCTTTTCCACAGGAGTAGCCTCACAGTGGCCGCTGAAGACACCTCAGGATGAAAAATGCTGCAGAGAAACAAGTGATTGTCTAAGCAAAACTTCTTTACTTCAAACTGATAAAGAGTAAATATAAAATACTATCATGCCATAAGAAGAACAGGTAACAAACTCATGCTAAGGGTCATTAACTTACTCAGCTTGCTCACAAGGATTTATTCAAATGCACATATGAGCTAGCAGTCAGACACATTAATAAACCAAATCATCAATCTGGAAATGTGGTTGTAAAAATGATTTCTTTTGTATTCACCTACCTGAAGACATAGAATCTCTCCTTAAAAAAAGATTTAAATTAATAATACAACAGCCTTTGATAGAAAATATTTATTTTTCTTCCTTAACACTAAAGTAGACAAATTTTATTCTCATCTGGTAATATAAAACATGATGAGTCAAATGCATGGGTGATTTTAATATAAGTGCAAGTTAAATGCCGGATATATTTGGCTTTGAGTGTTCAGGCAAGCTTAACTCCCTTGGATCTAGTACTCAAGTGAATGTCAAAACACCATTAATTACCTCATTAAAGCTCCAAAAGTGCATTTAGGGAAAGAAACACAGGCAAGGTAAAATTAAAAGCTTAGAGGATCTCCTTTTATAAAGCCCAGAACAACTTCTTTATTTCTTTGTGCTAACAGCCATTCTAATGCTGTTCCTTCACTCACTGAATGCCAAAGACAGAAAACAAAGCATCTTGAAAGAAAGATCTGCAGCCAAAATCCCAGTGTCCATGATTTTCATCCTCAGAGAAGGCACAAGACAGAGCAGAGTAGAAGGGTGATTGATTCTCAGCTCCTCTCTGCTGATTCCCAGTCAGGCCTCTCATGACAAGAGAGGTGATGCACAGAACAGGCCTACAAGGATGCCAACTCAGAAAACACAAGTAAATCCCCTAGTCTATGAGTGTTGATACTCTCTCAGTCTTCTAGAGACCCTAAATGTCCAGTTCCCTCAAGCAGATGCAAAACAGAAGCCACATATGCATAAAGAGATCTATGATAGAGAAATCCACATGTAAATTTCATCTTAAATTAAAAGTGCAAAACTACCCTTCAGAGTTTTTTTCCTAATGCTTATACAAATAAAGCTTTGAATAGTTTCATGCTTTTTAGAAGATCCACTTGTTTTTCTTTTAAATGTGTATGTCAAAGCCAATTGTCCTTGTGCAATAGCTGCATAAGAAGGATACTGCAATACCTCAAGTATTGAAAAATGTATTAATGCTGCCAAGATACCATTTCTCCCTGGTATTTTCTCAGCATTGCTTTAGCTACAAACAAAACCAATTCAAAGTATTTCACTAGGTAGCTGCAATGGCTTCTAAACATTGTTCAGAGTCAGATACTTAAGCATGGTAAACAGGCAACTTGCTTTTCTGAGAATTTTTTAATATTCTTTCCATCACTCTTCTATCATTAGAGTAAATGAGAACAAGTTAACAACCTTTGGGCCAATCAGAGACGTTTTTCCCAAAGTAAACTCTGCCATTATAGAAAAAAAAATTGTTTACAGGAGCTAAAACACTCTCTCTCCAGCTTATTTAAATACCATCACTGCATGCTAACAGAACTGAAGCACCTGGGGTTACAAGACCTCTTTTTCTTCAGAACTCAATCTAGTAAATGGAAAATCCAAACTGGCCTGACAAACACCATTCATTTTAGCTCTGAATTTCTCACAAGAGGATTACAGAAGTAATCTTGGGAGGAACAGTTGAAGTTGCAGCACTATTTTCCAAAGTACTGAAATTTTCTGTCTTGAGCAAGACCTTTCCAAACCTTTTGAATGTAGGTAAAATACCAATGAAGCACCTCATTAAGAAAATATAATTACTGAAATAACTTCATATTAAAATCCCATATGCATGTAATCAAGAGTGACATCTCATGAATAAAAGGCAACATCCAAAATCCTGTAGGAAATGACAATTTATTTCTTCATTGAAATATTTTGTTTCAATTACTCTGCTCAAGAACAGACACTGGCAGATCTTTCTTCCCTTTAAAGAGGGTAAAATCAATCAGAAAGCAAACTTTTTTTTTTTTTTTTTTTTTTTGGGGAGGACACCATGAAGGAAGATATATTCTGGTATTTACAGGTACTAGAAACTAAAAATGTGAATAAGCCTGAAGTGTGGTTATTGAATTTTTCTGCTATAAAAGGCATGAAACACTTTTCAGGTTGACAGACACATAGGACAATTTTAAAGGACTGACCTGTTCTGTAAGGAAGGCCATCACTGTTACCCCATGACAATGTGCAGAAACTTTCTAGACTCACATTTAGCATATAAAAATCCAGTCAACACTTGAATACTAACTATAACTCTACAACAGCCTCCCACAGTCCCACAAGATCACTGCTCTTCTTCTCCCCAGACATCTCTCATACCACTGCAGTCCTCTTTGCCCAATGGGAGGCCTGACAGCTTCTACCCTCACTCCAGCCCCGTCTGCTTCCATTCTGCAGTGTCTGCAAAAATGTCTTTTATTTAGAGAGCAAAAAACTCTGCCCCATGCTGGGGCTGTGCATCAGCTACCCAGCAGTAAACTCTTAGCAGGTAAAGCCTGAAAGTAGCAGATCTCCTGTATAAAGCAGGTGATGAGAACAAGACTGTGGTGTGGAATTTTTTAGTTTTTAAAGGGCAATAGGAATATCTTGGGCAAAGTGCAAGGACATTTTGAGCTCTATGGGATGTTTAAGACATCAGTGGATGTTCTAGCTAACACCTGATGTTACCTTGAAAATACAGCAATGGACTTTGCCAATACTTTTCACAGGTTACTTTGTTGTGCAAGGTATAATTGTGCATGAAGTAAGGAATGACAGTCATTGGTGACCATCAGAAATACACTGGCTTAACAGAAGCCCTGGTCTGTTATATCATCTCACAGATTTCAGGGTCTTGTGACTAAAAACCCTGCAGATATATGTTTATCTGTTCTAAAATAGACACCTCAAACCACTTTTTTTTTTTCCCTGTGCCAGGTCTCAACTTAAAGAATTAATGAATCTGTTTAAATTTGGGTCCAAAACCTAAACTGAATCTTACTACTTGTTTGAATACTCCAAGAAGAAGATTATCAACACCACACTGAAACTTTCTGCACAAAGATATCATTATTCTTTGTGCTTCATAAACTCACACTTGTCCTCATAGCTTATATAGGGTATAAAAGTTTCAACAGAAAATATCCAGAAGCATGGGAAATTCTGTGATCTGTGAAATAACTCTACTATTTCTCATCATTTTACCAAGGAAAGGATCAGAACTAAACACATGCAAAAGTCACAAAGGCCTTGCTGCAAATTAGACTGCCCTTAATCAGACTTATTTCCAAAACTGCATAATTAACTGGACTTCAGAAAAGTGCTGGACCAAAGACTGCAATTGTATTGAGCACCGTAAGCAGATTTCAGTCAGAATAAATTCTTGATAGAAACTACTCTAAGAATTAAAAATAAAAAATATTTATTATGGAAGATACAGTATAATCCTTCATTTTCAAAATTAGACACTTTTACAAAAAGTAGTATCTTGCAAAAGCTAAAGATAATCAAGAATCAGACATAATACAAGGATTTTAAGCAGATAATTATATCTTGTAGCAAAGCACCACCTAAAGCTAGTTCCAAAAGAACTAGTTTGTGGTTGATTACCAAAACTGTCAAGACTAAAACACTTAGCAAATAATTCTTCTTAAATACTGTTACATTTTACTGAAAGTTATTTATGGCTTGTTAGAAAATAGAATGCGATTTGCATTCTTTCATTATGAAAAGTATAGTTCTCTCCTCTGGGCATCCAAGAAGAGAATTTAGATCACCCAAAAAAGGGAACCCTATAAAAGCATTTTCAAAATAAAATAAACTCCGGTGTGGAATTACAATTTACCTGACAAAAAAAATCTGGTTCTGATGAAGTGGTGTAATAATAGTGTATGACCACAAATCAGTTTGAGTTGGACTTTCAGTTTGACTTACTGCAGAATTATCTTCTACAGCAGTGAATAAATAAAATTTAAAAAAAGGAAAAAATATCATGTCTGATCTCTGTAAATCAAAGAAACTGGAACAGTTTGGTCAAGCATCTCAAATGCAAGTCAAGGAGCTCATTAAGTCCCAGCTAACTAGAAATCATTTCTTTGTCATATAGCACAGATTGAGGCAACACAATGTAAATAAAAATCAGGTGAAAGTCTTAACATTTAAAAAATTGAACCTTTTAATCACAAAGAGATGTGGGTGGTTAACAGCAATTGCTGGTCATTCACTAAATTGTGAAGTCAAAAACAAGATCACAGAAGTCTTCAACCTCCTAATGTGAACATCTTGTTAATGCTCACTACCTAAGTACAACCTTAGGCACTCAGTGCATGTTAAAAGATTGTGAAAATAAGTTCTTCTTCAAAGAGAATGCATAAAATTTTTAGAGCTATGTGGACTGTGTTTGACAGTGTCAGAGAGTTGATCTACCATTATTCAATTTATTTCTGATTAGGTTTTTCTGCTGGTTGAATGAACACTGGTTCTCACAGCTATCGCAGGAGGGATGGAGAACAACAGCCAGTGTGGATGGGCAGGAACCCACACTCAGCAGAACTGTCTGTTAGGCTGACATACCAAGATACCAATGGTTTAAAAATTGAAGGGAATGCTCCATTTAGAACAGGCTGGGGAGCAGAAACCACAGAAATAAAAAAAAAAGTTCTAAATGCTGAGGAAGTCACAAGAAGGAGGCTGGCAGACAATACCTCCTACGGTTATAAAGAGCACCCTTGTCTGCTTAGCAGCCCTGTAGGAGCAGGATAATTTACTCTTATCATCAACAGTGTAAGACATTTTTCAGTTTCCTATTTCCAAAGGACTCGAAGGTATAAAAAAAATGGGGGGAAGAAAAAAGAGTTTTCTGCACAAATTATAACTGTACAGATTTGCTTTTAAGGGCAGCTGTTTCTCAGAGCTGGAAAATATACAGAATTTCACGTATCTGATTCTCTGCTAGAAGCACAGGCTAGAAGCCAAACTAATCAAACCTCTATCAAAAATACAATTTAAACATCTATTTGGACTTGGACTTATCTCACTGCTCCCAGACACTATTGATTATCATTATCTGCATGTCTCTAGTATTCTAAACAGCAGCAGCAAAGGGAAATGAAAGTGAGCATTTCCATACAAAGATAGAGGCTTCTAGGGCAGAATGAAAACTGCTGGTGCTGACCGAAAACAGAGCCTAACTCCATCTCAACTTCTATAAATACACTGTCAATAAAAAGGAATAAGATACAGCCTAAACTAAAATATTAAAACTATAATGAGAAATAAGGGATTTCACCAAAGGAGAAAAGGTATTACATTATCAGAGACTGGTCTACACTGCACTTCTTGGCAATGTTAGGTATGGTTGTTGTCTTTTTCTTTGCAACAGACTTCTCTTCATAACTTTGGTCTATTATGTGCTTGACTGGACCACAGGAACAGGATATGAAAATTGTTGTTGGTAGCAACTCTGTTGCAGTACATAATGAAAGTTTTTGCTTTAGCAAAGTAACCTCATCCTTGCCTCAGAAAACTAAAATCTGCAGAAATCTAGAACCCCAAACAAGGGTGTAATCTTGCAGCCCTTCCCTCTCCATTCTTTCCAGCTTGAAGTACATAGGTGCTCATATATCTGCTCCTGAAGAAGTAGATTTTCATTACTTCCCATCATCCACTACTTACAAGAATCCAGGGTAAACACTGGGTACTTCAGAGACCTGCATGGGAGACTTTACAGACTTCAGACCTTAAAAGCAGGAAGAGCAAGAAAAGTGCCTTCTCTTAATCCCACTGAGTCATCTTTGCACACATCAGGGTGGTCAATCTTTCTCCCTTCTAACCCACAACAAGGTTATTTTCTCTTTAATTTGCAAGTAAGAAATAAGAAAACCATTCCATGCTCACAATTCTACCATGTTAGAAAACAAAAATTAGCCACTGGGATGTTTCAGTCTCTCTATGGGTTGCGGACCAAGAATTATACAGAAAATTGTTGATATGTGCCAAACAGTTTTGGACCCTCACATTTTATACAGATATGAACCAAAAAAAGAGGCCCTCAAGTTCAGCTACAATAACCTAGTTGGATGTATCATCATAATCACTACTAGACTAAGGGAACAATTTTCTTGCTTAATTGTTCAAAGTTCTGCAGGTCACACTTTTCTGTGTTCTTCTAGCCCAATGCAGACTAACATCAGATTTTGACCACCCACAGCAAAGTACAAAGCAAGACTTAGCAATCACCAGACACCAGAGGAGAGAGGAATCCATACTGAGTTTCTATTATAAGTAACAAGTTATCTACTTGGCAAAAAACAGTGTTTTTTTCATGTTTTCAGATAATGGAACAGGTTGCCCATAAGGACTGCACCATCTGACTCCATTCTTAGAAGTTTTAAGACCTGCCTGGTAAAGCCCTCAGTAACCTAGTCTGTCTTCACAGCTGACCCTGCTCTGAGCAGGAAACAGGACTGAATGACCTCTGGAGGACTTATCCAAACTCCCTCCCACGCCTCCATGCTCTATTGTATATAAAACCATACCAAAATTAAGCAGAATTATTCCCCTAGATTTCAATGCTTCTTCATCTTATTACCAACCCATATATCCCAGAGGTTTAGTGATTTACCTGACAATTTATAAGGCAAAAGGAAAAAAGAAGGGACCAATAGGAAAAAAAAAAAGAAGAAATACTTTCTGTTTCTTTTAATTCAAAACACTGCTCATAATTTGATGCAGCAGAAGTGTTATATTCTGCAGATGTTTTGATCATATAACAGATACATGATTTCATGCTACACTAACACACATAATTTGTTCCTATATTAAGACGGCCTATAACTGCAAACCAGCCTTCAGCATAATGTATGAAAAACATTTTAGCTGTAATCTGGTTGACTATTTTATAGACAGTGTAAGAAGCTGTCTGATCTCAGTTTGAATGCTTCATCTATGCTGCTTGGTTGTGAGACTAGCAAAAATACCTTCTCTTTCTTCAGGTTTTTCCTCCTTAAGTGACTGTTAATGTACGCTTCCATCACTATGAACACTGGTTAATGAAATATTTTTACATACCAAATATATTACTGATTAGCAAGAGATTATACACATAAATCTAAATAGGACTGTTGAATGGACTGTCTTGGCCTCAGTAATTTACAGGAAAAATCTTTTCTCCAACAAAACAACAATGCAGAAATTAGCTTTTAATGTGAAAATTAGCTTTGTAGAGGATGCTTGAATGGAAGCACATTTAGTTCTAACATGCAAACCTTCTAGACACTGGATGTCCAACAGGAGCCTGAGTCGCCTGTCATCTATTTATGGCAGCAAATTTCTTTTAAAGATTAACACACAGGCTCAGAAATGTATGTGCATGCATATGTACTTTATCAGAGGGTATGCAGATGTACAGACCACGGCACATTGCTCAGAATCTCTCAAATGGTGTGAGCTGTGACACTGTAACAGGAGACCCCTGTAGCATAAGTACCACATTCTCTGCATACCCTTAATCCCAGGGCTCAGCAGCAATCAGATCATGCAAAGATTCCTTGCTGAGCAGTCTCATCTCCTTGGACTGCAGAAATGTACCTAAAATTGAACGATTCTACGCACAGGGAGGAAGCACTGGACCAGCTGGCAGACGGGAGATATTCTGGACACAACAAAACCAAATGACACCAATACTTACTTGGCAGGCATTATAAATCAACTGGTGTTCCAATTTTTTGATCCCTAGAATCTGCTGAAACATTTCATAAAGCTGTTCCTTGCTCAGAATCAGCTCTGATACAGCACTTAAGGCCATTCTATTTGGCTGTTTGCAAAAGTCCTCTTCTCCCCTGTATATGGCATCGTATTTGGCTAGCCAAGAACTTAACACGGTCTCTTTGCTCAATCCATCGATTTCCGGCAAACTTCGGACTCTCTTTTCTATGTTTTTCTTAAAAACATCTCGAAAGTCACTTGCAGAACATCCTCCACTGTGGACCATTCTTGCAACTCGGTCACTCTTGAGAAATACCTTTTAAAGTAAAAGAAGAGAAAAAAAAAGAAACAAAAGCAGTTAGGCATGTTAGGCATGGACACAAATACAAAACAATCCCAGTATGAGGGAACACAAGCTAGTCTTTGGCTTTTACACAAGACAACTTTATATGAGAGAGTTATACAGGCCAAGTTTCTTATGTTTTTCATAAAGAAACCAGTGATCATGTTGAAACCAAGTTTTCACACTGAATAAGTACTTAAACTGAGTAGTTTTACAAGTCTTTATGCATAAATTTAGAACAGCTAGACTAGATGAACTCTGAATTAACAGCAGCTAATTTAAAATTTACCCACAATGAGACAGAAATCCAGGAGGAAAAATAAAAAAAAACAACAAAAGAAAACAAAAATCCCAAAACAAACCCAAAAAACTAAAGAAACACCACAATCAATATTAAAAATTGAGAAGATAAGACTCAAAGCCACAGAGCTCCTTCTACTACTGTAGATACAATACTGGAGACACAATATGGGATTCTCTGTGTAAAATCACCAAAGACCAACATAAAAAGCATAAAAAAGCCCCTCCCAACGACTCATACTCTAAGATATGAGAAGTCAAATTACAACAACAAACCAATTAAATCAATTCCGGCACTCTGTAAAAACTTTCCAGTGCTCAAGAATGGTCGTTTCCATCTCTTCTTTTAGAAGGGTCTTGGCAAAGTCAGTCTTTCCAGACACCATACGTAGCTCATTTATAGTACCAAGTCTTACAAAACTGTTGCTCTACAAGATGCAACCAACAAAAAGCTGAGGGTGCAGCACAATCATCTGTAAACGCTGTAAATGTAAATCATGGGCAGCACCATCATCTGTAAATCTGTAAATGTCATCATGTGCAAACAATGGATGCATGCCTTGGGCAGGGATTAAACTACATCGGGAAAGAATAACTCAGGGAGAACCCCCTGCTTTTTGTAGCAGAGTGAGATGAATCAAGGCCCTTCACTCTGCATAGTTCAGCTGCTTGGGTGCCACACCAACATCCCAAGCACAGCTGAAATGCAAGGAACAGATGAGAAACCACAAAGTTGAAGCAGAACCATCACCTTTCTGACTGTCTGCTCTCTTCAGTCAGATGTATGAACTGGGAATCAAGCATGCATTTTTAGATAGTCATTACAGTCACCAAGGGCTATGAAATCATATATGATTTTGTGAATGGAAATGATAGCACAGTAGAGCTCTTACTCCAGGTACTATGTCCTATTAGAAGATGGTGTACCTAACAACCAACCTAACAACCTAGTGTATCGTGTACCTAACAACCAAAGTGCTTCACTTTCAAAATACAGAAAAATGGAGTAGGAGAGGAGCTGAAAAGCTGAGCAGAAGAGTACACAGATGGAAGCAGATCAAGAAAAATTAATTCTAAAATTTTTAGTGCTTGTCAATGCGCATTCTCTTGTGGTGTTTTTTAAAATGCAGTTAATTATAAAATGTATATTTCAACAGATATTCTAATTGATATTGTACAGAAATACTACAGATGAAACCTAAAAGTATTTGCCCAAAGAGATTATTTTAAAGACCCCATCACCAATATATGCTAATCACATGTTATGCTCTATCTGTACCACGATACATTTCCTTTTATGTAAACGTCAGCATCTAAGGTTAAATTCTTACCCATAATGGGACCTGACATAGTTACTGTCAATTAATGCTTCCATTAATTTCCTCAAAAGACTACACAAATATTGAATCTCATTTCAAAACATCTAATTGTTAGAAATTCCATTCAGCAATAAAACTTATCCACACAAACAGGTATGAAGATATTAAGTCTTGCCTTGTTTTAACAGTCTGCAATTACAAATGATTCATTCCTCTAACAGCTTCACTGGTAAAACAAGATTACTTCACACTTATTTCAGCTGCTTTGTACTGTTCATAAAAAAAAAACCTAATCTTCCATCACGTTAGCCAGCATATCAATGAGAGAAAGCAGATGCAGAAAACAGTGAGAAATTAAGAATATTTATAGACACTTCCCACCCAAAATCTCATATTCATGCAAGATTACACAATCCGATGTTATTGCTATTGTAACTGGACCAGTCTTGTAAAAACAAAACAAAACAAAAGAAAAAAACCCAAATAAAACCAAACCAAACCAACCAAAAAAACACACCCCACCAAAAAAACACAAAAAACACCCAAAATGCCCCAAAAAACCACCCCCAAAACAAAAAAAACCCAACTCCAAACCTGTAAAATACACACTCTAAGAACATCAGCATATCATTCACCTTGCATTACCTTCTTTCTGTGTTATTATTTGAAATGATTAAATCTGAATGAAAGGGCTGTAAAGCTGCTAGCACTTTCCTTGATTTATAAGCCATACTAAATCAAAATTTATGTGTGATTCTCAAGTTGATTTTACAAGAGACTTTTTTCCAGGAAAAACCCATTCAATTTTTTTTGACCACTTAACCATGGAAGGCAAGCATTATTGCAACACTTGGTGCATGTAATAATCACAAAATAATGGCATGTTTGTGTTAGACAAAGCAACAGGTATTTGCAAAAAGAAAGCACAATATGCATGTGGCCTTGACTCCAAAATAGTCCCTTCTGATGTGTTTTGGGTCACAAACTGTATTTTTAATAAATTTTCAAAAATTATCACAAAGTAATTATTTTTCAAGATACAATGGATATAGAAGGAAATTACTCAAGATATAAACCCAAAGTGTGAACAACAGGGTATGAAAAACGTGGTTTATTCCACAAAGGAATCCACTAAACCTAAGACCTAAAGCTCTTACAGTATTACTCCTATGTGAGTGAAAATTTACTATTTTTTTCCTGAAGGGAAAAAAAATCATCATCTTTAAAATTAAGTACTTGCATTTAAGATAATTAAAAAGCAATAATAACATTTTAGCAAAACTATTTCATATTTAAGGATTTATTTGCAACAGAAAACCATGAGAGAATAGAAATTCTATTAGGATTGTATCAAATGTGTCACAAATTTAAAACACTAAGATGCATTAAAAAGCTATTAAGTGTCTCATTAATCGTGTTCCTGAAAGACATATGGTACACTTCATGTTGAATGTAAAATCCTTTGCTTCAGTTAGACTTCTTGAGATTCACCTGATTGGTTTCAGAGCTTTCAGAGATTATATGAGCAGCACAATCATCCCCATGAGGGAAAATATTTTTATTGATATTTATCTTTAAAGCAAAATGCTAATTAATTACATTCACTAAATCTCTGGTTCTTACTGCCTTCATTCATGCATTTCAATTGATCATTAGACTTAGTTCTAATTAAACAATTATTCAAAAACTTACAATGTAAAATGTTATCTCAAGTCTCTCAACACTAGGGGAACTGGAGATGAAAACTATTAAGAGGTTTGAGTGTGAAAAAAAAATCAGAAAAAGTTATTGTGGGCACAAAAAATGTAATTCTGCATGATATTAGACTTGGCAGATCAGCCACAATCTTTTGGAAATCCACACATTATTCAGAAATAATTTTCAAGACTCCAAGTTTTTAATGAAGCATTTCCTGTTACTACCAACGTTTTCCAGACTTCCTCAAAGACATCCTGCACTGACACTGTTATTCAGCATTTGAATGTCTAGTATCATTACTAGCTTACTGAATCCACAAATAAACATCAACTATCCATGTTACTCACTGCTAACAAATTATCAAACACTAAAAAAAGAATGCTCTATTAACAAATAAAACGCATTCTGGAGAAAACAGATTGTTCAAATACAGGTTTCGATGGGCCATATATATCCACTTTGAGGAATTTTTTCAATTCATGTTATTTGAGTCCTCCTAAATGCTTTTGGACTGAACCATACCTTCAGTTTCTGATGGATAAAGCTCAACTCACTCAAAGGTGAGATAACATGTTTTTAAAAAACCCCAATAACAATTGTAATCTACTGAAGCACTGCTTAAATCCACTTTTTTCCAATCATTACCCATATGCAATTTCACCTACTGCAAATGCTAGTATAAAAACCTTAATTCAAAATAGTCTTTAGCACAAGATAATTACCTTAAAAGTATATTTTTGTTTTAAGATGAAAAATCATTACTTAGCAGTGTCTACAACTTAAGAAAATGTTAGAAATATTATGAAAAGAACTGATTTTCAGTTCTAGAACATACTCCTTAAATAACTTTTCTATTTATTGGACATCATACCAAAATTAACTAATTATACAATTAGGCAACACAAATATGATTATCTTATTCTCTACTGTAAAGCTTAGGAAAAAGAAAATTCAAGCAAATGCAGTAGGATAGGTGGACCACAAGAATGATTTCTCAACCTCTGAAAACTTCTTGCTCATCTGGCCTCTGTACATGTTCTAGTAGTGCAAAAGCACCAACATTCTCCTCCTCTTTAAGCAATGCAGCACTTGGAGCTTCATTTGCCATCTTCTACAAGAGCCACTAGAGATTTTTCTTCTTTTTTGATGGTCACTTCTGTTCCTGTAGCTTTGAGGAGATCACATTTACACTTTATACATGTCCTATGTCTTAACAGTCAGGGCTCAATGCATCATCATTCATGGAAAATATTGTGGCAGCTCAAAATGCACACTACATCTCTGGGACAGCAAACTGCTAGACATACTGAACACCACCTGAATCAGCTTATTACCTTTCTTACAATACCTATTTCAAGCTGCGTAACAGCTTTTTGCACTTCTGCTAAATTCTGGATGCAAACCCTTGGGCTTCATGCTCATTCCAGCAAAGTAAGAGGGTGTGATGGGTGCACTCAGCCCCATCACCAAACCAGCAGCAGTTTGGTACAGGCTCCAGTGGAGGTCATGGCCTGGGCCATAACTGAGCCAAAAACTCCTCTAGTCCCCATATGTTCACTGAAAACCCACAAAGGAGCAGAGGGGCCCAAGAGAGCACTGGTGCATGTGACCTTGGGACACTGATCAGGCGATTCACGCGTGAACAGCAGGTGGCTTTTCCAAGACCCGTCTATCGAGGAACAAAGAAGGCTGTGGGTACAAGAAATATCACAAACACCTCTCCCACTGCATCTAATTTCACTAAAAGCCAACATATATATCCTATATATGGAAGTGTGTTCCCTGTATATGACAGATGAAGTGTTTTCTTTGAGCTCTCCCAGCTAAACAGCCTGGCTGCATAGCTGTTTACCTCCCTTGAGCCTCTCAAGGCTGAGACCCCTTACAATGGCAGATCTTTGGTAAGCAACTGATATTGTGTGCAACCTTTAGTATGATAACTTTGACTTGTGCCTTGGTAGCTTTACTTATGTCTTTGTAGTTTTGAATCACTGTTCAAACAACTCTGCTGCAGAGTACCAGAGTGAATGTTGACATTGAACCTTGTTAAATTCCACTTGCGTGACACCATATTCAAAATGCTTTTCTTAATATCTTTCACAAGGCTTCTTTAAGAAATCTAAATCACACATTCGTGACAAGGTGGAATGAAAACCACAGCCATTGCACACAGGGCCTCTAAATAACAGGTCACCCAGGAGTTCTGATACCTTCCTCCTTCTATTACTATGACTACTTGTATGCCATTCTGAATCAAGCATAAAACAATCCTTTCTTCCAGACTGCTGTAACAGGAATCCTCTGCACTGATGCAGACCACAGGAAATGCTTCATTACCTACACTTGAGCATTCATAAGTGATTGCATCAATTACTCCAACTGATGCTGCACATTATTTTACCCGTGAAAGTACATTATGTCCTTCTAATTAGGACTATGCAGGTCTCTGTTGGTCTCCAGAAGCTTGCTAAGGAGCTGCAAGAACTACAGTGTGACCATTGGGCCAGCACCAGCAATCCAAACACATTCTTTAATGGTGACATTCATCCAAAGACTCCACCAGAGGCTGACACAACTGCAAAGGTACTGCTGCACAAGGCCAAGCACTGTTCTACAATGGCTGATGAACCAGAGAGGCAACTACCTAGATCTCCAGTGTGTTTATTCATGACAATGATATTTGGGGCATCCTTAAAACATGCAAATTTTAAAACAGAACCTTTTCATATAAATTAGAAAAAGGACTGTCATGTAAAGCCTAAAGATATTTCCCTTAGGAGATTTTTTTCACAAGTAAGCTATCACCCAGACACAGATACACAGCTACAGAGAGAAACATTTTGTTCTTACCAATGTGTTCTTCTTTTAAATGAATTTTCTTCTCCTTTAAGCTTACCAGAAGCAAAGCTGGAACTATATTAAGATTAATGGCAACTACATCATATCAGAAATTGTCAATTAAAAAATAAAAATGAACAGAAGTACCTCTTTGATAAAGACTGAACAAGGGCAAAAAGGACTTTGATGGAAGTCCAAGGAATATTCAAGTCCATGAAAGATTTTTAGGTTTCTGATATACTTTCCTGATGTGTTCTGTACTCAAGCTGCTGCTGTGCTGTGTACAATTACCAGAACTCTTTGAGTTTATGACTTACAGAATAATTTTTTTTGAAAAAGACAGCAATTTTCTGGGCTAAACTGAGCGCTAAAACTTAAAAAAAGACAGTAATTCTCATCCTGCAAACAAAAAGAAATTGAAACAAGTTTTTTATTTAAAAACTGTACGTTACATGCATCATCATATTGGGCTGGAAGCATTACTTGAGGCAAAACAAAGCATAAGACATTTACTGTGTAATATCAAATAGCCCCAATGCAGCTATGGCAGCAGCTCTTCAAACTCACTGTCAAGAGATCTCACCAACCTAAAGTCCTTCCTGTTCCACAGGAATAAAAATTATTCCAATTTCAGTCACTAATGTGAGTAATGTTCTTTGGGAGCAGCTCTCACACCCCTCGGTGGTTCCACTCTAGACTGAAACCACACAATGCACATCAAGAGCTGGGGCTAGTTTGATGAAGGTGCAAAAACTTCTGACAGTTTGGAGAACAGCTTCCACAGCTGAACATTTTAAGAATAAAGGTTTATTCCTAGTAGCAATTAACATATATAATGGCCAGCGCTGTCTGCTGCTATACCTTGGAGCTGCAGAAAAAAGAATTGTTTCAGATATGATGTTCTCACTGCACTTACTACAGTCTTGAAAGAAAGAAAAAAACCACACCAAAAATTATTAGGTTGATGTTTAGATTAGTTCAACTAAGCACATTACAACAACAAGATCATTTTGGGTCAGAAATGAATAGTTAATGTAGTAGCGTCATACATCCAAAAGTAATATAATTATTTTTATGCTCCTTGAATAAAATTACTGCACTGGCTACTGAAATAGCATTTATATCAAAGAAGACATTAGTAGTTATCAATGCATGTTAATAGCTACTTCTAATAACTCTTGGCTGCTGAACAGGAGTGGAAATTGAGGTAGCTAATGAGATTTGCTCAGTATTTTGAAATCAGAAGCATTTTTAGAAAAAAAAAAAATTAGGCATTGCCTGCAAGTCTTATTCCTCCCCTGTTCTCTTTCATACCCTAGAAATATCCTCCAGGCACCATTTTGATTTTTTTACAATGAAATGATCGGAGTTAAAGGATCCTATTTTTAAATCTATGTAAGTCATCAGAACAGAGTCCTCACCTTCAGGTAAAAGCAAAATATTTTAAGAAATCACACCTATAAACTCTGATTACTTCGGAATTTTCATTATTATTTTGTTAATGAAAGGTTACTTCTCTTAGAAGTATACTACATTGTAAAGTTTTCCTTAATTTTGAGGGGGTGAGAAATCTGAAAAAAAAATCTTTAATTTTGGCTTGTTTTTAAAACCTCTTTAAAGTAGCACATTATATTAAGGTGAAAAAAGGAAGCAAAATTTAAAGTAGTAAACCATCATCATCCAAAGAGGCATAATCATTCAATATTTTCCTTTTTTTTTTTTTAAATACACCTACTACCCTTCCTGAACACATTAAGCTATGATTTCTTCTTGTTAAGATTAATGGCTCAGAAACCATCACAAGCTGAAATCTCCAGGTGATGTACTTTGCTTTCTTCAGCTCTTTTGGGCACAACAGTGGCACACTGGACATTTACCACAGCTTAGCAACCAGCTATCTGTAAAAAAAACCCACCAGAACTCAAACTCTTGAAAATTAAAATGTCTGCTACAGCTCCAGGGGTACATGCTTGTAAGCATACTACACAATACTGTGCTCTGGGAGTTGTTCTTTTCCAGCTTTTTCAAAATGCACAAGCAATTGCCAATGTCTACCCAAATTGCTGTTCCTGATGGCAACACATTTCACAGAGTCACGTACTGCAATGTTCTTGCCTTGGGCATAAGAACAAACAGAGGTATAGCGACAATCACCATAAAAAATCCACAAAACTGTTTCACCCAGAAGCAGTGTTTTCTCCTGGGTTAATTTATTAAAGTTAACCAGCTACCCTTTTGAAACAAGCATATTTGTCCTCCTTTCACAGCTGACAGCAGCAATAGTTTCCGCACTCTATTGAGACACAGTATACAGACTGCTGCCTAGGTAAGCATGGGTGTGGATTACTTTTGCTATGCCTCCACTTGGAACAAGCATTGTGATCTTCACTTTAACAGGAGTTTCTCCTTTGACCCAGCCCCATTGCTCAGGCTGAAGCATGCTGTAAGAGAGCTAACAGCTTGCTCTCCAGTGTGCTGATTCTGTCTGACCAGAACTCCTCCCTTTGGTGACCACTGGAAAGTTCCAGGTTATGAGAATTTCAAAGGCTCTATTTTAGATAGCATCAGACTGAAACAGGCTGTTAAACTGAATGTGTGACACAGCCTGCCTTGGTGATGCCACTGTAAAAAGGCTTACTCTCACCTCACAATTGGTCCCTATTTTCCAGCAAATTCCATAAGGAAGGTGTCCAACCCTGACTATAAGGGAAGAAGACAAAGGACAAAAAAAGCTGAAAAAATAATAAAGCAGAAACTAAAAACCAAAGATTGAAAAAAAAAAGACTTCAAACAGAAAACATATTTACCCAGAAATAATGAGTAGCAAACAGAGTCTTGCTAAAAAGGATTAGGAAAAAAACATTTACTTAGCATATTCATCTATTTCACAATCAACAGATGATGACAACTAGTTTTTACAAAACTACCTCTGGTATGTGCAAACGTGAGAAAAACACACACCTGCTTAAAATTAGTAACTCATATTTTCATTTGCCTTGCTAAGGAACTCCTCAATTCTCTGACTTTTTGGTGTTTACTTAGCGCTGTACAAAACACAAGAAGCTCCAGCACTTCATCTCTTATGATAGTGCTACCTCTTAGGATACAATGTTTCTAAATATAAAATCCAATTTCTTGCATTAACTGTGAGAAAAATTGAAGTAAATGGCCAAGTACAATAAAGAAGGGAAAACAGTCCTTCACTTCTCTAAATTTTCTTCTGCAGTCACTTGTGGTTCTAGTTTTTATTCCACTTGACTGAAAGTGGAAGTTATGTAAGTGACAATTCTCATCATTGGTATTGCACTGGGTTCATTTTGTCAGAGATGAAAAGAATTGGCTATTTCACTTCCCAATTACCATTAATATGCTTCTGCATTAACCATTTTCACCTGAGTACAGATTAATAGCTTTTAGTTCAAATGAGCATACTACTATATCTCTACTTTTGAATATAATACCAGGCACTCTATAGTCAGACCAGGTCTGCTGAGATCCTTTCAGTCCCTATCACCCACCACCACCCTAAATACTTTCATGTAAAGTGAGGACACCGTTTCAGAACACATATTTTACTGATCAAGGCCACTGTTTCACTCCCAGTTTATATATTCTGCCACTGCAGCTGAATGCTCAAAAAGGACACAAGCAAATAGAAATTGGGCTGAAGCCACCTGAAATGTTGTCTCATAACATTATTTTTTTTCTGCTTTAGCAACTGAAAAAGTGCCAGCAAACTGACAACTTAAGCAAATAACCTGCCACTTTCTTTCCCTGTACTAATTCGTTTTAGTGGCTTATTTCTTCAGTGGAGTATAAGGGGCACTGTTGGGTGGGGAGAAAGGTTAAAGCTCTGACTTCACTCTGCGGCCTAAGGAAACTGGAAAAGAACTGACACATCACAAATGGGTACTCCCTGGAAAACAAGGACAAGAGCAGACCCTCTGAAGCCTTTGAGGGATTGCTGATGATCTATCAATATCCTATCTATCCTAGTCCTATCTATCAATACAGCACCTTTCTTCTACTGTGATCCCCAGGATTTAGGGCAACAATAGACACATGGGAAAATGCAGCCACTTTCCATTTGAGAAAAAACTTCTTTTGCACCCCATGAAGGGTGACATCATCTTAACAATATTCTTGAGAATTAGATGTAGTGTACAGAAGTGGCAGAGCAAAAGATCTATGAGAGACAACCACAGGTGTGTACTTTGCATCCCAAAGCCAAACAGAAAAGGCTGCTTGCACCTTTTGCCTCCTGCACGACCCAACAGCTGCTAGGATAGTTGACTACAGCTGCTTAAAAATAATTCCATCATTACTAAAATATGGGAAGTAAGAACAAAGGCTGAAGAGGAGAAAGGAAGGTGACAACAGTGGTTGTGTTCGAGGGGTCCCAGGACAAGGGAAGAGATGAGAATCTTGACTCCATGTTTCAGAAGGCTGATTTACTGTATTATGATATACATTGTATTTAAAATGCTATACCAAAAGAATAGAAGAAATGATACAGGCAGAAGGCTAGCAAGGAATAGAATGGAATGAATAACAAAAGCTTGTGACTGACCAGAGAGTCGACACAGTTTGACCATGGTTGGTCATCAAGTAAAAACAATTCATGTGAGACCAATCAAAGATGCACCTGTTGGTAAACAACGTCCAGACCACATTCCACAGCCATCAGATAGGTATTGTTTACATTTCCTTTCCGAGACTTCTCAGCTAGAAAAGGAGAAAAATCCTAGCAAAGGATTTTCATAAAAATATCATGGTGACAGACAACTGCCACAGGTATCTGGAGTAAAGTAAATAAAGAGATGCAATCTAGAAGATGAAAGGAGTACAAACTGTCCTACTACTCATGTTTAGCCATGCAATTCACCCATTTTAGACCCCTTTATGAATGCTGGGCAAGGGCACACTGCTCCAGAGGACAACCCAGAGCTCCTAATGCAGGCTCTACTCTGAAGCACTCCCTAGAGGAACCTCTCTTGCAACAATGAGGACAGAGAAGCTTGCAAAGATTCATTGTCAGGACTGCTCTACAAAACATCCCAAGGCAAGTGGTGTGAATGCCTACCAGAAGTTCTAAACAGTCACAACAGAAGACTTTGAATCATTTGGGGAGAAACAGGATGGAACAACACAGCTGAGTTTAATTGCAAGCTGATGTGATAGATAAGACTAGTTTTGTGATGAGAATGCATTTGGCGTTACAAAATCTGCTTCCTTGCTTCTCCCAAAGGATAATCTGTACTTCAAAGTGTTTCTGTTCTAAGAGGAAGATAAGAACAATGGAATATAAGTGCAAATGCAGGCAGGGACAGTGCATCATGAAAATGGGAGTGCTTGGGTAATCTTTTTTTATGTCTTTGCACTTACAATGCATTATTATTTGTGCGGACATTTCTCAACAGCAACACCATCTCATCACTCATTAGAATGCATTTCTATTTCAGAAAGTTATAAAGGATATTCAGGACTGGCAGACACTAAGCCATTGGCATGTCAGATTTAGCTGCTAACTGCAGTCTTACAAATATTTTTATTCCAATACAACTTTCTTAAAAAAACAGCCTTTATCATAAATACATTCTCTCTCTCCATCTTTATTAAGTGTAATCTTTGTGTGTCAAAAAACAACAATACATTTTCCTTGATTAATTTTTCACAAGGGCGATCAATTCATGGTGTCGGCAGAAAAGTCATAATACACAAAGAAAGCTTCAAAATGCATTCTAAATCTTAAATCCTTCCGTAGATTTAATAATCACCCAGCTGGCTGCACTTCAGACAGCAATGCTTCAATGGGAAGATTAATGAACAGTTGGTCTGCTGTTTAATCCGTCTACATTTTAGCATGCAGAATGCAAACTTTTACAAGTTGGACTATTTTTATGCATCACAATTATATGTCAAGGTCCGAACAGCTTTAATGGTAACGTTGAGGTTTCTTAGTCATAGTTTACTCTCTCTTTAGAGTACTTAGGTTCTAGAAAATATTAATTCACTATACTTCAACATTCTCTAGACCCTTTTAAAGATTACCTTTCAAGATATCATCTCATGTCAGAAACACCTTCAATTTCTTATTTATTTATAAAGAATTTTACACAATCATCAACTATTTTGCCTTGCTAGTACTATTTTTTGGCAAAGATTTAACTTTATTTTATTTTGCGTCTTAAATTTAACTTAAGACACAAAAAGTAAGTTCTTGTCTACAGCTACGCCAGCCAGTTATTGCCTCTACCTCTTACAGGAGCAACTGCTGCCTGACAAGTTCCTGCTGCCCTTGATCTCCATGGTGTCCATACTGCTCAGGCAATGCCTGAAGTCCAAAAGATCGGTAAGAAAATTTGCACCCAGCCTGGGATTATGGGGAAGACATTGTCCATATGCCTTTATCCTCCCCCCTCAGCATTTCCACAAACATGCCTTTCTTTCCAAGGGAGGCGCTGATAATAGCAGAACAACCTATGAAACTTTGTTTGCAATTAATGGGGCAGTCTGAAATTATTAAAGTCAGAGGAACCTCTTGCCTAGAGATAACTACGGTTGTGTACCAAGGGACAAACCCTAGTTATCTACACAGTGTAATTCAAGATCCTACAGTGTTTTGTTGCACAGTTATACATAGAAGCAGGAAAAAAAATTCTTCACAGAGCTCTTACAATTGAGGGCCCCTCCCAAAAAAACCCCCAAAGTCCTGAACTGTTTTGCTTCACAGCTCCCAGCAACAAGTACAGTGTGGAGAACTGAGGATGGAAAAAGAAATAAAAAAAACAATACCGCCATCATGTTGAAAAGTTCTCCTTCTCCAGTGTGTGCCCAGTCTGGTTTCAAATTCACCCTAACAAGACTTCACCTCTTTCTTTTTTCTCCAACTATGGGCTCCAGTTTCAATAAACAAGAAATGTACAGGAAAGTATGCTTATTTTTAAGCTTTGTCTCTTAAATGACAGTAGCACCTATATTCCAAAATGTTTTCAAGCTAAGCCAGTCAAGAGCTTTGGCAAGAAATGCAAATGGTTTGCAAGTCAAATGTAATAAGCAAACAAACATTACCCTTCTTCTGCAAAACCAGCTTTACTTACACAAAGATAAAGTTTAAGGTATTTGGTTATTGTGACTAGCCTATTAGTCAACAAATTAAGGCACTTTTAATGCCCAGAGAGAACCCCACACATCTTCTGTCACCCATAGGGCCAAAACCTGAACACTGCAAATCAAAGTCTGATCACAAATTCTTCTAATTTTAGTCTTTTTACTGTCATTCCACTCAATTTCTAGTCGTAATTCCACTAATGCATAAGATTTTTCAATTTTATAACAGCTTCTTCTAGACTATTCTCAAAGCATATTTCCCACTTATCTAAGAAGCAGACTTACACTGATCTAAGTAGTTTTTATAAAAAAGTAACTCAATTTTGCATCAGGCTATTTGGAAACATTTGCACTATTCATCTGCCAACTTCTGAAACATATTACTCATACCAAGAACCTTCTGTCATCTTCTAACACAGATTTTCTAATTTGATGGTCCGAAGAGCCCAGAATAATCCCTAAAGGTTTTTTATTTTAATCATAAATTTTATGACAGCCAGAAACAACCTCCTTATCATGGCCATTTCTACAAATGATTGCACCTTTCAACATACTTATTATTACTGACAGGTTAATTTACTGTAGAATTTGCATATTTATCATGATCACTATTTAAATCCTGAAAAAAATCTGTTACAATAGAAGCAGTAAGCGTGCACTTAGAATTTGTACTGTGGTGTCATTTCAGAATTCATGGCTCTATTCAGTGAAATAATTCAGATTATTTCACCCTCACACTAGGAATTTAGCCCATAAAACATGAAACAGGTAAGAAGCTAGAAAATTTGAACATGTAAGGGGTAAAGATTAAGAAAAGGAAAAAAATTATAACAAGAAACACACTATTGGAAAGTAAGTCTTATACTCACTACAGTCACAAAGTCAGTACGCATCTGCCCAACAAGACCAAAAAAGTGAACTCTATTTTCAAGTCAAGGAGAAAAGAGTTTTTACAAGACTGTCAGATTCAAACTACAAAGCCTGGCACACTGGAGCAGAGCTGTGCAGCAGCTCTGCCACGTCCCAGAGCACGTGCTGGTGGAGCAGCCACGGCTAGGAAGATGCTCACATCCACGAGACGTACGGAAGCTACAGCAGATACCAAAACGCTGCCTTGGCATTACCTGGAGCTGCCCTCGTTCTTGCCCAGCACATCCAATTGGTTTTGGCAGGGGCACTTCTTCACACGCTGACAAAGCCAAGCTCAACATCTCAAGTTGTTACATGTTTTGGCAGGCTGAATTTGTAATCTGTCTGCATTAAATTATACCAAAAACTCTGGAGCTTCCAGGCACACAGCAGAGTTCAGCTTCAGCCGTGCAATCCGGAAGCAATTAGAGCTGCAATGGCATCAAGTAAGAAACTGGCAGTGGAATCATCATAGAGGCATGTTCATAAACACATTGTCAAAAGGCAGGAAAACTTCACTGTCATGCACAAGCTTTGATCTTTTGGGTTGCAAAGAATGACTGACATCAAGAATGAAAAAACGCAAAGCTAAGAAGCCACTTCTAGATTTGAAAAAGCCTAAATTAAAACTTCAGTAAAGGCAGTTACGTCTCAATGCCAGCAACAGAAACAGATTTACACTGAAATTTAACCAGGTTTTAGCTTTACTTGAAATCAAAGTTCATGGTAGCTAGCAATATTTCTCAACTTAATTAAAAACAAGATGCTACCTTTTAACCCTTGATTTTCCTCTCTATAGCCTGTAAGATTGGGAATGCTCCCTGCTGGAATATTCCTAGGAGATATCCAAGAACATACATCTTCCACCCATCCAAGGTCTTCCCTGACTCCATGTGCAGCAGCCACTGAAAAATGGCCCAGGCCCCTTTCTCATGGCTACCCAGACATACTCAGAACTAACACTAAATTGAGCAAAGGTGTTAGGATGCACTGTTTTCTTCATCTAAAGAACCCTCTATGTATGGTTTTCTTCATCAGAAACACTGTTCATGAACAGCACCCATTTTTCAACATAATGCCCATTGAGTTAATGGGTAAGGAAGTCATAGTATGAGGGGAAAAAAGGCAGTTTTGTTACATACATATATATGGCATGGTTCCAGCCCAGAAGTAATTTAGGAACCCTAATTTGCTTGCACTTTCTGGATATTATGCTACGCTTCATTTAGTGGTTTTTGGTTGGTTGGTTTTAGTTTTAGAGTAAACCTGAGGCTGGACAGCTTTATTTAGAGAAGAAAAAAACTGAAGGATTGGAGACAGCTTCAAAATAATCCGTAATTCCATAGAGACTTTACAAAAATGCTACATAAGCAATATGAACTTCTGACTCCAACACAGTCATAGAGATCAATGTTATCAATCTAAACCCCAATGGAACTATTATTGACTTCCTTATCTTTTTAGGTAACATCTTCTGATATTTCACTTGGGATCAGAAGACAAAAGTTCAGTTTTTCCCATTTTATCTAGTTGTGAACTCTGGGAACAGTGTCAGAAAAAAGTTATGCTTTCTAATTTGTGCAAATAGGACTAGAAAAGAAATGTACCACAGATGTGTACCCCAACCACACAGAAGTGACTGTCCTGACTTATCCTACTCTACTCCTGCAGGTGTTTAATTGGGTGCACTTCACTTTGTGTTTTTATCTAACAATTATGAGCCACACACTACATGAAAAAAATACTATTAAAGCTTCTTCACGTGTCCCAACAGAATTGTCATTATCCACATCTGAAAATGAAAAAGTATGGAGAGGGCTTGGAGGGGGTCATCATCTTATATCACAAAAGAAAATTGCCATCTGTGGATGAAGTTATAATCTCCTACAGAATGCTGGAAAAAAGGTGAAGAAGCATTGTCAAATTATTTTCCATATTACCATTAAAGTTCTTCCATTGAGGAAATTTGAATTATTGTGTGTGCATTAACACCAGCTCTGTCACCTAAATAATGATATTTAACAAGGTCAATAATACTATCATTCAATTTCCCCTGCAAATTATTAAAATGCTGGCAAAAAGAAGCAGTCTTGAGCAAAAATGCTTATGACAATCTGAGACTGGCAGCCACCCAAAGGCAGCCAACACCTCCTGCCCAAATTTCTCATCAAGTGTTCAGTGGCTATCTGGCAGCTGACTCAAATCTGCTGATTATCTCAATTCCATGACTCAGTCATATAAATCAAGGAGCTGATCCAGCTGAAAATTAACAAAAAGTGGATAACTGAAACAACCTGCTCTATCTCTCTATGAGTTGACAAACCTGGCTATGCAGTGGGGCAGCGAGATGGAGGAAAGAAATCCTCCCACAGGCAGTTTTCACTATAGTCTCTTTAAATGAATTATTAAACCACTGTATTTGAAAGCATGTACATATACATCCTAAAAACTATTTCATTCTTTCCATTTATTTAAACCATCAATTATTTACGTAGTTGTGGCATACAGACATCAGAAGCCCTTTATAATGCAAGGAGCTGGGAAAACTCATGGACAGACCTCAGAAGGACCCTGCAGCTCTGCTGGTAGGAATTTACCATGCAGAGGAAATTCCAGGCTTAGATGCCTCGACTGGCTAAAAGCATTGTACCAGAAGGTTTGGCATAACATTACAGGGCTCACAGATGTCTAAACACAGACAAAAGGGATGATGTCTAAAGATCCTATTTCTCTCCAGAGCTCCACTGTCAAACATCAAGCTGGCTGAACTAACTTGCCTCACAGTCCTGGAGAGAAATGGTCAAATAATTTAACTGAGACACAGGAAAGAAGCCACTTCCTTCACAGTGTGAGGTGATGGAGGTTGGGAGAATGAAAACTATATCTCCCATCTTCTAAAGAACAAATTCTCCATCAATGAGGAGACTGACTTTCCTCAGTCAAAGAGCCTTCTCCATCTTCCTAATACAGCTGACATGGGAAGTCGGCTCTCTGGATTAATGATACTACAACATTCACCTGGGAAGAAGTCTTTATTCTTAGTTCCTCCTCTAAGGCATGGTAATCTGTTTTAACCAGCAACAAATTAATTTAAAGTACATTAACATGAGCTTGAACAAATCACTGGAGAGAAGCCTCAAAGAAGATAAAATGCCAACAGAGTAGACAGAAAAACAGATAAAAGCTCTGGAGAAGCTATTGCTATTGTAGTTCCTGAAGTCAGAAACTGCTCACAAGCTTAACATGACCTTGTTTACATCTTTAGAAAACAAATATTTAACCTTCTGAGCAAGGAATCTGACTCAGTTACCATATGTGAAGTCTGATAAGGGAAACTTAGCTTATATTTAACTAATATATCAAGGCTATCCTGATCTTAAAGGTTCCAAGCAGCCATCTCATATGAAGGTCTACCTAAACAGGTAATGACTGTCATATTAATTACTAGGATAGTATTTTTTCCTTGTGATAACAAGACATTTAGCTAAAATTGTGTCTCCCTTTGCCAGACTGAAACTAGTTTAATTGAAGTTGTATGCATAAGGTAGAAAAGATGCTGAGTAACACCCTTGTAATTTTAATTTATGTAACTCTTTTTTTTTTCTTTAATGAGCTACAAGAAGTGCTGAATCAGAGGCAGATAGCATGCATCTTTTTCTTGGTAACTACAGAAATTCTCTATTCTACTGCCCCTTATAAATATTTCTCTTATCAATCTCCTACATTTAATATATTATCTGTTATACTGATTGTTACCAGTTCCAGATGTTTTACACTCAGTTTAATTGCAGGCTCTTCTTCCTCGTGAATATGGTTGCTTTTATCCAACACATTTGCAACTACAGTTTGTAGGCAATCAACTCTTATTAAACTGCTCGTAATTTTCCACATCCATTTTCCCCCCCCCACCCAGTGAATCTTAACAGTTTCTTAAGCTTCAGGAACTTCAGCAAATCTTCTGTGCTTCAGAAACTGTGAGAGTAGTTGCATTTACTCCAGCAGCCTTGCTGAAGAGTCTTTATAATCTGCACTCTGGTTTACACATAAATTAAAAATATTTACACATAAATATACTATATATATCTATATCTATATGTATATATATACACACACACACATTTGATGTTCTTTTCTATGACTCTTTTACTTATGCTATAACCCTTTCTGGAGATAGAACAAATGTAGCAATAGACAGCAATTAAAGTCATCACAAATCATCACAGTTTGCCATCCTGGAGTGCATTGGGAAGAGTGTGGCCAACGGGCTGGAGGAGATGATCCTGCCTCTCTGCTCAGCCCCAGTGAGGCCACACCTGGAGGGCTGTGTCCTCTGTACAAGGAGGACAAGGAACTACCAGAGCAGGTTCTGTGAGGCCACAAAGATGATCTGGGGACTGGAGCATCTCTCTTGTGAGGAAAGACTTGTGGGAGCAGGGCTTGTTTAGGGAAGAAGACTGAGAGGGGATCTCATCAATGCATACAAATACCTCAAAGGCAGGTGCCAAGAGGATGGTGCCATGTTACCAAGACATTTTTATGAAAATCCTTTGCTAGGATTTTCTTCTCCTGAAAAGCTGAGGAGCCTCAGGAAAGAAATGCAAACAATAACTATCTGCTGCTGTGGAATGCAACAGGTGCTTCCTTGATTGGTCCATGTTGATTGTTTTTAAATAATGACAATCAAAGATGCAGCTGGGTCGACTCTCTGAGAATCACAAGATTTTGTTATTCATTCCATTCTATTCTTGTCTCGCCTTCTGATCAATCCTTTCTCTCTATTCTTCTAGTATAGTTGTAATATAGCATTTTAAATATAATATATATCATAATATAATAAATCAGCCTTCTGAAAAATGGAGTCAAGATTCTCATCTCTTCCCTTGTCGGAGCTGCCTGCAAATCCCACAGTGCAAGGCTCTTTTCACCAGTGCCCAGTGACATGAGGAGCAAAGGCCATAAACTAAAACACAAGTTCCACCTCAACATAAGACTTCACACTGCAGATAACAGAGCACTGGAACAGTGCTGCTCAGGGAGGTCATGGAGTCTCCCTGTGTGGAGACATCCGAAATGCACCTCTATAGGTTTCTCTGTCACCTGCTATAAGGGACTCAACCTTGGCAGGAGGTTTGGACTAGATGATCTCCAGAGGTCCCTTCCAACCCTAACTGTTCTGTGATTCATGCAGAATAATTCTTGTGTAGTCTTCCTTCGGCAGAGTTATCACTTGCTCTCTACAGATCATAGTTGTGGTTCCTGCCATCTGAAAATATGCTGCACCTGAAGATATCTGTCCTGTTCAAATGAGAACCATTTGTACAACTACTCACTCGGATTACTGGAAACTATTTTCAGCTTTTAATATACATGCTCTGCTTAAGTGACATTTCTTTAAATTGCTTTTTCCTATATATTGGGGGGGTTTAAAGAATTTTTTCCTATTTTGTCTAAGATAGGATGTTATGATTTCATTTACAAACAATGCATTATCTTGAACTTATTGCTTTCTCCTGTAGTTGGTTTTTAAAAATCTGGTACAATCTTTTTCCAATTTCCATCAACCCGGTCCGTTTCTGGCTTAGATAATGCCCATCTTTTTCATACAGCCCTCTGGCTGTCTAAACTTTAGCTAGTTCTTAACAAACCTCCTCCTCCTCACAACATTTTCCTCAAGAACATACTGAAATGCTCCCAGCACAAGGCACAGGGCCAGCTAAACAGGCAGGATGAGTTACAGAATGCTGCCATGGAAATTCTACTCTTTAAGTCCTATTTTTACATGACCTGAAAGATATTCCTTAGAAGTCCTATATGAAAAATCATTGCAAGAAGCCCTAAAAAGATCTGATGGTATTTTACAACCAGCTACATGAGATCTCCAATCAAAGCCACCTAAAAATAATTTTTCCTTAACTTTCCCCTCCTTATAACAGAAATTAGGAAACAAGTTTCTCCTTTGACTCTCAAACATATATCAGCAGACAACACAAAGAGCCTTCTCTTCTACCTCTGAGGCTCATTTTTCTGTATTTCTTACCTTTAATACTGTTGCTTTCATCATGACCACAAGACATACATGATTAGAACTATTTTAACATAATTAACACTTTTTAAAATTTATTTTAGGGTGTTTGATGTAGATGTTTTGGCAGCCAAAGCTGTTGGTTTTTACATGTTTCCTTTGGGGCTGGATACATCCTTTCCTTCTCTACACTTGGTTATCCTGTTTGTCAGTGGGTGCAACACAGTCCACACTGCCCTCACCAAAGATCCTCTTCCAGAAGTGTGGCTCAGGATGCTGCTGGCAGACAGAGGAGCCCTGGGAAGCAGCACTGGGTACCTTCCACATGGGTGCAGTCTCAGAGCAGCTGTGGAACACACAGCCCAGCTAGCAGCATCCCATTTGGTCAGCACTCTTGCACATCAGGCCCCAAGCAGGTGAACAGCACAGCCATCCAGTATGGCATAGAGATGCAGACACAGCACAACTGGAGCTCTCAGGGAAGAAAACCAGAATGAGGAACAAAATTTATTGCTGCTCTGGCCACGGCTGTAGCAGTCAGGCAGTGTGCTGCAGAAGCACAGCCATGGAATGAAATGAGTGGCAATACCAAGACACTCAGCTGAAGCTTATTTCTGAGGCCTCCTGACAGACTGCTCCATCTGCCCTCATGAAAGATAATTTTTAATGTGGCTTAAGTGTCCCCAGTACCCAAATGCTGTAACAATAATTTCCCTCTGCTGTAACCAATTTGTTTTCCTGCCTTTAGCTTTCAGCTTGCCTAATAAGCTGTCAATTAGTTATGCAAATTTGAAAAACAAACATTCAGCTCTGTTTATGGCAACCTCTTGCTCGTTGCCATCCAAGTTCACTGGGTCTGTATTGCAGATGATGAATTTGATTATCAAGCCCAGCCCCCACAGAAAGCAAAGCAGCACCAGCACCTTATTTTTTAACTGCAGACTTATATGCTAGAACTGTAAATAACTATGTGAAGTTTTGGGTGATATTAGAAAGATATTAGCTATTGGAGAGCATCCAAAGGACAGCAATGAAGATGGTGAAGGGCCTTGAGGGGAAACTCTATCAGAAACAGCTGAGGTCACTTGGTCTGTTCAGCCTGAAGAAGAGGAAAATGAGGGGAGACCTCACTGCAGCTTTAACTTCCTCATGAGGGGAAGAGGAGGGGCAGGCACTGATCTCTGCTCTGTAGTGACCAGTGACAGGACCCAAAGGAATGGCCTGAAGCTTTTTCAGGGAGGTTTAGGTTGGATATTAGAAAAATGTTCTTCCCCCAGAGGGTGTTGGGGCACTGGAACAGGCTCCCCAGGGCAGTGGTCACAGCACCTGAGAGAATTCAAGCGAAGCATTTGGACAATGCTCTTGGGCACATGGTGTGACCCCTGGGGATGGTGCTGTGCAGGGCAGGAGCTGGACTCAATGATCCTTGTGGGTCCTGTCCAACTCAAGATATTTTATGCACATAGAATTCCCACCAAGTTTTGGTCCATTATTTACCCTTCATCTGAATGGATAATCACTGGAAAAACCCTTTTTAAATTCTGCTTTTTAAAACACCATATCTCCTTATTTTTCAGGAACTCCAAACAAATGTCAACCAACTTCAATGTAAGGCAGAAAGCTGGTTTTGGGCTTGGACTGGACGTGTTGAAACCTGGTACAGATGTAACAAATTGAGGGGGATTTCTAACTTAAACAGACGTGTCAATCCAAATGTGACCACCAGAACCTTAGCATTTCTACAAAATGTAGCCTGATATGCTGCTCTAGTCCAGATTAAATAAATTTCTGAAGGCTGTAATGTGATGAATCCCTTGCTGAAGCTCTATTAATTAGCTAAATGTGAGCTGAATTTTAAATGTAAACAGCCTTCCTTATAGTTGTTTTTCAGGAATGCATTTTATTTCACTAAAGGGCCATGCTTAGACCATCTGTCTGACCCATGATCAGGCTGACAGGTAGCAGCCGGATCTCATCATGCAGCAACATGTGAATTACAAGCACCAAGAACATATTACAGAAATAATCTTTAGAAGTGTAATTTTGTGACTTTTTCTGACTTCCATTTTAAGCTTCTGTATATTCCAGACCCACTGCACCTTCTTTCACCACAAAGCTTTCTCAGTTAATGAACAAAGTAAAGAGAAAATCGCCCTAAAAATCCAGCACACCTCTGCACACACACACTCACCCCCTACCATGGTAGGTTAGGTGTTTTGTACTCATTCTGAATCTCTGAACTGCAGCAGGCTTATGTCTCCAGTTGATTTCAACCAGAACAGCAACTGTTTCATGATCACAGATTTGCAAGATTTAGAAATGTGTTTTAAAGGTAAACAAATAAATGTTCTAAAGAATCAACAAAGACTGAGCTAAATGCTTCCATAAGTTTAAATAGTCTAATAAATATTATTCAGTATTTACACTGGTATCCAGCAAAAGAATGCTGGACACTGAAGTCCTGGGCATTTCCTCAAACAAAGCAATGGACTTGAACATGCAGCTGGTGCAGGAGACCCTTCTGCTACCCTGCTCTACGCAGAGAACAAGGAGATAAAAATGTAGCAAGGCTGCTTTAGTAGTAGTATCAGGGGTTTTTTGGTGCTGAAGGTAACAAACTCCAACTCAGAGACCGTCATTAGACTATCTGTAACAATACTATGACAGTGAAAATAGACCTCCTTTTCAAATCACCAACTCCTGTGTCAAAGTCAGTTTAGTGGAAAGGGAACAGTCTTTAACAAAAGCTGTTAACATGTCCACACTGTTGTGAAACCATAACCTTTTCTGACAGTTCAACAGCATGAACTTAACATTCATTAACATCTCTTCTAACTTAGGCTAACAAGCAAATTAAGACCAACACCAAAAATTAAATTTGCAGACTATAATAAGGAATGTTTTCTACATTGTTAACCTCAGTACTTTTAAGAGCTTTCAGTAAAAAAGGTTTTTCCCCCTCTCTAAACAAACAGTAATAAGAAGGACATCTTATTACTGCTTACACTACACACAGCTTTCAGTCTATGCCCACTTGTGCTTTGCAGACTCCCCTGCTAGCTGTATTCACTATTATTTTTTCAAAGGATCAGGTCTGGGTTCACAGACATGCACAGGGCATATCTACTTCTAAAAGGAATGCCTCATTCCTTGACTAGTTCAGCTAATCTAGTCCCTGCACCACATGTTATTTACCTACACATTTTATCAGTCCTTCAGGGTAACTTATTCAACTTTGTTATGATTAAACATGAACATTTTGGAAGCAGCATTTGCCTCCTGTCTTGCTTTAGGAAAAGACAGATGCACCTTTCCTTTCAGTAGATAAAATCAGGTTTAAAGAAATAATTGCTGTGAAGTCTACAGCCCCTGCAAGTCTTCATACTTAAGTCAGGAGAAATTACTATGCATATTCAGATCAAGAGCCATAAAACAATGCTAAGTCTGAAGATATCCGCAGCGATCAATGTGATTCTCTGATTCTGAAGTGATGCACCGTGGCAGGACATTCCTCCCCCCTTCCCTTCTCTACCAACACATTCAGCTGTTGTACATGGATGAGATAACCTGACAGGGGGTTATCTCTGGCACCAAGAGGGCTGGGACCCCCAGCTGAGAATAAACATCTTGGTCTGGAGAGCAGATGTAGACAGAGAGGAAATTTAAATATCATTGACTGAAAGTCAGTGCTTTACACTATAAAAGCTACACAAATTATCAGAGACAGAAGCCTCCTACACACTCCATGGAAAGGGCTTCTCCCACAAAGTTTGGATGCATCTCCCTGGATACTTTTCTGGAAATTGGGAAGAAAGATCATCTGTACCCACCTCAGCAACTGGATGGTAAGATACATAGAATCCTAATCTATACTACTTGTTCACTAGCTGTATACAGGTACCTCAATTGCACTGTATTGTTTATCTACTAGCAGTGTTTGTTTATCCTGTGTAGTAAGTCATCTGTTATAGTCTTATGTTTGTTAAATTTGTGTGTATCAAATAAATAATTCATTTTGTATAGATCTAATTTGCAATAATTAAGAACTTGCAACAAAAGTGTGTTTTGGGGCGCTGGCTGCCTCACTAAAGTTACTGTCTACTGCCAGAGGCCTGTGCAAAAACAAAAACTTGTTTAAAACTCCCCTTTCCATTCATAGCATATACACAGCTATTCTCAGAGTTAATGGTAGAACAGAAATCTGCATTTCACAAGCTAAATCATCTTCCCCTCAAACTGCTTGGAAATTTCTCAGTGACTCCTGTTCAAGGAGGCCTTATCTTTGTTCCACAGGCAGTCTTAAAATAGTTATAGCATCTCTCACATGTAAATTTTTCTTTTCTTGCTGCCATTTTTTGATTATAGAAGTCCGACCTCTGCATCATCAAACTGTCTTATAATGCTGGCAGACAACTCAGTCTCCAAGGGCCTAGAGAATGCAGTCAGGCAAACTGCACACCTGTTGGGTCATGATGATCAGGCTGGCACACTGGAGGGATGCAGCCCACCTGCAGCTCTCAGAACCATCATCTGTAATACTGCCAAGGAAACAAAAGCTGCATACTCTGTCTGGGTTCATTCTCAAATGTAGAAGAGCTTCCTTGCTCAGTATCAGAAACATGACATATTTCCAGGAGAGTATTTTTCAAGTAGATCATGGGGTGACATCTCAACTTTTGTTTCAGAGGTGTCCAAAAAAAAGACTTTGGCATCCATACATATCTGGGCCAATGGCCACTACCATGAGTCTGTGTGTTTAAAGCTCACTCCTCAAACAGTGAGAAACTTGTTACTCACATGAGGGTTATGGTCTTTTATTCCTCTTGCTCTTTTGTTCATCTTCTCTTCAGGGCCTGTGACTGGTGTGGACTTGGATCTATCCTTCCTTTCAATCTTAGCTTTGAAGTTCAACACCAGTGTTGAACACAATGAACTGTAAGTACATTTTAAAGTAGCATAATGGCAGCATCAGGAGAACCCAAGTAGGGAAGAAGGACATTTTACCTTCTCCTTTCTGATCAGTTCATCAGCAGCAGAAATTGACTTTCTGAAGCAGTGCTCACTGCTGGTTGGATTAGAAAAGTGGTACATCTCTTTCATGTGGAAGGATGAAAGCCTTAGCTTACTTCCCAGTGAGCCTTGATGGTTGTGCTCAGTAGTCCAAGGAGAAAAAAGAGCTAAAAGCATCACAGTGAGCTGCACTGCCATGGTGAGGCTGTGGATTCCCAGCACACTTTGAGACACGCTCTTTCTTCTTACCCTCTGAGCCCCTTGCCAGAATTAAGGCACAGAAGACTCATCAGCTCAAAGCATGCAGTGAAACAGGGGGAGATAAATGGGATGCATCACTTCTTTTTGTTCCCTTGTTTCATTTTCTTAATTGTATTTGCAGCATATCTGAAGCATAGTCAGCAGGCTGAGAGCTGGATTAAGGCAACAGAGATCATTTACAATTAATCACTGATTACTGCTGTAAGTCTCAGATCAGAATTATTGATGTTTCAAAATGACTTTTTTTCTCCAGTTACACAACTTATATCAGTTACTGGAGTCCCAAGGACCACCTTACTTGGTCTTTCCACAATTGAACATCTGTAAATTTTTTAGGACAGTATGCCACTATCAGAAGAAATGTCTGTATTTTAAGATGACTTCTCTTATTACTCCCTCCTAACACAAGCATAGAAAGAATGGTCAGAAAGAATGGTCAGACAAAACGACCTTTACTACATTGGAGGAATTGATTGTGGAGGGACATAAGACAACAGGGCTTCTAAAACGTGACACATATGTCATCCCAAAAACACATTTCTGACAAAGGAGAAAAGGTAACATTTTAACAACAGATGCAAGGCTCATTTTCCAGACACAGGAATACAAATACAGTAACCACGAGCTCTTCCTGTTG
This sequence comes from Motacilla alba alba, assembly GCF_015832195.1. Lineage (NCBI taxonomy): Eukaryota > Metazoa > Chordata > Aves > Passeriformes > Motacillidae > Motacilla > Motacilla alba. The sequence goes on along the minus strand of NC_052031.1, from coordinate 21,900,574 downwards.
CTGAAAGACAAAAGTGAAGACCTGGTTAACTGCTTTATGCTGTTACCAGTGATGGAAATGTGGACAGGTAGAAGATCTCCCTGAGCCCTGATGACTAGAATTGAAGAAGACACTCCTGGAAATCCTTGTATGAGCCTCCTCTGTCCTGTTGTTTTTTCATCAGAAATCTCCTCTGATTTGGCACTATCTGACAAAGGACACGGAATAGCTTGGATTTTGATCTGATACAATATTGCCACTTGAAAGTTACTAAGTTTGGGAAACTTGCTCATTGCCTTTTTTTAAATCAAGTTTTTAAATTATTTGGCTGTTTTGTTTTGGGGTTTTTCATAGCTTTCTGCTGTTTTATTGAGCTAAAAATGCTCAATTTCCAAGAAAAGAAGGTAACTTGCTTTCCATTATGAAAGATTAAACTTTAAAATTACAAAATTACTTATCTGAAGTGAAAAATTAAGGATATTTTCTAATTTGCAGATTTATCTCAAATAAAAGACTGCATTACTGCCCTGGAGGAAGGTGTAAGAGATGACAAGAGAGCAAAGCCAAAGAGGTTTCAGTGGGCATTTCAGTACTGCTGATTACGCTGCCTGTGTCAGGGATCATTACAACACTGCAAAAACCAGTACAGAACTGGACACTTAGATTGCTTTGTTTCCTTTTGCTTCCATGTAATTTAACTACTTACAAATGAAACATCCTTGAAAGGATTAAAAACCGAATTGCATTCAGAGACAACCAGTAAAAGAGTGAAGGGGTAGTATTTGGATACTGACTCTTGTCATTTGTCCACAGATTTCTACCACAGCATTCCAGGTTGTCTGGACATAAACAAACCAAGGAGAACAAATAAACAAAAAAAGAAAGAAAGAAACAAGCTGTAATTTAATATATAAACTGACAAGGGTGTACTCCTTTTATTGTTCATGTTCCAAGAAAGATTACAGAAGACTTGCAAGTGAATAGACTCAAAAAATGGAGATAAGTGTTTGTGACTAATCTTATGCTGATGAGGAATAAAGATTTGAGAAAAGTTTGGATTTCCTTGAAATTGAAAATTCATCTCTGACTAATATACTTCTTACTCTTAGACTTGGAAGGCTCTGCTGCAGGAGTATCCACATCCAAGGAGCAAAATAACATATTATTCATGAAGCATATTTATCACAGAAAATTACAGACAAATAAACACATGGAAACAAAGGATGCCTGCTGCTCTCAAAGGAAAACCTTCCTAGCTTACAAAAAGTACACCAAGAACAGAAAACTTAAATAAAACAAGAATATCAAGGTCTCATCCCCAGGAGATTACTCCTTTTCTCGTGCTGGGCTGCCAACCAGCATGCTGATATTTGAGCTGAGGGGAAATGCTGAAAGTAATGTGATGCTTGCAAGCTCCAAGCACCCAGTTGCAGCTTTCTGGCTGGGCAGTGCTGCACCAGCAGCATGGTGAGCATCTTCACAATTACTTTGGCATCAGTTCTTAAGATATCAGGAAGCACCAAGATGTCCAGAGAAATCAATTCACATGCACATCTAGGACCATATGGATCTCTAACTACAGATGCAGAACTGCATCTTTGGACTGTTTCATAAGAAAAAAAAAGGAAAAAAAAATCAACCAGCAGCATGGTCTTTAATCATCTTGCCAGTCACTGCCAATTGTGCAAGCAGGCAGGCTGTGTGGGACTCTGCTCTGAATGCTGGAGCACATCTCTGTGACCACATGCTGGCAAGCAGACAGACAGAAGCCAGCTCTGGACAAGCTAACGGAGGTACAGACAGGGTAGCTCAGGGACCAGTTGCCCTAAACACATGCTTAAAACACCTGCAGACATATTCTTTTTCCTTTACATTATTCCTAAAATTCAAATCCCTTCTGATCACTAACTTTTGTAAGGACCATCACTGCCTGGGTGAGAAGAAATACAGAGAAAATATAGAGCAGTATATATATATATGTGTGTGTGTATATATGTGTGTATATATATATATATATATATATATATATATATATATATATATATCTGCAAAGTATCAGAGCCACACCAGGATTTGGGGCTGTTTTTGCAGCCCTAAAAAATAAGAAAAAGATCCAAAGACGAACCATAATAAATGCCAGATATAAAATTATATACTACAGGTTAAGATTATGTAATTTGCTCAGAATTTTGTTTTGCTAAGGAGGCATAAGACAGACACATTTATATAAAATGAGAATTCAATAAAAGAAGGGCTTGTACACTTTACATTTAAAACAAAGCAAGCTAAGCAATGACCTTAAATTAATGCAATGAGTTTAAGTTAATAGGAAAATCTGAATGAGGAAATTAAGAGAAATGGTTTAATGGCAAGGCCAAGTGGAAAGAAAGTTTCCTTAATGAGGTAGTTACTGTTCACTAGCAATGCTTGAAGAAGGCATTCAGTAACTGGAACAGACTTGGTAATCTGTTTCTCTTAGTATGCTCTGTTTAAGATAATGTTGTTTCTTGTTGAGAATCTTGGGTGGATAGAAACTTTATGCCTGCATTTAACTTTTAAGAAACCTCTTGCTTGCTCAGTGAGGATAGCTTTTTTAAGGCAACATGAAATAGAAAAAGCACCTCTACGGTACTCAAGGAAATAAAAGCTTGAGAAGAATCTTGTTCTCCAATATAGCTTTTTAGAAATACCCCATGGTGGGAAATGCAAATCAAACAATACTTGAAAAAAAAATCACTCAGAAAATATTTACATCATCACTGTCTGTATTCTGCCTTTACATTTCTCAGGATATAAGAATTTGGCTTTTGAAATTAGTATCAGAACAGATTTGAAATGGAGTTGAGAGAGATCAGTGATAATTTAAAGCCTCACTTCTCATTTACTCATTTCTGTATTTCAGCCAGGCATTTGCTGACTTTTTTTAGCCCTTACTTCCATGCCTTCTCTAGCTTGGTTTACTTAGAGATTAGGAGTTCACCATTAACAGCATTTTTTCAAGATATTACTTTTATGTTTAAAAGATTTTGAGAAGTCACACAGCTCTAAGGATTTGATGGGTAAAGCTTTCTAACACAAAGTAAAATAGTGACAGAGAGCTTCAATTAAAGCATGCAAACAAAAGCTATTTATCCCACCATCCAGAAATCCAAGAGTAAGTGAAACAATATACAGAGTGAATACCAGTCCTAAAAATTCAGTCAGGTGGTGCATGAAAACAAGAGATTTTCTCCTTTACTGCTTGTTTGTTGAATGGGTTGAGTTTTGGGTGTTTGGTTGGTTGACTGGTTTGGTTTGGTTTGGTTTGGGGTTTTTTGTGTGAGTTTTGGGTTGGTTTTTTTTGTTTTTTTTTTTTTTTGTTTTTTTTTTTTTGTGTTTAAGATCAATAAATCAATTAGATAGTAGTTTTTTGCAATTCCATGAAATAATTGATTAGATGAATATAGCAACTTGGTACAGTGGATTGCTGACCAAAACTTGAAACCTAAAGAAATTACATGAGAAAATTCTAGAACCAAACAGTCATGAGACAGAGAGACCCTGACTGTACTAACTTTGGCTCAAATGGAGTCCATAAGCACCTTATGAGAATTTTCACTTTTACTGAGATACTTCAAGTGTACTATTAAGGTGAAACTACACACCTCTCTGTGGTCACAAAGAAAGACAGAAATTCAGTCATGGCTGAATATCTGTTTGACTGCTAAAAGGAGAAAAAAAGTGTCTTGTTCCACAATGGATTTGGAGATTGCTTGAGACACTGTTGAATGGAATTGTGACACACAGACGTCATGATATAAAGGCACATAAGAAAATTCACTGCCAATAATGTAACTCTAATACAATATTTTGTGATATTATTTCCACATCTAGAGGGCTCTGTGCTGAGACCTGGAAAAGGTATCAGGAAGGATAACTTAAAAAGATGAAGAGTTATCATCCTTTCATCATGAAGTGAAAGAAAAATTCTTCTACATAATGATTTTCAAATTTAAAAAAAACCCACTGAATAAAATGTTAGTATCTCCTGCAAGATTTTGGCAGATGGGATGTTAAACTATCACATTTTTTCCTAACATCAGGCTAGCTGAAAAAAATCCCCACTGCCTCTAGTTGCCCAGAAGACAGCATCAACAAAAACATGTATAGTCTATGTCTCAGCACAACATGCTGTTAATTGCACAACCAAGGTCCAGATAAGTTTTCTTTTCCTCTGTGACTGAGTAAAACAGAACTGAGATTAGAGAAAAAAACAATTAAGCAAAGCAGTCCAAATTCACTGTTGTGTAACAGTGTGGGCCATTGCTGGTTTTCTAATTGGTTTGTTCAGATTAACAGACATTCCGAATTTATCTAACAAGTGGCTAACATCACAGGATGCTTACTACAGCAGAGACATACCTCACTACCCAACACTACCTTGGCAGTGTAGTGGCAGACCTACAAGGCATCCTTTGCCTGGGACAACCACAGTCACCAAACAAACAAAAATGGATGCCATTAATGGAAAATCTTTTAATCTACATCCATTCCTTTCTGTCTTCCTATCAGCACATCCAAATCAAAGGACTGATATAAGTAATGCACTAAACTTTATCCATCAACCACCTCCCTAATTTAAAAGTTTTAAATACAGGTCTTTTACAACCATACTAATATGGAAACCTTGTGGCATCCTCAAATGAATAGTGATCATCTGCAAATATCAGTGTGCAGACAGACTGGACAAACACAGTTTCAATAGTAGCTGTATGTTTCTGTGCGGATGTACAGCCTCTCTGACACCATACAGGTGAGAGTGAAAAGGGGAGTTCCAGTCTGAAAACACAAAGAATAGTTAAATGTGTAAAGCAAGAGACTTTGTGGATTTCAGCACTGACACACTTTCCATGCAGCAGCAATACAAATGCACTCTCAAGAGAAAGCTGCACATCACAAACCCTGCAGTTCCAACTCTATCAGGTCTCTCCTCAGCATGGAAGAGGTCCAGATCATGCAAAGCGCATTTTAATTTGTTGTATCTTATCTCCCTCTCCCTTCTTACAAGAAAATAATTAGACTGCTACCAGTGAGACAATCTCCATTACATGCCAAATTGTGGCTGGTGATCCAAAACACTGAAGGCATTAGAGCTTCTTTAATAAAGCAGATGACCTCAATAAACCTGTGTTATGCATCTTTCCTGGGGTGCCCTAAAGATTCTATGAAGCTTTTAAAAAAACTGGCCTCCACCAGTTCTAACAGCTAAAATAACAGAACCCATAGAATATTACACTGATCTCAAGTCTGACCATGTTTTCAAGCAACTGGAAGGAAATTGTGGAAGTGCTAATAGGTTGCAACTACAAATGTATCTGGTGTCAAAAGGCATCCTCACAAGGCAAATTACCCTTAAGCTAATATAAAAAAACATCCTTTTGAAACAGCTCCAAATGTACCAACCACAAATCCCATGCTGGTGTAGTACTCAGATTTTTGAAGAGAACCTGAACAGAGTAAAAAGCCCATATTCTTAAATACATGTGTATGCCAATTATGACTTTTTAAAAAAATGAAAGCAGACACCAGTGAATTTACACTTTGAAACTGTTATCTTCTACAATTATTAGCCTAATGTATTTAAATAAATGGTTAATCTACTGATTCCATTCTTTTATCTCAATAATATAAAAATAGAATGTTCCAACATTTAATTACTATTTATTTTGTGTGTACTATGTTTTGAGTCTAATGAATGCTTTCTGTTTCTTTTAGGTGCCATCTTCATCTCTGAAACACTCATCAGGATCAGCTATGCCTTTTGTTGCCTCAAATAAAAATGGTGTGCCTAAAATAGTTGATAGGAAAAATAAAATTGTAAAAGCAACCAAAGCACCATTTAGTCCAGAAAGCTAGTTCTTTTTTCTCATTTCATCAGTGAGATCCTTCTGCCCTCACATCCATGCAAAAAATGTTCAGACCGAGTTCTCCATAATCACAGGTAGAAATAGCATCGTGTCACTCCTTTCTCTACAGAAATACCTCAACTTTTTTTACAAAGTAACAAATCATTTAAGGTCTTCATATAAAAAAAGCTCTCATGAACACAGTTCATCCTTCTCTAAGGTAAGTGCAAGGACTTGCATTGGCAGTTCAGGATTTGGTACCAAAGGAGCTTGGTAATTGTAGGACACTTGGCTCACTTCCTGCAGAAGATGAAAGGTGCTACCCATGCACACTGGTATGAAAGAAGGGAATAATTTATTTTACCATTTAGAAAGCTGTTAAGGGTAGATTTGGGTTGGATGTAAGAAAGAAGTTTTTATAATAAGGGCAGTTAAATACAGGGACAGATTGTTCAGAGAATTTTTAGATGCCCCATTGCTGGAAGCCCTCAAAGTCAGGTTAGATGGGACTTTCAGCAACTGATCTAGTGAAAGGTCCCTGCCTGAGGCAGGCAGATTGGATGATCTTTAGAGTCCCTTCCCACTCAAATCATTCTGTGATCCTATGATATGGGTCCTCTTCTTTTTCTTATTTTTTATTTAATTTGTTTTCTTCTTTTAGTTCCTTTTTGGCAGCCTGGCAGTGCCAAACTAACACCTAGGTTTGTGTACACAAATCCTCTCAATTTAAACAGAAGGTATGTTAAATATGATCTTTGCATCACAGGCAAACTGGTACAGTTGAACAAAGTCTGATTTTAAATTCTCAAACACCCCACAGCACTAAGTGGTACAGATCCTGCATTTAACATTCAGTTTTAAGCAGCATGAAGTAATCATGGCTTAGGACCACACATTTAAAATGGAACAGCAAGAAAAACAGGAAAAACACCAGTATGGAGTAATTCTTGCAGCTCCACATTGCTTTAAGCAGAGTTGAAAACCTGAGAACTTGCAATCATTACAATATTGAAAAGGTTTTCACAGTATTTGAAATATGCATTACAGTTCTTTGCACCTGTTTTATTGATACCCAAGATTGCATGTATTCAAGACTAAAGGATTAGCACTGTGAGTTTAGCCCAAGGTATATGCATACCTATAAGGGGTAAGTATATTAAAGGTAGAAAATAAACCTCTCAGGGCTCTGCCCAACAGCATTTTCCAACCTCAGTGAAAGAGCAGGCAAGAATTGATGAATGAAAGATTATCTACTATTTCACAAACAAGTTTTTAAAATACTGGGTTGAATTAAGCAAAAAAAGGATTTCATTTCATAAGTCACTTTCTCACTTAATTTTATACTTAGCAGTGTGTCCAATATAATTACTCATAAAAAATTGCCATATGATTGAATTTTTCTCTTTATCTGAAAAGCAGCACTAGCATCTGATGTTCTACTGATTAGAATCTGGCTCAATGTCTGTAATGGAATTTTCCACACACAAAAATAAAATCCCATGTTAATTCTGAGAGAAGGATTCCAGAAAGAATAAACATTTCCATACCTTCTCTAAACTGAGATTGAAGAGGAAAACAAGACAATCATACTTTCATGTATACAAAAAAGAAACATGCTAAATTTCAGTGAGACTTTCAGAAAACGTGGTGGGATTCTAGGGAGAGATTACACAGAACATGAAAATAACCTTTTCTGGACAGTTAAAGAAGAATTTATGTAACTCTTCCTATGAATATGAATTTTTTCTACTATATTTTAAAGATAAATGAAAACTGATGCCAGATTATTCTACACAATCTTAAAAACCACAGCAGCATTGGAAAAGACATAGTGGAGGAAGTAAGGCAAAAAACTTGACTGGTGTAAACTTCCCAAGTGGTTCTGACACAGAAGCATGACTTAAAGCCTAGTGAAATTAATGCTGAAATTCATATTTATTTATTTAGCAAGCAAATTGCTCTTTCTGCAAATATTTATAAAAAAGTAAATCAAAGACTGAGCAATAATAAGTTCCTAAATCCTTGGTGCTTTTTCTTAAGATTCTTAAGAGGACACAGTCTGAACAAACGCATTAATTACAGATTACAGTGAAAACACCTGCAACTACTGATACAGAATTTATGTCACATCCCCAAAGCAGACTTCTCTTTCACATTCAAAGTTAAAGTAGAAAATCAACTACAGTAATGAATATACTCTGGATTTGCAAACAATATTATAATAACTCTCAAACCATGACTACTGCATAGGATTAAAGGCAAGTTAATAATTTTCAGAATAAAATAATTACTGAGCAGACCACATATTTCTTTCCTGCCCTGTCAGGTAAAATGAAACTGTAGGTGAGCAACTAAAGTATAAGGAAATTAACATGGAGGTTTTTAAGATGCTGTATGACAGAAACAAGGTAGATGCCCATAATTCAAAGTATTAATGTGATGGACCACATGTGGTAGACATAGGAGAAAGCACCACAGCCCAGCATCAAAAGAACACACAAAGAAGTGATAGAGATTAATATTTTCAACCAATGGGTAGTAAAGATAAGGCAAAAGGTGCAAGAGACACATTCAAGTAAAGATGACAATATGTGATCATATGCTTAAAATTTGATTAGAATGCATTAAAGAGGAGCAGTAACTTGAACTAAGTCTCCAGCTGGAATCCACCACTGCACTGGTCATTAAATCTACTGGTATCTACTAACCCTGAGAAGAAATTAAAAATGACTAGTGAATGCTGACTCAAATAATTGCACAACTGGAAAGGGCTCTGCAAGTCTGGAAGTCTGTGGAAAGAATGCAAAATGGAATTGGGAGGCTGGGATAAACAAAAAAAAAAAAGACTGAAATTACAGCTGGTATATCAGCTCATGGTATATTTACACAGGATGAAGCCTTTGCTGGCTTATATCCTTGACAGCAATGCTGAGAGATTTGGAATTGTCTGTTTGAAACTGGACACCCAAAACACTTAATTGAAAATGGTCTGAAAATAGCTGGAAAATTTGAGCCTTTCATTTTATAAGGCTCTCTTAGATTATTATGCACAGCCTTTCACTGCAAGAGCAGATATGCTGAAGAATAGTTCTCAACATGCCTAAAAAGTTTCATTAAAAAAGGCATGAAGTAAATCTTAACAGAACAGTTACTCTTCAAACATTTCTTTTCAAATAATTTTTATTCACTATCCCATCCTTTCCAAAGAGCAGACTATTTCCTCTAACACGTCAAGCTTTTTACACAGTGGGCTAAAGAATGAACCTTTAAGTCCTTTGCACTTCTACCCTCTGTTCAGTGTCTTGAGTTATCCCCCTACTCTGAAACCTATTGCTGAGCCACTAACTAGCTCAGCCTTGCCCTGCACCATCTTCCAAACTGTCCTTCCTCCCAGCCTTAACTTCTTCATTGGATATACAGGAAAATGGATTACTTTCTAACTACTTCTGTCATGTTGTCACACAAACAAAATTGTGCCTCGAGAAAGTTCATATTCTAGTTTCACCTGCAGACCTATCCCCATCTTTTCACAGGTGTTTTTGTGAGAATTCCTTAATTTCAAATGCCACAGCACCCATCAGGCCATAATATGGGAAAACTCACACTGAGTTTTATGGTTTCTAAACAAATTTCTATTTCTACATACTGAGTCCATGATTTCAGCACAAAAGGAAAGCCATTTGCCCATCCCTCTCTTTTTTCTTGTGCCATATAATTTACTGTAGATAAAACCAAGCTAGGACATAAATCACATCTTTTTCTGCTTGAGAATTCACTAGCAAACAATAGCTGACAGGAAAAATGAACAAACAATATACCAAAAATAAATCTAAATTTTGAAAAAAAAAGTGTGGTAGGCTGAAATATGAGGTAAGATCACTCAAAAGGCAAAGAAGTTTAACATCCAGCCTTTTTGATTCATTGAGCAGGTCAGAAGTTAGATGAAGCAAAATGAAAACACAGTAACATTTACTAAGAGTAACAAGTTAATTCACTAGCCCTATGCTGCTGATGGACAGGGAACTGTTCTCTAGTTTGGAACTGGACCTGTCCCTTAGGCAATTAAATATTCAGTTACAGATCTGCACTGGGGCTGTAGGCACTGAACATGTCTGGGAGGTCACAGCAGATTGTGAGAGCTGGCCTGTCTGCATGGAAACCTTCTGTTCTTTCAGAAGACAACAGGCAGGTCTTCACCAAAACCTTCCGCATGGCAACTAAAAATCTGTAGACATATTTCTCAGGATGGTAACTTACAAAGTGCTGATTAAAAGAGCTACCTTGGACATATGGAGATAAAGATAGCAGTGCCTAGTTGTATCAAGTGCTGCCAGGAAGAATTTTAGCACCAGGGGTTTTTCATTTTATCTTCTCTTATAAATTTTTTTCCCCTTCTTAAAAAAGGGTGGATATTTCCCAGTTCAGTTTCTCTCTTGTGCTCAGGCAGTAGATTTCAACTTCTAAAACAGCAAAGCTGTTTTAGGAGGAAATAGTTTCTAGAAGGTTAGGAAGTTCATAGCCTTTGAAACTTAGAATTACTTTCCTTGTAGCTGCATTAAAAGGCATGCTATGAACATAACGGAGAGAACAAAGCGCACAGCTCACCTCATAGTAACTTCGCACAGCGTTGCAAAACGCTTCATCTGCCACGATTTGCGTCTCCCCGTTCAAAAAGGCCTGGAAACGTTCCTTCAGCACCTGCAGCTGCTGCTTGTTGAGCTGTGCAAGGGAAAAACAAGGAGAGGGGAGAGAACAAAAATAAATGCAGTTAGTCTCCAAGTAAAAATACACAGCACTGCACACACTTGGAACCTGTGAACAGGAACAAAAAGACAGGGGCTCACTGGCCACCTGGCTTTGGAGTCCCAGCCGGACAAGCCACGCTGTGGCAGCCAGATATGCACACAGGCAGCACGCAAGGAAACTTCTGCTCTTTCCCTGGTGTCCTTGGGATGCCAGAAGTAGCTCTGCATGGATACTTCTGTGCAGTATTTTATATGCATATGCTGAATATAATGGTTGATCTTCTCCATGGCAGCAGCAGCTAATAAAAGTTAGCTCCTAGCTTGTCGTCAAATACATCATTTTCTTTCCAGCCTTCAAATAACTGAACATAAACAACTGAGATGTCTCCATTTTTTGGAGTAAACTAAGCACTACCATTGGAGTGTTCCAACAAGCATGTGCACTGTGAAGAAAATGGAGTTCTAGCCACTGATGCTACAACACTATGAATGACATGAAACAACTGGATCTTAGGGAAGAGCAGACAGTGGCTCCAAGATTGACACCCAATAACCCTTGGTGGACTTCATATCAAAGTTGAGTACATTTTGAAAACAAATTCCTAGAAGAGCACATTACACAATTAAACCTTGCAATAAACCCATTTTTACCAAAGTTTAATTTTAAGGGAAAAAGCAAAGTTCGGGAGCTCTCCAGGGATCCAGACACAGGTCTTCTGCCAAGGTTTCTATCCACTCTTGAATTATTTAGTAGGATATTTCTCCTTATCAAATATATGAGAAGTTTGAATAACACACCATATTCTTGAACTTTAACATTAAAAAAAAAATTCAAACACAACTGACAGAAAGGTTTTTCATCCCTCCTGTATTTTGCTTAAGTAAAACAAACAAAAAAATAAACGTATAGCCAGAAAATTTAAATATTTTCCAGAGGGAAGAAAGTGATATTTGTAATGGCTAACCTGCAGCAAATAAGACTGCCCCCAATGGCATAATAATTTCTTATTGAAGAATTTTTTGGCATCTACAGTAATTATGGTGGCCTTAGGCTTTCAGGTCTCTTATGTCAACACTTTTAAGTCATTTAAGCCAAATCACTGTTACCAAATTTGCAAAATCTCTGCTATCCTGATAATGGGCCTACTGTGGACAACTTCTAGTTTCTTAATATCCCAAGAAGATTTTCATTCCACACAAAGTTTGCTAAGTTTGCCAACTCATGTGGTTCTTTGAAAAATCTAACAATTTCCTGCAAAATTCTCCAAATTTATTACAAACCTGCAAACTGTTTTATTTTGACAGGAAACAACAGTATAGATGCCATCTATATACTGGGTATCAGAAATCCTCTAAAAAATGAAATGTAGGAAGTAGTGATGCAAAGCCAAAAAACTATGCATCTGCAAAAAAATTCAAGCTAGTTAAAAATACATGAAAATTCCGTTCCTCATCTTAACAGAACAATTAACGAGACAGAACAAGCCCCAGGAGATCCCTATGGAAAAAAAGGCTTCCTGTAGAGGCAAGCAAACTTCAACAAAGGTTGCTGCGACTGACAAATTTCCTGGATGAACTCCTGAGAGCAACAGCCTGACACTGGCACCCCATCCTGTACCACTGCTAATTAAAAATCAATGGGAGAATTATTCATATTGTGTCTGCACATCCACCCAAACCAGAACCTATCCACCTGCCTGCCAAAAACCCACTCCTTGCACAGAATCTTCACAGCACTTGATAGCTGTTCCTAACAGAAATCAAACTTAAATCCACTGTTTTGATTCCTCTTACTCTGCTCTCATTTTTAAAGTATTTTGGACAAGCTGAGATACCAGAAAATGCAAATCATTATGGATGGTTTGAGGGGGTTTTTTATCAGCACACACATGTTCTTTTGGGAGACTTAGAAAAGAGATGAGCACTCTCATGGACAGTGCCCCTCTGCTGAGTGAGCAGCTCCTTCGTCCCATGGAATATTCACAGCTCTGCTACAAGAGCATGCAGGCTTCCTGCCAAGGCAATTATGAAAATGTTTTCATGCTTGCAGACTTCATTCTTTAGGTGATTTGCTTCTCTATTACCCCCATACCAAACAAAAACCTTATGAATAAGGCAATGAAATATAAATTTAATTCTGACTTTCTCATTTCTAACCATCATAGCTGAGCAAACTGAAATGCCTTAAAAATATTTACAATATGGCTTCCATATTCACTGCTTTAGGTAGTAAGAATTTCTAAGGGTCAAGTGTCATTTTAGGATTACTGTATATTTCTTAAATTACTTTTATTTCTGTGAAAAATCTGGATGTACAGAATAAAGTTCTGAAAAAAATAATAGTATTTCCAATGGAAAATATGAAAAGCTACAACTTGCACTAAGGATGATCTGAAGTCTATTTAACATGTCCCAAGTACTGTCATATATAGAAATGCAGTTATCTGTCAAGATACAGAATAATTTATAGCAGTCTACTGCATACATCTCCTCTGGGTTTTTTTACTTGTCAGAATATTGAGTGTACAGTGAATTCTGTCTCACCTCTTTTCTTTATGTTGGTCACTTTTAATGAATTCATTAACATTCTTCAATTTGAAGCACTTAAAAATGAAACAAAGCTAACAGTAGAAGTAATAGCTTGGAAATGTGGAGAGAAAAAGGAAGACTAATTGCATTGAAATGCTGTAGTAGCAAAAGCAGAGAAACAGGTGTTTGTACAGGATATTAGCTCTTGGATAATACCAAGCAGCTCTAGCTGTCAAAGTCTGAGCCACCTTTGAAGTTGGTCAACATGGAAAAAGAGAAGACATCACGTATAACCAGAATCCCAAGAGAAATGCCTGAACTTCAGGGCAGTAATCCAGGGCAGATTCCTCTGTTAGGAGCTCCCAGAATAGAGCTCAAAATCCTTCACAGCAGCACTTCCTTTCAACGGCATAAGCCTTTCCTCTGCTCTGTGCAAGATCCACACACATCAGACCTTGGCTTTCAGTCCACTTTCATCTTCACTGTCAGTGTCTCTGTTTCCACATTTTAATTTTAGTAGGAAGAACCACAAACAGGAAATTTAAAATTAAAGAAATACATTACTTTATGTACCTCCAAATGTAAACTAAACTCAGAATACCACCAAAAGTACAGCACAAAGCCTCATTGAATCTGCTGCTTTCCATTAACCTGCTTCAGTTTTGTATTGCTTCTTTGGATTTCACATTCTCAGTGGTGTAGAATCAGTTGTCATAACTCTGTGTGATACTTCAGCAACTACTGCTGCTTCATGGGAGAATGTATACTGTAACTAAATTCCAGCGACTCAGAATATCAGATCTGAGTGCATTCTGCAAAATGACTGAAGATAAATAAAGACAAATTTAAGGGAAAACAAGATTAACTGCCCTCAGATTTGTTTTTCTTTATTGCAGTCACAAAAAAATACAAAGTTTTCTTCCCTTCCATATCTATGTCTTTCAAAAAAGGTAACTTGTTTTCCCTTTACATTTGCTAGCTTTAGTAAGCTATCAAACAATGAAAATATTTAAGACAGAGTGAACTTGTCAAAGAGCTATTTATTTAAAGAGTAACTTTTTCAAGTTGCAGTAGCAATTTAACCAGAGTAATATAAAAGCATGAAAGAGCCTCAAGCATTTAACCACTAAAAAACCTTTTCACCTTGCATTTAACATTTCAAAGAAGTCATTTATCCAGATACATTCCTCTTTGAGCATTAATTTAAAGATTTGCTTTTTCCTTCTAAAGTGAAAGTTGGGTATGAAAACCTAGAGGCCCTTCTGGTTTAGCTCCACCTACACCTTTAAACAATTTCAATAAATGTTTTTTACACAGAATTCAAATTCCTATTTTTATAAGAAGTCACATTCCAAATAGATGTTGAAGTTTAGGGAGTTATTCCAATATCACAAGGTCTCCTTCCTAAAATAATAAACTCCAACGAAGGAAAAATGAAGCATGTATGGATTTTTGAGAGTAATACTGCTTATTTCTCTTTGAAAGACTGAAGGAAAAAAATAAAGCTGTACCTTCACTACACTTGATGCTTCACTAAGTAAGCTGTAATTAGGCAGCTTCTTCTCGCTGCCTAAGTACACAGAGCACTCACTACTGCCCTGATCACATGCAGCAAACAGCAGCGGGCACAGGCATAACTCACGGAACCTCTGCACCTAGAAAACTTTAGAAATGAGCAGGTTTGACAGGTGGGCAGTGCGTGGCCCCAGGCAGGCCGGCAGCATCGGCACCGCCGCGGGCCCTCCCCGCGGAGCAGCGGGCCCTGCCCGAGGAGCAGCGGCCTCTCCCCGCGGAGCAGCAGCCTCTCCCCGGGGAGCAGCGGGCTCTCCCCGCGGAGCAGCGGGCTCTCCCCGCGGAGCAGCAGTCCCTGCCCGCGGAGCAGCGGCCTCTCCCCGGGGAGCAGCGGGCTCTCCCCGCGGAGCAGCGGGCCCTGCCCGAGGAGCAGCGGCCTCTCCCCGGGGAGCAGCGGGCTCTCCCCGCGGAGCAGCAGTCCCTGCCCGCGGAGCAGCGGCCTCTCCCCGCGGAGCAGCGGGCACTCCCCGCGGAGCAGCAGTCCCTGCCCGCGGAGCAGCGGGCTCTCCCCGCGGAGCAGCGGGCCGGGTGCGGAGCAGCGGGCTCTCCCCGCGGAGCAGCAGTCCCTGCCCGCGGAGCAGCTGTCTCTCCTCCCCGCGGAGCAGCGCGCCGGGCGCGGGGCCGCAGCGGTGCCGCTCGGAGCCATCGCCACCTTGCGGCGGGCGCGCAGCTCCGCGGCTGCAGCTCCGGCCGCTCCCGGAGGCATCTCCGCAGCATCCCAACCCCGACCTTAACACCGGCAACAGCGCTGCTTGTGCGCTGCTCCCTCCCACACTGCAGTGTGCAACTACCCTTTTCCGACCGTATTTTAGGGAAATAGCAGGAGGTGATGATTGCAACTATAGACAGAGCAAGAGAAAATGTTTCTTACACTGCAAAGACACAGGGGTAGGGCAACTCGTACGAGAAAGCGTATTCCAAGGCCATCACACCCCCACAGTACAAAAAGGGCTACGATACGGAATAGCCCTATTCATCACATCAGAAGCCTTCTTCTTCCTCTGCTTTTTCTGAGCCTTCTTCCACTCAAGCCTAGCCCCTATCCCAGAACTAGGAGGGCAGTGACCGCCATCGGAATCAACCCCCTAAAGCCCATAGAAGTCCCACTCCTGAACACTGCCATTCTCCTAGCCTCAGGAGTCACTGTCACATGGGCACAGCAGAGTATCACAAAAGCTAACTGAAAACAAGCAATCCAAGCCCTCTTCCTAACCGTGCTCCTAGGATTCTGTTTCACCTCCCTCCAGGCCATAGAATACTACGAAGCTCCCTTCTCTATCGCCGACGGAGTCTATGGCGATACTAGGGCCAGCCAAAGAGCCACCTCCTGAACCCTCAATGCTGCAATGTGTATTGTCTGCAGCACCAAACCTAAGGCCCCTAACGCTTCCAAGAAATAAGAATCATTTTTATTTCAAAATTGTGCCATTTTGTATAATGAGTTGTTTCTGAAAAACTTTAGTCAAAGTTGTAATATTTGAGAGCAGAGTGGAAAAAGAGCTTGATGAGCCCTCAAACAGCTGTCCCTCTCTTCCAATTCAGTCAGGAGATAAATTTTCATCTGGTGATTTAAGAAGGTAGAAATAAATCTTTTTTCAATCAACTTCTCACACATATCTTTGAACATAACTTTGTTTCCTGTCCTGACAACCTCTTTGTCAAGAGAAAAACCAAAAACCAAAAAATAAGGTGAAATTCTGTAAAGGACTAACTCATCCCACTGCCACAGTAGCATGCTCAAGGATGCTGAGCTCAGTGACTCCCTCCCTGTGTCTCCTTGTCTCCTCTGCAGGGTCTCCCAATGCAGCTGGAAGGCAAAACTGCTGCTCAGCCCATCACAGCAGCTCTCCTCTTCCCAAATCAGCCTTAGCATTCAAATGGCAGGACTGCATCTAACAACATCTGAAAAAAACTCTCTCTCTGTTGCTGAGTGAGACTCAAGAGCCACCCCAGCCTTCACCACTCTGCCGTAATCAGAGCTTCTCACCACCCTCCGTGGTGGTGGGGAGGGCTTTATCCACAGGGTCAGACTGGAAAGCCACACACAGCTCCTCTGTGAGAGCCAAGAACAAGGCAAGGAGCCTTAGGCTGAACCCATCATAATCCTCTCTCTCCAGAAAAACGTAACACTTGTGCCACATCATTGCCTCTCAGTGAGCTTCATCTCATACTGGTGATGAGAATAAGCCTGCAAAGCAAACAGCCAGTTATAAACAGTGATTCTTGCTCTGTTTTCTCTCCCTCTCTCCCATCCTGTCTCCTCTTCCACTATCTGTCTACAAAAGGATAATACTTGTATTTCGCAGCAGAGACAGAGAGTATTCATTTATAATGGATTATTTTCTTCTGAGGAAGAAGACTGAATAAACAGTATTAGATCAGTACTAAGACAGAGGTGATAGCTGTGGTTACTGTGCTGAATTATGCAGGTCTTAATTATGTGCAAAAATGGTCCTATCCAGCATGTGGGTGGCACACAATATATGCTGTCCCCTACTACTCATTGCATAAACCGGTTTGATTTTCTAAAAAAAGGATAAATATTTTGCTGTCACTTAGCAACCTCGGTGGTTCTTTGATTTTCTTAAAGTTGAAGTTATTCCAAGTAAAACAGTGTCTGTAAGGATTCTGTTTGCTGTCACTTCATGCACACTACACTGAGTACATAATCCTAGTGTAAGAATTCAGTGTCTTGTAGCATCAAATATTAGATTACCAAAATCAGCCAATTCATTTACCACACACATTTATCATTCTTTAAAATCTAACAAGCACAACATCGCATTTAACTTTCACTGGCTTATTTATAACTGGAAATATTACCAGTACCATAATAGTCACTCATTTCCACTTACAGGGTGTTTAAGTTACAAATATTTTATGCATCATTAAGTCTGAAATTTTAAATACTTTAATTGTCCAGAAGAACATATTCAAGATTCTTTGGCAGAATTGTAAACTATCTCACAAGGACCAGAGGGTTTGGGGGTTGGTTTTCTTCAGAGAGTAGAGGTGATGGCACAAAAATCCCAGGCAGTGAGCAAAGCAAAGCCTGATTTATGTGAAGGCATTCAAGAGTATCTCACTGACCACCAAAATACAGAACTGGAGACAGATTCCAGCGAGGTCAGATTGGCACCTGAGAGGAAAAGAAAAATAGCTATTTTGATAATGAAGAGGAACAAGTATTTTGTGGGGGAAAAGAAGAAATAAAAATCAGACTTCCTTAATTTTTTGGCAGAAGAGTGAAAATATATAAATAAATACATGGTAATTTAACTGCTTAGAACACACTCATAGCAATGATAGGTTTCTTTCTTGTTGAAAAAAAGTCAAACTTTTACAGACTATGCCATGTTAAAAAAGAAAGAATCTGCTATGTTTTTTCCCTAAAGGCAGTAAATAACACACCCCAATAAAAGCTATCTCCACTGAGATGAGGTTGTCAGTACAGTTGCAATCATTTTCTTTGTACCTACTCCTACTACCTGAGATTTGCTGTGGAATTTAGCTGACAATCACCAGCTAGATTTATAATACTGTATTTGTTTCCTCTGTGCTGTGCTTCACTGATCTCCTCTTAGTCTGGAGTGGCTGCCAAAACTCCACAGCTAGGGCAGCTATGTTCTGCGTCCCTTGTGACAGCACTCCTTGAGACCATGTCCATGCAGAGCACACAGGGGCAGCTGCAGCCTCACTTCCTCGAGATTGCCAGAGTTACAAGGAGAACAGTCATGCCTGAAAGCTATGCAAACCAAGCCTCCAGCCAAGAAAAGCGCTGATGACTCATGCAGTGACCCTGACAATCATGGTTAGTAGGAATACAGTGCTATGTGGCCACAGTGGGAACCTCAGCTACCAGTGCCTTTCATAGAAGTCGGTTCTGGAAGAGACCTTCAGGATCACTCAGCTCCAACCCCTGCACTGTGGGAATCAAACCTTCCACTAGACCACTGGTTGGGTATATGGACTGGTTTTCTATTTGATTAAAAAACAGAGGAAATTAAAGAAACAGAGGTAAAGTCTGGCCTGTAAGGTCATTAGCAGTTAAGTAATCACATCATATAGACATATATACTTTACACACATCAATACACAACCCAATTTAACTATGGTATTGCAGAACCAGGATGCTCAAAGACCCTTAATATTAGAGACTACACAAAAAAAGTAAATACTGAGCTAAGCCAAGTGAGTTCAGTTTTGTCAGGCAAGGACAACCCTGCTTGTGAAAGAGGACTTCATCTCTGAAGGAGCTATCCAGGTATCAGCTCACCTTGTACACTTCTATTTGTAATATACTCTTCTACCTTGGAAACTTGCAGTGGAAAAATTTCTACTTTGAAATCCTTTCCCAGTCTCACAAGATGGGCCTTCAAAAATTCTCATCTCCTACTTTTCTAGGAGCCTCAGGAATACACTTATAGCAAACAAAATCTAGAAACTATCTGAACAATAAATACAAACATCTGCATAGCCATCACAATAAACATCCTCCATGAGAGACACATCCAAGTCCCTGAATACATTTATTTCTCAGCATGCAATATGAATTAGAACCAGCACAGCAGATAATCTCATGAAAACTACAGGGATGAAACTAAGCAACTGCACACGGCAACCAGTCTGCATTTGACAGTTCCTTCACTGCAAAGAGAGCGCTTGCCATGAAAGTGCTCCTCCTTTTCTGACTTCTCAGCCCCAACTCCCAGAACTCTCTCTGGAAACTACCTTTCATTAACCTAGAGGATTGCAGTACTCATGAACCCATGAAAGTTTAGCTTTGTGTTGCATTATAAGATTCTACCAGAGAAATGTCCAATAAATAAGTAAAAAATTTATCATGTCCAGGTACAGCTTCCACAAACAAGTACCTATTCTCTAAGTAACTCTGAAACTTTTTGCTTTTGACACAGATTTTAATATCTCATATACCAAAAACTCCCTTTCATTTCCCCACCTCCCCCAGTCATAAAGACCAATCTAATAGAAGGCATTTATTTTTCCCCACAAATCTTGTTCTTCTTAAATCAAAGAGTCACAATTGCTACAGGATTATTCAACACTGGCAGTCAACCTAATACACTCAAATGGAAATTCTTAATACACTACTAGGCTTGCTCATCAAGATATGTATAAGATACTCCACCATTTGAAGACTTAAGTATGAAGGAATGTCTCCCTAAACCAAATATTCTAACAGAGAGAAAGGATTTGAAAAAAGAACAACAGGATTTATTTACATACTCACAATCAGGAAGTCAGACTAGATCATCAAATTCCTTCTGGTCAGTTTGCAGAAAGTTCTCAAGGCTTAATTTACATGGCTGAAACTACTGGGGAGAGCAATACAGATCTTGAAAGCTTGATTGCAGCTTTAAGCAGTACTCCACTTAGTTTTGAATTCTCAAGCTAAGATTAGTTTTGAATTATCAAGCTGAAAAAACCCAAAACTTTCCAAAAGGGATGCAGAGGTAATATATAATCCTTGAGCATTGCAATCAAATGTTTTCTCAGATGTCTAGGTACACTAGACATCCTTTCCATATCAAAATACATAGACATATATCTTTTGCATACACACACATATATATATATATATATATATATATATATATATATATATATATATATATACATAACATAGACACATATATTACATAGACATATTTTGCTATCCAAATATCCAAATTACATATTTAGTCATACTGAACCATGCATTTGCAACACAAGATGGAGCATTCCACAGACCATTTCATTTTGGTTGTCTGTACAAATACCATACATGACTACATTGTCCCCTTCTGTCAAAGTGTTACTTTAGTCTATGAAAAGTTTAAAGCAGCACTCAAACATCTGTAAGTATTTTTTCCACAGCAGATTTAATAATGGGTAAATTCATTAATTCTTGCAAAATCACTCACCTCTCTGGAAAAATGAGCTTGTCTCAGAACTGTATGCTATAACATTTAAGTGTAGAAGCAAAACACAGTACATTAATCTAAATGTACAGTTTTCACACTCAAAATAAATCTGTCAGACTTCACACAAGAGACTGGTACAATAATGCTATCCAAAGCTATATTTTGCCAGGCAATCTTTATGCAATTAAGATCCTCAAGAAGACACCTTATTAAAATTCCCCTAAAAGGAGAAATGCACAAACACCCTCCCACCCTTAGTATCACAAAAACTTCTGTTTCAGAGATTTCAAGCAAAGGGATCCTCAATGGTTAAATAGGAGCTATAACAGTAGCTAACAGATTTTACTTTCTTTCTTTTACTTACTATCAGGCTTTTCCTGATAGTGATTCAGACCCTTCTCCTTTTTGATGCCTTTTAACCCTATTTCAAGTGCTGCCTTTTCTTATGATAAGTGATTTCCTCTGCATGGCATGTATTCATATCATCCAAACATTTTAGAATTTGTATTTATCAGAACATTTTTCCCATATCATCCTTGTTCCTGTGGGGTTTTCTCAGAGGGAGGAAGCAGTTTCATACTTTAAAAAGAAACCATTTGCTGCCTTTTTTCTTTCATAATCAAGATTCTGGATTAATTTTCCTTTTCTACTTAATTAAATAGTTTCCTCTTCTTAACCATTTGAAATGAACTCGCAGTATTTGCTATCACACCACCTACTAATTATAACCTACAAATTTCATTCCTGGTGTTATTTCTGTCTTCCCTTCTGAAAATGCTCCTTGGTTCTCACCAAGTCTTTCTGCAACCTGATATGCACAATTCAAGCCACTACAATTTTCATAACTTACAAGTTTTAATTTGGTCTGCAGCACAGATGTGCTTGCACAAGAGAACTTGAATAATGGACAGTATCAGTATTTTAACATTTCTGAGTAAAATAACTGTGTTTATCCCCTCTGCTGTATAATGTGCTGGCTGATTTAGACATCAGCCCCTTCACTGCAGAGTTACGGTGAAGGGAAGCAGACAGGTCCTGAGCCTCTCACCTTGGGAGTTGCTTTTCTCTGGCCCCTGTGGTGTCTACAAGGCATGCATCAGCACCTCATCTCCTGCCTCCCTGATCCTCAGCCTGAACATCACCCACTGACCCACAAGCCAGTTTCAACCTGCCTCATCACCACTGCCTTCACAGAGGACCACTGGATAGAGGCTGACCTTGACCAGTGTCTTCAGACATGATCATGACTCCAGCCCCCAAGCATCCCAGCTTGGTCTCCTTCAGGGTCAATCTGCCCCTACTGCTCTCTGATGACCTCTTCATTTCTATTTATCACCCTCAAAATCATCCCTTTCCTAGCAATAGCCCTGGGTGTTCACATCTTCTCTCCCCTCTCCTTCCTTACTTCTGCCTCCTTCAATGATCACAGAGCTTCTAGCATGCTGCTTCCTATGTTCCCTCTCCTCCTCTCCTGTCAGGTATGCTGCACCAGAAAGGCAGAGCAACACCCTTAAAAAAACCAACCCTCAACCCCATGACTAAAAATGTACTTTTAATATTTGAACATAGATTACTCAACTAGAAGCAGAAACAACATAATTCATGACATCTCCATGTAAATCTCCATATCCACACTGCACAAATTGTATAAGCTATTCCCTGATGTTATCAGAATAGCTTTCATCAAGATTTACAATAACTTACTTTCAAATACAAACCATGTTGTATCTTTGTCTTCCCCATTTCTCTGTGGTTTTCAAAATTTTTCAGTCTTTCAGGTTTCACAAATTTTGCCCTTATGTACCTTCTTTCCTCACAGATGCTTCAGAGGGAAACCCTGAAGATTTCATCTTTGTATTCATTGCAGTTCACATGCATAAGTGGATCTCATTCAACAGGCTTACCTAAGCAGACCACCCACAGGTCTCTTTGCTTCTTCCCTCATCTCAGGTTTAACTTGGAAAAAGGGACTGGTGCCAGTCTGGTATCTCTCCCATGGTGCCCAGGTGTCAACTTGGGTCCAGTGCCCCTCCTCAGATATTCACAGTGTTGTCCATGTTCAACTCCCTTCCTTCCCTCCTTCTCTCACTGCTGATGGAGAGACACTGCCATTCTCCATCAGGACTAGAAATGGAAATCATCTTCAGCTCAGGCCTCCTTCCAGGCACAATTTTTGCTTCTCCCTACATAATCTCTGTGATCCAAATTTTCCTACATTCAACACAAGCTGCTTATGCTTGAGCTATTTTCTCAATTTCTACCTAAGCCCAGTATCACTATCTTCCAAAGACATAATTATTCACCACTGCAAATATCTGCTCCTTTCTTTGCCGTGAAAAGAAGGTAGACAGTTAAGCTATAATTCAGTCATGTCACCAGTTTTACACAGATGTATTTTTTTAAATCAATTAATGGAGAAATTTTGGGGTTTAGGTTTTTAATATAGTTATATTCGATTTTTTTAAATTAAGTGTTCAATACAGTGTTTAACTAAAGACTTTATGTTCTTTAGAGTTGCATCCCAGTACCTCATTTCTCATCAGCCCTTCAATGCAAGCATCAGGAACCATCAGACACATTGCAATGCACAATACAGCACTGAGATAAATTTAATTCTGTGAAAATAGAGCATAAAAGTCTGGAGAAGTCTGGCCTTAACCTTATGACTTATCCTACTTAAAAATAAGGAGGAATAAAACCGTAGAAAATTCTGCTTCCCACAAGGAATGGTACTGGAAGAAACCACTTTCCAATTGAAATTTCAATTAAAAGGAAAAAAAAAAATCTCATCTTCAATTATAAATCAGAGGTTAGATTAACATAAGATTTCAGTATCAGTAATACAGTCTTACAGGAAACAAAAAACCAGAAGACAAGGTTAATTAAGGAGTTCTCCACTCTGCAATAATGTTAGTACTAATTAAAAAAGTTATTAAGCTGCACTTATTTCCATAGGAAGTTATTGGCAAAATGTATTTCTTTTATTGTAGTCTTTGATGCCTTGAGGGAGTAGAGTTAAATGGCTGAGTCAGTCAGTAAAACAGAAACCAATTCCCTTGCATCACATTCTCCTCCATGCTCTGAATACTAATCAGGACAGAATATTGAAAACAAAAGCTGAGTGTCTGCCAGCTGAAACGTGACTCTATACCATGCCTGATGTATTGATAACTTGCTCCCTCTTCAATGAATAAAGCAAATGAATCACAATAAACAATGAGGTTGTACAGTGTAATACTACAGCTTTGTTTACCCTACACATGCATATTCAACTCAACAGTAAATAAAGATTGTTACTAATACTCATTCTACAGGAAAGTTTTGGGGCTTTTTTATTTGCAAAATAACAAAGAAAATCGAATGGTATAATGTTACCTTGAAGATCTTCACTCTTACTCTGCACATTATTATTAATACATAATAATATGTATTATTTCTCTCCTCTTTTTTTACAGACTCCATAAGTCAAATAATGGGGAACAAAGGCTTCAAGATATTCTCCAAGAATCAATCCAAATAGTCACATTAGGCAAGAAGTTACTTCAAACAAAATTCTTCCATTACTAAAACACGTGAATCTGAAGATTTACCTATGATCAATTTTTTATAAAGACATTCCTTTTTAGACTCATAGTCAGGTTCACAGGTTTTTGCCAAAACAGCCCCGGCCAGTGAAACCTCACTATTCCTTTCTTAAAAAGAGTCCACGCCTCCCTGCTAGGAAATAAAAGTGCAGTACACAGTGGGAATGCAGCTGGAAAGAGAAGATTGGCAGAAAATTTGACAGTTTTATACCTTTGATATAGACTGCAATAACTTCCAGGGCACATTGTGGAATCAGGTTTGATAAAACACAAGGGATCAGAAAGAAAAGGCAGCAGCATCAGATGAAGCCTGGGTGGAGCAGGGACAGATGGCCAGAGATCTAAGTGAGGGAGCTAAGTTTGAGCCAAGTTCAGCAGTTTGTCACTAGCATTCCAATAGAAGAAAAAATGGTCCTTTGACTTGATAAAGTAACCCAGAAGTGGAAATCATGGTATAATAACAATATTTTGCTGACACTCAGCTCAACCCAGGAAACCAGGCAGAAAGTGATCATGTTCCTTTCCTCTCTTCAAATGTTTGCTAGAGATTAAACTTAAACCAGTGCCAAGGTTCTTTCCGGAACTGCAGGAGACAGGAACAGATAAATTCCATTTTTACCACCTCCAAATTTTAACCCAAACAAGATCATTTCTATGTTCAGAGGACAACACAGGATCTAATAACTTTTTCACATAAGTATATCACTAATGTGGAATTGTTATAAATATCTCTAATTAACTTGTCGCAGACTGTTCATTAAGGTTTGAAAGGGAACTGGATTGACATAGTATTTTGGGATATATGCATTTGTTAAACTCAGTGCAGTATAAAAAAATAGTCAAATCAAGATTTAAAAATATTGTAGAAGTCTTACAATTCTGATTAGGAGCTAGCTAAAAAAAAGGAAAAAAGTAGGAAATGTACCACACAGTTACAGGGAATCTTCTTGTGTGAAACATTATTAGAATTCAACAAACTTTTATTTACAAAACAGATTCAAGGGAACGGAGTCTAGAAAATGAACACTATAAATACAGTTTGGTAACTACTTGCATAATGAACTGTTTGGATTTTAGGTACAGAGTAAACTACTTAAAAGGAACAACTGTTTTTAAAACTTGGTCTGAGGATATGAATGAGAGGACGGAGTCTGTCAAACAGTTTTATACTTCATGAAATCCCTGCATTACTGATATCCTAACACAAGATAATCTAACTTCTTTATCAGATCAGGTGCTTATTTTCTACTTGCACTAGAATAATTTATGTTATAATGTTAAGAAATAGACGGGAAAAGAGACATACACAAATAAAATTGGTTAGCCACAAGTGAACAGCCCAAGTCTGAAGTATCAGATTCACCAGGGTTTCTGGGATTGGAACTGGCCAGCTGCAATTCAAGGACAAAGCTCAGTGTGACACAAGCACCAAAAGACAATGTCCTGTGCCAGACTTTAATAAAGGTGTGCAATAAAGAAGAAAAGAGGGAGCAAAGAGCTGTAAGAAAAACCCCTGATACAAAAGCAGCCAGCAAGTGGACCCCAGAGTGAGCTGGGCTGCAGATAAGTGAGCAGAGATGAGGTTTCCTATTCTTTCTTACTAAATGTGCATTAAAAATCTGCTGGGAACACTTGCATTTTGTCCTCTTGAAATCAGTTTCCAAATTACGAAGTACAGAAAAAACAGTGAACTTTTCTCAATTCGCCTTTTCTTCTACACTGACAAGTATTTGCAGTATGATGTGTTTGATTAACATTTCACAAGTTAAGGTTCCAAGAGATCGTCCACTCCCTCAGGTTGCTACTACCCCAACATATAAAAATTAGGTGTCCAAGTAATATAGAAAGAGAAGTAAGAAAGTACATATCATACAGCTATCATCCTCTCGATCACAAAGAGTGAAAAGGGGATTCCATACATTGCCCTAATCTTCTACAAATCTTCCTATTTTGCCACCCTCACAAATACTTTTGCCCTTGACAAAGGGGAGTAGGAAGGGGAAGAATGAAATAACAATTTTAACTGTTTTCTCTCTAGTTAAAAGAGCAGAGAAAACAAGCAAGCATAGACACACCAAAATTGCATAGTTGACTATCAACAGCTAAAATGGCTGGTTAAACTAAACACTGTTTTTGCCTCCAAAATGCTAAGCTATTAACCAAAAATGTAAGCCTTCAAGGGCTTATCAAAGATCACAAATAAACTAACCCATGATCTACCTCAGCTCTTCCAGAGGCATAGCTTTCACTCTTTATTCTTTCAGAATATTTTCTAAAACAATGCCCAAAACCCATGTAGTCTCCTATACAGTTACAATTACTTCACATGAAGCAAATATGGTATATTTCAATGAAAATACATAGTAATTAGGTTAAATTGCACCCAGTGAATTTAATGGATTAACACACAAGAAAACACTTTAGCAAAAGTCAACTCTGCCACCATGAGATGAGTAGCTCTCACAATACAGGATTATTTCCAACACCATTTACAGTTTGGAACTCCAGCTGTGCCAAGAGCCTGTATGTTCCAGCACACTGGTGAGTGACATTGCTACAGTCAGCTCACAGTTCTAAATCATGTCACAAGGTAAGCTTCCCCAACCCTCTGTAAGCACAGTTCTTTCTACAATTTTCCTAACAGTTTCTTATTTCCGGGCAATGTCATCAAAGCTCAGCGTGTCCAATGCTTTTGAGACATGTCTGAATACACCATACAGCTGGTACACATATGTCCAAATAAATCAATCCAAAATTTCTTGGAAGAATCAAGCATGTTATGCAAGTACACATAATTTGTGCACTTCTCATGCACAAAAATCAAAGAAAAATGGCTGGAGAGAGGATGGCTGGAGAGAACATACAGTCCAAACTCCTATTCAAAGCACAGTCAGCAATCCAAGTTGCTCTACTGCAACTACTACAGTGCACAGGGCCTTGGCCAGTCCAGGCCTGCCCACCTGCAGTAATACAAATTCTGCAAAATCTCTGAGCAACTTCTTCCAGTGCTTAACCACATTCACCATGAGAACTGAATTTCCTGATATCCAGCTGCAGTTTCCTTTGTTGCAATTCAAAACTTTGCATGTCAGCCTTTTGCTGTCCATCTCTCAGAAGAATCCCCATTTCTTCTATTCCACTGACCCCACCTCTTCAAAAGCTGCCAGGAAACTGCTTGTGAGACCATTTTTCATTATTTCTGTACATATCAATAGCAAAGTTACTCATAAAAAAATATTAGCACTGGAAGATATCTGTCAGAAAAGAGGAAGACACACAAGGCAATAGCTAGATGTGTCTTCTGCCCATGATTGGTAAAAACAGGAACACTTGCCTAATAAAAAAAAAAAAAAAAATAGCACCACCCTTAAGTACTTAGTTGCCTGAGAGAGATAGTGCATATTTCTCTGGGTACCTTACTTTGCAAACATCTCTGCATTCTTTAAAGGTTCCCTCATCTCCTAAACATGCTGCTAATAGCAGAAAATGTGGAAGTCACATTCAAGACATCACAGACAGAAGATCCTGTGCTAAAGTCCTTCAAAGTGCATACATTGATTCTGCAATCTCATCTTTCCTGCCTGTACCAGAAAATGAATTCTGATACTGTGCTTCTCTGTGCAAAGTAGTTTAACAAGATTTTTGAAACTAGAAAGAGTCACAGTACATTGAAATGATATGTGACAGAACAAAGTCTTCAGTTTACAGACTGCAGTCACCCTCCAGAACTGTGCCTTAGAAATAGCTCAAATTCAGAGTTAATCATGCTGAAATCCAAACCTAAGACTAAAGGCAAAAAGTATAAGCAAGGTATTCAAACACAGCTAGTTATTCCTCCAGAATATTCCAGAGAAGAAAAAAAATCTACAAAACGTGATGAATCTCCCAGATCTGCTAGAGTCAGGTCAAATTCACCAGGAGCAAATGTCAAAGCATGTCTGAAAGCACCAGTTATTGCCTGATCTGCAGCACAACAAGACAATGGCTCTAAAGATGACTTAACTGTGTTTTTAAGAGTTACTAATCCAATTCAACTTTATAACACTGGTTTGGTTTGGTTTTTTTTCCAAAAGGTAAAAACCCAGCTATATTTTGTGAATATTTTAGAAATAATGTTCTGACAAATTATAGTCTTTACCATATGTATGGGAAATAGCTATGGAGGACTTATTATGTCCTGTAGGAGCTGTTCTGCTTGGGGAACAAGGTGGGGGGATGATGCTTCAGAAGAGTTGCATGCTTAGCCCAGTTATTCTGAAGTGTGAGTTACCTGGATTGATAAATATGGAATTTCCAGGTTTCAGTGACTCTAGAATATTTCTATTTATTTTAATAATTATATTTAATTTATTATTATTATTAATAATAATTTTATTATTATTTATTTTCTTATTCTTAACTAATTACATGCAAACTGAAAAGGAACTGAAGGAAAGGCTCCCTAATGATTAAGATGGGTGTAAAGATTCCAACCTTATATAATACATCTCTATCACTTGACATGATGGCATTAAGTGTTTAATTTTTACTTATTTTTGAAGAATTTAGTTTTCATATTCTGCTTCTATGGGCCAGATAAACAGGTAGGTATATTTTTTCCAGGATTTTTGAGCATCAGTTTCCTTAAAAATCTTCGTATGGACTCTTTTACTGACAACAGAGCATGGTTTAGTTGATACTGTGTATACAAAACTGAAATTTATCATCCTGACCAGGATGAGTATGTTCACAACCACAAATTACTTTTAGTCATACATCTGCTGCACAGTTAGCTATGTCAGCTATGGTAAGAAATGTCTGCCAAGACTCTGTATACTGATTTTTTTTTTCCTGGTTCATCAGTATGTAACTCCTTATTGCCACCTCCACTTGTGCTGCAATAAAGTGTAGGAAGGAGGACTGTGAGTTCTTGAATGGTATTGTCCAAGCAAGTTGTAACTCAGACACTGAGTACAACAGGAAAGCAGGCAAGTTTCTCATGAAGCAATTGGATCTTTCAGTTGTGCTGAAGAAGATATTAAAAGAGTACTGATGAGAATCTTCTAGCTCCCTTGAAATGACTTTCCACCCTAAAATGATCCTTCCCACTCCTTCCAGTCCTGTCAGAGTTCTGCCTCCTGACATTTGTCTTTATTCTGTTCCACTGCACTCCTGTTTCTCCCCGACTTCAAAGGTCAAACATCCAGCTATCCATTGTGAACAAGGCTTTCCAGCATCCACAACTAACAGAAGAGTACATCCCAAATATGTCAACACTGGCAGAATTTATCCATGAAAGAGGAGAAAGAAGAAAAGTGTTTCCTCACACAAGTCCAGCCAGGTCTGTGCCAGCACAATGGATACTAATTTCAACAGAAGAACAAAGATAGGTGAGTAGTAAGAAGACTGCAGTGATATGGAGAGCAGAAACAGCCCTCACACAAAATGGTATCGTTTTCTGTTCTAAAACAGTCTCGGCTACTTAAGCCTCATCAGCATGACAGCAGTGTGTCCAGAAGGTGACCAGCTCACAGCACTGGCTTCTGCTGCCTTGCCAGAGAGAAAACAAGCAGCAGAGGCAGAAATACTTGCCTCTGAAAGGCCCTCTGAGCTCAGCAATGCAAGTGAGCACAGAACACCCAATTCATAACAAACCTGCAGAAAGGAAGAAAGACAAAAAGCAAAAGCACCAGCATAATATACAGCCACTTACCAGCTGAAAGCTGTTTATCAGTAACTACCACTTTCCATACCAACATCAACCCCAAAAGCAACAATCTGAATGCCAATGAGGAAAATAAATCTCAGAGTTCAGGGGATTGCTTAACTTTGGCTTGGAGAGAGAAGCTAGACAAAGAGGTACCATTATTTGGAAGTGCATACACCGGGTTTTAGTTTGGTGTGCTAGTTTTGTTAAGAGCTTTTTGTGTCATTTTTCCACCCTTTTCTGTTTTTCTCCTCAGCATCTGATATTTTTCACTGGAAAGGAAAGAAAGAAAGAAAAAAACCACATTGCACTAGATCAAGTGACTGAGTATTTCTATGATTTTTAGCCAAAACGCTCTCCAATAAAGCTGAATTACACCTATTTTAAACATTCTCACTTTGGGAAAAAATCCTTGATGTCCACTAGCTAGATTCTAAGCTGTCAGGATTCCAGGATTTAGCTCTTTTCATAAAATAACATATCCACTTTAGCTTTGTCTCATTTCAGTAAATATTTGTTACTCCTATAAATAAGTAAAGAAGCTGGTAATGATCTGTAATTTTTACTGCCTAAAATTCGGTCCTCTTAGATAAGATGCATGCAATATCCCACAGAAGCTCTACATTTTGACCTCATTTGCAGTAAACCCTTGAGTTTAAATCAACACCCTAGACTTATTTTGTACTGTCCCTGCAGCTTTGTTTAGATGCACAGATCTATCTATCTGAAAGTCTCCTGGTTTCCCATGTTAAAAGTAAAACAGTGTCTGTATCAAGAGGTTTGACTGTACAGAGATTTGCCTGTATTGACAAGTACAGTCAATATATTAATACCACTGCTAGCCCACCTCTCCTGTACTAACAGACATTTGCAGGAAGTTCATAAAATTTTCTCAAGAACATGAATTCTTGTTCCAAGGTTTAAAATGGAGTGACAATGGAATATGCATTTATTAGTTAAAAGATAATGAACTGTACACTCAAGTTGTGTTTAAATTACCCATTCAATTTGCAAAAACCAGGAACTCAAAAGAAACCAGAATTAAAGTTCCCACCTGAACTTGTCTCCAATATATCTATACACATTAGTGTCAGACTGCCTGATGTCCCAAAAATCATCAAAAAATATTTTTCTCCTATGACATTCATGCTTATAAAGAGCATAAACACAGATGCATGCACATTTGTCCTCCCTGCATGTCAGGTAACTCTCCAAAAGACAGTTTCCATCCTGAAGTACCCCACTGCCCCAGTGACAAATTCAGCTGTTGTTGATAAAAGCTGAACAAATTAATATGAAAGTAGCAGATAGATAAATTAGGTCAGAGAAAATCCAATCAATAGACACAATTCTAGTTCTACAGATAGAGCACTTGTTGAGACAGAGGGCTGACAGTCCCAAAATCCTGTTCCCTCAGTGAGGATGAGGTTCAGAATGCTCATTGTATACCACTTGTTGCTGTAAAACCAGGCAGCTAAATAACTGGTGGAAACCCAAACTTCACTCTTCGCTGGTATAGGGTGATCTCATTTACACAGATAAAGCTGAATCTCAAGAGAAAAGTTTAAAAAAATAAGCAATCGTGGAAAAGAACTGAACCAAGAACTTGAACCAAGTATGTTCAGATCTGTCTTATTAACCAAAACACTTCAATTAAATCTATTATGCAAGACTGCTTCACAGATTTCTTGGCAGGAAATTCAGGGGGGAAATAGGATAATTAGTATTCTAATTAATGAAAGGAAAAGATGATGGTTAATAAATTTGGTCAAGCACATTGACTCTAAAGGATACATACTAGTGTTGAAAAAAGCAGAACAACAATTTAACAAACTCCCTACATCCTAACAGTCCACAGGGAACAAGAAATCAACCCAGGTGACAAATTCTAAACCTTAGAAACTTGGTTTAGAGTTCAGATTTAAAACAGCAGCAGATGTTATTAACAACTGGAAAAAATTGCCTTTATTTCAAAGTAGTCAAATTGTCTTTTCTAAACCTACAGGAAGCATGAATTCCAAACAGATTTTAACAAACTAATTACCTAATCTGCAATCACACATGAAATCAGTCATGTTTGCAGTCCTGGAACTTGAAATTTGAAGTATCAGTTGAATCGAATCATGTAACCATCCATTGTTCCAACATAATCATAGAGAATTTAAGGTTGGCAGGAATGCCTGGAAGTCATTTAGTGTAAACCCAGAATCAGAACAGAGCTAATTTCATATAAATCAAGCTTCCTAGAGCACTAACAGGGATATGGTTATCAAGGATAATTTAGGAATCCTTCATTTTTAAGTATCATGTTGATGAACTGGTATAAGAAAAGTTAAAAAAAATCCACAAATTACATCAAAGTTATCAAAAGAAACGAAACTTTGTCTTGTGAGTAATCTCAGACTGCATTTCCCAGAGGGGTTGTGGATTCTCCTTCTCTGGAGATACTCAAAAAGCCTTCTGGACACAATCCTGAGTGATGCTGTAGAGGATCCTGCTTGAGCAGGGAGACTGGACTAGGTCCTCTCCAGTGCTCCCTTCCAACTTTACCTGTTCTGTGATATTTAAAGGTCTTCCAAGATAATCAAACTGAGCCAGTATTTACCATCACAGATGAGTCCCAAGACACTGTCTTTCCACTGTTCTAATTTGTAAAATGCACTGGAATAATGGTATTTGGCAGCTTGGTGCTTTCATGGCCTTTACTGTACAACATGGTAAACAAACACAGAATTACCTGTTTTACAAACTAACATAAACTGGTCCCCTTCACCATCCCCTTCTTCCTTAGACACTGAAAAATTGTGACAAATCAGCTGATCATATTTTATTAAATAAAACTGGGAAATGCTTAAGGAAACAGTTCTTCCTATACCATTTCTTCCACCCCCACCTCCCCAAAAGAAAAAAAAACAAACAAAAATGTTGGAAAAAAAGAGGTTTAATCTTACAGTTAAAACAAATGAAACTTAGATTTGGGAGTTCAGCTACTGAGTCAATATAAACTTTCCAAAAGCCCCCAAAATCCAACATATACCAGCAATTGTAATCAAATTGTAAGTTCACTAATATTTTTCACAGGCTTTTTTTTTGGAAAATCTCAGTTTATACCTTCCTTCTAAGATTTCACAGAAGCATTTAGGGCAGAGATATGGTGAAGGAAAAGGCAGGAAGAAAGGTACAGAAACCACACAAGATGTACGTGCAGGTGAAAGAGGTGAAACAGTCAGCCATGCTTTGAAAGAAGACAAAACTGAGAGCTAAAATCAGAAGATGTAGCTAAAGAACACACATCCTACAAGTAACAAACATGAATTACATAAATGTGGGTCACTTCTCCCTGTTCCACGTGGGGACACAGACCAGGATTCAATTAATTATTTTTTCCTTATTGACAGAGTTGGGGCATTTGCTGTTTCAATTTGCCTAGAGAGGAAAAGCTTTGAAACATAGTGAGGGGGAAACAAAAAAATAGCCTCATAATTTTTAAACCTTAGTGTTACCATCAGCACAAGTAATTCTCAGTTTTATTCACCTTTGCACAGGAAAGTTTCACTGAACCCAAATTTAAGATTTGCCATCTTCTACCATCTTATTAACACAGTGCTTAGAAGGACTAGTCTCTATTTCAGCTTCTACCCCTCATTTTACTCCTACAGCAGGGTAGTATTACTATGAAACATCCTAAAAAGTGCTCAGTGAAGAGAGACTTTCTCTAGCAATTTAGGATGCTGATCAAAACAGCTCCTGGGAAAAATTCAGACTCCTTAGCCACTGAAGAGACATTTCCTGAGATGGAGAAATCAGTTTTAATAGATCTGTTGTAGTGGAAAGAGCTTCATTCCAAAAGCATCCTTCTTCTAGAAGATAACTCACAGATGAGAAGCATAATTTCCCAGGCAAGATGTAAAAGCAACACACAGAGAACAAAAAGTGACAGGCTCTTTCTTCACTGCAATAAAGGGAAACTGAATAATGCTCACTGAGCTCCAGGATGCAGCAGGAACAGACCACAGTCAGGAACTGATGAAAATCCAGACTCCACCAACCAAGTGTCAAAAATCTTTATTTCTTTGTTAACAGTACAAAGGCTGGCAAGTTACAGTGCAACCACAGCCAAAATAAAAGGCTTGCATGATTACTAATTTGATTTGAGATTAATCATAAATTCCTATCAGTATGACAAAAACAATGAAACTGAAAGAACCAAGACAATGAAGCAGAGGTAATACACACAGTGCATAATCATCTTGCCACTTCAGAGGGAGCTGGGAAGAGCCTTACACAATTTGCATGAGTTCAGCCAGAGTGGCCCAGTACATAAAAATTATGATTTTCATGATCAGTGTCATACTTTTCCATTTACAAGTTTTTTTCTCACAAAGATATGCAGAGTATCTGTGTATCAGCTCTCAGAAATGGGCTTTTTTCCCTTACATTGCTAAGACAGACTAAAAGTTAGCATATTACTGAACATAATAATAAAAGCAGAGCCTAGTGCTAAATCTTTTCTCAAGAATCCTTTATGCTGATGATTTCTACCTTTTGGAAAAAGGATTTAATTCTCTTACTTAAAAATATCCCACCCAATCAGGAATATATGTATCAACAAGAGGGATTGAAAAATATTTTTTGAATGATTGTATTTTAATAGCTTTTACACTAGATACAAATAGTATTACTCTCTTTTTTTCCTTTTTAAAGATTTGCAGGACCCCATTTTACATGCATGCATACGTGCTAATGGTAATATAAAAGGTTTTAATATAGTGTCTCATGTTAGCAGATGGCCCTTTGGTGCTGTGTTTTACTAGTTTGCTTTGCCCAAGAAATATTTGGCGACAGAACTCCAGCATGTCATTGATTTTATTATGTTAGTGAATTATCTCAGAGTCTTGTAGTACAAACTGCTCAGGCAGTTATCAATTTAATTTATGTTTTGTTATTACTGAAGACACCTCCTTGTTATTCCCCTGTCACTGTGATATTTTATGAAAATCCTTTCCATAGGATTTTCTCCTGAGAAGCTGAAAGGGCTCAGGGAAGAAATGTAAACAATAACTATCTGATGGCTGTGGAATGTGGTCTGGAGATGGTTTACCAACAGGTGCATCTTTGACTGGCCTCATGTGAATTGTTTTTCTTGATGACCAATCATTGGTCAAGCTGTGTCGAGGCTCTAAGCAGTCACGGGTTTTTGTTATTCATTCCATTCCATTCTATTATTTCCTAGCCTTCTGATTAATTCTTTTCTCTATTCTTTTAGTATACTTTTAGTATAGCATTTTAATATAATATATATCATAATACAATAAATCAGCCTTCTGAAACATGGAGTCAAGATTCTCATCTCTTCCCTCGTCCTGGGGACCCTCGAACACCACCACATTCCCCCCTGCTATCACTGTCTTGGCATCAATCCCAACTCAGGGTTTTCAACACATATCCTTCTTCCCATCAGTTCATTTTCCTCGTTTCCTACCCTTTTGTTGCCCTGGGTGGATTCAGCATCCAGCTGAGCTCCCATTTCAGCCTGTGCCCTGGCTGTCCCTTCCTCCGGCAAGCACTGGTGGCAGACTCCCTGCCAGCCCTGGGCTCTGGGACAGGTGTCAGCCTGGCTGTTCCCTTGCTCACATGCTCCAGTGCCTCCCCAGCACACGGGCTGCAGGAGGGGAGTGCTGGTGTGAGACCATCCTTTGCTCCTTGCAGAGGCACTTGGCACACCGGCAGCTCTTGCAGCCCTTCCGTCAGCTGCCAAGAGCACAAAGCAAACCTCCCTGCTCTAAGAAAACAAACACACCAACCCAAAGCTCACCTTGCTAATGCTTTGCACAAAGCTGAGTGTGACACATTTACTTCTAAATACAACTTATTCTAAACACTTTCAACAGTTGAACCAAAATAATTATAGTGGCTATAGAAATAAAGGCTACTTTTCAGGCATATGTAGGTCATCCAGTGTTGGAACTTAAAACTCTCAGATCCACAACACAGTTGATAGAAATGACTGGAGGGGAAGCAGCATGTAGAGCAGCCCATATGGGCAACATATGCTCTACCAGGAAACCACTAACTTTGTGACAGCAGCAGAATATTCAGGAGAAGAGATGTTTATACAGGGCTCCAGGAACAAGAGTGCAGTCTAAAGATGGCAGGCAATATATCCAACTATAAAATATCCCATTACAGTAATCTGTGGGAAGAGTACAGGTATGATCTCCTGCTACAATATTAAATAGTGAAATGGGCTACCATGCACAGGAGGCACCTAATACAGCCAAGGGTTTCTAGCATGAATTCAGCCTAGAGGCAGTGCACTGCAGCAACTTCTAAAAAGACCACATATATCATAAAAGATAATAACTTAAAAAAGGCATGGCACATTTAAAAAATATTAGTCAACTAGCCAGAATTTGTGTACTACCATATACAATGTTAAGCTTTATACACATCCTTTCCAAGAAGGCTAAAAAAGTAGAAAAGCCATTAGCACAGAAGTACTCAAAACCACCAGCCAAGGAAAGATCCAGCGAGCTTTGGAAAATTGACTATTTAGGTTAGAGGAGTTATAGTAATCTTCTATTCTTCTCTTGAAAGGTGATAAATCCTACTTGCACCACATTTCAATATGTACAACTTTAAAACAGTAAAAAAAATTAAAATTCACAAATTCTTCAGGACCTTAAAAAAAAAAAAGGAAAGCAGGGTAATACTGTTAGTGTCTGTCCTAGTTCAGATAGGAACTAATTAACAAAAACAAAGAAAAAATTGCTAGCAGGCAGAAAAATGTTAATGTGAACTACTGCAACAGCCAAAGCTGTTTGTCGTCTCTAGGTAAAGACTGACTGGTGACTATCAAATCCAAATATGAATCATAATTTTCATTTGATGTGCAGAAAGGTGTGCAGAAGTCGCCTCACTTCCTATGTGGGATAATCACTGTAAGTAACAGAGATATTTATTTCTGAATTCTCTTCAGAACTCAGCTTGAAGCCATGAGTAAACTTAAAACTTTCAACTGTAAAATGGGTGACTAACAGCTGCATCCCACAAGATAATAACACAAAAAAAAAAGTCTTTAACAGTTCTGAAAGCGTCTAAAACCCAAAAAGTACAGCTACACTGTTTGAATGAGCTGGGTTGTTTTGAACAGATAAAATAATTTTTTTTTTCTGTATTCTGCTTTGACTAGACATTCAAAGATTTTCATGGAAGCCTATGAGTTTTTATGAGCAAAAATTAAAACTGAAGTTAGAATCTTTGGGACAGGGAGAATCAAAAGATATTCAAGGTAGCAATTTATTATTTCTTTCATATTTCTCAATTGCCTGAATTGAAAGACTATCAACAACATGAGAAACTCATGATGTCCCAGTTTACAGATGATTCCCCAGAGACAGAGGACAGTGTGTGATAATCTTCTCTTCTTACACTTCTATTTCGTCTCCTCTTTTCCAGTAGAACCACACGCTTCATAACAGAGTCCCTGCAGTGTATATTAATAAAATATTTTATAAAATGTAAACTATTTTAACTATTCAGAGCTACACTCTTTGCCATTTCATTCACACATATGCAGATACACTTTTACTGTGCACGCCAAACCTATTCACATTGCTGAGGTGACTCCACAAGGGCATGTAAGTGAATACAACAGTCCTTTCCCCCCTCCTTTTACTCCTACAGCCTGCCCTTGAGGGGTGACCATCTAGCTTAATTCTAATCTAAGTGTTAACATAATGGAAAAGCAAAGGAAACAGAGGAAGGGAAAACCCAGCAATCTGCTAAATGCTATCTTGCTTAAAAATACATTCTCTATGCATTCTGTATGTATATATTCATAATCTCACAGAACACTGCTCTCTGTTTCATGGACCAGAGAGGACAAAGGTTAATTATCCCATAAAACTCTTGCATGCCAGTAGAAGAGATTCTGGTTTGAACTTCAGGGTATGCAATAGAAGCATTATGGAAGAAAAGTGTATCAGAGAATCAGCACAACATTATCAATTTCTTTTCCTTTCCCCTCACGTATCTCAGTAGTAAGCAGTTATAAACCCTTAAAGGAAAATGCTATCTAATTATGTCTTTATCAGCATTTCTTTATATTCTAGCTGCACAAAAGACCAAAGTCATAATTTAAATGCAAATTAATGAAGATAAGCCAAATACTCAGAATTTTTAAGAAAAACTATTTTCTAAAGAAAGAGAACCACAAAAGAAGTTTAAGTATTATGAAGCATAGGATTATTAACTTTGTTTTCAAACAAATAGATCTCAATTCAGAATTATGTAGTATTCCACTTTTTGACAAGAACTTGTGATTGCAAGTCATCAGTTAATTACACAGCAACTTGTCTGGCAATAAAATCCCTGTGACAGAAATCTTAAAGCTCAGAGACAATTTCCAGTGACAATTTCCCTCCACAGATTCAAGAGCATATGTTATGTCAAGACACAGATTTCTGAGTTTATAAAGTTCTGGAAGAGCTTTCAGGGATTCAAACACATCCTACATTGTACAAAGTTTCTAGGCTCAGCCTTTTAACTTGAACTAGAAAGGTAGGACAAAAATATAATACACTGATGTTGAACTGAACAAATAAAGGAACTCAGTTAAATTGACAGGTAGAAAGCCTCTGACCCACTCAAGTAAAACAAAATAAGGCAAGTCATTGACAGGAAAAGGAGGCAGTAACAAATGTTTAAATGGGTGAGTTTAAATGTTATTAGTCTTTTATAGATAGCAGAAAGATTTTGTATACTTTTACAGGCATTGTAGAAAAAAATTGTAACAGGGCAAATGCACAGACAAAAATATTTTATGACAAATTAGGAGCACAAGAATCATTATTAACAAAATATTACTTTTTTCAGCAAATGTGGCCTAAGCTTCCACAACAAAAAGTCCAAAAGACTCTGGTCCTATCAGCATTGAATAGTGGCAGGCTCCTGCTTTGTACCCTCACATGAGATGTCTTTGAATACATATTACATATAAAATATATATTTATGCTGGCAGCTGATCTGTCAGCTTAGGCTCCCTTCCAGACAGCACAGACCAGCAGGCAGAGCACAATCCTAATGCAAATACCCAGAGATGAGACTCTGCAGCCTGGAATGCCTGCCTTACCTCTGCTGACAGTGCAAGGTGACCTGCAAGACACAACCAGACACTTCCACTAGCCAGGCTCTTCTCAGGGGCGCCAAGCAACAGGACAAGAGGCAATGGGCAGAAACTGATGAACAGGAAGTTCCACCTGAATAAGATGAAGAATTTCATTACTGTGCTGGTGAGCAAGCACTGGAACAGGCTGCCCAGAGAGGCTGTGGAGTCTCCCTCGCTGGAATTGTCTGGACACATTCCTGTGCCACGTGCTCTGGGATGGCCCTGCTCTACCAGGGAGGGTGGACCTGATGATCCAGTGTGGTCCTTTTCAACCCGAGCCATTCTGTGATTCTGTGGCTCTGTGATGAATTCCACTCGTTCTGACATATGGGGTCAAGTTCCATCATCCTTGCCATAACTACTAAAACTTAAAAATGAAAAGAAGCAAACATATTTTCTACATAAAAAAATCCTTCTGCTCACCAACAATCAGAAATGAATTCAAAACTATTTTGCTTAATAAGGCCATTAAAAATGGCCATACTGTAAGTATCAAATAAAGTCTTACCCAAACTATAAAGAGCACTTTTACCCATACACTTAAAAAAGGTACAACTGAAATTAGTGAAATTCAAAAAGGAATCTGATATCATTTGAATCAGTAAGCAATAAAGGAAATATTATTCAACTCCTGATTTAGAAAGACAAACCTAATTTAACAGGGTATTTTTGGTTAAAATTCATCAACAATTTTAACCTAATGTCAAGATGAACTACTGTATGAAACTGGATGCTACTCAGTTTTTAGCTGTAGGCTACTAGTGTGTTTCTAACCGCATTTCTTTGGTTTCCTGATTTTTCCTGAAGAAGTTTTACCTTCTCTTACAAAGGCTTCTCACAAATAATGTTTTCCAGGTTTTTTTCGTATTTCAAGTGATCACCTACACTAGAAAAGTCAATGTGACTTCTCCAGCAAGAAGAACTATACAAACTCAGTTAATGCACCTATGCCTTCACTAGCACAGTTAAAGCCCAAGAGCTCCTGAGTAGTAGTAAGGGGTTACTAGAAAGGGTTACTACTGGAAAGTATTAAGTCCTGTACTTCCACATCACATGAATTCTTAAGTTCTCTCTACCAGGCACATACATATAGTAACTACAGTTTAACTTGCCAAAAGATTTTGGCATTTGTAGGATTTGTAGTTTTATTCTACAAACCAAAAGCATTAGGACTCAATAATATGAAGTAAGT
The DNA here is from genome assembly GCF_015832195.1 of Motacilla alba alba. Taxonomy (NCBI): domain Eukaryota; kingdom Metazoa; phylum Chordata; class Aves; order Passeriformes; family Motacillidae; genus Motacilla; species Motacilla alba. The sequence goes on along the minus strand of NC_052031.1, from coordinate 21,860,309 downwards.
TACAATAATTCTTAAGATTTGTGTTGTTTCAGAACAAGATCTCTCAGTGCTACAAAGTGATCTATTAAGAGACAATGAAACTGACTTTAGAGCAAAGTTACATGTACTTCAGTATAGCTTTTCTTTCAAGCATATCAACAGTCTCAAAGTCAACTGGACAATTCAAATGACAGTGTAAAACACTTATTCCATCCATTCCTTGTCAGCATTTCAGCATGATTTTCATCAAAGGAATTTAGTTCCTCTTTTGTGCAGGAAAGGATAAGAATATTTGTAAATGTGAACAGAATTACACTCACATGCAAATATTTCTGGACGCTTGAACAACAAACTATTGGATACACCTAGATGTTCTTCTCTGCTGTTCTGAACAATAAAAAGTGTCTTGAAACCCAGAAATATAGCCTAGTTGCCAATATACCCAATGACAGTCACGGGACGTAGGACTTCATGCTGCCTGCAACCTTGTAAATGTGACACTGAGGTTAGCTCTCCACCTTTCCCTGATTCCCACACATCTCAAGTGCTGAGCTCTCCCCGACCTGCTGCAGTCCAAACAGCCAGACTTCTCCACGCCATCTTATCTATTAGTTCTCAATGCCAGCTCAAAACCAAACATTTCTTGAAGTGCATCAGGTGGGAGAGGAAAAAACAGTAAAAGCAAGCATTTCTGCTGTGCAATAAAATGCAAAAGCTTTTGCAAAGAGGTCTGGTCCCCTGTTCTTCCTTCCCTGGCACATTAAAAGCTAGGAGGGATGAAAGTCAATCTCTGATTTTCAACAGTGGTATAGGGTCACCTTTAGAGACAGGGTGCATCAACACAGCTCTTTTTTCCTTCCTGGAACAGATCAAAGCCACAATGGACAGAAACCTCTATATTAATGTTTTCTTTGTCTCCTTCAAGTAATAGATAAAACCTGAGAGAGACAAAAAGAGAAAATAAATAAGCCTCCCAAGACACTTCCAACTAAAACAGCTCTTTCATGTTCCAGACATAAAATTACATCCAGTTTGGGCCTGAATACATGTGGCAAAAATACTGCAACATTTAAAAAACCCCACCAATGCCACTGGTGTGCAAAGGGAGTAGAGGCTGCTTGGCACCTCTGAGAGTCCATCCTCACACACAGGGAGGCCAAGTTTGACTTGCCTTCCCTCTTGCTTTTTAAAGACAAATTGCAGGGCACAGCAATAATCACCATGAACCACTAACATTTAATACAAGGGGGTTTAAGTGACTCCCACATGTCCTTTTATCACTAGAGAGAACAGAAATGAAATATTTATAAAGTCGAATGTTTTTTCCTCCTGTATTACTTAAAGCAATTGTTTTGTTTTAAATAAAAAGGAGCACTATGACAATGGACTGTGCAGCACTTGATTCAAGACTATTCCTTCTTTGGCTGCTATGGCAGATAAAAAGACCATTATATCCAGTCCACCTAGACCTAAAAAAAAAAGAAAAAAGAAGTCAATTATATCTTTTTCAAAAGTAAAGGGGAATGGAAGATGGATTTAAATGCTACCAGAAGAAAGTAATCAAGATTATTATTCTACCAGAAAATATCCCGAATGCACAAAGACCCCACAAATAAAGAAGCAATCACTGTGTTGTGCAAACACAGAGATCACTTCTAAATAAATCTTGCTCATCCTATGCATGATTTAAGATACTTAGACAGATGCTTTGCTTGGGTTAGCAAGATTGACAGCACTCAACTGGAAACCCCTTAACTGGATCACACAGCACACATTTCGGTTTTAGGCTGTAACTTTGTCTTTATGTGCCTGCAGTGATCTCCCCTTTCACCACAGCCCACCCCACTGCCCCAGCCAACGACCATGGTGACCAGTACAGGGGTGTAACTTGAAAAAGGTCCTGGAAATACCTCTGTAGGCCGAGGACTCAAAAGCACACAAAAGAAGGTTCCCTGTGTCCACAAAAGGTGTTTTGCCATCTACATAGAAACAACCTCTTGTTTTAGATAAGCTCCTGCATGGAGCGTCCTTGCCCAGGCATTGGCCATGAGAGGGTGCAGAGGCGGCCTCTGTGAGGGGAGGCCAGGGCTGCCTTGGGATGGACACAGCCAGTGTCACAGCTCCAACCCGCCCTGCACAGGGCACGGCTGAACCCCGCGGGCACGGTGACAGCGCCTCTGGGAAAAGACACTTGACAAAGGGCAAAACATTGCCCAGCAGTAAGGAGGGAGGAAAAAAGTGTGAGAACCAGTCACACTCAGGTGAGAGAAGTGGAGGAGGTGCTTCAGGCCCCAAGCAGACAGACCACGGAGCAGCAGGTTGTGCCCCAACAGCCCATGGAGACCACTCTGGAACATGTGGTATCTTCTGAAGGACTGCAGAGCCTGGGGAAGACCCATGCTTGGACCAGGGAAAAGTGTGAGGAGGAAAGAGCAGCAGAGAGAAGCTGTCCTGTACTGATCACAGCCCCCATTACCCTTCCCACTGTGCCACTCAGGGTGGGGGGGAAGAGGTAAATGAGCTGGGAATAAAGAAGTGGTAACAAGCCTGGGAAAAAGATGAGGTGCAATGGGAGTGGAAGACATCTTAGTTTTGACCACTGTTTCTCACCATCCAACTCTTGTGACTGACCATAAATTAAATTAATTCTCCCCACATCAAGTCTGTTTTGCCTGTGATGGCAACTGTGGAAGATGTCCCTGTCTACCTCAACACACAAACTTTTCCATCTTATTTTCTTCTCCTGCCCTGTTAAGAAAGGGAATGAGAGAGCAGCTGGTTGTATGTTTGGCAGCTAGCCAAGGTCAACCCAGCAGAGCTATAAAACTAATTTCTGTCTAGTCAATCAAGTCTTCTGCAGCTGTGTAGTCTGAAAAACCTCCAGAAGCTAAAACCTCCTCTGCAGCCAAAATCCCACAAGGTGCTGGCCTGCCCTCTGACACAGCTAACAAGCAAACAGAGGTTACAAAAGAAAACTACAGACAGCCATGCTGCCTTTGCCAGTGTAGTCATGCCGTGTGTCTCCCCCCAAATCAATGACACCACCCTACCCAGCTTAGGGTATCACAGAATTGTAGAATAGTTTGGGTTGGAAGTGACCTTAAAGATCATCTAGTTTCAAGCCCCTGCCATGGGCAGCAAACTTTCCACTAAACCAGGTTTCTCAAAGCCCCTGCGAACCTGGCCTTGAACGTCTCCAGGGATGGGAAGTCCAAAACTTCTCTGGGCAATCTGTTCAAGCGCCTCATAAACCTCACAGTGAAGAATTTCTTCCTAATGTCTAATGTAAATTTACCCTCCTTCAGCTTAAGGTCAGTCCCCCTTATACATGCCCTTGTAAAAAGTCCCTCTCCAGCCTTCCTGAAAGCACCATTTAGGTACTGGACACTGGATATGCAAAGATGGTAAAACAGAAGGTGATTTGATGAATGATGAAAGAGAGTGAGAGGGTGGTGAACAGCTGGAAGATGAAAACTGGGAAAAACAGGAAACGAGAGCTGGGTCAGGTTGCGCAAGGCTGGGACAAGATCTGGAGGTAGCACAGGGAAACAGAAGAAGGCCAGCACAAGGAGACAGGACTTATAGGAGAGCTCCATTACAGGATGACTTTTGGTAGAAAAGAAAAATTGGTCCAGCAAATGACCGAGAATTGGGTGGAAATGTCCTCACAAGTCAATTTGGTGAAACAACTAGGGCTGCTGTCTGTGTGATGCCTGCCCTATGGCATATCCTTCAACATGTCCAGGAAAAGCAGTAAGACTGTCCACCATGGCTAAACCAAAGTCAAATTCCAGCCTGTCCTCACTGGCAGCAAACTCCTCCCTCCCAGGCACACGGGCAGTTGGATGCTTTGCACAGTGCTCTTATTGTTAAATCCCCTCTGACAGAGAGTGACCAGGTGAGGGGCAGAGAGGGGCCCAGCAGGTGATGGAGCAGCCTCAGAGCATGGCAGCAGAAATGTCCTCTTCTCAGCTGCAACCCTTCCCAACATCTCTCATCTGCTTTTTCACTGGCATTCAGGCCTGATCCAAGCCTGGACTTCAAGAAATATTTTGTTCTTCCTCCACCAAGCTTTCTACCATCTGAAGTGCTTCAGACCCACTGTATTACAAGAAGTAATTACTTGAAAGATTACATCTCAACAATACTTTTGTTTATCCCTCTGAAACAGTTAATTCTTTTCATCCCCTATCAAAGTGAACTCTAGCAGCTAAGAGTTTGCAGAGCACGCAACTAGGCAGCTCGCTGAACACATCTCCACCCTGGAGAAACAAGCAGCTACACAGAAGAGAGAAGGAGCTCTTACGCATCCTCAAGTGCCAGGTCTTAGAGGGATGTTACACTTGAACACAGACTTGCAGTAAACAAAAAGAGAAATCAATACAAATGCTACATTATGCCCATGGCACTCTTGTTCACACTTGTAAGAATCTTCTCTAAGAAACTGCATCTCTGTGCTCAAGTTCACATTCCAACTAAACAGAAGCCAACAAAAGGCTCCAAAGAAACCAAGCAGAAGAGTTTTTAAACCTAAAACCAAAATTGCTTTCCCTCATAGGCAAGACAATTTAGGATAAAATACTAAACAAAACTAGCTTTTGCCTAAGAAGATCTGTGGGTAACATCAGGGTTTTGTTTTGGTTTTTAAACAAAAAGCCATATAATGACCCATGAATATGGTTTAGGACTACACAAACGTAGGCCTAAAGTTCTGACTTTTATGTTCTATTTTTTAAAGAAAAGCTTTATATTTGGCTCCAAAATAAGCTCATCAAGCTGATCAACTTGCAACAACAGTGGTAGAAAAAGAAACACATAGGGATTTAAAAAAACCCCAACGAACCAAACAAAAAAACCCACCTGTGTAATATAAATTATAAAAGCTCCATGATCTCAGGTACACTTAGATCCTACAATGGAAGACAGCCTTCTATCAACACAGGAAGAAGTTAGTCAAGAACTCAATACTGAAACTTTCCAGAGCCCTTCTGACCAGAAATTTCAGCTCTAGAATGGTGCAAAGCTATTACAGTGTCCCATGGGTGATACAAGTGAGCACAGCTCCCAGGGAAAAGAGAGATTGTCAACTCCATGGCAACACAAAGATAATAGAACACAAGTGGCCATCGAAGGAGTTATCAGAAGCATGAAGGATACTGAACATATATTCCATTATGGTTTTGGTCTTGCAAATTTAGCTCCTGACCTCTAAAGGCAGCACATTACTTAACTTTGTATGTTAATTTTCAAGTTGCTTAGATATTTCTTATGTACCTTAAGCCACATTCATTAAATAATTCACATTCACAGATGTGCCACTCACCACACCTTGGTATTCCAATCTGGTTTTACAAGCTAGCCAGCTGAAAACAAAAGGAATCAAAAACCACCCAAAATGACTAAGTCTTTCATTTGTCTTAGACAATTCTGCTCTAATGTTACCAACACAGAGAAATCCCATATCATGATCTTTCATGACATTAGAATTCACTGCAATCTGTGCGTCTGTTACTTCGAATGGAACACTGATTCCCCAAGGCACTGTCTCTGATCTAAAAGAAGTCAAAGCTTGCAAGGAAGTAAAGCAGTCTCATAAAGGCACTAATTTTTCCTTCGAAAAAACCTTGAAACTTGAAGGTTTAAATTTTGAAAGCCCATATGCCAAGAAAGTTTGCTTTTAGAAACAGCAAAAAGGAGGTAGAACTTCTGTTCTTTTTTTAAAGACAAACCTAAGATAGCATGTTGTGAAGCATGAAGTACTATGAAAGGTTTCAGAGGCAGCAAGCTACCTTGAAAGGCCTTTCCAGAGAAAGACTGAAAATAAGATTCTTACTTTTGAGAAAGGAGAAAGCAAACAAATTGGATAAAGCATAAGATTCTGTTTTTCAAATTACCATAGGTAGAACAAGTGCTATCATCTCCTGAGATCTAACTTCATAAAGTTTAAAGAACTAGACAGTCCAATATCTAATGCCAAAGCTGAAACAGCACATGCAAGCAAAATATTGTCATGTGAGCCCTACTAATTTTGATGAATTCTGGTCTGAAGGAAGCAACTCCATGCAAAACATGACGTGGTAACAATTCAACACACCAGAAAAATAAATGCAACACCCACATTCAACTCTAGGTACAATCTATATTGTAAACAGTTTGGCAACACTTCAGGATGCAGGATATGTTTCCTCATAAGAGAGTCACACAGATATTCCTTACCACAACTTGAGTGACACCCCAGGTCAGAACTTTCCCCTAGCCAGAGACCCAGGCAGTAGTGTCCCACCTACACTGCCTACAGCTGGAGAACTCAGCTCATGGGGAATTCTTCTCTAGACTTACAGACATTTTTTTACCCTCGTAACAGTGGTCAAACCCCTGAACAGATATTCAGAAAGGTCAGAGCCTTCACTGTTGAAGATGTTCAAATTCTTCCATGTGCTCAGTGGAGATCTTATCCATGCAGTCAGTGGACCCAGCCAAGCAAGTCACTTATCACTCTACAGCACTCACCTTATAAATATCCCAGATGAGTGGATGACCTAATGAATGAACTGATGCACACATCTCTGCTGACCACATAACCCCTAACTAAATGGGAGTCCAAACAAGAGTGCCCCAATTTGCATATTGCCTTCCCAAGCTTGTCTTCTTGCATGTGCAAACTCAACTCTTCAGTTAAATACAGCACTGAAAATTAGCTAACTTATTTCTGAGTCACTGATTGCATCCATGAAATACTGCCACTTTGACATTACAGCATTTGAGAATAAAGCTTCTTTATGTATGAAGTGAGGGAAATAATCCTACTATGTGGAAGATTTTTTAATTTACAATAATTAGTATATTCCCTGCAAATTTGCCATTCTTTTATTTGTAAAATATATGAAGAGTGGGTGCAGTGCATGATAGTAAAGCAGACAGACTCATTTACTGCATGTAGGACAAAAAAAACTGTACAGTCACTAAAGAGGCTGACACAAAACTTTACATCTCTCAGTTTCCATCCTGATACAGAATCACAGGTTAAAAAATACTCTGAAAGCAAAACATCTTACTACCCACAAATAACATGTTTCTGGCATCATGACAAGACAGCAGCATGCTCTCAACATCCACAATGATGCAGAATTTGAGGAAAATCCACATTTAAAGGGGGCTAACACTTAAGGAACAATGCTTCTCTTACTTTAGAAAATAAAGTTCTGTGTAAGCAAAAAAAAAAAACAAAAACAAACCCACAACCCTTTTTTCATAACAATAGATAATGAATTATTTAATCATAAATCACATCCAACAACAGAGAAATAAGGAAAATAAATCAGTATTCTGTGAGCCTTTTGTAAACACTGCCTCATCTTTTGAGAAGGAATTTTCCTCCAGGATTTGATCTCCCATTTCTGCTAAATTTTAGAGCCACGCAAACAATGTAAATTCAGCCTAAATTTCTAATTTCTAACAACAAGGACTTTCAGGTATATTTACACAAATCATATTGCTCCTACAAACAATTGCTACAGAGTTATCTAAAATAAATTTTAAAAAAAGATCGATAACTATGTTGGTTATATACAGTGAAATCCTGGGCCACGTGTTAAAGAAAAAATTCACATTCTTCATGAGCCATCTGGTTTAAAGCCAAGTATTTTTCTCCTCCACCCAGAAATCTTGTATAAACATAAGAATAGTACATTATTTTTCCTTCAAAACCAACACACCTATCAATAATCCACAATTGGTTCTAAGGCGATTCAGGTCCCTTTCTAAACAGGAGGTTGAAAGAAATATCAAAAAAAGAAGATACTTTACAATCTGGCTGTGGGCTGCTATCGCCACACACCTAATTTTCAGTGCAGCAGCACCCATTCACATTGGTACGACTTCACTCAAATAACACTAAAGTCCCTTCAGCACCTCCAGGTTCTCCTAAGTTACAGACCAATTAGGAATTGCTAAGTTGAGCTGCTTATTAGCTCTAGAGGCATTTTAAAGTCAAATAACAGCAGATTTGCCCCGGACAACTAATGTTTGATACCACTGTATAAATCACCCTAGTCTATCAGATGCTTGTCTCTTGTACAACAATGGATTTCATTTTTACACTCATAAACAGCAGGCTCCCAACCACCAACAGTTTTGTAACTCCTATTCATTTTACTAAATTAGTATCTTGAAAGCAGAAGAGCTAAAAGAGTGATGAGTTTGAGGGGCTCCTCTTATTCACATCTGACCTTCAGCGTCACCATTGTCAAAACAGGTAAAACCATATAAATTAATTTTGCAAAAAAATATCAATTACTAGGAAACACTATAGTACCCAAACTAAAAGTATGCTTAGTTCTGGAAAATTTTGCCAAATAAGAGTAAAGTTTTCTTCAAAGTCAAAACATTCAAGCAAGGGTGTTCATCACCACCAGGAAGGGAAAATCCAGACTGCCTCCCCTAGAACAAATCATTCCCCCTCTCATCTGCCTATCCTTACGTCATGTATTGACTCCTCTGCCAATACTCAGACTCCTGAAAAATAGTTATAAAAATTACAGTATTCAGATTACATGATCTCAAGTATTTCATTAGAAAACAGCAGTGAGGATGGGAGTTGTACTTCTGCAAAGCATATAGTGAAACTTCTTCAGCTGCAGCTGCATTCCATGGTCTCACTTTCAAGAGAACTGTAAAGAGAGTTGTAAAGATAAGAAAAGACAAGGGACACATAAACATCTATCTGAACTGTTTCCCACATTCATCAGTAGGTCCTTAAAAAGCAGTACTTCCAGGGAGAAGGAAACCACTGAAACAAAGGCGAATGTGGAAATCTCTCAGTTTAGAAACAAACCCAAAACTATTGACCCAACAGCTGACTAGAAACAGTCAAAAATTGGCAAGTTTTTGTATCACAATAGTCCATGCTCAAATTTACCTATTTTAATACAAAGTTTGGCTCCATGGCCATACCATGTTATGTCCCTCTGGACAACTTGGTGGAGCTAGCATTTAACATTTGCACACTCCTAAGGACAGAAACCCTTAGTGAAAGGGGACGCAACACTATATTAGAGATCTGTGTATAGTAGGAAAAACCATATAATTGCATATTTTTAATTCTGCACCAATTATTACTTAATTTCTTGATTTCTGCTTAAAGGAAATGGCCAAGAAAATTTTCTCACTCTTCCTGATGCTGGCAAACCTACTCAAAAGTGAGGTATTTAAAATGTTAAAGTCTACCAGCCTGTTCTTTTTTTTCTTTTTTTCTAATTCCTACTGCCTTCTCATTGCAGAGTGGTATGATTTTTCTCAAAGTCTACCACTTAAAAGGAACAATCACAGAAATGTTTATTTCAAAGTGTTGCATAATGTCATTATTAGCATTTTATTTCAAATCATGACTCATGGACATTCACTCTGAAAAGCTACAAAATAAAAGCACTAGGAAGCACACAGTGAGAGACCACGACAATAATGAAAATGAGAATGGAAATCAATAAAGAAAAAAGAACTAGAGCAATGGGACCTGGACCATATCACAGACCATAATTCACTGGTGACTAACTTAGACTGAATGCTAACAACTGAATGCTAGCAGGAAAGCATTTGATCAAAACCTACCTGACAGAGCACAGAGCTCAAAAGGCAAATCAAGCAGGTCTCTCTAAAGCTACTCTAATTAGAGCTTAGCAGTGTGACCATTTTTTTGTTCCCTTCTTAAAGATAAAAAGGAAAAAAAAAAGAAAAAAGAGAAAAGGGTAAAATAATCTTAAAGCCATTGCTCTCCGTAAGTGCTTAGTTACAACTTCACAATATATTCACAGAGCATCTACTTGTGCAAAATCCCACTGAACCACAGAAGTTTCCCAGCTCAAGTCCCCTGAAGGCCAGGATCTGAGCAGGACATAGCACATGGGCAAAGGGGGAAAGGTTAAGTGGCTGCAGGACAGCACACACATTTAATAACATGACGGCAGACCAGATAACATCAGATGTTTGAAGGAAACAATGAAAGGAAGTTGGCTGAAAGCCTCCCAGCCTTCCCATTTTAAGTCAGGAGTAAATTCTTATCTTCAATCCTGCAAAAGTTGCCTAAGAAAACTTTGATACACACTGTACTTGCAGTTTATGTATCTAACCAAAAGGCAACAAAACAGAATTCCCCATCTCCATCTCTCCCATTGTCACAGAAAAAAAATGGCAGAGTGATTATGCACATGTCAGAAGAACTGAGCCGACACTTACAACATAGCTATTGCACTGTCGGCTAGGGGGTAGTCTGATATTCCAGAGATGTAATTTCCTTTCCAAACTTCAGACACAACCCAACTTTCAGTATTTCTATTATTTTCAAAGTTACAGGAGAGGAGCAATACTTTGATATTCTTCCTGTTCTGCACAGAAGGCATAATGATGAAGGATTGAAGCATACAAAACTCAGAACTTCCAGAGAGACAGCTTATTCCTTCCACTAACTCCCAGTTCTCCACTCTTCTACCAAGACTACCAAATTAATTTGACAGGATGCCTCTTTTCTCCTTTCTAAAGCTTCTTCCTTCTGGTGCAAAGGACTGGACAATGCAAGCCTAAACCAAAAGACATATATGCCATTCCACAAATCCAGTACAGTTGAGGAGTGTGAGAAGTGGAAGAGCTGTGGTGAATAAGGTTTGCTTAACTTTGTGCAGTTAAACCTCACAAGAACAAGAACGAAATTTTCAAAGTGATTCACTTGGTCCCCAGCACAAGCATAAGCACCATTCTCAAGAAGCACAGAAAAAATTACTGACCTTCAGAAAAAATCACAGTGTATACTTTGTAACAGCTTTTCCTAAAACTATTACTTAGGAGTGCTGAGTAGGAGTAAGGCATACAGGCCAAGGTTCTTGCAACTTTCCAGTGCTGGGAGATGCCTGAATTACCACACTGCAGGCAGAATAAAAGATGACATAGGACCATAAGTAACTCACTCTTGTGCTCTACTCAACCACAAAGTTGTGGTGTCAAAGTAAGGGAAGTTAGGGAGGAAGCACCAATCCATGTTTTCTGTAGCACAGAAAACTCACGTATACACGTGCCAATGGGTTGCAAAACAAAAACACTGGTTCAATATTTTAGAGGGAAGGATTAACTCCAAATGCTGCTGTTATACATGTTATTCATGCTATACATGACTGCTACAAGCATTTAAGTCATATGCAAAAGTATAGTGAAAATTCACAAGTCTGGACAGATTCTATAGAGAAATCAGTATGTCCTAACCATTTAACCTCCTGTGGTCAACAAAACACTTGACCTAACAGATGTTTTGTAAACTCTGCTCTTCAGTGTGCCAAATGTGGCCAGGGCAGAATGCCAGGAACAGCCTTTTTAGAACCTTACTGGACAGCCAGGAACTCAAGACTATTGATGGCAGTTGGGCTAAAAACAAATTAGAACACAACAACACTGCAAGTGAATTCATACAAATTGTGCCACTGAACACGTTTTATTCTTTATCACCACAGCACTTAATTATTTTGAGAGCTTGCTGAAAGGCATAGTTATTGAACACAAATCTGGTCTCAGCAGTTTGCATTTTGTCAGGAAGATCTCTTTAGCCTGGAAACTGAGAAGTGGTAATTTATTCTCTATGTCAAGGAATTAAGAAGAGTTAGTGAATTCAGTCATCTGAAGAATTGAGAGACCTGAATGAGGCAGTGTGCAAACTCTTTAGAAGAGTCTGAAAGCTGACCAGCAGATACCAAAGTATCCTCCTTCCCAAAAGAGGCAACAGGTCTCTATATGCAGAGAAGCACAGACTCCACAGGACAAGGATATAAAAGTAAGGTTAGAATCAGGGTAAGGGTAATGGAGTAATAGCTGACCCAGAATAGGAAGGATTAAAAAGTCACTGATTTACCACAATAATTTAAAAGATTATAAAAATTCAAGTAATCTGTTTTCTTTTTACTCTTGCTTTCTGGCTGTATATCTTATCTAGGTAACAGTTACACAGTGGAGATGCTGCCACAAAGGGGAAAAAGACTCCAAAAAATGTGAAGGTAACTGTTAAAGGAGAAATAGAAGGAAATGTAGCCGAAAATTGACCATAAATACAGTGTTTCCATGTTGTTATGACAGAGAGAACAGGAACATGACTACAAATATTCTGAATCTGAAGGCTGATATTGGCATTCAGGGCTGGGAGGCACTAGCACACAGAGTGGATTAAAAAAAATGTATTGGATAAAAAGATGTACTGGAAAACAGCCACCACAGGAGCTGTGGTAACAGAAATGTCGTGAAATTCAGCATCCCAAACTTCAGGCCAGGACTCACAACAACTTCTGAGATATTTCTGTTCTCCTTGGCTGCTCTGAGCTGAAGGCTCACACGCGCTGCCTTAGCACACTCCGGGCACCATGTTCATGTGACATGAGAACAAGGGGGCATTAATTCCCGATGCAAAACCTACAGATAAAGGCAGTTAGTATAGTCAGAGAAGAAGAAAGACTGCTGCCCGAGGGATGGTTCAGACCTTGGATTATTTCATACGGCAGAATGAGACGCCATCCTCTACTAAATCCTTCAGGAAGGAAAAGCTGTTATTACAGCTAAAGGGCAGAGCTGACAGAACAGGAAGGGGGTATAAACCAAACCTGCAAATGCGTTTGTCTGGGAAACAAGAGTCTCACAACTATCATAGTAAGGAAAAACAGTAGCCATACCTACTAAGTGAAACTTCACCTGCTTCTAAAAGAGACAAGATGTCTTACTTTTGGACATGAGACTGACTCAACAGAGGAGGTCCCTTCCCATCTGCAGTTCAAGTATGATACACAGTAACTTGTCTGCGTGTTGAATACATTTATCAGCTTTGCAATAATTTTGCTATGTAATCTTTCCATCCCACAGCAAATCCAAATCTTCATTCAACCATGATATTTGCCAGCGTGTTTACTTGGTGTACCTGAGGCACAGCTTTGTTAGCCTGGCTTATTACATGTTCTGTCAAAGCCACAAATACAGTAGCAGAGCTGTCTGTCAGCAGATGTGTCCCCTGGTAACTATCTGGTGATTCAAGAAGAATTTTGTGAACTGGCAGGGGGATAAAATTCCTGTTTTCACACAATTTATTGAGGGAAAACATACAGCTCTCCGATTTGTGCCACCTTTCAAAAAAAGCCCTTCTTTTGGTTTCCTAAGTTGTATGAACACAATTTGCAAATACAGACATTAAAGTGTTTAGAAGCTACTGCATCAGAAATGGTGCCCCTAACTCAGACAATCAAATCCTCCTCAAAACAGGATTATTTTAGTCCATCTTGATCTTTCCCACTCTTCTGTATTGATTGCAAATTTATTTACTTGCAACAGAAAAAAAAACAACCAACCAACAACGTATTATTTCAATGCTTTATTTGGCTTAAAATTATTGGGCCCAAAATTAGAAAGCAACTTAGAAGTATTTGAGATGCTTTTCAATTTTGGTACCTTAATTACTGTTTTTTTGTTACTCATTCATATGAATGGCTGTGGTGAGTACATGCTGTCTGACACCTGCCTTACACACACAAATGCACATCCTTTCCAAGGATGGGTTCACTCCATTGACAAAATGACTGATTTTCTCCCTGAATCCTTCAGCCTTTCAGAAAGGAAAGGTTAGAGGCTACCTATCTTATTCTGATGTTATTATGCAATTCTCTCCATTTTCCAGGCTCTCCAGAACTATAGATTGAAATGGATTTGCATCACTGACCATCTGTATTGCTCAGAGCTGCAGCTCCTCACACCTCTTCGCTCAATCTCTGAGCAGACATATTACTCCAGCTATTATAGTCAATAGGCATTACCCCATTTATCTTATTAGCACTGACTGAGGCAGTGTTAGTCTGACCAGCAATATGAAGCAGCTGTTCCTAAACTACTAAAAATTAAATAGATCAATTTTTTTTTTCCCCAAAAAAGTGACTTACGATGGCTGTGTTGGCTTCTCTGTAGTCTCACTAAGGTCAGACTGAGGAAAAGGTAAGCACTATCTATACAGTTGTGCAGTGCAGGAGGAGAATTTTTTCTTACTTATTTTTTAAACCACATAATTGAGATAGCTGTTTTCCTGTTGGACTCATTATTTTTTCACTATAGAAAAAAGCCCACAAATTCAATCAAATTAGGAAAACAAATTATCCTTCACACTGAGAACACTTCCAAAGTTTCCAAAGCAAAAATGTCTGCAGCCAAGGAACAAATCCATCCTAAATATAAAATCAAGCAAGATATTTAAGTCTTATGCCTGTAAAAGTTAAAGAGCAGAAATAGAATACTAGAAATTCAGTGTATTCATTTCAACAGAATGAACTCTGACCTAGCCCTAAGGAGTCAGATCAATTCTAAAAGCTCAATATTAATTAAAAAAAATCTTTACTATTGACACAATTCATATGAACATCTTTGTTTCCTTACTACAAGGTTTAGAAGTTTTGTCTTTGAAAAAGCTACAAAAGCGAAGGCAGAAATACAGATCTGCAGGGTTTGAGATGCTGGATTTGTTGGCTTGGTTTGGGGGGTTGGGACTGTCTGAGGTTTGTTTTTAAAGAAATTAAATGGCATTTTACGAGTTCTACTACAATAAACAGAAGAAATAAAAAGACATTTCTGAAAAAGTAGAAGTATGAAGTAACTTCCATTTCATTGTTTTATGCTTAATGCATAACTTTAAAACCAAAGAGACCATGACGAGCAGCGCAGCACTCATTCTAATCCCCTTCCATAGACCCTCCAGCTTTCTTCCCAGCTTGCCTCTGCCATGGATCATGGTCTCACTTGGAGCACACAGGAGTCAATTGTGCTCACATCCTTCTTCCAGGGTGAGAACACATTCAGAGTTACAGCACACAACCATATGGGACCAAACAGATACTGATCGATTCATTGCAGCACAAAATCTTACGGGACCAAGGACATCCTGATGAAACTACTGAAGCTCAGAACAACTAAAAGACACTCCAAAGGACATGGGTCTTTTGGTTCTGGGTTTGGTCCCTCTGTGAACATGAATCCCACATGAAGAGGGGCTCACTACAATGATCACAGATTGATCATTGAGAATTAAATGTCACACCTGTCTTAGCATCACACAGCAATGGGGTGATTGCCCAGCCTAACTACTTCAAGATGCAGTCTATGTCCCCTTCATGTGCACCCCAGCACTCTGGGGTACCTGAAGCCTCCCACCTCAGCCTTCAGCAGAGACTTAGAATCAGTATAGGAAATTGCTCCTAGGGTTTAATGCTTCCAAGCATTTTTATTTATTCCTAATCTAAATTGCTATATATGTGTCAATGTAATTGAGGATTAAGGCTATTAAAACCAGTTCAAATTAATAAATGAAGGCGTGCCAATTAGGTGGGAATACCCAAATGGATGCCTGGATAAAACTTTACCCCTGATTAGCCCCTTTAAAGAACTGCTTAGGATAAAAAAAAAAACCTTATTAATTGAGCTTGAGAAGGAGATAAATCTTTAAACTTTCAATTTTTATTCTGTCAGATGTGATTTCCATATTGCTGTTCTTTCAAGAGCATTGAAAAATCACAGTCCATTTGGTGGCCCATACACTTGACAGCCAAGAGTTGCCACAGACACACATGCTGCTAATCAACACAGAGGATGCTACCCAGAGGGCCCCTGCAAGCACCAAAGACCTCTCTCAGCTCTATGAGCGGCAGACTATCGCAAAGCCAACCATTATAACAAAATACACTATGTCAGGGTGTTTCATAAGCAGGTTCTGTTGAAGTCATATATTAAAAATAGTTGAAGAAAGCATTTGATATTGAAATGGAAGTACTATTCCTATTTTACCTGTCATTCTGCCCCATTAGTCCCTTCCTCAGCACTAGAAAGCATAAGCACAGCAAACTTGCAAGTCAGTTCAGGTCTATCTGCAGGATTAGATTCAGTGGATGGCTCAGGGTGTCACAGTATTTTCCAAGGGCACATTATTTGCTCTCTGAAGATACTCTTGAAAACGATTTCTTAGTCATTAATTATTCATTCTATTTCTTATAATCAGTTCTTTTAATTAGTATCCCAGGCAGCTTTGCTGAGAAGCCCACACTTTCAGTAATTAGGGGCAGTTTGTTGCCCCTAATTAACTTCAGACATAGCAAGACTCTTATTACTTTGTTATTTCAGCTGTTTTTATGTTTGCATTGCATATGCTGTCCTGCTTTAATGGCTCAGAAAGGAGAGACTCTTGTGTCTCTGTTGTGCTATTTATCTCATTTAGGTTCCATCTCTCTTTCTTGACTCCATATTAATTGCTGTATATTAAATCTCTCTGACTCTCTAAGTCACATCTGCACTGGCAAGCAGTGTGACACCAGAAAAGTGCCTCTGAACAGTGAAACAGAACCTGCCAGCCCGTACAGACTCCTACCTTTTTGTGCTGCTTTCTATAGTTAAGCTCACTTGCAACAGACACAGCTTGTAATACAGCAAGAGGGTCATGTATGGAGGCTTTACCCAGTTTGCTGATTTTATCATGCCTCTGTGGCCTCTTAAAGGCCATTCTGGACTGAGTTCTAACCAAATGTTGTTAGCAATCAATGGGTTAATAAACCATTTGAGTTTAAATATCCAGAACACACTAAACAGCCAGAGGTTTAGCAATAATCTGAATAATTTTATTATTTTAAATAAATAATACTTCTCTTTCTTACACAGGGTTTTTCATCTACAGGCATTAAGGTATATTAAAGCAGCAGAAAGACTGGCGTAATCCAGTTGCTCCAATTAAAGTTTGAGGAAGAGTCAAGCAAAGGCACCAGCAGCTCTGTTCACAGCATGCCACTGACCTTCCAGGCAATTCAGCAAGGAAAGGGGTTTTAAAAATTCTCCACCCCAGGCTATGGGTAGTGGGGGCAAAAAGGAGACAAACAAATTTTCATCTGGCTCTAACAGAAGTCCTGTAAGGTACATCCTACACTCAGGGTGTCAGAGAGAGAGCGCCACACAAAAATACTCACAGTCTGGTATCAGTGGGTCTGTGATCTGCAGAACAAACAGATTTGCTTTACATTACACAGTTAAAAACAACACCTCCTTTTCAGCAACACATGAGCAAAATACATCAATATATATGCATGCACTACTGGGTCTTGGCATTTTCAGCTTTCCACTGTAGGATATTTGGGGTTTTATATTCCAGGTGATAAAACAGAAGGCTTATATTCACAAAACATAGCTAGTCTTATCATAGCTTTATATACCATTTATGTAATTTTATAACATTTATTATCACAGAAAAAGCCCTGGGAACATGAAATTATTAAGTACCTAAACATTAAGTACCTAAAAACTTTGGATGGCAGAGAAAGACAATTTTAATACCTGTCCTTAATCTCCAGTAGTGTTTTCAAAGTAAATTAATTTGGGACACACAGTATGCTGAAAAGAACCCACAGTCATATAAGCAAGATTTTCAGAACTTGTATCACAGAATATTTAAGCTAAAACACATCTAGCTACTTTATAACCATGTACCAGTATGCTCAGAATCTCTACTGTGTGTAGCACATGCGTGGCTATGAGAATGATACTGCATTTGGAGTTAAGGCACTGCAAGCAGAATCTAAGTGTCCATTCAGGCAAATACTCCAACAGCTAGCCAAATGTTACTACAAAAAGAAAAATGCTAATGTAGTTTGTTAACTTCCATCTCAACATAATACCAATATTTACTCTTAAATCCCCACTGGTAAAAGACTGAAAAATCCTCTGCTTATTAATGACACTGTAGGAAGGAAGAGAAAGGGGAACTGACTGCTATGATTTAATATCAGATCTATACCAAACAATCTCCTACTTTTTAAAAATTTCTTCTCTTTGCCTATGCTCCATTCATAAGGAGGTCAAAACAATAAAAAAAATTAAATCGTCAATACTAATATTTCAGGAATAATATGTATGTGGTGTATTAAATAGTTAGAGTGGAGAAACACTTGTAGAACACTTCTGAATAAGAAATAACCTTGCTACAAGGCCTCAGAATACATAATTTAGAAATAAATCAAGGAACTTATGAGCAATAGGCACAAACTGCGGATGTTTCCCCGCAAAAGCCAGCAAGATAAACATTCGGCGTAGACTGCCTGGAGGTGAATTTTTTCTTAGAAAAACTCATGAATTCACCATTAGAAAAACCTAAACATATAAAACAACTCCAACTTTCTGCAGAAAAAAACAGTTTTCCCCAGTGCACTATATGCTACTGCTTTGATTTTCATGCAGTCCAACCTCTGCATACCATTTTTCTCACCAGTTCTTTGCCCTAGCGATTCTGTATTACACTAACATGGATTTTGAGACTATTCCCTTATTTACCAGTTTCATCATTATCCTTCTTTTCTAGATCAGTATCTTTCTTGCAAACTCACCCCCCAAGATATTCCTCCTCCATTTCTGTTTAATATTGAAAAGTCTAACTCTCACTACCAATGGATTTCTCTGCTACAAATTTATTCCTCTTTAACTTTGTCCTTGTCCTTGCTGAACAGTTACTCTACTCCAAAATTAATTCGGTTCCATACACTTTCTCAACACCTTCAACTTAGTCCATGAAACTCTCCATCGCTGGTGGCTATTTCTCTTCTCATCATTGTAGATGTGCACCATCTCTTCAGAAGTCTCATTTATGCCCTGTGTCTTTGTCCTTCCTTCCACATCCTTGAGTATGGCCTAAACAAGTCTACTCAAAGTATTATCCTAAGGATTCTTTTTGTGTCTATCACTCAGAATATCGCTCCAGCACTTTCACTACACAGAAACTGCCAGTCTCTATTTCTAAAACCCCACAGACAAGACAATTGAACAGAAATGAATAATTAATGGTTGAGAGAAAAATGGAAACACAGTTGCAGAAAAATTCTTGTATAATCACCTTCTCTTTTTCTAGGTTTGATTCACCAGGTCACATATTTAAAGAAGTACTCACTGTAGCTCTGTTCATTCTTCATAATGCTGTTAATTAATGCTTTTCCCCTTCCTGACAGGAAAAACACTCAAGAACATGCTTGAACTCATGCATACAAGCAGTCACACTTGAAGAGAAGCATATGCTTTATCTCCTCACTGCAAAATAAATAAGAACCAGAAATAAATTCTATTGAGCAAGTACCATCAACTTCTAGGGAGTTTTAAGTACAAAATGAAAAGCCTTCCATGCTTATGGCTGAGAAAATAACCTTCAAAATGCAAGCTTAAGCTGCTGCAGCCTGGTACCGACATGCAAATACTATCTCTCCTGCTGCTCAGAGTTTCCCACACACAGCAACAAACTGAAAACTGCCTTTTCACAGCTGCTATTCTGAAACCTGAGGGAATCAGCTGCAATGCACAAGAACTGGGCTGCTTTCAATTCAGTGCCAGCACTTCTAGGCAGAAATGGGCACTGAAGACAGGCAGTAGGCAAATGAGAAGGACTTCAGCAGACTCTGTTCCTCACCCTGCCTCCCATCCTGAAAGGCAAGAGCCAGAAGTTGTGGAGAAGTCTGAATGCCAGACCTGTGCATGCCACTGCCATCAGCTGGCAGCAAGAGGAGTAACTTGGAAAGAAATACAGGAGGCATGTTTGCAGCTAACGTGCCAAAAAACCCCTATATGAAAACTGACTTCAGGATTAAACATTTAAAAGCCTTAGAGACTGGCACCTGGTTCAGAGAGCAACGTATTAACTGGGGTTCAGTACAACTAAATACAGAACCAGAGTCAAGGCATAAAGGCAAACACCCCAAAACACATCCCTCAATGAGCAGAGGCAAGGTAGGAGAGCCAAGCACTTTCCTACAGACAGCAAACACATCATCCCATCTTCTCTAAGGATACCTCTCATGTCAATAAAGCAAGTCTTGTCCCTGAGCTATTAGCTAGCAAAGGAAGCAGCAGGAGGCAGGGCTATGTCAAGCTAGCAAAGTAAGGGACATCTACACACAAGGAAAAAACAAGGATAAGAGGAGAGTAGAACACAAATACAAAGGTACATTAAAAAAGCAAACCAATACATACAGAAAACAACTTCAGGATGATATTCACCAGTATTAAAAAGAAATGGTACAAAGCCAGAAAGAGAAAAAATGACTCTAATAACCAGCATGAAAATGGAAAGACAATTGGCTAGTAGTGTCCCCAGACATGAACTGGTGACAACAGGTTTGCATGGGGGAGCAAGGGGGGAAAACTGAAAATTTGCTATTACAGAAATACATTGCTCAATGAATAGTCAAATAGCAACCAAACAGTATTTTCTGTTCTGGCAATAGTGTACAGTTAAAGGCAGCATGTAGTAACTGATATTTTGATATATTGCACCTCAGGCAGGTAAAGGAGTATGGTTCAGAGGGGAAAAAAGTGTTTTCCCCAGCTTTGTTATTCCACAGCATCAGTGAGTATATTTCACAGATGATGTCTGAGAAAGTATTAAAGACAGGATGAGCTGATTTGGTATTTCTGCCTCTCAATCACCAATTACAGCAGTTCAGATACACAAAATGTGATGTAAGAATAACAACTGCAAAGGGCTTAGAAATGCAAGGAAGCCCAGCCAGACAATTCCCGCATAAAGTCCCTGAAGAGAGGGTGGCAATCAACTGATCCTTCAAACTTTCCTCCTGTCAGCTCCCCTGTAGAAAAAAACCTTATAACTAGTCTTCCACAGGCACTTCAAATGGGGTATTTGCCAACAGAGTTAGCATATTTGTCAAACTGTGTGGGTGACAGAAAAAAAGAACCCGAGGTCATACATTCAGAAAACAAAAAAGAAAATTGTCCCATCCAATAATAACTATTCAAATTTCAAAGGCAAGTATAAGTAAAACAGGCATTGAAAACAAAGCAAAAAAAAGCAGGCAAAAGAAGAGAGTGATAAATTTTTCATCATAGTAGACCAGGTTTGCAGACTGTCCAAACATGTTCACTTCATTACACAGCTGTTTACCAACACGTGGTTTTCCCATCACATCGCCAGCTTCTGGCCAAGCCACACTGATCAATGCTGAGCTGGTAGGCCAGAAGAAGAATTTAAGATTAAAACAAAACCCTGATGGGTTGTCATTTCTGAAGTGGTGCTGGTTACTAGGAGGCTTTGCTTTTCTCATCACCCTTCAGTACTTTTTCAACCATGGCTGATTCGATTGCCCATGGGGAGCAACTTTCCTACTGCAGGCAAACCAACTTCCCCAAACAGCTGCTTCTCACAGGGGTAGAAAGATCTATTTGTAAATAACCTTGTCTCAACATGTAGTTTGTAGGCTACCATATTATGGGTTTTGACAGGATTTACCAGAACTCTCTATACTCATTTGACTAAAAATTAAAACTATACACAGCTTAGAGCACGATGACAAGGTGTTACGGGGAAAAACAAGGAAATAAACTTGATTTAAAATTACTTTCTGTAACACCACAAAAAAACCTGAAATTTGTAAAGGAAGCAATGAAGGTAGAATTGGAAGACATGTTCCTAGAAAGATCTTTAGCAGAATTTTGACCAGATGAACAAGTTTTATAGCTATGATTTTTCTCTGAAATGTGTCTAGAGTTCCTGAAAACAATGGTTTTGGATGTATTCTCCTTACAACCTTAGCAGTGCAGAAAGCAACATCTAATGTTCAGAGGCCAAGAGACAATTTTTCTTTCCCAAAACATGCTTAGCCAATAAATAAGCAGATACACATCACCACCTCAAAAGCAAGGAGATACAGGGCTTGAGACAGAAGAAAGACAAACACTGGGAATAAAACTGCAGTGCAGAGAACGAAGTTTATCCTCATAACCAGTATCTCCCGAGTGTTATGTAGTGAACACGTATCATTATAAACCTCTCCTTTACAGATAAAGTCAAAAAAAGAAGAAAGAATGAATGCACAAAATTCAGATGAAAATAAATTACTGATTACTGCTCCTAATTTTGAGAATTATCTAGAAGTCAATGCTTTTGATCTACTCATGATTTAGTATTCGGATGGGAGAGAAGGAATGGAAGGGAAACAGGTCATCAAGTATTCAGAACATTAACTCACTCAGTCATGAATTCTACCAGGCCAGATCAATTCTTATAATACCTATCACCTATAAAAGCAAGACTTGAATTATCAGCTTTGATGCACTAATCTTTTCATACATTAAAAAACCTTGTTTAGCCTAGGAGTGCTACTTCTCTCTTAGCCTTGGATTTCACCATGGCTACTTGATTACTAGAGGAAATTTTAAAATGTTGAGAAAGAAAAACACAGGAAAACCAGAAAACACACCTTTTTTTTTTTTTTCCTTTTTTTTTTCGGTGAGTTAATTGTAGCACTTTGCTGTCCCTTCCTTCCCCAGGAACTTTAACTCTGATTCACCTCCCAGATACAGAACCTGCCTTTGGTTCTGTACACCCACTGAGTACAACTGGGTGGGTACATATGGGTGTACAACTGATTAGTATAAACAGCAGCTACCAGGGTCATCATCTAATCACTGACCCAGTGTATATAAACTCATATATATATATATATATATGTTCATATACACCACTTTCCCTCGATTGAAGACAGTGACAAATGAATTTCTTTTACTAAATCTCATTCTAAGGACAAATTCAATCTGGTGGTTTGAGATTCGGTTTGGCTGGGGTAGGAGAACAGAAGAAAGAGGAATGGGCTTAGTTAATGATTGTCTTCTCTTTTGTTGAGACTAGAACCAAGGAGGAGTGAAGAGGCAGAAGAAAAAATTGGTGAAATATGTTTGAGGGGACTCATAAAAAAGTGGTAGCTACAAAAAAGTGACAGTCTCTTTAAACCAGGGACAGACAAAATTTGCTTTACAAAAGAACAGTATGTAATGATGCATCAATATTTCTCTGCAAGGTGGTAAATACACGACTAAATGTTCACAAATATCTGTTGAAAATATATTAATAAATACATACTAGCCCTTCTCTGTAGAGCTAACTCCATCTTCAACACGATATGCTACCTCACCTCAAAAAATAACACTGTGCTTCAGTTCCACATCCCCATTATTTGATTATTCCCCCTTCTCCATCAAAAATCCACCAGCAACCAGAGTAAGGTAGAATATAATAGCAGGTCATCATCTAACTCCGAACAGTTAGAAAAGAATATTTCTATCACATATGCATCCTAGAGACTAAGAAAAAAAACCAAAGAGCCATATTATAAAAGTATGTGATTCAGCAAACCCTGGGCTAAATTACGTTGAATTTATCATTAAAAGTAAGATAGAGGAATTGATGGACTCTGGCAAATTATGCTAGTTCTTGTTTTTTCTTAAAGTTTGATCTTCTTTTTTAGTTAACCTTATCTATCACAATATAGCAGAGCTAATTTTACTTAGCAAGAAGAAATAAGGAAGAAGAAAGGACAACAGAGAAATGAAACATTGCCTGCATTCAAAATTCTTTAATTAGTATAACAGAGTCGTTAAGTATGGTACTTTAAAGATATCATATAGTATATTTTAATCTGATACTAAAGCAAGAACATAAGAAGCCCCAGCCATACTGTAACCCATTTCCTTACTGATATTACAACGCAGTTGAAGATACTTGATATATGAATTCCATCTCATTCCTATACTGGATAATATGTTCCACATTAAAAAGGAAGCAAACTGCATTCCTCAATATTTGCTCAGCAATATGCCAAATGAACTGGCAGAAAGAACAAATTACTTCTGCTCTTAAGCAGGGTGGATACTATTATTAGGCTCTTGAAAGACTGCTGGTGCAAAAACACTACAAGAAGTTCACAAGCTGAAACGACACAGCA
This sequence comes from Motacilla alba alba, assembly GCF_015832195.1. Classification (NCBI taxonomy): domain Eukaryota; kingdom Metazoa; phylum Chordata; class Aves; order Passeriformes; family Motacillidae; genus Motacilla; species Motacilla alba. The sequence goes on along the minus strand of NC_052031.1, from coordinate 21,836,529 downwards.
TCACAGGTTCTCATTCCAAACCATAATGGAAAAACCATATTCCATGGATAACCCCTGATGGACAGGGCATCCTGCAGCTACCAGCTCCAGTGACAGAACACAGGTAAGGAACCTCAGGCCAGCTGGCAGTGGACAGCCAGCCACATGCTGTCACACAACTCAGAACTGAAGGAAAAGAGCAAGAGATCAAGCCCATATCCATATCCTATCTTAGCAGATAGAAAATTAATTCAGGAAATAAGACAGACTTTTATCCCATAGAATATGAGTCACAGAATCACATAATGGGTAAGGTTGGAAGGGGCAACAGTGGGTCATATGGTCCAACCTCGCTGTTTAAGCAGGGTCATCCCAGAGCACATGGCACAGGATTGTGTCCAGATGGTTCTTGAATGTCTCCAGTCAGGGAGACTCCACAGCCTCTCTGGGCAATCTGTTCCTGTGGGCAATCACCCGCGCAGTAAAGAAGTTCTTCCTCATACTCCAGTAAAGAAGTTCTTTCTCATATTCAGATGCAACTTCTGTGCATCAGTTTCTGCCTCCTGTCTCTTGTCTTACTGCTTTGCATCATGAAGAAGAGCATCCTCTTGGCATCCTCCCTTCAGATATATACATTGATAAGGTCCTCTCTCAGTCACGTCTTCTCCAGACCACCTGTCACACCTCGCAAAGTGTCTTCCTTCAGGATATGGTTTAAGACAGGTGGTTGTATTCTCATTCCCAAGGCTGACATGAGGCCACCGTGCAGCACAGAGAACAGAGGTTAGACATAAAATTGGGCTCCTTCAGACAGCTATCAGCAATCCCAAACTATCAAAGCAGGTTCTCTGAACTCTCAAAACTCATGACCAGTTCTACCACCTACATGCAATAATTAACTGGGTAATATGAACAAAATTGTCAAATAAGAGGAAGGATGGTTATGTGCATTTCATTATTTCTAGAGAGAAGTGCAACTCCTCGGAAGACTTGTGTTTTGTGTTATGTCTTATTTAAATACACTATTTCCTGACCAGGAAAGGACAAGTCATCCTTGTTCTGCAGCTAAATTCCTAAATATGACAAAAGCAGATTTGTAGATACAGCAATAAATGCAAAATCCAGAGTTCACTTAAAAATAGTAATTAGCAACAGCAATATTTAATTGTGGGTATCGAGTCAATTTTGTCAATCAGTCTGTTCATTACTCATAGTTAAATCCACAACAGTTTTATTTCTGCATTTGCTGCACATCAGTAATCTCTCTTCATACATTTTATTAATAAAAATAATTAACATAGTAGTTATTTTTAAAACAGTTCCTATACTTAGTGACTTAGATCAGTGAGAACCTCTAAACGCTCAATATCTTCTGCAATTGATGGCCACAAGCGGCAACTTGGAAGCTGATTAGGAAAACTTAATCAAAAGGGCAATGGAGCAGTGGAGCAGGTCACACAGACAGGTTGTGAGATCTCATCCCTGGAGGCTTCTGAGCCTCCTGCTTAAACCTAGACTGGTATCAACACTACATCAAGTCTGCTTTGGCTTTGTTCACTGGGAAGTCACACTTAGAGGGACCCACATATCTCTTCCAAATATAATTTCTATGATGATTTCCTGTTTGGGTAGGGAATTTCCAGTGGGTTGAAAATTATTTTTTCACATTTTCTTTGGCTTTCTGTTTACAAGATATCTCTCTTCAGGCTCTACAGTTTAAGTACCTAACACATAACAAAAACAAAATAATCTTGCAGAAACAATCTTATTTTTACTACCATGTTACCACATTAACTTGTCTGAGAATTTACTAAACACCATTACCTACAGCAGACATACTTCAGATACCCCAAAACATTTAGCACTGGATTTTACAAATCCTTAGACATATGGAAGTATCAAAATCATAAAAGCCAAGTAGAATAATTTTGTGTCCTATCACTATCCCTCTGAAAAGTGATGTAGAATGGGGGGGGTTGTTTGTTTCTTTTGTTTTGGATTAGTTTGTTTGTTTCCAGAACTGAAAGTAAAACCCCAGTTTTTTAGACCAAACATTTCAAGAACTGAGCTTTTAAGTAGTTATCTAGAAATGTAATGCCTTAATCCAAAACTTTAAGTATTCTACTTATTCAATAGCTCAAAATTTAAAGAGAATAAGCATAAATACCTACACGCACCTGCCAGTTCTCAAAAGCCTGTCTTTCACGTACAAGACACAGAGAACAACTTAGGTCAACCTCCACTAGAAGGTCATTCTCACCACAAACACGCATGTTGATTGTTTCCATGTAAAGAGAGCACACTCAATAATTCATGAAACAAAATAGTTTTCTCGTTCACCTGTGTTTTATGGCTTAATTTGCTCGGGCTGGGTACAGACGTTCAGAACGCGACTGGCAGGAGGCACCTCTGGAAGGTTTAATTCCACCCATCAGGCACCGCCGAGAGGCAGGAATACACCCTCCACCGCAGAACGGCCCCAGCGCGCCCGCTCCCTGCGCTCCTGTGCCCTTCGCACGGCGACTTCGAGCGCAACTCTAAAAACTTAAACGACTTCACCGCCGGTGCCTGATGGGTTTCTCGATAAAGGGTGTGTTTGGGGCTGACACCCGGCCCTGCAGCAGCCGCTCCGCCAGCGCCGCGGGCGCTCCCCGCGCCGTGCCCGGCCGGTGCCGCGGCCCCGCTCAACCTGTTGCGGGCCGGAGCGCCGCGGCGGCGGCGGGCGGGACGGACGGCGCGGGACGGCCCGTGGGGGACGAGCGCACACGGCGGGGCAGGGCAGCGGGGAGGCGACGGCTCACCTTCTGCTGCCGGCGGGCCATGTCCGTGGGCTGCTTGGCGTTGAAGGGGTGCGCGATGCACCTCGCGATGAACACGTAGAGCTGCAGCCGGAGCCGCTTCTCCCGCTCCTCTCGCTGCAGGCGCTCCTGCTCATCCCGGCCCTCGCTCAGCACCGAAGGGCTGGGGCTGGCTGCCCGTGCCGCCCCGGCCTCCCTGCCCCGCGAGTCCCGGGGCGGCTGCGGCAGCGAGCGCGGCGAGCCGCCGCCCGCCGCCACCAGCACGTCCCGCCGCTCCTCTTCCAGCAGCTCATCGGACTCCTCCTCGCTGGAGGAAGGATCCAGCATCGCTCTCGGCGGGCGCGCCCCGCGGCCGGGCACGGAGCGAGGCGGGAGCGGCGCGCACCTTTCCGGACACGTCGAGTTTACACACGGACTGTTTCCGACCCGCGGCGGCCGCCGGGCGGGAGCGGCGGGGCGGGGAGCAGAGGCGGGGTTTGGGAAGGGGGTCGAGCCTGGGTTGCCGTGGGAATTGCTCCGAGCGGCTCTCGACAGAGGCAGAGGCGGGATCGGGGCCGGGCTAACATCTCCGCCCGCCCCGGAGAGCGCGGCGGCCCGCGAGTGTCCGGGACGGGGTCGGGCAGGTGGGGCTGGGACTGCCGTGACGCTGCAGCTGCCGACGCGGCGCAGCGCACGGCTCGGCACGTCTCTGTTCGGCTGCCTTGCTGCTGACAGGGGCAGCCGCTGGCCAGGGACCCTCAGCAGCGCTGCTCCGCTCGAGCCCTACCGGCCCCGGCAGCCGCTGGTGCGGTGCTCCTCGCCCCGCGTCCCGGCCAGCGCGGGAAGCGCGCCCGCCGCTCGCCCGCCGCCTCGGACACACGGCGGCACTCCCCGCTGGACGCGCAGAGCGGACGCTGTGCTCGCCGTCGACCCCGAGCCTCGCCGGCATCCTGTGCCAAGTGTCGGTGGGGGCATGAGCGGCATCTCAAATGGCCCCCGAGTAGGAAGGCACCGAAGCCGTGCATTTCTGAGCTGGCGGGTGGGCTGATGCAGAAATGTACATTGCTGTCGCAGGTTGCTTCTGTTGACAGCTTGCAGCCGCAAACAGGTGTTTCACATCTGTCTGAAATCATTTTTTTAGACTGTCTAAATCCAGATAGGTGTATAGTCTTAGTGGTTGTTGTCACAGTTAAAGCTGTGAAAAACATACAAAAGCCTACCACTAGCACTCGCTAAAATGAAACAAAAAAGGCTTCATCATGTGAGAGCCAAATTTCTGGAGTCTGATCAGGGCCTCCTGGGAAGGCAGACTGGGGGAGGGAAGGGACATCAGATTTTGTGCGGATCAAGTCCTTCTCTCACTCCCTCCATACCCACAGGTGATGGTGCTGGTACCAGGGAAGACAAGGGAACCACTGAGCAAGCAAATATTAGGGGCTAGGAGGACAAAGGCTGGAGAGATGGACTGTCACACAGAAAGGCCATGCAGCTCTAAAATGATGGTGGCTGAGGCTGTGTCCACACTGCTGATTAGCGGTGGAAGTTTTCAAAGCCCTGTATGAAAACTCAACAAACTTTGGCAGCCAACCCGATTCTCAATGTATGAGCTGGCTTTAGAGTGGTGAAGGACTGTAGTCTGTTATCAATATTTTGAAGTGCCCGGTACTGCAAATTTAGGAGAGGATCTTTAAAGATGTCAGTTACCTCCCTAGTGAACCAGCTCTCAGAAGGTGGAATTCCTCCTGCTGTGAGCAGCAACTATTAGCTAGATGGCAGCATTAAGCATTAAGAGTCTGAGTTCTTCTGCCTCTGGATCTGTACCAGGGGAATGAGGAGAACACTCAGGGAGAGTTGTGCTAACAAAAACTCTGGTTTTCTTCACACTTTGGGTGCAAAATGTAGCAGTCAAACAGAAACAGGTGGGCAATTTTTATGGGTGGCTTCTGTCCTTAACATTAACTAACAGTAGTAAGCAAGTCTGTGAAATGCAGAAAGGTAGTCATTTGACATAAATGTCAACCTATTGAACCTATTGAACCTATCTCTGGTCACATTTCCTCAGTGCAGTAATTGGTAAAGTCAGTTTTTGTGGGACCACATCATCAATCACATGCCAGTGCTTGTGTCTCCATGGCAAGTAATTCTAGTCCTGTAGTAGACAAGGGGTAGTTCCATAAAAAAATATGGTTACTGTAAATGATTTTTTCACCAAGAGGAGTACAATTTCCACTCAGATTTGTGGATGCCTTTTGCAAAAATTTGTTCTCATTCTAATAGCAAGTAAAAATAAAGTAGCACTACAAAAATCTTGCCACTAAAGATATGCAAAGCACAAACTGGGACGTGAATTCTGTGAAACTTTAAAGCAGTCAGGTCCCAGACAATTTTAAATGTAATAGCTCAATCCAGCAGTGTCATCTCTGAACTACTGCTGCATTAAGGCCAGGATAATCATGTTATCATACATAAGATTACATGACACTTCTTCTAAGAAAAGATTATGGTTGCTCCACTAGCTGCCCGAACCGTTGTGGAGGGGAGATGTCTCACTTTCTCTCACACTATATATCAGAATCAGAATTGTTAAGATGGACAGGAACTTTCTTAGCTCATCTAGTCCAACTGGCAGAGTAGGGTCACCTCAAGCAGATTTCCCAGGACTAGGTCCAATCAGGTTTTGAACGTCTACAAGGATGAGACTCCACCATCTCCCTGGGCAATTCATGCCCATGTTTGACCACTCTCACAGTAAAAAAAAGCTTTGCCCTTTGTCTAAACAGAATTAATTTCCTGTATTTCATTTTGTGCCCGTTACTTCTTATCCTTCCTAGGGCATCACTGAGAAGAGGCATCTGGCTCTGTGTTCTTTATTCCCCTCCATTGGGTATTTATAAATTGATAGGATTCCCTTGAGCCTCCTCTTTTCCAGCTTGAACTATCCCAGCTTTCTCAGCCTCTCCACATAGCTCACACGCTCCAAATCATTGATCACCTTGCTGACCTTTGTCTTGCTTCAGCATGTCCATGTTCCTCATGTATCATGGAGACCAGAACTCTGGATGTGGCTTCTCCAGTGCTGAGGAGAGGAGAAAGATGTGCTGGTGGCACTCATTCTAATGCAGCCCAGGATGCTGTTGGCCTTCACTGCTGCAAGGGTGCATTGCTGGCTCACATTCAGCATAGTGTCCAGCAAAACTTAAATCCTTCTGAAAAGCTGCTTTCAGAAGCCAGCTCCTAGCCTGCACTGATGCATATAAGTTTTCATCTTTTAGGTGCAGGACTTCACAAGTCCCTTTGTTGAGCTTCTTGAGATTCCTGTTTGTTATTTTCTTCAGCTTGTTGAGTCACACAACAGTCACGCAATCATGTGGTGTATCGACTACTCCTCCCAAGCTCATGGTGTCTGCTAACTGTCAGAGGATGTGCACTGTCCCATCATCCAGGTCATGAACAGAGATGTTAAATGGCATTGGTCACAGTATCAGTCCCTGGGTACAGCGCTACTGATGGGCTGTCAGGTGATCTTTGTGTCAGTGATCACAAACCTTTAGGCCAGGCAGCTCAGTGTTCCCACCTAGCCAGCCTGCTCTTCATCAGTTTGTTTGTGAGACTGCTATGGGAGAGAGGCAGTGTTGAAAGCCTGGTTGAAGTCAAGATGAACAACATTCACTGCTCTCTGCTTACCCACCCAGTGAGTTGCTCAGTCATGAAAGCCTATCAGGCTGCTCAAGCATAATTTGTCCTCCATAGACCCATGCTGGCTACCCCATCAGTTTTCTGCTTTGAATATGTTTGGAAACAGTTTCCAGAGTTATTTCCTCCATAATTTTCCCAGAAATCAAAGTGAGGCTGACTGGTTTGTAGTTCTTTTATTCTTTATTCTTTTCTTCTAGTCTTTACTGAAGATAGGATTGCTATTTGCTTTCTTCCACTACTTAAAACACCCATGTCTTCCCTAGAGCTGCATGCAAAGGACCTCTAGCAAGTCAGCAAAAGTCTTATGCATTGCAGGCAGGCCTCAGCTTTTTCCCCCCATATCTCCTTTTTTGGAGAAAAAGATGAATTTTAGAAACAATTTAGATTTTGTTTTTCATCAGACCAGGCTCAAAATAGAATGTTCTCAGCTTAGAATTGGGTACATTGGTAAAATGAATTGACAATAACTATCAGCATATCTAACATCTTAGGATGAGCACCCTTACCTTCTGCAGCTACTTGTATCAAAACCTTTTATTCGATCTTGTGTATTTCCATTCTGTAAAGCTACTCTGATGTTTCTGCAGAGCACAAAAGCTACCTTTCTGGAGCCCTTTTTGTATTTCCCTGATAATTCTGCCATCATAAAATGGTGGTATCAGTCTTAAAGGAATCAGTCAGAACTTGTCCCTGCATTCCTCAGATGCTTGTGTTCAAATGCTCAGCCAGTTAAGTGCACAAATGTCAATGCATAATATTTATATTCAAATACTTATAAGCTTAAAAAATCCAACCACAAAAATGAAAAGTCATTCATTCCCTTTAAGAAAATTTAACTAAAACAATTTTATTTCTATTTACTCTTCAATTTGTCCAACCTCAGCACAGATTTATATACAATTGCACTCATTCAACTGCATTTTTTTCTGCCTAGGTATTATATTCTGCCTTCCTTAGTTTGCAGAATATATTAATCTAAACAAAATAGTGTTAAGAACTGGACTGCTCTTTTTTATATGGCAATGAAATGAGGATATTGTTCTTAAGGTTTGCTTTTTAGGGGATAAAAGAAACAATAAAATAGCTAGTGGTGAAAAAAACAGTTTTGAACTGCTTTAAGACTTTTTTCCCAAGATATAAAAATTATAGCTATGTTTTCAAATCCTTCATTTGAGGAAATATGAGGCCAAAATTAAGGCATATCAGAACATATTTATGCTCAGTAAAAGATTTCCTAGTAGAGAATCAATGTCTTTTAATTCACCTGTAACTATCTTTTGGTCATAAAATTCATTATTATTTTGAGGCTCGGTAATGAGCTTTAGTTTCATGCATAGCACTGTCATTTTAAACACTTTTTGCACTATTTGTCTCTAATGTTTTAGATTATGAAACCATGTGATTAAGCATGAATCTCACCTTATGTTATTTGTAAGCAGGTCATAGCCAAAGCCAGACATGACAGTGATGTTTCTAGGGTGCTTTCTAATTGGTTTTTCATGAGACTATACCACACCAGGCAGCACTTAGTGGTGGGTGAAGTACTGCTTCACCCTTTCCCTTACCCACTGTGACCTCCTTTGTATACCATGAACTTGTGGAGAAACACTGGAAAGCATGACAGAATACTTCCTCAAAAGTGCAAAACCTAAATGTAAAGTAGAAAAACATATTTTTAACGGTATTTAGGGGCTTTATTTTTTTTTTAATAATAAGATGGTTGAGTATGTATTGTTTTTGTGGTCTTGCTTACTGCTTCTGAAGACACTTGTTGACACTGTTGTCCTTTTGTATGTATGAGCTTTTACCTAGGCAAAACCACATAATAAAGATGCTCTAGGGGCCTATGGTATGTTAATATGTATTTACAGTCTGCTTGGAAGAATATAAATTTGAAAGTTCAAAAGAGTTTACATTCTTTTCCTGATTATTTCCTGATGATCTGTGTACAATAGATCTTCAGAAAAACTAATTTATCAGCATTCATGTACTACTACCACTGTAGTGCTCACCTCTATGGTATGAGAAGCTTGTGCATAGCTGATACATTTTCCAGTCCTCCAGCTTTTCCATAGAAGATTATTTTAATCCTTTGTGAAGAGTTTGCAGGAGGTGGCTAAAATTTCTGCCAGTTTAATTTCTGAAACATAATATAAATTAATTTCATTTCAAGAATGCATTTCTCCCAGAGGCATGTCAGATGGTACCTCTCTATTCACTTCAGGTGTTCTGTGCAGATTCAAGTATTTCCTGGATGGGAATTTGTGAAAAGAAATCACTGGACATTGTGGTGTTGACCACACATAAAATGGGTTGTAGTAATAGCTGACTTTTACTGAACAGAACTCTTCAGCTTGGGTTGACAAAATAGAGCTTTCTTTGAAAACCAGGCTTGCCACTGCTTTACTTCTTAGTGGGTCTCACTATAGCACAATACAGGTTGTGGGACTCTGCATAAATGTTCAGACAGCTTCTTTCTGTCTTTCTCTCTGTCTGAAAAGATGGGATTTATTTCTTTGGTCCTCTCAACCAGACGAGCAAGTGGCAGAGTGTCGTAATACGACACGAAAAGATGACACGGACACTGCTGTTCTCCAGGTAAACAAAAAAGAGGGACCTTTATTTTCTGACTCCAACATTTATAGTTTTCCAAAAGTGACAGTGGATTGGAGGGTGACAGTGCCACCTCTCCAATGACACTGGACAGACCAAGAGTCCATCAATTCTCTCCTCCTCCATGAAAGAATGCAAAACATAAGTTGTTTACAGAACTGTGTGTGAGAAAGTTTGTTACAAGAATGCAAACATCAGAAGGCTTAGCAAAGTCTTAGAAAATCAGGGTGACATCAGAGCATTCACAGGCTTAGAAGACGGAGATGTTGCACTCTTGCAGCCAGCATCACCCTGTTACTCTGCTTCAAAGTCTTCCTTGTTCATCACAACTTGCATTTGCAGACAATATGTAATATATTCTTCTCCTATGTAAACACCTTTGCTCCACTGATGTATGCAGAATTGCAGAGTTTGGGACAGCATTCCTCCCAAATGATTCTATTTGATCTGACTCCCTGTAAGTAATCATTAAACAAAGTGACTTTTATGTCCTGATAGTTCTTTTTTGGCAAGCCAGAACTTGATGGCGGTGTTCATGAGCTAGATAAGTCTCAGACAAGAGCATAGGGAGGATCAAAGTGCATCCACATCCACATCACAGCTTGATTCCTGACTAGTTTTCCTAGCTCTTAAGAGAAATTCCCATTGTCTTTTCAGATCACAGAATCACAGAATATGCTGAGTTGGATGGGACCCCCAAGGATCATCCAGACCTGCACAGCACCACCCCCAAGAGTCACACCAAGTGCCTGAGAGCCTGAACTCTGGCTGGCTGGTGCTGTGACCACTTCCCTGCGGAACCCATCCCAGTGTCCAACTCTCCATGTGAAGAATCTTTTTGTAATATTTAACCCAAAACTCCACAGTTGAGTCCTCAGGGGCAGCTGACCAGCCTAAGTGATGGCAGGAGCTGATTCATATAAAGAGAAAAACCTAGGTTAGATCAAATCATTCCCACACATAGGTCCCAGTTTTGTAGCTCACGTTTAGTTCGTGTATATGTATGTAAATTACAGAAATATATGAGAAAATGCTAATCATATGCCCTGCTCTGACATTTTGGCTGCACTGCGTTACTCACAAGCTGTGCAGCAGCTATGTAAAGAGTAGGTTATCACTAAGAGGACATATTAAAATTTGTGTCACATCATGACTTAGTACTAAAAGCTATTCTATAAAATGGAGATTTTTGAATTAATTTGTTTCAGTGTAGCCTTGTGTCTGAAAGGTAGTGTTCTCTACACCTTAAGCTCAAATACTTAAGTAAATTTGATTTTCACATGTGGAGTTGAAAAAGTGACACCAATATCTCCTTTAAAATCCTAAAGAAATATCCAAATTTGTTTTTTTAAAGGAATGCTTCTATCCACAAGAAACCTGTCTACCTCACAAACTGTCTTTATTGGCAAGGATGTAAGGACCATGTACACCACAGAGTCTATTGCCCTGTTAGCTTAATAATGCCAGTGAAATTCTTAAAATTAGCCTTGTTATAGGTTAGTAAACTTCTGAATTAGCAACATCAAGGAATGTTGGCATAATGTATTATGGCACAGCCATGTGGCATAGCCATGTTTCATGTGGCTGTTATAATTAACACACAGGTAGCATGAGCAGGGACTGTTACTTCTTTCTAAGACACCTGGTTTCTTAGCAAGCCCAGACCTGGTTTCTTAGCAAGCCCAGATGGCACAGGATTCACTGTTGTGAGTGGTGTGGAGTCTTTCTAGCAATACAGTGGAATGTGATATCCTTTATAGGACATGCTGCACATGATGCTGCCAGAGGCAGCTAGTGAGTTCCATGGAATCCTGTTCCATCGAATCCTGTTCCAGTGGAATCCTCTGGAATCTCCAGAGGAGTGTGCTTGCTTAAGCCCCATTCAGTTCCAAGTGCAATAATAGAAAGTAGACTTGGAAAGGAACTTAAGAAGTTACTGGGATTGTATTTCTGCTCCAAAATAAGATCTGCTACACCTAAGTAATTTTTGACTGATACTTGTGTAACCTTTTCTTAGCACCTTCTAATATTTAATCTTCCTAGGCAAAGAGTTCCAACATAAAACTTTTCCAATTCAGAGAGCTTGTCTTAATATTACCCCAAGCCTCCTATTTTTAAAACTTGTGCCATGCAGCCTAGCCTGTGTTATTGATTTTCCAAAGATCCCAACCTCTGTCCCTCCTCACCCTGCACTGTGTTTACTCAATTCCTGGGCATGCAGGAGGACAAAAACACTTTGGCTCCACTCCCTTTCCTATTGGAGCTGTTCTGCTCAGTCAAGACAAGGGTGGACCTTAAGAACTCTCCCTGTATAGGAGGGAAATACCCTTACAAGAACCTGTCTGGTGCAAAGTGGGCTCATCTGAGAAAATACAACACGGTGTCCATCTTTTTGTGCTGAAGGGAACAGGTACTGTCAAAGGAGTCATGACCTAGTTCTCTACTTGATACCTGGGCAAGGAGAAGGAAACATAGGGTAGATTTTCAGGGAGGCGAGTCATCCAGGCCCATCCCCTTTCCAGGAAGCACTGCAGGGCATGATCCTGCTGAGAACTTGGGGCACTTTTTGGGCCTGAGCAGAGGAAACCAAGTACCTCATTTTTCTTCTCCCTTCAGCATTGCCTTCGAGCTTGGTTCCAGTCCTGCAAAGAGGACAACAGAAACAAGAGGGGGCAATGACTGGGAGATACTGTGAGCAAAAGCAAGAGCAGGAGTTTTCAGCCTCTTGCCAGTAATGAGCTCAGAGCCACTAAAATCTACACCATTTCCATGAGCAATTGAAACATTTTAGTCTCACCTGTCTGCAGCAAACATGGAAAACCGTTTATTCCTTCCCTATTTATAAAAGGTTTGGTGTTTTTTTTAATGAAAAGAAATTATCTTCCTCCTGCTCAGCTTTCTGTGGGCTAAATGATCCCTTATTCTTCCTGCACAGGCAATGGATACATTCAAAGTACACTTTCCCCAAATTGGCACTGTCATAGGTAAGCCAGTTTTACCACATCATGCTGAACAGATAGAATTTATGAGCTTACATATGATTGTCCCTTTAATATTTCCAATGGTAGAGCTGCCTCGTTTTCCTGACACTATGAACTGAATAGCCACCAATGTTGTTCTGTTAGAAATGTGGCCCCACTCCAGTCAAAGCAGGGGTTTGGTGCAGTGATATTGCCAGTGACAACAGCTCTGTGATTGTGAAAGGAGGTGAGGAGGGGAGAGGGATAACAGGGATGCAGAAGTGGCTCAGCCTTTCTAATTCTTTCTACTCTCACTATGCAAGTCGGCAGTTTTGCATATCATCCACTTAAAAATATTTTGAGGGTATTATTAGTTTGAGGGTATTATTATCCTGTTGATTTTGTTTCCTGGGTGAGCTCAGGTCCCTGGCAGTGCACATAATTAATCAAAATTATCCAAAAATGCAGTTTGTTTGGACTCTTACCAGGAACTGGAATTATAACTGAATATCATGATGGGTGGCTGCCTGCATTGCTCAGGAGAATTATTTCTTGTTTGTTCTGAACTCTGGAATTCAGTCTCAATCTAGTTACTTAAAATGAATTTGTCTTCCTTTAAGGTGGGGGTTGGAATTCAGGTGGACTGACAATGTCCTTTTCATATCTTCCATTCCATTTGTTATGGAAATGACCTGTCATTTAACAGGGCCCTATTCTGCACTGCCCTGACCGACGAGTTGAGAATCATCCTTCTGGAAAAGAAAATAGATTAACTTTAAACAATCACGCCCTAATGTTTAGAACAACAGTCAGAGTGAATGTTTGTTTTGTCAGATTGTGGATAATGAAATAAATAGTACAGAGGATCATTAACTCAGTGATTCATGTAAAGAAAGTACTTCTAGATGGCAAAGCAAGACTGTTTAATCAAACCATTCTAAAATGATGATGAGACTGCATGGAAATTTCTTCAAGAGTTTGAAATTATATCTAGGGAGCCTTATGATTCTGACCACATCTTTCCACTGTATGTTAGGAAACCATCTTGACTCAAACCCTCAGGGAGTGATAGATGTGGTCATTTTCTGTTTGGTGATGGAGAGAGTGTTCAAACACATTGTCAGACCTTTCACAGCATATGGTCAAAACAAAAAGAATCCCTCTTCTCAGGGTTGAAATCTGCATTTTAAGTACTCAAACAGTCATAATCTGCTCAGATGGCTACATATGAGTTTGAATTTGATATATCTCCCAGAAGAAATCCTTGCAAACAACTTATATACTTTATTGCACAGAAAAATGTTGCAGAGATAGAGGCAGCTGTACCAAGCATACCCAAGGGCTGTGCTCTGGAAAGGGCAAAAATCTTGTCACTGTGATTATGCCTCTTGGAAAAGTCTTCTGATCATACCACTTGTCCATGTTTTGAATGTTAATCTTGACAAGTTAGGACTCAATTCAAAGTCCACTGCTGACAGAAATAGCCCCTTTTTCTCTTCAATGAACTTTAGCCATTTGTTTTCCAAAGGCTCCAAAATTCTGCTCTGCCTTTGAACTTTAAGGAAGTTGCTTATTGGATATGGCAGAATAGAATTATTTTTAATCCAGGGATAAGAGAAGTCTTGTTAGTGTCTGGATTATCCTTTAAAAGACCTTCTTATAGCCTTTCTGAAGGGGAATATTTTTAGACCTAGCAAGCTGGAAACATTAGTTACTCACTTTTTTTAAAAATTACTATTCTGTGGCTAGGCTTGGATAAAATATTCCTTTATTTTGAACCAGCACAATAACTTAAACCAATAAGTGGAAGCAACAGGGCACTCTTTTCTCTCCATCACCATTTGAAAATTTTCTCCTTTCTCATGCTCTCAGCCTCTTTGTCTTCTAACTAAATGCCTTGGGTTAGCTGAAGATGTGATTTCAATATAGTGGTTTTAGTACCGTTTCAGTGAAATTTTAATACAGTTCAGTTCATTCCTCTCACAGGTGACCCTAGGATCCTTTTCCCAGAAAATTTTTGGTTAAAACATGAAGTTGCATTGTTCATGTAATTTGCTACAATCTTAACAGCATCTTTAAATTCATCACCTGTAGTTAATATATTGAGAATTCAGCTTGCATATTCCCCCAGGCCCTCCAAAAACCTCCTGTCCTTCTGCCTGTGGAGGGAAGTTGAAGTGGTTGTGCTCTAATGCCTTGTCGTAGTTAAGAAGAGTGCAATGTGGGTCGGGCTTTGCCCAGATCTGGGGACTCCAAAGGCAGTATTATGATTTGGGATCCTGGACTCCCAAGAATCCAAGCACTGCTGCCTTTGGCTGTATGCATCTTTTTATAATGTCACATTGGCTCTTCAGCCTTTTATCATCTTCTGTCATATGGTGACTCTTTCAGGGAGGCTGTCATAAAATCATTAAAAAATCAAGACAGGTAAGACTTTGATTTGATTTGAATGAAGCCCTGAAATGATTTTTCTGAAACTACCAAATTTCTGCCTGGCAGTAAGCTGAAAGGAGTGCTGGAAATCTTTGCCAGATAAGTAATTCCTGCATTTGCTTCTAAAGTAGGAACATATTTATAGAATCATAGAGGATGCTGAGTTGTAAGTGACCTGTCAGGATCAAGTCCAACTCCTGGCCCTGCATAGAACACCCCATGGGCAATACTAATATTTTTTTCAACTTGTCAAGTATCTAATAGATATTTTAAGTAATTTTACTAAGTACTAAAAGAAATTTTTTAAAATTCTGGGTTTTTTTTAAATTCTATTTTTTTCACAAAACAGTTATTTGCAGACAGCAGAATCCTAGATTAAAACATATGCTTCAATGCAAGTTTATTTAAACATATTTGTCCCCACAATAGATATACAAGTAGAAAGTGACAGTTTGTTCATACAGAATGTGTTTAAATATTTGTGCTAAGCTAATTCCAAAGGCAAACAACAAATACAAATATAATTTCTATTTGCTGTCCTGCATCTTGCAATCAGTTCTTTGGAATACATCCTTTGGGGAACGGTTGCTGAATAATGGCATGAGATTAGTGTTAAAGAGAAAGTTAACAAAATGAATGGCAGAAGTTATGCCAAATTCACCTGCCACTCATTGCTAATGAGTTTTGTTACAGGGTTTTGGACCACCAGCAGCACCTGCCTGATCTTTTGATTGCAAAGATCATACAGGTGAAGATGTGATCATACTGCTTCAATGTGAGGCCTCAACACAGTTATCAGGATGTTGCACTGGCCATCCCTTGGTTTCTAGAGGAGTTCAGGACATTTCTTTTAAATCAGAAAACTATAAAAAGCCTGAGATAGGACAGTGAGGGAGATGACAGTGAGGGAGAAGGCAGCAACATACTCTTAATGACCTAAGACAAAGAAAACCTTTCTCCTTCACCCCTCGGTGGGGATGTTTCAGGAAGGTTGCCAACATACAGTCTGATGGGATTTTTGAAACCAATGCTTCCTTGAGAAACGAAATCCCAGACTTAAGTTATTCTAGAAATCAATTAATGTTTCAAAGCCCCTAGGACTTCACTGTATGCACTATATTGTTGCAGAGTACCCAGAATTTTAGACTGTATTTTAGATAACAGTCTTGTAATTTAAAATATTTGTGTACAATACACACACATCCATCCATCCATCCATCAATCCTGCAGACATTTTTTTCACCATTCAGAAGGGTGCTTCATTTTACCTGCAAACTTAACATTAGTCAAGCAAGTACCTACAAAACTTTAAGACTGTTGAGTTTGATGAGAGTAAAACCTGTATTTATGGTTAAACACATACTTACACAGGCTCCCAAAAAGGCGGAGTTTTATTGAAGGTTGTTCTTTTTTAAGTGATAATGTGGGGTTTTTTTCTTATAATCAGATCTGAATTAGTCAAGAGAATCAGGGTTTGTGTAGTCAGTCACTGCTAATGAGTTGAAGCATTCAATGGTTCAATGCTTAATTGAATGCTTTAAAAACCAAAGCAATAAACTCAGCTAATGCTTTCCTTGCTAAGTGACAAATGGCAAAAATACATTTAATTAGGTAATTTTTTTTTTTGCAATGCTGATGAAAGGAAAAAGAAATTAAGGTCTGGCTTTTACTTTCACAAAAGATTCTATTTGACATTTATGACTAAGAATGCATGAAATGACAGTGAACATTTACACCTCCTTTAATTAAATGATCTCTTAAATAGGGGGCTGTTAAATTGGAAAACAGAATTGCTGGTTCTTGCTATTTGAAAGCTTTGATTTTGTCCTGTTGGGTTTTTTTTCTGGAGTTTCTGGAATCATCAAAATAGGAATGAATTTAAACTTTCATGGAAAGAAAACTTACAGAGATAGTCATTATTATTTAAAATTGAGGTAAAAAATCTTGAAAATTTTATCCTTCTTCATATGAATGGCCCTGAAACAAAGAGACAAATAAAATGAAATTTAATTGTATGTATTATTAACATGCTTAAGAAATTAACAGCAAGTATTTTGATATCTCTTACATAAAATTATAGTACTTGTTGAAATCTGTGATACTACAGTATTGGGAATACTTGTCATCCTGAGCACAGACTCAGTAGTTAAAAGGAAGGTTTGCAAAAGTGTGTCAGAACAATATCCTTTCCCATTATCCAGAGCTTCTGGCTTTTCCTATATACAGAATGTACAGCAATGGATAGTTCTGCTACATTTTGTTTGCAAAGAAACATTTCTGCCAGCAGATAACCAGCTGCATTCATTAATCTATAAAGAAATATCCATAAGATGGTGCTGTATCTTAAATCTGACCAGAGTAATTTGCATTGAAAAATAAAAATTATGCTGCAATTGTAGCTTAGAGCTCTTGTTGTAATCTGTGTTGGTTACAATTTCTTTGGCAAACATATTGCAAATGTTAGTTTCCAGTCACTCCAATATGTTAATTTACATGTATTGAAATATTAGTCACAGCATTTTTGTTCAAGCCTGAAAAGTGTAAAACCAGCTGAAAGGTTTATCAGTCCTGCTCAGGCTATGAGTGGTCAGTGCCTTGCTTTCACAGCTGAGTTTCACTCCCTCCTTTTTTGCTAAAGGCAAGTGATGGTGCAAGAACTCCTCTAGACATTACTTTAATGGGGGAAAAAAAAAAAAACAAGAAAAAAAACCAGTGCACTGGGGTGTCTACTTTAAGGGGTAAGTTGGCTATTAAAGATAATGGCCAAATTCATCCAGCAAATGAAAAGACTGTGGGAGAAATGAATCCGAGACATTACAGCTACCTAAGAGCAGAGATTTGATGTGCAGCCAACACATAGTTTTGTGGGATTTTGGTGACAAAAATGGTGTCAATTGGAGGACTGGCTGGAGAGCAACCACTTACAGCATGATGCCCCTGGAGCCTGGGCAGTGGGCTGTAGCTCAGTAATAGCCTTTCACCACTTCTTGTGGCTGCAGCAGTGCAGAGCCAGGGCTGAGCTGCCAGGCTGGCGAAACTGCTGACAGGAGGAGGAAAAAGAGCTTGTCAGAGAGGGAATAGGCTGTCACATCTCCCAGGTCCATGCAATTCCATGTGTGGTTCAGGTAGGATGCTGCTATACCTCAATGAGCCCATTGCACTGGGAATTTTACCTTCTGGAGTCATCCAGGTGTGCCCCTACATTTTTCTCCCTTTTCCTTTTTCTGAAGAGGTGAAATGACAAGAGCAACTGATCAGTTGAGAAAACTCTGTTTTTCTATACAGTGTCTTTTGGTTACTCATTTACTTCTGTACAAGTACTTCTGGAGTTACTTGTACATAGTCTGTTTAGTACAGACTAAACAGACATACATAGTCACATATGACATAGTCTGTTTAGTACAGACTAAACAGACATACATAGTCACATACTTTACATAGTCAGTTTTTCTCTATGAAAACAAGAATCAGGGAAGAAACAACATGAAAAATATCTAACACAGAAGTAGAGGAAGAAGGAAAGAAGGTTCAGTGCTTCTGGAGTTACTTATACATAGTCTGAGTCAGTTTATGAAAACAAGAATCAGGGAAGAAACAACATGAAAAATATCTAACACAGAAGTAGAGGAAGAAGGAAAGAAGGTTCAGTGCAGCGTAATGCTGTGGGCAGTAAGGAAAAAAAGGAAATGGTGAATGATTTTTTAGTGGTCAAGACAGAGAGCACTTAGTTTCAGCAGGGTACCTGAGCTGATCCAGTATGGTCTAGGAGATGAAATATGCCAATAAGAGGCTCATAGCATCTTCCCTCTGTTTTAGAGGGATTTAAATGATAATATATTTAGACTGCATCCTCCTTTGCCTTTTTGGATTAACCTGTCACCCTGTTGATTCCAGATCTGGTGAAACTCCAATTACCTCATTAGGTAATGAAGGTTAGAAACTTTTTTTTCAGATGGGTAATGGATTTAATTCACATGTAAATGTTATGGAGAAAAACCTGTGTTCTTATACTCCTGACATAGTCCCTAGATTTAAAAAGAAATCAGTATTTTGGTGAAATGTACAATACAAACTTGAAAGATATTTTTCAACTTTTTCTTCTTGTTATTTAGTTGTTGATCAAAACCTGAAATATCACTCTTAATAGTATGTGGTCTTATGATAACACCTCTCTGCAGGTAAATTGGTTCTTGAACCAGTTCAGAGGATCAGGAAAGAAAAGAGGGAAGCATAAGCTTCTCTAATGTAGCTAATATAAACTGGAGGCTAAAAATATGCATATATAAAGGAAATGCCCAATTATTCATGAGATTATTCTAGGATTATGTGCAAAAAGATTACATGATGATGTAAGGCTAGAACTTCTACCTTGTATCACGTAACAGATGTCTGTATATTCTGGTTTAATTTAATTCTGTGAATTCTTGTAAAAGATGCTTCAGAATTTTTTTCTTCCTTTCTACAGTGCCACGTTTCAAGCGGCTTTTGATTGCTTTCTGGTGTAATGATGCAAGACCTGATCACAGAGACAGCTAACTCTGCTGATGTGCTGTGTTATTATAATGCCACCTGATACCTCATTCCTTTGATACATTAGGTAGCATACCACATCAACAAAGCAAAGTGCTCCCATCATTTCTAAAAAGATGGAATGTTTCAGTGGCAAGCATGAATTCAGGGTAAAAGCTATAGATATGAAGCAGTGGCAAAATGCCCCTTGGCTTTGTCTTTTTCACTTTATGAAACTTGTAAGATAACTCAAGACAAAGAAGACCTATTAAAAAATATGAACTCATCCATTATAATCCTAACATAACAGAATTCTTGGTTTATTTTGTATATATACTATTATCAAAATAAGAAAATGAAAAAAGTAAAGTGTTTCTGGAATGTGCTTATTTTATGGATTTATAAAGCAGCTATCTCCAGGAGATCTGATGACTAAATACTGTAGGTATTTCAGTAGGTATATAAATGACATACAAAAAAAAAAGTAACTTCTAAAATAAATTCTAATATAAGTCATAAAAGCCATAGATGCTTGCAGTTAACCCTCTTTGTGACAGGTAAAGACATCAGAGTGCCTCATGAGGAATAGGTTCCTTGAGCAAAGGTACCTCCTGAGAGACTAAGTCCCACAAAACAGCGACAGCACAAACAAATCACTTCTCTGAACTCTGGTTCAGAGCATAGAAGGAAGGTAAAGAGTCCAGGAACCAGAGTCCCTCTTAACTAGCTCCCTTCTCAACCAGCTAACCCCCTCTTTTTTAGCACTCATCCTCACT
Source organism: Motacilla alba alba (assembly GCF_015832195.1). NCBI lineage: Eukaryota > Metazoa > Chordata > Aves > Passeriformes > Motacillidae > Motacilla > Motacilla alba. Next base: position 21,816,786 of record NC_052031.1, on the reverse strand, counting down.
GGACACAGCTGTGGCCTGTTAAGGGCAGGCCTGTGGTGATCAGTACAGCTGCAACTCCTCTGGGGTGAGACTGCCTTCTGCACTATTCTCTTACATTCCATCCCTCCACACGTGCCTATGTCTGGCCCTGCCTTAGTGGGAGACTGCATCAGCCTGTGGGACGAGATGGAGCAAGCTCCATTCCTGCAGGCTCGCTGCTGTGGCTCTGCAATCCTCGGCCAGACTGCAGTTCTGATGGGTGTCCTGAGCAGCAGACAGGGCAGGTGCCTGGGAGAGGTGAGACAGTCTCATAACTGAGGTGCACACAGTGTGTCTGCAGGTACACAACACACCTTTCACAGACCATTACTTCTTTTTCCTGGTTCACATTTGTTATTCATTATGTCCTGGCTTGCTGATCAAGTTTGTCCAACTATGCCTTCAGTAGGCCCCAGTGATTTGGTGCCTGCTGCTCCCTGTTTGGCCTCCTTAGCAGGCTGCTTGTAGAAAGCACTCTCAGAGCCACTAAAGATGTATGTTCCTGGACTCCCATTCTCTCTGCCAGTGGACTAAGGGCTGAAGCTGGGACATCCTTTACATCATCCCTTCCATGCGCGTATGTGTGAGTACTCTGTTGCAGTCCTGGGATGGGTAATTTTGGAGGTATGTTTGTTTCCTCTGCAGTGGAGAATTGCTGTTCATGGTCTGACCATGGGCCTTCTCCATTTTTTTTTCCTCTCTCCCTACCATCTCATCCCCAGTTGCAGTGCTTTCCCTGCAAGGTCATTGTTGGACCCCTATGTGACATTTCTGGTCCAGTTTCCTGAATCTGCTTTCTAAGAGGCGCTTTTTCCATTTGGAGGGAAATGCTCTGTCACTGTCATCTCCAAGGAGCCCTCTGGGCAAGCAACAGGATGAACAGCCCTGAGCCTTCTCTCCTTTCCCTCATGCTTTCATGCCTGAGTATTCCTGGTGTGTTTGTCAGGTGGCTAGATAGTGAGGTTGATGATGGAATTTACCTTTCAAATGGTAACTGAGTGGCACCTACAAATGTGAATGCAGCTTTGAGATAAAGTCCTTCCACTCTGAGTTAAGGCCACCCAGCAGAGGTGGCTGCTGGTCTGCTTGTCCCTGTATAACCTTATCAGTGAGGGCTGCTCAGACTGGAAAAGTTCTTGTTATTCCCAACCAACAGCAGAGGAGATGAATCTCTGTCTCTGAAATACTTTGTCTTTTATGTCCATTTTGACATTGTGAGGTCTTCAGATTTTGAAGGCTTTTTCCAGCCTAAATGATTCTATGCAATCCTCAACTGAGATAAGGCCCATATCCTATTTCTAAATCAAAATCTTCCAGAACAAGATTTACAGGACACTTCGTAGGCAGGCTTTGCACTATGATTGCAGTACAGAATCTCAAAGTCTCTTTAGCAAATTCAGTGCTGTGAAGGTTCTGTGAGATTCAGTGTGGGCCTGGGACGCTACAGAAGGACTCTTTTGAGGCAAGGGTACAACAGGCCAAGGGAGGCACATCTCCAAGGAGAAAATTCTGGTTTGGGCAGTGGTCAAAATGTTCTTGTTCCATCTGTTTCAGTGTCACAGCCAATAAGTGTTAAAGCATGGCTAGTGCTGAGAGGCTCAGAGGGGGTTTAGTGCGCAGAAAGGAAGTGCTGAGCACAGTGCTGGGCTGGGACGGGTCTGGAAGCTTCTCTTCAAATGTTTTCAATATTTTTAATATGATGACCCCAGATGAGAAGTAATTTGCATGGATTTTAGCCTTACAAGGGAAAAATACAGTGAAAAGCAGATTTTGTGAATTGCTGCTTAGAGAGCATACTTGAGCAGAACTTACTGGGCTCATTTGTCAGCTAATTCATTAGGGCTCACATCAGACTGTCGGGGTGCTTGGTTGTGTTCTGTAATGGCATTTTTTTCCACTGCTGAACAGCAATTTTGCAATCGCTGCATCAATTATTACAATGTAAAATATTTGATATGCTATTAGATGAAAAGTAAATTTATCTTGTGCCAGGAACTGCATCAGAATGTGATAAATGCACTTGATGCTCATTGGGCTTTACAGAGAGAGGCACTCGAAAGAGCAGATTGTCTGGAATGAAACTACCATCTGGAAATTTTGTCTGAAGCCTGATTACAATTAGGGTTTAAAGGGCCACTTTGAAAAACATGTTCCTTTGAAGGAAATCTATTCGTATGGGTAATTAAAAAACCTAACTGAATGTCAATAAATTTTGATGAGGTGGAGGTGTAAATAAAACAATATTTAATTTCTATGTCTTGCATGTCTAATGTTCAACAGTACTAAACAAGTTTCAGAAATGCTCCACAGTATATCTGATAACTGTATTGGGCATGTAAAGAACAGTAATCTAGGCTATTTGAAGATTTTTACTTGTGATAGCAAGAGATATTCTTCATATATTTTCAGGGGGTTTATTTGTTTTTTTTCTTGACAAAACTCGTGCAAATTAGGTTCTTCAAAAGTATAGTTATAATCTTCCTGGAAAGCTGTGAGCTTGAGGAAATTTGGTTCAGAAATAAACAAGGCACAAAGATTAAAGCAATTATGTGATGTGCTGTTACTTAGGAGCCAAGGTCTGTCACAAATGTGTGTTTTGTCATTATGGGATTTTAACAGAAAAATGTGAGTCACAGCCAAGCTCTCCCAGTTATTTTGGAAGTAATTCTTTAAATGACCCAAATGGTCAAAATTATATGTGGTTCATTCTCTTCATCCATTCTCCAAGGAGGAGGATTGTGTGAAGGGTAGTGCTTGGCTTTGATGGACTTATTGTCTAAGAGTACATATTTTTTATTATGTTAGCTGTTTTTACTTTAAAAGAAAGTAAACTTGAAGCTGTATTCTTTGAAGTTGAAGTAAGAGGGTAAAGTCTGCAGCTGAGCTTACTGCCTATGCAAATTCATTTCCCATTTTCATATGCCTGAAAAATCGGAGTTCTCTGTAATAATTTAGAAAAAAAATTAGAAAAAATAAAATTATTTTGTTCCTGATGTATAAACTGTGATATTCATCCTGAATTTTCCAGCTGGTTTTGGCCTGTACCACGGGGCACCTTTAAGAAAAGCTTAGCACCTGTGGACCTGAATGGTACTCTGTGGGAAATCTGTGCTGCATCTGTGTGCAGTGGTGTTCCACAGTAGCTCAGGTTATTGAAGGGATGGGCAAGGGCCCTTTCTGCTGCTCACCTGAGTGCTTTGTGCTGGGGCAGGTGCTGCAGCTCAGCAGAGACCCTGCCTGGGAAGGTGTGCAAAAGGGAGACAGCTGCTGCTTGCCAGGATGGAGCGGGGTCTCCCAGGCAACTGAAACTGTTTGGAGATGCTGGCTGTGAGAGTTTAGTGGCATGGAGAGATGAGAGAGCAGGCCTTAGCAACAGGCTCAATTGGCTGTAATGAATATGTACCTCCAGCCACAGATGACTGCGCAGAAAATCCTTCAGAGTAATTTCAACTACCTGCTAACATTGCCCTCTCTTATCTGGACTCAGAGCCAACCTCCTGGTCCTTATGTGGGAGAGAATACACCTGAGGATGAGGCAGTTTACTGACACTGACATGATCAAAGGTTTTGAAGGATAGCCAGAGCTGTGGGTGATCTGCATAGCAGGGCCATGCACACAGTGCCACCGCTCAGCTGCTGCTGGCAGGGGGAGCTGAATTGCATTCTCAGGAAGCATCATTTTCAACTGCATCAATGGGCCTCACTGGGGATAGGAAACAGGTCACCGGAAAATGTAGGAGACAGATTAAGTAGGGAGATGTTCACAGGACTGGCTTTGAGAAAATCTTTATTATGGAGTTCTTCATACTACTGTTATCACCTAGAAATTAGAGAAGACTTATCTGTAGTATGTATAGTACTGACACCAGCAGGCCTGTTTGCAACAAAGTACAGATGCTTTAGAAAGAGAGACAGCTTTAAAAACAATTAGGAGATTTTTCATTCAGTCTTGTGCATATCTGTTCCAATTATTCTCTGAAAATAGTATCATTCTCTTTCCTTTATTAATTATTCTCTTCATCTAAATTATTCTCTTCATCTATCTCTGAGCTCTTATTTTTCTACATTGTATTTTGTGGGGATAGAGAGTCTAGAGCCGTGGGCATCTTTCTGACAATTCAGAGAATGGCACTATTATACTTTTGCTATTACTTTCCCACCTGCTCCTTTTAAATTCTAGCAATTTGCTTGCTTCTTAACTACTTTCACAGAGAGATCAGAGACTTGATGATACCTAAGTCCATTTTCTGAGTGGCTAAAGTCAATTTAGAACCAAATAGTGCGGCTGGTTCAAATTGCTCCTTCCACTGCTCATTAACCTCACATTTATCAACTTCTAAGAAAAGCTTAATGCTTTTACCTTTCTTAATTAGATTACATGAGCATAAGAATGGAGGAAATGTATATATTTGTATCATTTTAAGAAAGAAGGCATTGAAAACTCAAGTTGAAATTAATCCTCTATCAAATAAAGATGAAACCTTGGTTTCATCTTACTCTGTGAAAGCCAATTACTTCTGTTCATCAGCCTTCAGAAGGTCTTTGCCCCCAAAAATAAAGAAATTATCAGCTTCTTAACTTCCAGAGACTATTTGTCTAGCCCTAGGGAGGGCTGACAAAGAGTCACACATTCAAAATGTAATGTCTGAGTTAAGTACAGATATTCTTAGGGTAATATATTTTATCGGGGTCATATTCCCTAATGTCTGTCTCCACTTCCCCAAGATCAATGTGCTTTCAAATTTCTTTTTCCTGATTCACATCCCAAATTCTTCTCTCCTTCACCATTAAAATTCCTGCCCAAGGCAACTTACTTGTTCACTCTTGCTCTGTCTGTCCATATCAACATAACCAAAAGGGTGCTCCAAAATTAATCTTTATCACCAGTTTCTCTAGTCACCTAATTCCTAAATTACTGTATTTTCTCTTATTATACAAAGCTGAACCTTTCCTTTGGACCCCTACACAAATTTTATCCCAAGATAGACAAAGCTATTGCTTATGCTGTGAGTTAGCTCTTGTCTTTTCTGCTCTGGACACTCTTCTAAAACACTGCAGCTGCACAGGCATAACTGAAGCGGAATCTGACCTGCAGAAACATTGCCACCAAGAAAAATGGCTGGAAGAAATAAAAGGGATCATGGTGTGATTCCCAGTTTATTCTTGATTTTCCAGGGGCAGTCTGTAAAAGAATATGTAATGTAGAAGATGCTGAGATGCTGTCATATTGCAAAATTGTTTTCACCAGCATAAAATGATGTATAAAAACATAGTTAGACGTGTGAGCTTTCCATGCCTAATCTTTATTCATTTGATCTGACCTTATCCATTTGATTTGACTGGTTTCTTACAGACTGCATTAGACTTCTTTCATTTCCTAGGAATAAAAAAGCTATTGTGAAAACTATGCCATCATAACTTCACTAACTTCAGTAGACTCTGCTATTAAGGCAATTATATATTAAAAAAAATTAGTGAAAATTCTGTGCTTCCAGGGCTAACAAAAGTTTTGCCAACTTTTCAGAAGTTTTACAAATGGAAAGAAAAATAAAACCTAGTTTAAATTTTAATAATACAGGAAGAAAATGGTGAATATTTTTATTTGTTAAGGGTTCTTTATATTTGTAAATGTAAAAATGTCTTAGTTTGACACATATGGTATTCTTGATATATCATCTGTCATATTCTCCACTGGTAGATATTAATTAAGATCACTGGCTTTAGCAGGTTGGCATTTTATTCACCTTAGTTGTATAACTTACCCAGAGGAAGAACATGAATGTAGAAGAAAGAAAAACTATTATTGTTATTATTGTTATTATTGTTATTACTACTACTACTACTATTTTGATATATCTGTTAACTTATGAGCCAAACAGTAGCTGTGAGCCATGGAGGGAAGACTAGAGCCTTCACAGCCTCTGTTCTTTGAAAAGGTGAACCTGGAAACTGTTGTTTTAAGTAAATCTTGGATTCCTATTGCACCAGCTGCAGCAGTGGCATTAACCCAGTGAGAGTGTTGCAGGCGTTCCACGTGAGAAGCTGAGCTGGTTTCTATGAATTTACATATTTTCCCTAGAAATTCTCCTGAAGTCTCTGTAGCTGCTGAGGTGAGCCCTCAGAAGGATGTCACTGAGCAAGAGGGCTTTGGAGGGTACCAGAAGGCAGTGGAGCTCAGTTCTGAAAAGAAAACACTGCTATGGACACATTTGCTGTCCTGCAGGGAAGGCTCAGATGTCCATATTGTCTAAGGACTGGAGCAGTATTCAACTGAGTGCTTTTCCTTTCAATAAATCACTCAGCTCATTATTTTCCTGGAAGGATTAGGAAAAAGTCTTCCCCAGGAAACCTGACAGGTTTGTTTTCCTAACCCCTTCTTTATTCATATATGCTTTCCCCTAAGTAAGAATAGAGACTGTAAACCTCCCTGCAGATCTATCCTTAAAGTAAACAAATAAAATGAACAATATTGTTAAACAGGCATCTAGGAATTGGACAGTTGATACTGGAATTACCTAACAGCCATCTGGCTCTGAAAGGAGGAATTGGCTGGTAGTTCAGCTCTGAAAGAAACAAACAACACTGAGTATTTCTCCCTAACCCTTTCGTTTTTATTTGTAGACAGAGGAAAAAAAAAATTAGTATATGGCGGCTATATTGAAGAAATCTGTCTCTCACAGTATTTCAAGGAAATAAATGACCACAAAAAGACTAAATTCAGACTGAGATCCATCCCGTTTGATTTGTAATTTTTAAATGATTGTTTGTGAGATAAACAAGCCTCTTTCTGTTATATATCTGTGATGTGCTCTCAGGCCTGTGCTGTCCCTTTCTTCCCAGGAAAAAGCACGAAAATCACTGTAAGATTCTCCTCTTCTAGAGGAAAAGTCCCAGTTTTTCTGTGTGGAGCAAGCAGCCATGCAGAGCAGCCTGTCCCCTCAGCCCGTGGCCTGTTCTGTCTATTGGGGCAGCTAGCCTTGGCTGCTGGTGCCCATCAGGCTGGCTCTGAGGTGTGCTGTCCATGGGCTGAGAACTTGTTCTTCTGTTTTCCCATTGATGGTTCTGGACAAATCTGGCATTTGTTAAAAAATCCAAACTCATGCCTCTGTATCCACCTTTTACCAACACGCTCTGGGTTTGCACAGCGTGCTTCAGACATTGGCCTATTCAGGGATGGAAGAAATCTGAATCTTTTGTACTGACTTCACTGGTTTAAGACTGGGCTCCTTTCTTTGCTTAAAAGGACTTCAGATGGAATGTGGAAGTGATAAGGCCTTCAGTGCCATGTGTGATAATTTCTCCTTCTTTGTGTTTGGCATTTTTTCAGTGATGCTTTTCTATTTTTCTCAACCTACATGTCCCTTAGATTGCTTGAAGCCATTACACTTGATGATTTCTTTGCAAAATGAAGTGGAAAAACATATTCAATCAAGGCTGGCCCCTGAAGAAACCCATTGTTTGCAGTGATTCAATTTAATTTCAAACATATCACATCAGTTTCTATTGTTAAGTTTAGCATTTCAGCACTATGGAACCTGATGAGACAAAATTGCATTTTCACTGTAAAATCAGATTTAGCTTTTTGAATGATGAACTGGTGAGTGATTGTATTTCATTATGTATATTGCAAACATAAGAACATGCTCTGCCACACAATAATAACTTGTATGCAGCCATTTTTGGGTTGAATTTTTTTGTTTTTTTGCTTGTTTTCTTAATATACGTTTGTGTGTGAGAGGTATTTGGGTCAGAAATTGCCAGGGCCTCTAAGTCTTAAGACCCCAAACTTTGCCTGCGTAGTTGAATCTACAAATTTGTTAGGCTGTTCCTTTAAAGTGTAATGTTGTTTCCATAGCCTTGGACTTTCTGACACTGTGCAGCTGAATATTGTTGTTTGCTTAAGTGCAGTGTGATTAGCTGGCCTTGAAAATATCATCTGTGGCAGTTTGATCGTGTAGCAAAATGCCAGGAGCCAAAGGACACAAGAACATCCTCTACCCCTACCTGATATGCTTACACATTCTGCAGCAAGTATATTATTTTAGGGTTTGATTTGGGAAAATATTTCTGGGAAAGACAACTGAGAAAGGTCTATCTAGTTAAAAGACACTGCCCTGAGGAGATGTATGTATCTATATCTTGGCATTTGCAGAAAATGATGTTTAAGTGTGTATATTTTCCAGAGTCATGGCCTTAGATTTATTCCCTCTGGAGTCCATCAACTGAACCAATGTTAGACACCTAGACTTGGAAGACCCAGTAATCCCTTTAACAATTTGAGCCTGCCTTTTAATTAGATTTGCAAACTCCTTGAAATGTGGTGTGACTTAAACTGCAGAATCCTCAGAGTTTCCAACATGAACTTGCTTTCAGTTCAAAAAAAGATAGGAATTTAATTGTTTACATACAATTTAAAATTTAGGTTTTACAGTTTTAAATGCAGAAGATGCTTTTCTATAGGTAAACCTTCTGAAGGTTGATGAATTTTTTTTCTCTACATGGGGAATCCATATTTTAATTTTTTTTAAAATGTAATTACATGAATCAGAAAATCTATTCATATATTAACAAAATGGTTCTTCTGTGATATTACTGCTTTTTATTTGCAAGAATTAAAGAAGTTCAGTGCAACCTGGAAGAAGTCAATCTTTTGATCTGATGGGTAAAAATTGCCTGTGGAAAGTTCATGCAATGTAAGACTGATCAAACCAGCAATTACTTTTTGTGCTCCTACTTGAAATTTTTGGGAGGATTTTTTTATGTTATAATTGCCAAAAAGTCTTTAAAGACTAGACTGAGGATCAGAAAGCTTTCTCAGGTGAATTAAATTGAATGCTACAGATTTATGTCCATTTTCCTTAGACTAATCTAGTAGCGAGTTTGTAAAATATAATACTGTTAAGCAGTCTGGGAAATTTACAGCTTGAAAGTCTGTTTGAGAACACCATGAAGTCTAACAGCTATGTGGACTGTCAAGCCAGCTAGTTTGGCTTGATTTATTCCTCCTTTCTCTCCTCTAGCTGTGAGTCTCTGGATTCTTGTAACACCCAACTTTGCACAGTTATTTAAGTACGTAGCAGCATACCATGGGCAAAAGTATAAGTTAATAGAACACCTTGATTTAAGCACATCGTCATCATTTTGCACAGCTTGTATCATCACAGAAGCAGAAAAGTACTTGGAAAATTTGCTGCCAGGTATAATCTGCTTTCTGCATGGTCCAGTCTTTTGCTTCAGCATCTACCCAATTTGTCCCAAAGTCTTGTGACTCCAGCCCCTGTTTGTATCATACCATCATCACCAGAACAGAGGAGTTGTTTTATTTCATGTTTATGCCATAGTGTATAGCACATAGCTGTTTTGATTTACATGTAAAGAGCATAATCTTCTCTCTCTGTAACCAGGAATTGAACTCACTCAGTTTTGATGCAAACTTCTTTTTTTCCTCAGGTACCTTTGAGCAACAAACTGATTCAAATGGTGGGCTGTCAGGACATTTGATTTATAAGTTTTGACTAGTTTTATAAACCTATGTCATGACTTTGAACTAAATTGTTTTGTTTTTACCAGATTTCTTATCCTTATATTGATTGCTGCTGCTCTGCTTTTTATTCTTCTTTGTTTCTCCTCAGTAGCATTTTCTACACAGTAATGATACTCCTCAGTGCTGGAAAAAAGCATATATGGAGAAACTCATCATTCAAATATTGAAAAATATCAAATAAAATAGATAGACTGCATTTTCATTCATAAAATTCCCATGCTTATTACCTAGGGATGTTACTCAAAATGGTAAAATTTAATCAGAGAAGGCAGACAGGTGTCTTATCTGAGGCTGTATATCCTTCTGTCTAACTTTCTCATCTGGACTGTCATTTTCTTCTATACATTTGTGATACAATTCATGTATTACACGGGCACAAAGTGATGTTGACAGGTACAACTGCTACTTGACAACTTGTCCCAGACATTAATTTCCTTCTGCATTAAAAAAAAAACCCTGCCACCTGAATATCCTCAGGACTTGCTCTTGCAAAGATTAATGTTTATGCTGGTTGGTCCAGAGAAATCATGCCAATCAATCATGGTTCTTAAAATAGTTGAATATAGAAGGCATTTAACAAAAAGTCTTTCATCCAAGATTGTTTTCTAACCCTCACCCAAATGGTATTCCTTAAGGAATAGCTTTGAGGGAATAAAGTAACCATGTTCAGGAATGAATATTCACTGGCAGATCAGAAAAACAATTACAAAAAATTGAAAAGTGACCACAAACAAACAGGATGTCCTATAGAACTACAATTTGAGATATCGAAATGTATTTCTTGAGTATGACTGCATACTATTTTATTTCAAGAAACCAAGGGCTTCTCAAGCCTGATTTTTCCAAGCAGGGATTTTTCTGCTAGCTGCTCTTACTCCTGTATTGCCGCATTTTACATATCTGATGGTTTCTATATTTGTCACACCATTTGCAAGCAGCTGTACTTTTTGCACCACGACTTTGAGTTAGCTGGGAGTCAGAGACAACTTTAACACAGGATTGCTGTGCAAAAAAGACCAGATATGGTTATTATTAAGCAATTACAGTCCTGGATGTCTCAGCAAATCACCATGATCACAACCCTGCTCTGTCTATTGATGGCAATCATGCTACCTCATGCTGTGATCTTGTTAGAGCTCTTTAGCAAAGCAGAGTGGGGCTGGTAAGGCAGCAAGATGGATTTACTCAGAAATAAAGCAGAAAAAAATAACATAAAATGAATTGATAATTGAAGAGGTAGAATCTCATACAGTCAGCATTGCCAGCTTACAGAATTTTACCCTAAAGCTTCTGGTAGTGGAATTTTCATTGCCTCCTGATTTTCTATGCTACTAAGGAAAAACAGGTTTAAATTTAATTAAGGAGATCCTAAATAGAAAAATAGATTTTAAAAATATCCCATGTGTACATGGTAAGATTGTGAATGCCTTCCTATGTTACTCATTTAAAGACTCTCACATTCTTGATGTTTGGCTTGCAATCTTTGAATACCTGGGCAGAAATGGAGCCCTCCACAGCAGTACCCTTATGATGAGACACAGCTCCACAGACTTCACCCCATTGTAGCAGTTGCACTTCTGACCTTAGGACCCCCACATCTGCTAGAAGTGAAACACCTGACCATCCTGTGCTTCAGGGGGACCTCGGGCAACAGACTTTCTGTGCTGAGTATGTCAAAAGCTGTGTTTTTCCACCATATCAAGTTTTTCTAAAATATCCATGAAAATATACAGTATTTTCATTGCCATAGAAAAGCTGTCCTTACACTGTTTCCCATGCCTGCTGCTTCTTATCCTCACATCATTAGTTCCCTTGTACTAAGTCAACCTCCTGTTGGCTGTACAACAAAGGATTTAAGATCTGAAGTGGGTTAGAACACATCACATTTGAGGGGGGAAAAAAGAGAGACAAAAAGTCATAATTAAAAAGAAGATAAATTAATTTAAAACAGTTGAATAGTTCCAGAAACCTTATGGATTTTAAAAATCATCCTCACAAACTTCTTAAACAGTGATAACAATAATGATTTGTCTTAAATGAAGCTACGTATAACAGACTTGCAATGAAAGAAAAAAAAATCAATTACTGAATGTTCCTTGGAACACCCAGGAGTTACCCATCATCTAACTGGGTCTGACATGTGGGATCAGAGACTGAGAAAGAGGTTGCTCTGCACAAATTGTGTGCTGGGAGGCAGTGGGAGGGGGTCGCCTGGTTTACCCATGCCAGACCTGATGGGCCTGCTGAGAAATGCTTTGCTCTCAGGCAAAGTGCTGGAAGGGTTCTAGCAATTTTATTGAATTTATTTTAAAGGTCTTTGAGACATAATTTCTCTCTCTTTTCTGCAAGGCAATTCATTCTGTGGTTGATTGTGAGCACAGCTGAATGGTTTACATTAGGCCTATAGCAATATTAGGGCAAAGGTTTGTCTAAGAACAATGTAGCTACTAGAAATTGAAGGTGCCTTATTGTAAATGCTGCAGGCAAAAGAAGTCCCAAAGCAAAAGATTTGGTGAACTAGACAAATCCTTTGTCACTTATCGATCTGCAGCATTCTTTCATGTAGTAGGAAAAAAACTTCAGAAATCTGGGTAAATACAAGATATGAAACCCTCTCCCACAGTTTTGGCTTTTCTATTCCAGATAAAAAGATTGAAGTGCTGGAATGATCACATGAAACTTTTCTGTTTGGCATGTGGCAGATTATCCCTTTGCCAAACATAAATACATAAAGATCTCTGCAAAGACTTCATCACAGCTTGGCAGTAAAGAAAAGCTGAGTCTTTGAGGAGAGAGATATATGAGATTATTTCATGGAGTAACAGAAGCAAATCAAGAAAGGATGTGCTACTTATCAAGATCTACAGTACTTCCCCTTTGCAATCTAAATTACATTAGGTCTTCTCCAGCCCTTGGGCAGATAAACTCTATAAAGGGATAAACTTGTCAAGCACAGACCTTAACTTTGCAAAAAGCTGCAATGATTTAAGTTCTTAACCCAGAGGTGTTTCTTGGAACCTTTCTTCTGGGGATACTGGCTTCCCAAGCTCTTCTGCTGAACAGATGGGACCACAGAAGCATTCTCTTTGGAGCATTTAAAGAGGTGATCTGAGTAAATTTGCCTGATTTTGCCTGAATTGGATGATGAAAAATTCAGCTCTTGTTGCACCGGAGCTGAAAAACCTCTCAGCTCCAGCCAGCTCTGCAGGGGCAGGTCAGCTCTGAGTTTTGAAGTACAGTTCACAGATTCACCCTATGTCATTAGCGAATCAGAATAAAACCCTGATTTTGTTAATCAGAGATCATTATCTTGGTTCAAACACTGCACTGAAAAAAAAAGATCATCATTTAACTGTTAGCAGTTTTGTCCTTTGGGTCTGTCCCTTGAGTTCTTCTCTTTCACACATGCAATTACTTCCCAGATATACGTAATTGGTTTTGAATCTCCTCAAATGACATTGAATATTGCTTTCCTCTTAGACCATCAGTAATACTAAAATTAGCTTGCCTTAAAACCATTGAAACTCACATGAAAAATATGTTTTTAATATAACTGTCATTGCTCACTGCAGCTTGATTTTAACTTGGGGTCTATAATGATTAAAGCATTTAGCTAATGAGACCATGTCAGAAATTACCAGAGTAATGTAATATGAAATGCCTGATTATGTATTTTTAATGCTTAGGGTTTTTTAAGTACCCTTACAATAAATAAGAGGAAAAGAATAAAAATATTTTGCTCATACAAAAAGCTACTCAGATTGCCTTTCTTTCTTTTCTGTTCATACTGATTACAAAAGCTACATCAGTCAGCTCTTTGGGTGTTTCAGTAGCCAAGCAAACAAGTTTCTGTTTACAGCTGTGCCAAGCAGAACAGTGCCATCTAGTCGTCTGCGAGGTGGTGATTCCCAAGTGTGACCTGCACTTCTCCAACAGGTCAGTTCATTGCTGTTAGGACTTGCCTTGAAGGAGGACTTTTCCCAAGCTGCTCCTATATCAGCAGCAATGAGGTTGTTTAGGACTAACTCTTTTTTTTTTTCACTGTTTGTGGAATACTCTGAACACAAAGGAAATAGAGCTGATAAATAGTTCACAGTTTTAAATAGGTGATTTGAGTTATAATCAAGTATCATCGTGGCCCTGCCACCTGATAACACAAACTAGATTTGCTCCTATGAGATTATATAAAATCTAATTTTTTTTCACCTTATTGGGTAAATTACATTCCTTTAGTTAGCAGTCCCCTACAAGACAATTTATTATCCTAGTACAGAAATTAGGAATACATTACTTAGGGAAGTATAGAGCACTAAGTGAACCTAATTGGTAACTGTAAAAGGCTGGAGAAGAAGTTTCTGTGAGAATGCCCAAAAGCTGGAGTCACTCATGTTGACACGAGTAGAGATATTTATTTTTAATTTTGGAAGGTGCAATACATTTTAACAAAATTTTATATATAATTTGTAGTAAGGAAGGGACCCTGTGATTAAGTGGCAACACTTTATTTTTTTGTCAATTAGAGATGGACATGGTAGGAAACAAATGGCCCTTGCATGCTGCAAAACAATGTTCAGATAGGAATTCTTTATAGAGATTAATACAAAATCTACAATACACAAAGTGATTTCTGCTCTCCTTTTATCTGGTTTAAGTTCAGAGGGTCTACTGGAACCATCAAATTCAGCAACAATGGAGTTAGGACTCAGATCCAGAAGCATTTATATTGCTTTCATCATCATGGTGCACAGGAACCTGAAGCCTTGGTTCAGTCCAGCAAACTTTACATAAGAAACAGCAGATTTGACACAAGGTAGGGCAGTGCTGAGTGCCACTGCTGGAGATGTCCAGTGAGAGCTAGTCTTGTAGGGAGGCAACCCAAAGGCATCCTTGAAATTAGAAAGTGCAGAGTGGAAGGTGGTGTTATGGGAATGGGAGTTGTGAGGTAACTCTGGACGCTGAATAAGTGGGTTCATGTGGGTTAGACAGAGTCTGTGAGGAATCCAAAATACATGGTGCATAGTGGGAGAGCAAAAAAGGGAGAGTCTGTGGAGAGACAGAGAGAACTGCTATAGCCACAAGCCAAGAAGGTGCTCCTTGAATAAAAATTTTCATAGGCACAATTGGGCAAGAAGACACACGTCAGAAACAGCAAAAAAATTTTAATAGCAATCCCACGCTGAATCATAAAAATCTGGACAAATATTTAGCTGTAAGATAGTAAGAAATATCATAATTTAGAAATATTATTTAGAAAAACTCTTGTTGATTTGGAGTTGTTGCCAAAGGTGCCAGCTGTGCTGCAGACTTGACTGACAGGCTGGATGCAGACAGTTTCCATGGTCATGACCAAAGGTGCAGGAGATATAAGCACAGACAGGAGCAACTGCACACAAGCAAACTAAAGGGCAGGCAGAGCAGGAGGGAATTGAGAAGGGATGGGAAGTCAGGCTCACAGATTTAAAGTCACAGAGAGGTAGAAAAAGTTGGTAAGCCCAGGACAGGCAGTGGCACTGAGTTAATGTGGGTGATGGAGAAGAATCTGGTCATGAGGGGATCACTCCCTGAGAACAAAGGCAGATGTGTAGCTTCCATTGCAGCTGAGGAAGTTGTAATGAAAGCCATGAGCTCAGTGGGACAGTTTACACATGTATCTATCCAGCTAATCTGGGCACAAAGTGTTAGAGTGAGTAGGGTGACATCAGACTAGTGACCTGCCACTAATGGGGTTCTGCAGGGCTGCATCCTTGGCCTTGTGCTCTTCAACATCTTCATAAATGAGTTGGAGGCAGAACAGGAAGGGATACTGAGCAAAACTGCAGAAATTTGCAAAACCAAGACTGGGAGGAGCTATTGGCTCCCTTGAAGGCAGGGAGGCTCTGCAGAGAGACCCTGACATCATAGAGAACAGGGCAATCACCAACCGTATGAAGTTCAACATCAGAAAGTGCTGGATTCTGCACCTGGGATGGGGCAACCCTGGATTTACAGACAGACTGGGGAATGAGATATTGGAGAGCAGTGCCATGGAAAGGGACCTGGGGGTCTCGTCAATGGCAAGTTGAACATGAGTCAGCAGTGCCCTGGCAGCCCAGAGGGCCAAGAGTGTCCTAGGGGGCATCAGGCATCACCAGCCAGGCAAGGGAGGGGATTGTCCTGCTCTGCTCTGAGCTGGGACGGCCTCACCTCGAGTGCTGGGGGCTGGTTTGGGTGTCACAATATAAGAAAGACATTAAATTATTAGAGAGCATCCCAATGAGGACAACAAAGATGGTGAAGGGCCTTGAGGGGAAACCCTGTGAGGAACAGCTGAGGTCAGTTGGTCTGGTCAGCCTGGAGGAGAGTGAGGGGGAATCTCATCACAGTTTAAAATTTCCTCATGAGGGGAAGAGGAGAGGCAGGCACTGATCTATTCTCTGTGGTGCCCAGTGACCAGGCCCAAGTGAGCGGCCTGAAGTCAGGGAGGTTTAGCTTGGATATTAGAAAAAGGTTCTTCACCCAGAGGGTGTTTGGGCACTGGAACAGGCGCCCCAGGGCAGTGGTCACAGCACCAAACCTGCCAGCATTCAAGAATCACTTGCACAATGCTCTCAGGCAGGTGGTGTGACTCTTGGGGATGGTGCTGTGCAGGGCCAGGAGTCAGACTTGATGATCCTTGGGGATCCCTTCCAATTCTCCATATTCTGTGATTGTGTGTTATTATATCACAGAATTATATCTCAGAATTATATCTCAGAATTATATCTCATTATATATGCAGTCCTGTGCTTATAAGGGACCAAATCATCAGCTAGCACAACTCAATTAATATCCATCAACATATAATTACATGCAGAGTCTATGTATCTTGTTCTTAGCTTTTTGTTGCTCATTTTGAGGTGAAGAATTTATTCTTTTTAGCAGGGACTATAATTTCATTCAGGAAAACAAGTAAAGAAAGGTACAGATAAGTCACTAATATTAATGGAATCTGCCTGTGGGGATTCACCATTCATTAAAAACTCCAACTCTTTAACTCAGTGATATTTGTTTTGTAATCCTTTAAATTGTGTGCTCTCAAAGTATCTTTTGGAACAAACAGTTTTTCACATAATTGTTCTAAGCCATAACAACAAAAATATGTTACATTCATAATTATGTTTTGCATTCAATCAGAAGTTCATTTATTTCACCTTGGGTGCCTTAGACGGGGGGGAATAAATCAAAAATTATATTTTCAGGCAGATAGTTATTTTCTTCTAGTATGTTCTTTTGTAGACGGTGAAAATATTTCTCACAAAGATTTAGTAACATAAAGAAATTAAATGCATTCTTAGTTCTGAGATGGGCCAAGCATAATAAAAAGTCAGGAGATGTGGTGACCTGAGACTTTGCAGCCATGTGTTACTGTAAGGCTGTAGTGGGGTAGCCAGGCCTACTCTGGCCACCTGCAGATTTTATATAAGGGCAAACCTCATCCACATCCACCTCAACCTCATCTTCAGTGCACTCTGCTTTCCTTGGAAAGGAATGGGAGTGACCAGTCAGAGCTCTCCAGAGGCTCCTTCAATCTTATCCTCTAGGTAGCTGTGTAACAAGGACCTGTGTGGAGAGCTCACTGGAGAGTTCAACTGACCAGCAAGAAACTGAATTCACCAGTAACCTGCCAGTATCCTTTCCTCTCACAAACTTGTGTCCATCAGTCTAATTAGGTAGTGCTTCTTGCTCTGCTCTGTAAAAGCAAGTGGTCTCTTAGTCAGACTATATCTGTGATATATTTTATTGATTTGTTTTCTTGCTGCTGTATTATTTATGGTCATGATCTTACTAGATACAGTAAATTCAAATGGAAAAATTTAAGGACCACAGACTTGATAGAGGAAAAAGTACTAAAAATTTCATGAGTAGCCATATTCTGTACTGAACCACTGCCCTGTCATGGGCTTGCCTCCTGGAAAAGCTGCCTCTTCAATTGCAGATTAAGTTAAAGGTTTTCTGCTTACAGGAACAGTGCTGTACAAACCTTCTCTGATTTAGTCTGAAAGCATCTGTATGCCTTTGATCCCAGATATGTAGACTTAAAGGTGAGGATTTCTCTTGTGCTATGAATTGGGGGAAAAGCAGGCAGTCCTGCTTTCATTTCCTGCCTGTGCCTCACACTTCCTATGTAACTCAAGATAAGCCACTAAGGTCTTTGTTCGTTATTTCATGCTCTGTAAAACTGGGATACTAATACTTCCTTTCCCTTTATATGCTCTTTTTCTTGCCTAATAAAGTAGTTATTATATAATACACCTTCTTGCTGAATGTAGCTGGTGTTGCATTTATGTGTTAAGGAAATAAGTACATGAACACAGAACTCCCTTTTTTCATATCTATGCATATTCAAGACTTGCTCATAAATGCAAATTTGTCTTGAATGTAAGTACTTGCACAGTCTGCCTTGTATATTCAAATTTGTGTCCTGATCCAGAGTAGTTTCAAACTGGACTTGATGAATAAGGTATCAGTTTTCAGGACCTAAGAGTCCAATCAGAATTAAGCTAGGTTTTTTCTTTCTATAGTGTTTATTATCAAGTAATGCGGAAGGTTCATTTTGCCATAGACTTCTATTACTAAGGATATTTGGTTGGGATCCTTAGAATCTATTTCTTCTAGATTTCTAGTGCATTATACTGGAGATTGAGTACCTTTGTAAATCAAGAGACTATTCCTCTCTCCTTTTTTCCCTCGGAACTTTTAGTTAATAAATTTTTTATGTAACTGACAATCAACTTGGAATTCTTAAATGGTATTTTCATGACAAACTGTACCAGCTGTGAATGGCCAGGCTGCCCTTTATGATTTTTCTCAATTTCCTTAACAGCCTTAGAATGCTGAATAAAAGATTTATAGCCTGTGTTAGTAGAAAACTCATAACAAATATCATTATCAGTTAATGAATAGAAATTGGATCTAAGGCTGATCTAACATTTGGATCTAAGGCTGATCTAAGCTGAGAAATGAAGTAGTGTTATTTACATCTCTTAAAAAAACCATCAGAAATGAAGATCTTTATCATGTATCCTGATTAATCCAGACTTGAGTAAATACATTTATTCTCTCCCCAAAATCTTCCTTCAGTCTCAGTGGCTATGACTTTATTCTTTGTGTGCTTTAATCCTGAACAGCCATGCAGATGTTCATTTGTACTAAACCATGCTGTATCTTAGAACTCAGCTGTAGATAGAGGGATTGATCTCTGATGCAAAGCATTGCCATTAGTGCAAATCATACCTATCAGCTGTGTCAATGACAAACTATCACCTTGTGCCAAAGAACGTGAGGGAAACAGGGTTATGCAATCCCACTGGAGTTTTATTTTGGAACAAAAGGGAGCTTCTTGTCTCTGATCATTAAAACAATGACAATTTTTCCTACGGTTAAGAATGGGAACATATTGGTCTATAAAAATGCAGTATGCTGTACTTTTATTAAGCATAGGCCTGATCTGTTGGTGGCCTATTCTAAAAATAAAAATGTCTCAATTTCTTGGCTCTTGAACCTAAGAAAATCAGTAGCTGTTGATCTTCTGTATATCTTCCCTTTAAGATTTCTATATTAGATTCTTATAATTTCATTTGCTTAGATGTTTTAAGGCTTTGTTAATACCTATCTGCTTTTTTCGCCAGATAGCAAGTAGAAACTAGGGTCATGGAGGCTACTAGTAAAGCTTAGTTCAAAATTATTACCCTGTGCTGTAGGTATTGTTAAAAATTCTTAAGTCCAAAGTGCAATTCTTGTGGTTTGACATGCAACAGCAATGCAATTCAATTTGCTTCAGATTGACGTAGCTTTATTGTATTTTGTTGTGAAAGCCATAATCTCTGTGTCCTGTTCTTCATCACATTCAGAATCTTAGTCCATGAAAGATGCCAGTAAAGGTTTAGATAGTGTTGTTTTCAGTTTTCTGTAGTGCAGGTAACCTGCCTGAACTCAGGTGCCTCTAACAGCAGAACTGTGGTGGGGAGAAGGCAAAGGGCACATCCCTAAGACACTACAAACATTGTCATCCCTCTTGATGCAAAAAGGCACAACACCAATGGAATGAGATTATGCCACAGCAGCTTTTGGGTTGGGCTGGCTCTGTGAAACTGTTTATGAGGGCCAGCAGTTAAGATATTGGGTAATGAAAACTGGTGATTATCAGATGCTTGATGGGAACCAGAACAGACAGTCAATACATCAAAATAACAAAGTCCTTTTCCTCTCAAATCACAGCCTTGTCTTGTCTCTTGTAAAACCACATTCAAAAAAAAAATTCTTATTTAATATTACAACTCAATATACACAAAATACAGCAATGAAATAATCCAGGAAATCCCCAAGAAGCCCTTTTACCAAAATTAAAACCAGCTTTTTTTTATGAGAGTATTTTTTTGGGAAGTTGTTTGGTTGTTTTGTGGGGTAATTTTTTCTTATTTTATTTTTTGGGTTTTTTTGGTTTTTGTTTTGTTTTGTTTTATATTCTTTGGGTTTTTGGTTTGGTTTGGTTTGGGGTTTTTTTGTTTTGTTTTGGGTTTGGTTTTTGGTTTTGTTTTTTGTTGTTGTTGTTTGGGTTTTTTTGTTGTTGTTTTTTTTTTTTTTTTTTTTTTTTTTTTTCCCTGAGGGTCTAGGAGCATTCCTTCCTGTGTATAAAGCAAAAGCATGTCTTTTGCAGAAAGTGTGAGACTTCTGGACTACCCCTCAGAACTCTGTATCTCCACTACTCCATCTAAGTCCCCTTTGGTATTTGGAGCCTGCTCATTTTGAAGTTACTAATGATAGAAGTATGCTGGATGAGGAATTGACATTATATTGTCAGAAATGCTATTTAGCTTTGCTGTGATGTCCTTTCTGGCAGCCTTACCATCTGCAGGTATATAAAAATAACACCTGTTCAGTGAATTCAGAATAAGGACATTTTATGGAGGCAGCCACACAGAACATTACAGAAACTATCTAGTTGCCTGGAATATTAAAAAGAACATCAAGAGATAAAATACTAATCTTATTAAAAACTACAGCACTGAAAAACAGACAATAGCACTCAGGGTTTAGAAAAAGATTGATCTTTCTGACAAAGGACAGACATCATTTAAAATGCTAGAAGTTTGGACCACTGAAATTTAGGGCATTTCTTTGAGTTTGCACAGACAAAAGTGAAGAAAGAAATTAGCCATCAGTTGCTAAATTTTTTTTTTAATAGTCTGGTAAATGGATTCCTGTTCCCTTCTTCTTTATCAGAGGGCTTCCTGTTTGAAGAGCTTTATCTTCTGCTGTCCTTTGATTTACTTTGCTGGAATTAATTAAATGTTTAGGCTTTACTTGCCCATTAATATGGTATTCTAAGACACATGTGTTTTATGAATTCTCATTCCTTATGCATGTATGGGCTCACATGTTGAAACTTGCTACTCTAGTGTCAGTCTGTAAGCAGTCCCCATGTATTCTTCTAAGACTTCTTTCCTCCCTTAGTTTTTAATTCTTTTTAATGCACTCATTATTAAAAGTTTTCATTGTATGAAGACCTTTGCTGCAGAGAGCAGCAGGTGGTCAAGCAGGTCAAGGAGGTCAAATGAATCAGGATGTAGGTAAGTGTTTCCTAACAGACTATATGTTAAGCAGGACAAACTGTATTGCTGAGTTTTGTCACACTAAAGCCTTATAAACATTATACACAAATACAGTCTTTGATAATTTAACTGGCCAATAGCTGTATTATTTTGGGTTTGTGGTACAGTTCAACTAAATGAAGGCTATAGTTCCTCTGCCACTGTTTTTTACCATTCATTTCTGTAACATGACAATTCTTTTAGTGCAGGACTGGACAAGACACAGAGACCAGACAACATTCATCATTCAGGGGATGACATTCATCATGCCAGAGTCCTTATGATTCTCACATTCCTTATTTTATTCATCTCAGCCTTGAAATGTTCTGTTTCCAGCTTAGGAGCAGGGTATGAAGAAACTTCTCAGTTTGCTTTAGAAGATGCTGCCCCTCTCTGTGTTAGCTGATCTGTATCCCTGGATCTTGGCTGTAGGGAAGACAATTTAAAATAGAGGGCATGATTAATTTCACACTAGTGCCACTGTAAAAGGCAGCCACAGTAAATGGAGATAGAGTGGTGTAAGACTCAGATTGGTTTCAGGCTTCTGTTATAGTGCTGGGGCTGGACTTAAAATATTGGCCAAGTCCTTTTATTCTCTCTTGAAAAGTGTGTATTTGACTACTTGGGGAACAGTGGCAGAGCAGCTTAAAATTAGCCACAGCCTTGGTTGTGGGCAATGATCACAGAGCCATTGAGTAATTCAGCTTGGCAGGGACTCTGGAGGTCATCTAGTCCTGCAGTACAGTTGCAGAAAAACAAAGCACAGTTCAGTTATGCTGCTTTAGTACTGCTGCCTGAGTCAATACAAGAAAAGGAAAAAAAAAAAGACATATTTAGAAGTTTTTATCTAAAAGGAATTATTTCTGTAATTTTAGTCTAAAATACTAATAATTTGTAACTACATTTTCTCTGTATGCTCTGTGTTCGTTGTAAAAATATGTACCAACAAATCATGGTGACATGGTTAGTGGAAGAAATTAAAAACAGGAGCAATTTATGACATTTAATTATTTAATTTTCTACATGCTTGTTGGTTTTTGTGATAATAGCCCAGTCTATAAAAGGAAGATATCCCCAAAGACTTCTCCATTGTTAAAGTCATGCAAATTAATTATTATATTATGAAACACAATCATGGTACCCTCAGGAATTTTCCATCATCTTTACAAACAACCTGACAAGAAGTAAAAAATAGCAGGAAATAATCCAGTAAAAATATTTGCATCTGATTGATTTCACTATATAAATTTAAATACAAATCTCTTAAATATAAATGTAATGCTCTTACAACAGATTATTTTAGAATGTGCTCCTTAAGACTACATGTAATAATAAAACCATTATTCCTCCCTAGGGAAGTAATCCTCTAAAGACAGAGAGATTACAGAGCTAGCTAGTATAACACCAAATTTTGTTGCTTGGAAATAGTGTTTTTCAAGCTCATATTTTTAGATATATAAAGTAAGGAGTGCTTATTTTCATCACATCTCTCAATTTACCTGCACTGAATTTCCTCTGCCATTTTTCTCTTCCTAGACCATAAAGTGTCTCTGCATCTCTTTGCAGTGGTAGTTTTCTGTGTAATCTTTTGTATTGTCATTATCTCCACACATCTTTGTCATATATGGATCCCATTACAAAAAGACTTGTATGGGATGATATAACACAAGCATATTGAAGGACCTGTATAGGAGGCAAAAAGAACTGTGGTCAACACCTGCAGAAATGGAGTTCATACTTGGTGGACCTGGGAAATGGAAAGATCTTCTCTCTCTTGTGCCTTTCCCCTGTCCTGTTGTGAAGTTACACTGGGTCACCTGGATTGAGCTGGGTTTGGGCGAATTGCACTGCAGTGTGGGTGCAAAGATAAAGAGCTGGGGGCACACACACACAGGTGTGATTCTTGGCTGCAGCTGAACCCAGCTGCTGGGTTGTGCTGAGCTGTGTGAGATCTTTGAGAGAAAGGCTGTGCTTGAGCCTCCTGTGGTCCGTGTGCTTCTGCAGTGAGTGCTGAGTGTACACAAGCAGATGCTGCAGCCTAAGAGCCAGATCTTCCTCTTGACTTCCTCAGCAATAAGGCCACAGTGAATGTAAGGAAGAGACTTTATTACCTATAGCAACCTCATGGATTTGTGGGCAAGTGCACATCTCTGGAGTGGTGCAGGAGCAATGTTTCACAGGGTCTTCATGTGGCTCATGATACTGGAGATGAAGAAAGACCGGAAGAGGACATCTTGAGGGGTGCACATATTGTGCTAGGGACATCAGTGGATGCAGTTGAGTGCCCTTGGCAGCCAGAACATGTGCATTGATGAGGTGGGGAGAATGACTAAGCATCATCCTATTTCTTTCTGCCCCACACAACCTTCACAGATGTGTGCTATTGTTTATTCATGAGAGGACTTCTCACCATGGTTCAGTAAAAATCACTTCTACTGCAAAACTGCTGATGGCTAACCAGAGCATATACCTTGCTTTGAGTTGCCTTGTCTATTCCAGGTCCCCAAATACTGCTATTACTGCTAGAGGTACTGTGTGAGCTCATTCAGAAAGCATCCTGGGACTCAAAGTGATGAACAAGGGTCTTGTTATTAACAGGGCAAACCAACGGCTCATTCCCTCAAAGTTGTGCTCATTCTTGCCTTAATCCACCAAAGACTGTAAGCATGTGCTTATATTGAAGAGCATAAAGTACTCTTGAGTTTCTGTCAGACTACTGACATGGCTCCCATTTAACTTCGCTTTAAACGTTTTGCTGAATCAAGGTCAGAAGACACTCGCAGGGACTAAACCCATAATGCCCATTCCTGGTTAGCTGTCCCAGAAGTGACAATATCAAATATTGCACAGTTAAACAAGAACAGCCTTGTTGTTCAATAGTTCAAACTGAAACATAAGGTGACCTGCAGGTGGATCACCCATGTGAGAAATGTGTCATTTTGGCAGGACAGTGATACCTTCCAAGAATGAGACTTCTCATCTTCAGATTACAGCCAAATTACCAGTTTAGCAAAAATAAGGGCTGAGCCACCATCCTTGTCCAGCTGAAAAGATTACTTCATCCTCTAAGGGTGTCATGCTAGCTGCTTTAACGATGGGCTAATTTAAATTTCTTATGCTTTAGCTAAGATTAGTTCATCTAGTGACATTTAAATTTCATTCGCTTGCAGTAATTTTGTTGTGCAGAATGTTGCAGATAACAGAAATGGCAGATTATGTAAATAGCAATTTATAAGCAGCAGCTTTTTTCAAGCCATTGTTCTGAACATCCTACCCAAATTGCCTTGTACATGTCCCTCATTTTAAATATGTGTGTCTGTGACCAGACACTTTGCTTCAACAAACTTTTATAAATTTCACCTGTCTTCCAAGTAGTACATTAGTTAAATTAAAATTGCTTTTGAAAGCCAGTTATTTCATCAAACAACAATAGCAAAAACATTCCTGTGCAAAGGGCAAAAGATTTAACCCAGCCATCTGCTACAGTCAGCAGCAACATCACCAAGTACTTGAAGTGAGATTGACAAACAATTCACAGAAAACCACACACATACCTTTATTTTTTATTTTGATATTTGGAAGTCTTTTCTAATTATAGAAATGAGGGCTTCAGACATATATTTAAGCTGAATATTCATACAAATCCTAGCACTCTGCATCTTTCCACATGTCTCTGATTCATGCAAGGACAGTGCTGTCACCAGTAAGCAGTGCTGCTCAGGAGGGACTTTGTTGGGGTGGCATAAGCACTTGCAGCCAAGCACAGGGCTTTGCAAGCCCTCCTTCAAATAAGAACCCAAGGAGGAATTGCTAAGTATGGTTTCTGTTTAACTACTAAGATTTGAAGTTAAAAGCTTAAAAAAAAAAAAAAAGCAAAGGAGAGGATGGATTTGCTGAAAAGAGATGATACAAGCTGAAGGCCAAACATAAATCATAGTGCTAAATGTCAGAGGGAAAACATGAAGAAAAGCAACATTTCCAGTTGCATTACTGAGGGTAGATCAGGGATTGGATTAAATCCTGCTTCTCCGGTGGTGGTGAGGGTGTCTTAAGCTGATGTGTGGCTTGTGTGAAAGCTTGATGGTTGCTCCCAACAGCAGCAGGTCACACCAGCCCCTCCAGGCATGCTTTCCAGCATGGCATTTTACCAGCCCTGCTTTCCTCCCCGAGGCACACCCACAGGTTTTGCCAGTGGGTGGGACTTTTGCAAAACTCCATTCTCTGTGTTGGTCCTCTCTGTGTCTCCCCTTTCTGTATTTGTGAGTGATTTTCAGAAATACCGAGATTCAAACAGGAGTCAGAAGGAAATAATTTTTATGTGAATGGGATTCTGCTGGCCTTTTTGGGGTCAATTAATTATCTTCAGCTTGGCTTTAGTTTTTCTGGATGAGGTCTTTCAATGTCTGACCTAGAGGGAATCAAATGAAAAATATTAGAAAAGTGCAGAGAAGTAGCTGAAAAGTGTTGTGGAAATTTCATTAATGATAGAAAGCATATATTACATAAATAATGGTAGAAAAAGGAAGACAAAGTCGCATGAAGGGTGAATGCAATTAGCAGTGAAGTCATTTAAAGCCGGTGATCACCGATGAATATATAAGTATATGCACGAACAACAAAAGCCTTTAATTGTGTAATGATTATCAGTAACTGTTATTGAAGTGTCTCGAAGGTATTTATTATTATCAGACTGTTTAATTTATTACTAAGTACCATCTTAAAAATTACTATAATTTAAATATGTATTTATCCCCTTTTTCAAGATAATATCTGCTAAGTGCTTTCATTATTGCTGTAAATAAACAAATGATTTCTAGGACATGTACTAAATGGTGCATAACTACTCAAATAAATTATTTTATATTTATGTTTGAGGTAACAGAATTGCATAACACTTTAATGGCAGATGCAGGACACCAAATTCAACTATGAATAAAATTGTAAAGCGGTATAATATATAGCTACATACATAAGACAAACCAATAAAGGAGCCATTTCATTTTTTGGGGGTAGGGCAGGGGGTAGAAGAAAAAACATGTTGTAAACTATAAACTGTGATTATCCACTTCACATGGATCTGACAAGCACTACTAAAGAAGAAAGTGTGAACATGGAGAGAGAGGGATGGAAAGAGTTAGTTTGAGAGGCATTTAATTTTCTCTGAGGTCCATTGAGATAAGGATGTGAATGGAGTACCCTCCATAGAAGAGAGCAATTCAACAGCAGCACTAGAGGCTGCATCCATGCTGCATTCAGCACAAAATCTGGCTTTCTACCATTGTGACTGTGAGTCATGGCTGTTTGAAAACCTTGGCAGCCCTGTGGAAAGTCTTCATCAAGTCCTGGGGCAGCAAAAGCTCTCAGCACAGATCTCAGGAGCTGTTTGGAAGCTGCAGCCATTGAAGAAAAAGCACAGGGGAAGCTTCCAGTCTGCATGTGGGATAAATACATAGGGGGAACCTGCCACACACAGTTTCTGGTTTCTGTCTCTCCAGCCAAGGAGAAGAGATTGACTTCTTGCCTCACGGAGTCAGAAGACTTAAGTGGACTGATACAAGGATGGGTATTTTTTTTTGGCACATCTGGTCAAAGTGGGCTAGCAAGGACTAGCAAAAAGGCACAGCATAATAAGGAGGGTGCTCCTCTCTCTTTCTCACCCATGAGAAGGAGATACAAGGATGGTTTAGATACTGTCTAGCTCTCGGACAAATGTATCTTGAGGGACTGAAGAGAGGGATGAACTCCCAGATGAAGGAGGATAGCTGGTGGCAAAGGAAAAAACCCAAATTTTGAGAAATTGAAGGAGGTAATAGCGAGGCTCATATGCTGTGCCTGCAGCCTTTGTGCTGCTCACTGTGTGGACCTCCCCAGATCATTGAGAGGACAATGTCCATCCTGTTTTAGAGGAGAACATGTAAACAGGGATATGTGTACCTGCTTTGGACTTTTTTAGGGTGACCAAAGAAGGTAAGCCAGTGACAGGTGTGATTGGGTGGCTGGCTCCTGTGTTGAAGTCATCAACTACTATTCATTACAGCCAAAAGCTGGCTTTGACTTTGAGCTGCTTTCAGTGTAATAACTAGCTCCTAGTTTGGATCTCACAGGTCCCTACTTTCCTAATATCATTTCCAAGAAGATATTTATCATACAATTTCAGAAAAATGTACAGTTCATAATGAATTCCATTCAGCTAGCTAAACCATTTAAATAAATTTCCACTATCATGCCATTTCTTACTGTAATTTTCAGGAAAAATATAAAACAAAGTTCAAAATGGTTTTTTGGGTTTTTTTTAAGTAAGCAGAAATACTTAATCATATTTATTTTAAAAACTTTTAAAAACTTGGGTAGTCTGGGATCAGCTATTTTATGTAAATGGCATGATATTTTCTCTCTTTTGATAGAATTTGGAAGAAAAGGGCTGAAGTTGAAAGCTGTATTCAATACCAGAAGCATATTCTGGTACTGAATAATAATATTCTATATTCAGTGTTAACTTTGGAGAGGCTATCTGCATTCCACACACATTCCTAAGATTTTGTTTGATTGTTAGATAAATAACTGCATATATATATATATATATATATATATATATATATATATATATATGTATGTATATACACACACACCTTTTAAAGGTATTTTGCAATCAAGTCCTCTATAGCTCCATTCAAACATATTTATGGTCTTCAAAATTTGTTTTTTTCCCTCTTTGAGGTTAAGTACAAAACTGGATCCTGCTTGTCTGAAAAACTGCAGAAAAACTCTTTCCTGGCTTGCCTCAAAACTTCTTTAATCTTCCTCTCCCCACTTCTTTCTCAAGTCTCTCTCAAAAGGTATTTTTTTATCTTCTCCACATGATAGGAATACAAAACTCCATTTGAGGATCTAAATTAGAACTTGGTAGTCTAGGTGTCTCACCAAGAGAAAACAGCAGAGAACTCCAGAGAATAATGCAGTTTTCTAAATAAGGCGGTAAATTCCTAAGTCTAAGTTGGTTCTGTAAGTGCTCTACCCTGGTGACTCCCTGACTTCTGGATGAATAAAAAATTTTAGGAATACCTATGGAGCAAACTTTCAACCACAGTATCCCTTTTGATGTGTGTGATTTAAAGTTTACAGGCAGGTTTTTATTCATGTCCTGTGCACAATAGGAGGTACATGAAAAATAACTGGAAGCATTATGCAATTTAGGACTTAAAACCTTTTGATCAGAACTAAAATGAGTAAAACCTTTAAGTATTACCATTACCTAATTTTCTGTTGTCTGCATTATTTTATCCACTTTACCATCACCAAAATAAATTGTTTTCTATTTTCTAAGTTCCTTTATTATTATTTAATGGAAAGATGAGGTCTGAACTTCAGTATCAGAGTATTTTCAAAGTAGAATTGATTATTAGTGAAATAATTGTCTTAATAATTTGCAACCCTTTTGTCTGTAGTCTATGTATATCACTAACATCACTAAGCTTGATTGGCAATTTATAGATTTTCAATTGGAGAGAGACATGGTGATCAAGTAATTTAACCACTTGGCTTACTAGAGCATATAAAATTTTAAAAATTCAGCAAGCAATTTTGGCACTTATTTATATTCTCTTTGAGCTACAGTGTCTCTTTTTGAATGATAATTCTAATGTAAAGAGATCAAATAATGTAAAATCCACTACAAAACCTTCATGGGATGCATCATTGCTTCTTTCTTACCACAATGATTTTCTGAAATGGAATGTGTCTTGTCCCTCTGAAATTTAATGTATATTTTAATGATTTTAATGATTATTGGGAAAATTTGCATTTGCTTTCAGGTAATTGTATATGTTTTATTTCCAAAGTTAAGTTTACTTAAATAACTACACTTATATAGTGTGTAATTCCAACCAATTCCCAAGCATTGCTGTTCTAGTTAATTCTAGTACTATTTAAGTGAACCTGTCACTCCTACACTGTATTATTTTAAGAGACCACCAGCATAAGTTTGGCAGATATATCAGCTCCCAAGGCAGAGTAGTGTCATAGGTTTCAGCAAAAAAAAATTAAAGAAGAAGTTACTTGATAGGTTGGGTGCAACATTACCTGGCTGTATAAACCTATAACAAGTCTTTGAAAGTTCAAAACTCATTGAAAGTGGTAGATGTTGACTGCAGCTGCATGAGCTTGGAGCCTGCTCTCCCATTTCACACAGACACTGGGCAGCATTCCACCTGGCATGAGGAGGGGTGTCCCCTGCACTGGGCTGGGGTTTTTCAGCAGAATATGGAAGTACAGAGTAAGTGCCAGCTACAGCTGAGACACCGTGGCTCCCAGCTACCCCCTAAGCATGTGGCCCAGGACCAGCCCCTGGCATGCAGATGTCACCTCCACAATCCCATTATTTGCAGCCGATGCTGGAAGTCACAACATGCCAGGTATGCCAAAGCAGCTGTCATCCTTGAAGATTATTAGGTATAATTGCCAAGTTTTCTCATTCTTTCTCTTCTGAGGGTGCTAAACTCCCTATTCTTTCAAATAACCACTGAAACAGTGACACAGGGGCAATGTCTTTGTGAACCAAAACAGCACTTTCTGTGTGCAATGCATCTTAGTTCTGGTTCTCAAGGTCTATTGTTTCCACTTTATGTTTCACTAAAAATACATTTTCTTCTAGTTGAATCCAGTGGTGAATTTTACTGGCGCACAAGCCAAAGTGAACTTACATCTCTACTATTTTATCTATATCATCTATCAGGCTGTCTATAAAAGCTGTTTGCTTGTGTGGTCCCTGTCACATAATGTTGTCAGCACAAAAAAACTGAGGGCAGAATTTCTTTGACTATTGGGAACTATAATATAGTATAATACAGAAGTCACAATAAAACCTTATGGATGTTCTCTGAAATGTGCTGGTGGTTTATTGCTGTCTAAAGAATGTCAGTTTTCTCCTGTCCCCTGAGTAAGCAGATGGGACTCTGAATACTGAAAGAAATTAATTATTTAGATTTAAAGGAGACTATAGTGAATAAGAGAGTATTACAGCACAGCTTGATAGAGCTCCATGCTAAAGGGAAGGGTTGTCCTATGAGTATTTCTGACCTATATGCCCCTTAGGCAGTGCTAATAGGGAGGAAAATGGGCACAGCTCTCTTTTTTCCAACACTTTCAGAATAAGAGATGCAAAGGCAGTTCAGCATAACCATGACAAAGCCTCAGTGGTGGTTACAGAGTTAAAGACAGAAATCCTGTTTCCAGGACTGGCATATCTAGTCTAACCTCATGGTATCTGCTGGTGTGACTATTTTACAGCTGGAAAAACTACAGTGATTCGCTTTTCCCTCAGCCTCCTTATTGTTTGAGAGATGTGGTGGGAAGAAATGAGAAGAGATCTTGTTTTCATGCTTTTAACTTGACATGAGTGCTGTTCCACAAGGTCTGGCTGGTGGAAAGATTGTCATTGTCTTTAAATGACAGTTCTTATCTCTAATATCAGAGAGCAGGGTTTTTCTCTCTCTCATTCTCTGTCATCAGTAATTTCTGAATTCATTTGCCACAGAAGTTAGCAATCCAGGGAGCCTCCCTACTTTCTGATATCGTCTTCAGGATCATTCCTTAGATATGTCTTTTGTTATGATAATCTACATATCAGATCAGCTAGCTGCTTTTGCTGTGGTTTAATGACAGAAGGAAAAAGCAGCATGTGTTTTCTGCTGGGGATGTGCTGTGGTGTCTCTTGACATGCAGATCCTGTTAACAACCCCACAGGGCTACCCAGCAAATCCTCTCCAGCTAAACTGAGGGGCCTGAAAAACATCCAATAGGGAAGCCTGAGCCTGTTTTTCAGGCAGGAGCACCCTGGGGTTTCACTCTGTCACAGAGCTGGGACATAGCTGGTGTGTGCCAGGAGCTCCTGGACTCTCTGCTCTGGATGTAGTCAAGAAGCCTGTGATCAGATGAGTGATTGTCACTTCAAAGACAAGGAAAAATGAGAGGATTTTCAGTGCGTATTTCTCTATCCATTTGTTCTTTTAAACTTTGTTTTTAAATGATTAATTTTTATTGCATAACATGACACAGTCTCTTTTTTAGTGCAAGGTTAGACCATCTGATTATCAAGCTTACTGCTATGAGGGACTCTGGATCCCCTAGGGTCTTTCTCTGCCAATAACCTTAATTGCAATTCACTGTAATTGACATCTTATCTATTTTCTCTACTTCTTTCCACTTAGAAAATTCAAAATGCTGGCAAGTTAGCTCTAGTGGTTGGTGAGTGTAATAATTAAGAAGAAATTGGCAGCCACTTAATTGTCAAACTTTTTTTTTTTAATTAAAACTGCAGTTAAGCTTTTGATTAGGCACAAAAATAAAACTTAACCATAACCAGACCTAGAGTGGAAGACTTGGGTTAACTATTGTGCTGACTCTTTTGAACAACTTTTGAGAGACAGGCCATGGAGAGGACATCCTGCTGTCAACCTCTTATCCCCTTTCTGGCATATGTCACTCTGGTAAACCTTCTGTCATAATCAAATATTTATCCTATTTCTAAACTCTGTAGTCTAGAAGAAAAACAGAAATAAAACTTTATTTTCCTGTGAATTTTAGTTGATCTATCACTTAAATCAATGACATCTTGGTTGTGCCAGCCTCTGCTCAGTTGAACCTTTGTGGCAATCATTTGGAGCTGCGCTCTGGCTGTGATTTAATACTTCTCTTTCTTCACTGTGAATTCACACATGGTAGCACTGAACATATAGTCCAAAAACCATACCCTCAGAAAGTGTGTGATAGAGCTAAGTATGAGGTCAAACAAAAGTACAGGGTGCTTCATGCCATAAATAACTAGACCAGAGCTCCTTACTCTGGAATACTGTGCATGTTTGAAAAGGGTTCAAAATGCGAGTGTGCTGGTTCATGGTAGAAAAGCACAGCAAGAGCTACTAGAGATGAATTTGAATGGACTACAGAAAATTTCCATTCTCTCTCATGAAGTTTGGCAGGCTATTTTGCCATATACTTTTTCCTAGGCTTTTCCTTTCAGGAACTCTTGCAGGTTCCTCAAGCCCTGGTCATTCCCTGTGGAATTAGAAAGAGTCCAGAAGAAAATAAGGAGGAAGATTAGGGATGATCAGGGAAACAGTATTCTGTTAAAGGGTATTTTTACAAGTCATGCATCAAACTAACTTTGAGCTTTTATGTGGTAATTTTCATGACTGTTACAGCAACAGATAAAATCCCACACAAGACTGAAGGAGAGGAATGCAAATGAGGAATACACTGGTCAGGACAGGGGAATAAAGAGGAGGCTGACTTAGAATCAGCCATGTTCTGATGTTGTTCTGAGAAGGGGTGAGCTTTGCTCCTTTTCTGAGAAGGGAGGGTTGTTTTTCTTCACAGAGGCATAGAGCTGAGAAAAAAATTAATATTCCAGGAGGATGTTAAAGGAATTGTAGGGAATTGTAAACTTGTGCTTAAGGGAAGCTTAAGCCTAATCTATAAGCATATGCTATAGAAAAGTTGGGATGAGAACAGGGATCTGTGCTGCCTCATGGTAGTTTGTGCAGTAGAGCTGTGTGTGCTTGTATATTTACATATATTGCTTATCTACTGTGACAGCAAATGCATATATATATATATATGTGCTTGTGTATGCATTGTATTGCACTTGATATACAAAATCAAGTGCCATGAGGAAATATCCAAGCTGGACTGGATCTGAGGTGAAGCCTGGTGGCTTGTCTCTGACATGAGCCATGCAACAGGCTTGAGAGAGAGGCCAAGGCACATAGTGGTGGCAGGAAGAGGATTATGTCCCTGCCATCATGCCAAGGCCTGTCTGAACTGTGGAAAAACAGAGACTGGCTAAGCCTTCAGGGATAAAATTTAGCATTCCTTTTTACATTTCCGTTTCTTAGTGATTCTGTTTCTTGGTATTATTGCAAATAATGGCCTACTGTGTATTTAAAAGCTTTGTCCTAGAGTCTGATTGGGAGATGCTTTCAGTGCAGGGCTTGACAAGGCTGGCAAAAAGAGAATAACCTGTCCTTGATAAGGGAGGGTCAGAGAGATAGGGCACAACAGTTTTGTTAAATGGAAAATTCTTGCTAGTTTCTACAGATGAAAAACACTGGCTCTGTAACCATAGAAACATGATGGGCCAAGGATGGTGTTGAACTTCTGATGAATTTCTTTTGTTTAGAACAAAATGCTGTTTGGAGGAAGAGATATAGTGTAGATAAGGTGAACAAATAACAGTGTTTTTCTTTCTGTACTTCCTTCCCTCTTAGGTTCTGGAATGCTTTATATAGTTCTTATTATTCCACTTACAGGACAGGAAAGATATAACCAGGGAAACTGAAAGATCAGTTCCCTGAAGTCACAATGCAGAAATAGGAATAAATCCCATCTCTTCTCAGGTTAATCAGGGATGAATAAATAGAAATATCTAAAGTGCTTGCAAACAGCTTTTTGAGGTTAATTTTTTTTGAGGTGTGACATGATTTCCTGCCAGAAAGACAATGTACTCAGCCTTGCTTTTTGGATCTGTGTGTACAATTGGAGATGTGTTATACACCTCTGAACTACCAGCTCTTCCAGTCTGGCTACATGCCAAACTCTCGGCAACTGCTCTGATTTCCTGCCTAAGCTAAAGGCTTCACTTTCTACTTCTATGACTTTTTTGCTTGTTATGTCCCACCTATATAGATATATTTGGGCAAGTTTGATGTCTCTAGCCTGCTTCAGTCACACCATTAATAGCATGAAGATATTGCTTGAATCTTTCACTCTGTCCATGACAAAAAAAAAGACATGCTATAAAATTCAAACATGCAACTTTCCAACAGTATTTTGGGTAGTAACTCCTAAATAAATACTCCCTGAAGATTTAGGATAATATTCTGCTCTCCCATAAAAATAATAAAGTCTATTTACTTGGGGGCTTTTTGGTATAAAAGAGGAAAGAAGTTTTCAGTAGAAAAGTGACAAGATAACAAGAACACACTGAGTTAGTCTGAGCAAGAAGGGGAGATTTGTAGAAAGCTGGCCAGTCTTGCTAAATGTCAGTTGTCCTACGTGTTGATGTGAAGCAAAAGTCTCACCGACACGAAAAGTAGATGTCAGCCTTAGTGAACATTGGAGATCATATACTGCAATTGCCAAAAATAAATGGAACACAAATGTGTTGCTTGGAATTTATTTGCCAGGAATTTGATCTATATCCAGTTTCTGAAAATACCAGCAGTGCAAAGGCATTTTCTTTTTAAACCCATAGTAAGTGCACTTAAGCTGTGTAAGAAATTATTTCTGTGAAACAAAATGTTGTTCAGTGTAAGACTGTCAACAGCCCTCCTTCCAAGACAAAAGAATGTGTGTATATGCATGAGTATTAAGGGTACTCACCAAGCATCCACAGATATGACATAGGATGTGATAGCAATTAATGACCTGGCAATTACAGATGTAAACAACAAGCCTAAATCCCACAGTAAGCAACCTTTTAGTTAGTGAAGGAACTAATTTTTTGTGCATTCAGGTTAAGAGGGAGACCTTTTTCTGTTGGAGTCATGCCTTCTTCGAAGACTAACAGTGGAGAGTAATTTGTGCTCCTGACAAGGAGGCAGGACCTCAGCTCTGGGAAGGCAGCAGACCTCTCCTGACTGCAGGTCCCTCAGCAGAGTCACCCAGTGCAAGCACTCCCTGAGATAAGGCTCTGCTGCCAAATGCAGGAGAACTTTCAGAGCCAAAAGAGAAGGTTATAGTGAATTTTAGATTCAGTGGCAGCTCACTTTGGATCATTTGATCTTAAGTACTGGATTGTGCTTTATGGACATTTTAAGCACTGTCCTGCAGAGGTGTGGGGTTTTTAATCTCATACTTAACCTCTGTGGTTTTGTAACTGCTTTGCCAGATTCTCTTGAGGTGTTATAGTTATTGAAATGATTAATAGCTGAAGAGCCAAATAAAATTTCAAACTTTTTTTTTATATCCAGTCTTTCAGTAGAGATCAGGGGTGTCAGGCCATTTGAATTATATGCAGTACACTCTGGATTTTTTTGGTCCTAGCTTCAAACAGCTGGATTCTGCATCTGGGAAGAAATAGATTTATTATTTTTTTAAAAACTGCATATGCCTGTCACACTCTCTTTGAACTTCTAATGGCAATAGAACTAAGAATTAATTTTCTACTCTGACAGACAAATTATTAAATCTGTCTGCCCCTCTTCAGCCTCTGTTTGAGCTGTCCAGTAGCCATGATGCTTTGGCAGTGAAATATGACTTTGGAGGAGACATCTGATCTTGGGGGAGTTTTCCTTTCTACAGTCATACACGTGAATCTTCACATAGCAAAAATAATTGGTTCTGAGTACTGCATGTAGCAAAGAGGCTGATTAATTCTTTTGTGATAAAAGAGTTAAACTTCTCTAAATAACATGTTGTTTATTTTCTCTCAGGCATGAAAGTATCACTCTGTCTTTTCTTTATCAGGTGTGTGAATATGTATTTCCCAGTGTACATCAGATGTCCACTCTGACCCAGCATCTTGGCTCACAGGTGATATTATTTGCTCAAGACACTGAACCTTTTCTACTGCTTTCTAAGAGATTTTTCTTGCTTTTGCATAATGCCTAGAGTTTTGGCAGCAGTTCTTGAAAACAAATTCTTTATTTTTTATGAGGAACATAGGTAGTTGATGCCAAATTTCAAACAGAATATCAAAAAATAATCTGTTCATAAGAATAGGAATGAGTTTCACCTAGGGAATGTCACGTGAGACAATTTAAATTCTGAGCTTAACTGCGGAACTGGACTTTGAATTGTGCCAGAGAAGGGAATTCCCCTTCCTGTGGAGAAACTGCAAGGGTAAATATGGAACTTGCTTGAAAAACTAAGTATCTTTCAATAACAAGAGTAATTGCCCCTTGAAAATGTAAATTAATTTAAGATAGTTGCTATGAGTTCAGAATTGATCAGTAACAAGATGTGAGTGTGTCAGTGTGTATGTTTAGGAGGCAGGCAGAGAGGGGGAAATGAGGTGTAATTCACACTCAGAAATGTGGGTCTGGAGGGGGCCAATCATACTAATGAGTCTGACTCTCCCCCATCTTTACTTCATCTTACTAAGTGCAAGCACACAAAAAAAAAATCTTAAACTCTATAAAAAATTTAAGGCTTCTAGTACAAAAGATATAAAATATCAAAAATTTGACTCTGCCAAGGAAAGAGCACAGGGAAGCTCAAGTAGGCTTCCTGTGTCATGCCTCCCATCATCTCTGTGTACTTGGTATATATCTGTCAGAAATACGAGAAACTACAGTTTAAATATGAGGGTCATTTGAAAAAGATCTGTGTTAAAGTATAGATCAGTAAGCATTTCTATACAGTTCCTGAAGGTTAATATCCTGAAGACCAACATCTGCAAAAAGCCATGTTTTATTTGGAAGTTTACAGGATTAATCTCAGCTATGGCACTGATAATTTTCTACAGAAAAATTTCTGCAGAAAGTCTTTTGGCCTGATGACTTCTTTTGCATGAATTTTCAGATGCTTGAAATTTCTATTCAGTTGTGTCTCCTTGTACTTTGCAAACATACAAAGTATTATGTCTGGATTATTCAGTATCTGATGCCTCATGCTTCCTCCAGTCCACCAGTGCTTTCATTTTCCAGTGCATTGGCTAGTTTCACATAATGTTTTCCAGTGAAAAGAAAACCCATTAAAAATGTTTTTATTGTTTGTAGCAGACTCTCTTACCTAATTTCATCAGCCTTGTTAATCCTGCCTACTTTATTAACCCCATCAGGATGTGGCCATTTTTTTTCTTCTCTTTCCTGTTTCCTCCTCTTAACTGTAAATATTATTAAGGAGAATGTACTTAGTTGGTTCAGTTTTGTTCTGAAATTTTTGAACCCCCCTATGTAAAGGTAATCTGTTATAACTCTCCTCTTGATTTCAGATCTTGACATTTAGAATCAATTTGATGTTTAATGCTCTTGAAAAGAGCAGGATTGCTTTCAAAAAGAGCAGTATAATGAAGCAAGGCAATGGCTTCAAAGCTATTATGACAGCATCCATAATCCAGAGGCAATTTCAGTTTGCTTATATTGGAAGCATTTTAGTACATTGGAAGTTGTAATAAAACTCTTTCATTTGTGAATAATCATACCTAGAGCTACTCGAAGATCTAATAATTCCTGCAGAGATGAGTAAGTAGTATGCACAGCTGTGTTTAACCAGCACCATGGGTTAAGCAAGTAAATGAGAGGGACACTTTGAACCATCAAAACAACTGGAGAAAGATACTGTCATCTTGGTCATATCTATTCTCAAAATGAAACAAACACACTTGAGAAATTGTCTGGTTTTACTAAGGTGACCAAACATTAGACTTCTAATTCTAAGCCATCCTACCCTTAATAATCTACATGACAAACAGGCAACCAGGTCAATTCAGTGTATTCTGAGATACATAAACCTGAAAAATAAACCTGAAAAATCATCAACAGGACATGTGTCTTTTAATCCCTTACTTAAAAACAGAGCACAACATTGGTAAAGGCCTAGGCATCTAATGTAGACATGTCACAAATAAATGAAATAAACTTTACCCCTATTGAACAGATTTATGGAAACTGCTTTTTCCATCTAGGTCTCTGATATACAGTACATCCTCCAAATCTAGATCTTCCAAAGATCTTCTGAAAATCAGTGAGGAAATTCCCCTTTAGTATCTTAGTCTATGGATGCTTTAAATCACCATCTACCAGAGTATATGCTTTTAAATTTAGAAGCAGTGAAGTCTTAAATTGTAAAGGCATTAGTGCTTTGTCTGGCATTCCTATTCATAGTGTGTTTGTCCTTTGTCTTGTTTTTGAGAAAAAGTACTGTCAGGATTTTCTTGCAAATTTTTTGAGAAGTAAGCTTTTTCATCCAAGAATGTTTTTATGCACTTAAAATTATTTCTTTTCCAAGCTTAGGGTAAACATTTGTCTTTTTGAATGTTTTTGGCACCATAATGATTGTATTTGTATTTGTTAGTTTGTCTGCTTTAATCAAGATATACTGTTCCAATTGACTTTGAATGGTTTTACATATTAGATAATTTTTAACATCTGTCTCATTATCTTAAATTATGATGTTAAATATGATTTCAAACTGGGTAACTGTAATTTCTTGTTTTATATAAGAAATTGGATCAAAAATAGTCAATCCTGTTCCTCTTCTATGTTTCAATTTCAATAAATTGGTTTTTTTTTTTTGAGAATAAAGGGCATAATTCCCATAATACCCAGTCAGTTTCACTGAATATCTT
This sequence comes from Motacilla alba alba, assembly GCF_015832195.1. Lineage (NCBI taxonomy): Eukaryota > Metazoa > Chordata > Aves > Passeriformes > Motacillidae > Motacilla > Motacilla alba. Next base: position 21,778,328 of record NC_052031.1, on the reverse strand, counting down.
GTTTTCCAGTACACAGGTGTGTGACATCCATTTCTGAGCCAGGGATAATAAGAAAACTCTGTCCTACTGCCCTGTCTTTGACATTCCAAACAGAGGCTGTTTGACAGAAACAGACATCATCTATTTTTGTGACATCATGTACCCTGTGAGCATGTACTGCCTGGTAATGAGGGCAGAAAGAAAAAATGTGCAAAAGAACAGCAACAGGAAAAGTTTTCACTGGATGCAGAAATGGAATCACACAGCAGAAATGTGCAGAGATGAAGGATCTTGCAATCATACAGACAGAACTTTTTGCTTTCATAACTACAGGTTATTGCTTTTCCCATAATCAAACAGGCAGATATGTAAAAGAGATTTGGAGGAGTCATACATAAAGGATAATCTAAACAAATATAGCTAGGCTTAATTATGTAAACAAGGAGACAGATGTTCTTAAAGTCTTGGTTTTCCCAAGATTTTTATAAGCAAAAGCTACTTGGGCAGGAACTTGCACTCATGGCATTGGTAACCATGGACTAAATTGTGGTCTCATGGATATCTAGAATGCATTTTCATGGCCTAACTCTTGTACCTCACTGTTTAACCTTCAGTAATCTAACAGCCCAACCCTTAAAGAGAAATTTATTTCTTGTATACTACTACTTGTAAGTTTAGCAAAACATACTGATAAAGGCCTTATAAATGAATTTAGAGATATGTAGATGAGATGGACTGGATTTAACTTTAGCTGATGCAATAAAAAGATTTTCAAAAATTGAAATAATATTTGTTAAGCAGTATCTGTGATCACCCACGCTGGGAGAAAAAGGATCAAGACATAACAGGGAAAATACTCTGTGAAGACTCTGAACAGTCAAACAGTCATAATTGACTCTGAACAGTAAAAGTGAAGGTCATGCCCCATGTCTTTGCAGTGATGAGTAGGTGATATAAATCTTGGGAAAGCAGGCACCTACCCAAAAGTGAGCTTGGTACATTCAGGCTCAGATCTCATTTCAGGGTGAGTATCATTTGGGGAAAAATCTTCTGAACACTAACATCTCTTGCTAGTATTTCACAGGGGAACAAAGTCTTCTTTAGCTCAGTAATTTGGTAATTTCCTCCCTCTTATCGCCTTGCAAATTTTAGAAGAGCAAAAACTGTAAAAAACCTGTAAAATTCCCCAAACAAAACTCCTTTGCTACTTGTTTCCTGGCTTGTGCAAATTTTCTGGTTTGTTAATCATTAGCAAAGGTTAAGTATGCTTTTGTTACTTAGCAACCATGATTGGTTTTTAAAAGTTTTCTCTTAAAATTTATCTTGCATTTATCCATGTTTTTGTCTGCTCCTTTTCGCCTCCCTGTAATTCAAACTCAAGAAGGTTTAAATGCAGCAAGACATCTGGACTCACGATCTTTGTTCCTACCTGCATGCAATAAACATGAAAAATGGGAACTAAAATACAAACCAGACCAAGAGAGCCATTTCTCTTCAATCTACATTAGGACCTTAGATGGCTTCCAATTTGCACTTTGAGGGCTTTTAAAATTTGTTTTCCTTCTCAGTGTTTTGGTTGTGGCGGAGCTTTGTGCTTTATCAGTTTCAACCCAAAAATGGAAGCCTAAATTTAGTTCTGAAAAGTGTGAATAATTGGAGTACTGGTTAAAATATAAACCCTGCTGTATTTAGACTATATTCATGTAATTTTAACTTCAAATGAATATTTAAGCCAGTGTAATATGAATATAAATCTTGTAAGCCCAAAGGCTTACCTGTTTTTTTCCAATTATGTCAGTTACTGCAATAAAAGATGTTACTTGTCTCTAAAACCTTTGCTTTGCTTCCCCATTTTGTCATATTACGTTGACATGCTAGCTTAGCTAAAATCAAGGGGAACTCTCCTATTGAGTTTTCTAGGGTCAAAATTTCACTCTGTAAGTGAAAAAACAAGGACAATTGTAAAAAAAAATAAAAATCATAGCCTGAAGATATGAAATGCTTTAGCAGCCAGCTATCACAGCTGCTAAGCTCTTGTTTCTCCCTGGGAGCTGTGGAGCAGAGCATGCTGAGGCCTCTGGCTGCTCAGGAGCTCCATTCTTGGGAGCTGGTAGAGCAGAAGTTACCTGGAGGTGTCTGGCAGCCAGCATGAAGGTGGATTCCAGTAATCAGGGCAAACAACCCAGCCTGTTTCAACTCTCTGCAGATATGTGGAAAGCTTTGGAACTGTGAGTTTATATTGACAGGGTGAGGAATGTACAAAAGGTACAACTAGAAGGATAGGAGGAACTTTTGCTCTTTAGGAGAAGGCCTCTATATGTAATCTCCTCAGAGCAAAATCAGAAACTACCTGAGGCTGGTGTCATGGGAAGCAATGGTGAAAATCAGCAAATGTTGGTGTGGGCCCTAATGATTCTAACTTCAACATTTCAACCCTAGAAATTGCCTTCAACTCTCTGCTCTGACTTGGCTGAGAGCAAAGGTAGTGTGATTGGTCTCCAGAGGGAAAGGTTCTAGACGAAGCTCAGTGCACAAGCACAGAGAATAAGCAGCACCAGTCTCCAGAAGAGTGCTGGCCACAGCCCTTTGGCCAAGCAGCAGCATGGATTGTGTGGGAGCCTCTTTGCATTGCAGAGATCTGCATGCCTCACCTGAGTGCTCTTGAAGACCATCTGCTGTCCTGCATCTCTTCTCAAAGCCTGGGGAACTTCAGTCAGGTATCCAGTCTTCTCATTCCTCCATGAGTGGGACTTTACCTCCAGGAAAACTGAAACGTGTCTGAGGAAAGTTCTTGCTTAATTCCAGGAGTGTTCTGCAGATTTGTTCTCAGATGGGAAATGCATAAGCCACTCCAATTTGTCCATCAATGTTTTTATTTTCTATACGAAAAATAACAACATTTTCTAGATTTGAACACCAGGTTAAGTGCATTTCAGAGACTTCCCCAAATTTACTTTCAGAAACAGAAACTGGCAATTCCTTAAAAAAATAAGAAGAAGGGAGGAGAAAGAAAACCATCCCTGAGCTGACAGAATGCAGCAGTAGGAGGCAAGCATTCAGCTGGCAGTTACTTACTTCCTGGCATGCAATTTTAATTAAGGAGTCAGCATGTCTGCTACACAAGCCCACAGGAGGCAGTAACTAAAAATGACTGGGAAAACGTCCATGGATAAAAAGGTAGGAGAATTAAATAACGACACTGTATTATAGAAAGCTAATTGAATATGTTCATCCCTACTTTTTTCTAGATTAAGACCTATTACCAAAGGAAAAGCAAGCACAAATTGCTGTATCACAGTATGCACAGTAATACCTATTTTGCAGTGTTCCCTTAGAGATTCACTATTGATCTAAGATAAATCAAAGACAAAATCTTTTTTTTTCTGTTCAGAAGTTGTGTTCTGAGATACCAATTCATATTTTTAAACTGGGCCAGAAATCTTTCTTTCCCTAGACCAAAGCTGTAGTGATTACCTAGCTAAGTAAATCAGCAAGTGGATTGCTTTAAATCACTTTATAAATACCTTTTTCCCCCGGTATGGTGATGTTTTCTTTTCCTCACAGAGCCAATCATTAGGACATAGAGGCTGATTCATATCCTGTACTTTCGACAACCATTATTAATCATCTTTCCAAAGGAGTGCTGTGAAATCCTGCATTGAAATCCTGCATTGTTGGCTCTTACTTTCTCTACTAGTAAATATTCAAATGGAATGGTAAGGAATAATAAGGAGGAAGCTCATGCATCTGCTTTGTTTTATATCTGTACAGATCAAGCTGAAAGAGCTGGGATTAAAAATAAATTGTGAAGGAAAAAGAAAGCACTTATGACTTAAAATTAGAATTATGTTTGCAGAGAAAATAAGTGGTCAGCTAATCTCGTTCTTTATCTTTCTGTTACTTGCACTTATTAAGAGCTCTTCAGTGAGCAGGTTCATAGTTTATGCTTATGGCTAAATAAATTGCTGGAAGAGTATTACAGAATACAATTAAGTCAGATGACAGAATCAAAAAATATTTCAAACATTTATTCTTAATTTTTCTAAATGTCATTTGATGGGCTCATTATCGTAGAATCATAGAATGGTTTGAATTGGAAGGCAAATTAAAGGTCATGTAGTCCCAATCCCCCTGCCGTGGGCAGGGATGCCACCCACTAAATCAGGTTGGCCTGGTCCCCATCCAAAGTGGTTTTGAATGCTTCCAGGGATGGGACAACTTCTCCTGGCAGCCTGGTGCAGAGTCTCATCGCCCTCACAGTGAACAATTTCTTCCTTATATTAAATCCAAATCTACGTCCTTCAGGATAAAACTGTTGCCCCTTACCCTGTCACTACAGACCTCTGTAAAAAGTTTCTCTCCATCTTTCACATAAGCCCTCTTTCTATACTGAAACGCCTCGACTTCTCAAGTGTAATGGGTGGTATCTTAGCCACCTTCTTTGCCTTTTCCCTCAGAACTCATGTGTGCATCTCACCAGGTCTCATGAATTTACATGCCTTCAGATTCCTTAGATGGTTTCAAATCTGATCTTATACAGTAGAAAATTCTTCCTTTTTCCAGTCCCTGCTTTTACCTTCTGTGACTTGGGCAGCATGGCTGGAGCATTTGTCAGTGAAGATTGAAGCAAAAACTTTGAGTACTTCAGCCTTTTTCTATATCCCAGGTAAATCAGTTTCCCATTTCCTTCTGGACAGGACCTTTATTTTCCCTAGTCTTCACTTAATCAGCAACATGCCTATAGAAGCTTTCCTTGTTGCTCTTGCCATCCACAAAAGTCCAGGGTAGGGAGCTTGCTGTGCAAACTCCCTGCTCTCCTATCTATCTTAGGATGGCCTTCTGCTCTTTCTCTGCAGCCCAGGCTGCCCTTGATCTTCACATTGTCCACCAGCCCCTCCCTGGTGGGGGAGAAATGCTGGTGAGAAAATCACCTCCATGCTGGTGAGGAAAAGGTCCAGCATAGCACCTCTCCTTGTATGCTCCTCTAGCACTTGGAAAAGGTTATATCCCACTGTGTTGTCCCTTCAAGAACTATAGTTAAAGTCCCCCATGGGGACCAGGGCTTGTGAATGTGGGGCTACTCCTACCAGTCCACAGAGGTCCTCATCCACTCAGCCTTCCTGGTCAGGCAGACTATAGCCTGTAGCAAACTCACCTACAACATCACTTGTCCCTGCTCTCCCTTTAAGTCCTCCCTCACAAACTCTCAATCATCTCTTCCATTGCCATGTGGAGCTCAAGGCCCTCCAGCTGCTCATTGATGTAGAAGGCAGCTCCATCCACTCATTACCCCCCGCATCCTTCCTGAAAAGCTGCATCCTTCCATTCCAACACTAGAGTCATAGGAGTCATCCCAGCATGTCTTCATGGTGCCAGTAATGTTATAGCCCTGCTATGGGTTTAAAACTTATTTCTCAGAGAATGTAACTTGAGATGAAACACTCAACAATCAGTAATGACTTTTGGACTCCTTCTGTTGGACTACCTTTGTGAATCAGGGTTGATAGAATAGTGTTTGGAGCAAACTGAGACCTTGGTGTGAGTAGTATGATGCCATAGACATCTCTGTCTGTTTCTCTACAGCCCTGGAGACCATATCTAAAAGATTCTAACATCATTAATTATTATTTTGATGTCTTTCTCATATGAACAAAATTATTGAGAAATTTGGTTTTCTTTTATTGCTTTTCTTTTTTGTCTTAGCCTAACCTACAGGGATAAATTTTCCTTTTCTTTTGCTGAGCAGAGGAGAAAATAGCCTTGATTTTTTTTCTCATAACCTGAGAAATCCAGGTACTGGCAGTATAGCCTAAAGATTTCTGTAATTTAAACCAACTGACAATGATCACTTCAGGAGTCATGGACTCCCGGAAAATTGCCATAGTTTACTGACTGTCAGTTACTACTTCTACCTGTCTTGAGGTAGAAATTGCACTAAAGAAATTGCCAAAAGCGATTAATAAAAACCCAGTAATAAGCTCGGTATCACTGTGGCATTCCAAATAGAGTACTTAGAGCAATTTAGTACTTAGCAATTTTTATTGTCTTCTCCAATAAAATGGAGAAGACAATAACCAGTGGGTGTACAGCCACTAATTTTGCTCCCAGACCACAGCCATATTTGATAGTGTTGAGGGGTCAGGATCTGCACTGCACAGACCTCCTCTGTACCTGCCAGCAGCTGTGGAGAACCCGGACATTTGCCACCAGGTTTAATCAGCTGATGTTTTTTGGATGTTTTTGATGAATATCCTAAGGCAATAGTTGGGAGTAGGCTAAACTTTTAGCTATTTTACTGTTACACATCTTGTCCGAAGCATCCTTGAGAGGGTGTCTCTCTCTTGCCTCTAGAAGCAGTCATTTCAGAGGGCAGAAGCTGTGCTTTGTAGGATAGCTGCTTAGTCAAATGAATCTTCTTCCAGGGGCATCTCTCTCTCTCTCTCTCTCTCTCCCTTGCAACTAGAAAGGAGCTCCAGGAAAGAGGATTAATTGAAAGACCTCTACTGTAGTTGGCTAAAATGTAGGGCAAAGAATTTCATGCAGAGAAAAGTATCTCTCTATTTCAATATCAGGATTTTAAATGTCTCAGCTCCTACTTAAGCTTGTACTTTAACTTGGTGAAACTCAGATTTTAATTAGTTTGAGCAGCAACTCTGGATTTAAAAATGAATTATTTACTTTCTGTATGTAAAGAAGGAGCCAATGTCCAAAAGATGCTACAAATCTGCTTTAAATAAACTCAGTTAAAACCAGTACCATGCCTAGAGTCTCTCTCTATCATTTTATATGAAGACGTGAAAAAGTTATTTAGATGAAATAAAGCTGCCTTCAGGCAGTTTTAATTTTCAACAGAACTGATTTGACTGATCACTATATTGCAGACAGCATGGCTCCTGGCTGCACAGCAGGGATAACATTTTTATATAGATGAGCTGTTCTTGATTAATTTATTTGTGATAGAAAGCTCAGGTGAACCTCTGTAACATCAGAGTGTGGTCGCTGTAATGGTCTAAATGTGCACTCACATATCTGTTTTTTTATTATGTTTAATTGGCAGCAGCTCAGAGAGAATATTTCTCCTGCCCATGCAAAAGCTGAGGGATCTCTCCAAGGCCACATTAGGTGTCTGGGGAAGCCTGGGAGCAGGAAGGCTGTCCCACCAAATGCATCACTGCTGATGGACATTCAGCAGGACTTGCAGATGATTTCCAATGAGCATGAGTTGCCTGGGTGCATTATTTTTTTCTTTAGGGCATATCACAAGTATTAATGCAATTGTAAGGAAAATACTCCTTGGCAAACATTAATGGTCTTTTGAACTTTTCTAATGGAAAAGCAGTCTTGAATTTTAAATGTATAAAATTTAAATTAACTGTGCAAGAGCTGTTGGTTTCTATTGCAATTCTGGTATCATCCTCACCTCTGGTTTGGCTCTGCCACAGCATCCTTTTCAAGGATATTCCATGATATTACACAGACTTCCCTGTTTATTTAAAATTTATCTCTCAAGCTCCCTACCATGAAATGTATTGTTTTGGTGGTTATGTAGTGTGGGGTTTCACCCCCGGATTGGGATGACCCCGAAAGATGGAAAAGTCCCTCCTCCAACCCGTGCCTTCGAAGAAAGACTCAGTAGCCTTCTGTTGTCTGTTCTCAAGGTTGTTTATTGTTGGTTATCTACAAGATTCTTCTCCCTGAACTGCTGTGGCCTGTTCAGCAGCTCAGACAAAGGCACTCTGCCCTCCCAGGGGGCTGGTGCCATCTTTTATATCATATATTACGTACTACATGTTTATACTTTTTCCCCAATACCTACTATCTATATTGAATGGTGACTTTCTACTCTAAACCAATCTGTGAGTGCCAACATCACCAAAGACATGGAGGTTAGGAAGGAGAAAGAAAGAGGACAGGGCACACCCAAGTCCCTCCATCTTAGATCTCCTGACCCCCATGTACAAAACTTGGACCCCTGCGTACAAGGCTTAAAACCCCCCTGTACAGCACTCAGAAATCCTACCCTTTACTTCGTGACTACTTCTACTACACTATCTAAACTTGTGTGTGTGTGGCTTGTAATTCTTCATACAGAGTTAGTAATTTGCTCCATGGGCTAAGATTAAAACCCCAAGAGTGTCTTTGGCTGCATGCCAGGGTCTCAGAGCCCCCTGCCAGCGGCTCTGGCCATCCAGGACATCCAGAGGGATGTTCTGGATTCCGACAATGTAGCAGAAATTCATGTGTGCCTCTGGATCCAGGTCATTAAATATTTAAATATCAGTTCAGGCTAATTTTGGTTTCATGATTTGTTTGCATGAAGGGTGTAAGCAGCTCAGAGGTTGGCCAAGTTAAAAAAAAAAAAAAAATCTAAAGACACATGAGGGATAGGAGTCAAAGAAAAGGGAAAGCAGGAGAATAATTGCCTCTGGCATAATTTTACAGTTTTAAGATAAGTTTTGAAAAAGTATTACCTCATTTTTCCTCTCATTTATGTAACTGCACTCTCCGTGATCATGAAGAAAAGCAGTAAACTACCCCAAACCCCCCTAAGTTAGATGGTCTTGGAGCATAAAAATATCATCACTAATACTGAAAGAGGAGCATAAAAATATCATCACTAATACTGAAAGAGAATATATCTTTTTACAGATATTTAGGTTTGTAATTTTTAAAGCACTGGTCCTGTCAGACAGGTGGATCCTCTGCAGGACAGGTGGAATTTAAATAAATAAATATCATGGTGTTCAGAGTAAATCTATTTATCACAGAGAGAAAGAAAAACACTTGTGTAGGTTCCCAAATATGATGAACAAATTAAGATACTCTTGGGTATATCCAACAGATGTTATCTGTAAATTTTATCTATACAAATGCAATATTAAAAGCTCAATGGACTTTTTCTTGCCTGGTTTCATTGGCCACTACCCAGCAAAGCACTTACACATTGGTAATTTTAAGGACAGGGTGTCCTTGTTTCAAGGCAGAATGCCCAGCAGCATAGTGGAACAAGACAGTGATAAGCAGTTTGACAATACTATCCTGCTGCTTCTCAAAGACACCTGTATGCAGTTGATTCCCACATATCATTTTACCAATATGTATTGAAGATACACATAGATTATACTTTTCCCCCCATTTTTTCAGAGCTAAACAAATAGCAAAATTGTTGTGCTCTCTACAATCTAACAGCCGGATAAATAATAATTCACTCCTGAATATGTATTTGATAAAGAGAGCAGAGCAAAAGGGAATGCTAATGTGCATTTCTGTTATGGCAATTTTTCATTGCCATATTTTACAGAATAGGATTCCTGGAGATGCCATCTCTGAATATATCTTTAGTTCTTCCATCTTGTTAGGAACGCGTTATTAGATTTTCACATTTGTCATTTTCTTACCATGAATGCCAGCAACTACTATTTTTTCCCTTACCTTTTATGTAGTGAAAGGATGCTTTTCTCATCCAGCTTCAACCCAAACAAGTAGGATAACAGCATGAATGCACCCTACCACAACATATTAATTCATTCCCAGCAAAACTCACATTTTAGAGCATCTTCCCTTGGGTGAACAGAGGACAATGAAAGAGCCATGATCTTTCCAACCAGCATACAGCCCATGGATAGTAAGAGTTGTTGGTTTTAAATGTATTAAAGGGCAAGTTCATATGCCTAGAATCTTTAAGGGCTGACAAGATCAGATTGTTGAAGTCACCATAAGCCTTTAAGTTCTATAACTCACATTAATAGTTCTTGTAATTAATGACTAACAAATAGCACAGTCTTAAATTCCCAGGGAGCAATAATTCTTCCTTTGGTAAAAAGACACTGATTTGTCAAAAAAAACCCTCCAGGACTATTAAATAAAACTACATTCTGTGAATAAACTCTATTTATTTACAGACATCTGTCTTAGTTTGCTGCATGTGACCCTTTTAGATGTTTATTTTAACAATGGCCAGGTTCTCTCAGTGCTGTATCTTCAAGAGATATTTTAAGTAGAGAGTGTCTTAAATAAGTCATAATTCTTTCTTTCAATCCCTGCATGCCAGCAGTCCTGTGTATGGGGAGGAAGATGGGGGAGGAATTTACCCTGATGCCAGCTGGAAAAGGAAAAGCAACATTAACCAAGCAGTTATTAAGATTATTGGAAATTTGAGATTTATTCACTACAGGGCAATTTGGAAAAACAGAACATTCCTGTTGTTTTGTGGACATCTGTACAAGGTCAGCCAAAACCTAATCTAGACTCCTGAGGTCTCTCCAAACAATTGCCACCTCTTAGTGCATGTGCTTGAACATTTCTCTCTGGATAAAAGGAGAGTGACAAAACAGGAGAAGATTGTTTTTGTAAAAAGTTGCTGGAAACTGAATGAACAAGAGAAGAAAGCCACCCATTAGGGAAGCTTACCAGACTCCTTGCTTTAGATGCTAAAAAGGATTTGATGTTTTCTCTAACTGTTTCAGGTTTTCTTTAACTTCTTTAGCTTTAAACCATGAGGTCTAGGGATCATGTTTATTTTCACTGCACTCTACTGTCTTAGGAAGAGGCTCCTTCACCTACAGCTATTTCTCAGTCTGGGAAACAATTAACCTTATTTGACTTTGCTGTTGGTACACTGGGAAATAGATGGTATTATGACATCATCTTCAACTTGAGTATGCATAGTTTTAATAAAAGAATATGGTGAAAATCTCAGCACATTTTCTCTGTTTTTTCACCTTGTTCCAATAAAACTATTAATTCTATCTTGGATAATATTGAGGAACTTCTTTTGCATGTCAGCAATCTCCTAGAAGATAGTGAGGGTGTTTTTATTCCATACCTTCAATAGTATTGGTTAAAAAAAGCACATGAAAGTTGAGCTACTGGTTAGAATGAAGCAGCAGAAAAACAGTGAAGAGAAGCCCATGGCTCCTATCTCATGGTCCTCTCTTAGACACTACACTGAAATTCTATACACAAACTCTTTCCTAGTGAGACCTGAGTGGTGATTCTTATGTTGCTACATGAATATCAGTTATTATTTTTTCAGAGATCCATGGAAAGCCTCTGATACAAATATATTTATACCTGAATATGTAATGTTGCATATTAGCTTCACTTAGCTGTAATTAGCTGAGGCAGTGCCAATTAAAACTGAAACTACATGAAGTCTTTGTATGATTATTCAGTATTATCTATCTTGTGTTTTTCTAACTGCTACCTGTAGTCTAATTAGTGGCATAGGCCATTAATAAATTCAAGGCCAAATTATGTTACTTATCTTAAAAATAATAAGGAAATCAGTTAAAGGAATTGGAAACATCAGCAGGCAAAGCTCAAGGACCCTAATAGATTTAGTGACCTTTATCCTTGGGATAGGTTAGTATTCATTATGGTGCTGTGATTGTTTCCTTAAATATTTTAGATGCCACTGTTTGCTTCTTGGAGGCACTTCAGCAAGGTTCTATGAAGTCAGGAAAACCTGGATACACACAGATGCTCCTCAGAAATAAAAGACAAAACTGCTACTCCATCATATCCTAAATAGATGCCTTTAATTTTATGCTCAGATGTTTAAAGAACTTCCAACATGCTCCTGAATATTTAGTTCAATAATGCTTTACACCCTGAATTACAAACACATGAAGTGCCAGAAAGCCCATTTATGTGTCTCTTCACACTGAGAAAGTTTCTTCTATTTCCATTTTAGGAAGATTTCTTTATCATGGGTGGCCCAATGAGAAAGAAATCAAGAAAAGAAAAACCACAGCCAGTATTCAAAATGCATTTCTAGTAGCAAAGAACATAAAAGATACAACAGAATATTGTTTAACAAACAAATTTGAAGGAGTATAAAGTCTAAACCAAGCTTACAGGGTAAGAGGTGTAATCATTATGTCACCAAGAAGAGAAAATCTTCTGACCTTTTACTTGTGTTTCAATTTTCATATGAAAGTCAGTTGTAACCAAACTCTCAATAAATGGGAATTAAAAAGGGTATGGGAAGCGATCCAGAATAGAAAAATGAACAGGTGAAGGACATTTAAATAGATATGATGTACTCAGACCAGGGATAATTTATTGAATTTTCCCTCTTGAATATTTCAAGAATTTAGATCAAACAATTTCCAAATAATCACTTCTTTGTGAGAAGATAGCACACAGCAAGGTCTGACATGAGTAAATAATGAGCAACCAAATGTGTCAGGCTTACTTGGATACACAGAATACTATTTTAGCAATCAAATAACCAGTTTTAAATGTTTAGAGGATAATAACTTGGTAAGAAACAGCCAACACTAGTTTGTCAAAAGCCAGTCATACCAGAAAAAGCAACGTCTTCTCTGACTACACAGCAAGACTGGTCTAGTAAATTAAGAAGCAATAAAAGTAATGTATCTTAGGTTTAGTAAGAGTTTTGTTTCACTGCATTCTCCTAAGTAATTTAGAGTAATATGACCTACAAGAAAGTTAGACAGTGTAGGTATAACACATACATGGTGTATTCAAAATCTGTGCTTAAAAAACAAGGGTCATTTGCCAAAAAACAGTGGAGGCATATATCTAGTAGATATATGTCTTTGAGAAAATTTTGGTTCTGGGTTCCTGTAGCGTTAGTTTAATCAGTGATTTAGATAACAATTAAGGGACTGATATAATAAAACCCACAGGTAACAGGAATGTTTTGGGGGTTGTGGACTCTTTGGAGACAGATTTAGAATTCAAAACTGTGTAGCTAAATTGGTAAATATTTTGAAATACAGTCAAAGCCCCAACCAACCTGGTCTTGAAAATTTCCAGGGATGAAACATCCACAGCTTCTCTGCACAGCTTCAGTGCCCCACCACCCTTTTGAAAAAGACTTTCTTCCATATAGCCAATGTAAGTCTCCCTTCCTTCAGTTGAAATCATTACCTTTTGTCAGCATGGTTGCTCTAAATCCACTCATCCCCCAGTTTGTATTGATATTGGGATTTGCTCCAATCCAGGTGCAGCGCCTTCGCCTTTGGCCTTGTTGCACTTGGTGAGGATAAAGATTTCCTGAAGGTTCTTCATGAAGGATTCCAATGAAATTAACTTAATGGAGTTAAGGACTTCTTAACCAGACAGAAGTAGGTTTGAAAAGTCCAGGGTCTGTATTGTTTCATAAGCAGAGAAATATGCTTCTCCAAAAGGAATTATAAAATGGCATAAACTGCATTTTGGGATGTAGAAAAGTAGGGTGGGTTACCAAACTCAGAGCTGATGGGGCTTTATCTAGATTTACCAGGAATGGCTGCCTATATATGATTGAAACCTGAAAGGCCCCCACCTCTGTGGCACCTGGGTTTAGAAGAGATGTGAATATAGTGCAAACTGTCCAGAAAAGCACTAAAGAAATGAACAAAATTTTTAAAAGTAATAATTATAAAATAGTCAAGTGATTTAGAAATTGAAAACTGTTTAATGATGAAGAACCCACTAGGCAGATATCCCACTGAAAACTTTCCTCTGTCAGATAAATACTTACACTTTGCTTAAAACATACGTAACTTTTTGAACATAAGACTTTTCCCATACCTAATTTTGTCAATATTTCTGGGCATCTGAGAACTTAGGATACTGAACTTCACAAAGGAAATGCTGCTTCTATGTGCAGATAATTCCATGAGCAGTAACACTTATCAGCCTTATCTACCAGGTAAAGTACAAGTTGTCTCTGTGCTGATCTACCTGTGACTGGCCTCTGGCATCGTGCTGTTGAACTTACAGAAAAATCTTAGTTGTTTCAGTCTAGAGAGCTGAAGTCTAAGTGACAGAATGGCAGCTAAAGTATTAAACACAGACACAAAATAAACCATTACAGGGAGCATTGATCAATTGGTCACCATGTCCTCTGGTTCCAGCTGAGACATGGCAAATTGATGTGAGAAAAATTTAAGTGATATGTGACGGATTGGAATCTGTATTATACAACTTCCTGGGCTACCAGAGTCTTCTTTCTTGAAACTCAAGTAGATGAACTTGGCATTCATCTGAATGAAGTTCTCTTTTCTCACTAGCTTTTTTTGGGGATTTTTTCCAGCTGGAGCAGTACCTCATGAAGTTGATAGCAACATTATCACCTGCAAATACTAATATGTTAACCAAATTAAAAATGTTTAATTATTTTGCCATGCTTTTTGCATTTACAAGTATTGTTAATACAAGTTCATTACTTGTATTAACAAAACAAGTATCTTGGCTATAATCAAAATTTCAGACTGTTTATTGTATTAATAAGTACCTACAAAAACATTTTGCTATTGCTATGCTTTGAGGTATTAGTAGACACAGGAAAATGTGGAATAATGCCCAAACCAGTTTCACGTTCCAACTGATATTTAGTTACTTTCACAATTAAGACAGAAGCCAATATAATGCTAGCAATTTATTGCTTGGTCCTGCTGAAAGTCATTATTTTATCCTAGGGGAGCACGTATCTTGGGAAACAGTTCTATTTAATTTGCAACCATAATCAAGTGATGTGATTTTATTTATGTATGAATTTTATTTACAAATGGATTTCAGCAGGATGTGGCTCACAGCCTCGGGTAATCACACTGCAAGGGCTTACAGCTATTCTTAAAAGTAAAATGAGTGGGATTTTCTATAGTTCTGATCCACTGCTACATAGCTCAAACCTTTCATTAATGTTGTCTGTCACCAGTCTCGGAAAATGTTTTTTACTTCCATTTGTTAAAGAACACTCACAATTTTGCTAGGGCCCTATACAATACAGTAGCTAGCAATAATTAGCACTATTGTTTTCTTTTAGTATTTTTTCTACTTTTCTGCTAGCACTACATTCTTTTCAGGAAAACAGCCCAACGCTTTCAAATCAGAGATAGCTTCACATTTCCCAGATGTGGACCAGGAAGAAGACCCAAGATGTCCTGAGGGGATATGCATTCTACAGGTTGTTGTAGAAACTGAACCAAGTTGAGGATGCCTCCTTGAACTGTAAGCTTCTTGTATGTGTATCTACTATCAGAAGACAACCTTGAGAACAGTCCCAGGAGCTGTGCTCCCAGGTGACAGTGCAAGGTAAAATCCATGGGAAGAGGTTGGATTAGGGTCCAACTGACATTTAGCTGCCTTTGGCTGTGACACAGTTTGAGGGAGAATTATAGAAAAAAAATCAATTTCAGCTGTTTACTACGGTACTTTTTAACCATTGAAGGAGAGCAAGACCAGATGGAAGTTTCCATCTTGGATTAGCTAGGAGGAGATTTAGATTTCCTGTGATTTAGTCCAATCACAGCTGTGAGGCAGAAGCAGAAAACTCCTAAGCTCCTGGCAGCTTTATATAATAACCATTGATAGTGTCAACATCATGTATAACACAACCTATTTTCTCATATGATTTCTAAAATCATACTGTAACTGCAATACAACTTGAGAGTAAGGAGGTAAGTGGCTGCAAGAGGGCACTGGAAATTCAGATTTAGTTATAAGGCTTTAGTCATACTTCACTATTACATAAAGAGGATTCCACACCTAAGAATTTCAAGAGTGGAGTTGAAAAATGTCACCCATGAGGTACTGCCTAAGCCATGTATTCAATAGCTGCTACCCTGAAAATAGGCAGTGTAAATAGGAAAGGGTTAAAGGCTTATTGAAATTGAAGAATTGTTCTTAATGGGTGCAAAGCTCCATCTGCTTTCACAGTGAGAACAGGAAAAATTACAGTACTATCTATGCCATCCATTTCCTTCTCCTCTGATGCATTATAATAACATCTAAAGAAAGAACTAGCCACCACATGGTTTTCTATATTATGCAAACTGAACTTTTCAGATCCATGAAGAATGTCAGGAGAAGTTGTCAGTCTTGTACATGGATCATTACCAGTTTTGAAAGGCGAGACTCAAAACTGCAGATTGTAGGTTAGATCCTCTCTCTCTCTCCCTCTCTCTTCCTTCCTCTTCTTCTTCTTTGCTCCCATGCTCTTCTCATTTCTTTTCTTTTCTTTTCTTTTCTTCATTTCTTCCTTTTATTTCTTTGCAATAAGATACAGAACTTTTCAAGATAAGGGGAAAATTGTTCAGAGAAATCATATAGGAGAGCAGAAAACGCTTTTTCCATTTGTTATGTATTCAAGCAAGTACTACAAAATACAAGAGATTTAAACATTGTTTACTTCTGCTGAGGCAAGTAGTAAAAACTATCAAATGCTTATGGCTTAGTTATTCCAGATTTACTTAGCCTAGGATGCTAATGTTTTTTAGCTTGAGTATATGTACTTGCTTTGCTATCTACACTCACGATAAGCACAGGTGAAGATGGACATAATATAGCAAAAATAAAACATTCAGGATGAAGAAAACCTTACCTCAGTGATGGTCTGTGTACCACAAAGGTCTTGTCTTTTAGCTTGTTGAATTATATTGTTTTAGATCCCACTTATGATAAAAAGACTTTCATTTTTAAAGTAAACACCTGGCCTAGAAAACTAGCAGTCTTTATTTTAGGGTAGGCTTTGAAACTTTTTTTTTGCATGATTACTTATCTAAAGAGTTATATTCAAATAAAAATCTGTAAATCTGCCTGCCTGCTTAGTCCTGGAAATATTAAATTACTCTCTTAGATTTTTCAACTGATTCCTAATTTAGACATCTATGAATGTCACTGTGCCTGTATCTCTCTGTGGGTTATGAGACCAGAATCTAAGTACAGAAAAACATTCTTATCCTCAGCTTCCCAGGGTGAAAGTCTCTCCCTGTGCCTTGAAGGGGGCACCAGTGTGAGACAGCAGAGGTGTGACTGTGGTCCCAGCCACCAGACCCAGAGCTGCCCCTCACAGCTCATTGCCCAGGCTATTTACTCAAAGCTCTATTTTTGGGGCTCAGGAATTTTTCTCTGCTGGTTCTAAGGTTTGTCAGAAGGCTGATCCTGGTAACACTGGTCTCTCTTGAGATGTAAAAGATGTGGGTTCAAATTAGTCAGCATTTGAGGAAGGATCACAAAATGTTTTCATGCTTCCTCTGTTGTTAGAGGACGTTGGAGGATGAAAATGGAAATCTTGGTGGGAAGGAAGAAAGATGCACAAAAATGCCCTGCAGCATTCTTGGATTGATGCCTGTGGACAAGAGTTTCAGGACCACGCTTTTAAGTGGAATTTTATTTTGGATAGTTTTGGGTGTATCAGCTTGCTGGTTCTTTAGACTTCTTGTGTACCTTTTATCCTACATCTTGTACAGATATTTTGTAAACTTAGGCCAGCAAACTGAAATTTTCACCCAAGTTTTCAGATTTGCCACGACTGAAGATGGCAGAATGTGAGGTCCTCCACTGAAAGATGACCAAATGAAATGCTTGGAAGTGACTCTTCCAGCTATCCTTGTGGGTCTGCTGCAGCATCCTCACCTAAAATGGTTATTCCTGAATCAGAAACCAAGTGCTAAAGAGCTATTTTTCATAGGTATGTGCCTTGCTTTCTGACCTTCTAATTTCTGATTAATCCTGAAACTGTTGGAGACTGTGATATATTTATTCTGTGTTTGTAGAGGAACATGGCAGAGGGCAGATTTTTTTAACAACTGCTTTTCAAAGGTGAAAAATCTTTCTCTTTTTAAAATTATTTTAAAAGGGGACTTTTTCAATATCCAGCAAATTTAAATTATTCTCAGCAAGTATTTTCCTCTGCCATGTATATGAAGAGTTGAGCTATAACAAGAAAAAAGGTTTAAGAAATCATAGGCACTTTTATTGACAAATAGTTTTTCTTTGCAGATCACAACTTTAGCTCTTGTTAGTGACAAACATGTTGGACTGTACAGCATTCAGAAAATATTTATTTTAAAAATAGTGTATTTGTATTGTAAAGGAAAATTGTGCAGAAATTGAACATTGTGCAGGTAAAATAACATACATAAACTTCCAAACACAAAAGGCAAAAGTATTAGGGGATAGCACTGACAAGAATTCAGTTCAAGTGATTATTAAAAACATAAACTATCAAATGAAGTTTGCAGAGACAAAGAACTAAGCTGAAGTTATAATTTCTGACTAACAGCTGCAAAGTGATGTCATATATGTGCAGGTCTGACCACTGGGGGATGTCCTCAGGTGCTCTGGGGCAGCAGGGTATCACCATCAGAGAAAGTGGCATCATGCTGGGGGCTGCCAAGGGCAGGGTATGAGAGAGGGCAGGACTAAACTTCTGGACATCTAAGGGCTCACTAGAAGCCTTCCAGTCCTGCCAGCAGCTGCACATAACATGCAAGAGTATTTTTGTTGTTGTTACTCACATGCAAGTTGGTTTAGCATCCACACCTAAACAAAGAGTTGTTAAGATCCAGGATTTTTTTTTTGCTACTCTCTTCCTGAACTGCTGTGCTGCACTGCTCTTCAGTGAGCCCTTGAGCTATGGGCTGGTTGATTTTAAACAAGCTAGACCTGGCAGTAAACAAACAGAGTCATTTCATTTTAAAAGTACATAAAGGGATTTATGCTGCAAGATTGATCTGATCGCCTGATTGTAAAATCGAAAAGTCAAGAAGATATTTCCAGGGTACACATGGTTTGTGGTTTCTGCTAATGTAAATGCACATCTTCCAAAATAAAGTGAAAATACACTAAATATAGCATAGCCATAGAAAAGGAGAACAAAGACCAGGCACATATCCCCAGTGAAGTACATAACAAAAGCTCCTTCTAATTCATCAGGAATGGGATCACAAATAAATAGTAAGTCACAAATATTATTTATTAACTATTACAGTAAACTAATTAGACTCATCTGATTCAAAGAAGAAAAACACCTTTTATATGGAAATTAGGAACAAGGCAATTTACAAATAGTTAATGTCATCATATATTAATCAACTCTTAAAATAATTATGGGTGCATTGCCACCATTTGTCCTAATACAAATTCTGGTCAAAGCAAGGAATATAATAGCAACATATGAAGAGTGTGTTTCTGCAGGTGATCAGCATAGTGATCTGTGCCTGCAGTCCAAGCTAAATCCACTCCTTGGGTACCCAGATTGCCACACTCTGAATATCTTTTTCTTCCATTTCAATGCTCTCAGGTGGGGAATATAATATCAATATTAATCCCTGCACTGCAGGGTTGTTAATGTTTTACTTAAAATATTCCTAAAAGCTTTAAAATAAGTTAGTAATAATAACAAATAATCTCAAACGTTGAGTCCGGCCCATTCCCTAAACTTCTGGCAAAACATGTTAATAATCCTGCTGAGAGCCTACTTTCCCAGTACTAACAACCTGATTGTTCATAATTGCCTTACTTGCAGGATGCAGTCTCCAAAAACATCATGCTTAATCATTTACTTTGGTCACTTAGTACATTATGACACAATTAAGATGCTGGTTGCTGAAAGTCAGTTTATATATAATTCTGTGTTTCATTTCAACAAATTACAAAAACATGAAGTCCAAGATATGACCAGCTTTACAAATCTCTCTCTTGTCTCTTTGTATATTATCCACTGCATACACCAATTTTAGTGAAAATAGTTTTTTAAAATGCATCCTTTGTTAAACAATTTTACTACCTTTGCTTATTTACTAAGATACTTAACCGTAAGTTCTTCCCTGAAAAAATTATTTAGGGAAATTCTGGGGTCTGAATTATGAGAGTGCAGACATGACAGGCCTTTGTTGTCATACTGATTTTATGAATAAGCCAGAAAGTAAAGGAAATGAACAGCTGAAAATCAAGCAGCACAAACAGCTTCAGCTTCACTGAAAACTGCATCACTTGTTATGGTCGACAGCTTCTCAAGAGTTCTCTTAACTGGTGCAAGAGGTTATTTTCTTCCATGAAGATATGCAACTTGAAGAGAGAATACTGTTGTCAAAGCCTGATTTAAAGGAGAAGTGCATTCATGGACCTGTAGGCCTCATTGTCATATTCAAGGCTAAGGTTATAAAAGCCAATTCTGTTTAGGAAAGTTAATAAAAGTCAGGGGCAGCTCAGCAGCAGTTAACAGATTTCCTTTGGCTAAACAGCAGTTGCCACATGATTGTAAGTCTTTGCAGATTAGACCTGTGGAAATTAAAAATACCACATCCAGTGGGAGTGGTGAACATAGGGCCACAAAGTGGACTGTCTTCCCTTTTTCATGGCTCATAAAAAAGTGAAAAAAAAACAGTTTTACAAACAGAAAAGAATCTATCCCAAATAAAAGGGAGAATAATGAATCTGTTAACCTGAAATTAATATGTTTGCTCATTTGTTTAAAGATAAAATATTTCACCACAAGGCAAGTAAAGCACTGGAGAACATTAGTCAGGGAAATTGTGCATGTTAGGTTTCATGTTGGAGAGTTTCAAGATGGCTAAACAAATCCCTGAGCAACCTGTTCTGAACAGAGTAATAACCTTGCTTTGAGCAAGACTGGATGCTTCTGAGATCCCTCCCACTTGAAATGCTGAGATTCACTGTTTCCACTGCTCTTGAATAATTGGGAAATTACTGACAAAATTGGAAAGTGATACCTTAAAGTAAGTAAGAGCACTCTTTGCTGATCTTCCTATCTATGCCTTCAGGACCAAAGGTCTGAACAAGCCACGAGCTCCGGCAGAGCACATACTTATGGGAAAATACCATATGATATAATCCAGGATTTGTAGCTTGGATTAGTTACTTGTATCAGCATTTCCCTCAGGTACCTGGCTTCATTTAGCCAAGTGTTGTATGTCTGTAATGATAATCATTGCTACAGGGGATCAATAAACATTATTTGTATAGTGGCAGCTCCTGATTGCCCCAGTGATGGTCACAGCCCTATTTTGCCACTGCATTAAAAAATTGTGATAGCAGCCTCAGTCAGGCTTAAAAGCATGGTGTCATGCACCAATACTTACTTCAATGCTTACACAGAATTATTCATTAAGAAAAAGTGCTTCTTTAACAATTCGCTGCAGCTGAACCTGCAACTAATAGCTACAGGTAACAAGCCACACACATGTACAAGATTATACACTGCATTCTGGCATTACAGAAGTCATGACTGACATCTCTAAATATGCAGTACCTAAACCAAATGTAAACCATTAATCAAAAACCAACAGCATTTTTTTGGTGGTGGTTGTTGTTGTTGTTGTTGTTAGGAAAAATGGACACTATCTTTAAAAGACAGATTGATGTTTACAGCTATCATATGGATGCCCCAAGGCACAATCCAATCTAAATACATGCAGCTTTCATTCAGACTACATGCTCTTTACAAATTATTACAGGTCTTCACAAAAAGTAAAGCTATAATCTTTACGGTGAAAAACATGTAACAACCAAATAGAACATCATTATTTGTGGATATCTTTGACCTCCAACTTACATTCTGACCACATTACACTATTTTGTTTAGAACATTACAATATCAAAACAGTCTAGTAACCTTCAACTGCCACCAGTCCTGCAGATATCATGAGCCTCCTGGTGAAGATTCACTTGGTTGACAGATTGACTGTTAAATCTACAGCACTGTCTTATGGTTTCATTCCTCGAGGAGATATATCTACTTTTGGCAGAGAGGTATGATGATAATTTTTGCAGATCAACTCAGGTCAATCAACATATGTCTATCCAGAGAAATGTATATCTTTTTCTTTTACAAGAGCAACAACATATTTTAGTGAGGTCCTGGGAGGATGCTTAAGTATGCATTTTCCTTCCAGGTTACAAGGTGCTTAATAGATAAAGTGCTGTGTAAGTGGTCATGCTGCTCTTCTCCATTTTTTGTGCATTTTTGACTGGTCTGTAAACTATGGGTTCAAGACAGTCCCTTCCCTGATCTTTTGTTTGTGATCAACACTGTTTCAAACAGAGCTTGAATCTAGAAAGCAGAAAACAAACATGCTCTCTGACAACCTCCAAAAAAGTAATAACAAGGATTTTTATTTGAAATAATAAAATCTAAATTTCGATATTCTGCTACCCTGAGAATGGGGGCAAATTGCCCGTGATAATGGCTATGCATTTTTTTTTTTCCTTCATAACATGAAGATATAAAAATTCAGACTAGCTGAACTAGATTAGAAACTTGATCTAACTATGATCTTTAGGAAGTCTACCACTCTTCCTGATTAGACTCTCAGACTGGATCATCAGTCTCTAGGACCGTGAAATACAGCATTTATAGTAATGTAGATCCTTATCATTGTGGTGACTGAAAGCATTTTAAGTGACTCACCACATGTGAGAAAATAAAAGGAAACTTATTTTTTTTACAGCCCGGTGCCATTTGTAGATGGGATGTTGGGTACCCAACTTGGGTAAGTATAGAGATCAAATATAGGCACTATCCATGTCATAATCCCAAGCATAACTACAGCAACTCCGATGATATTAATGCCCAAGCCAGCTTTCACCTAAAGAAGAGGAAAAAGAAAGCAGAAACATGCATCAAGACAATGAAGAAAAAATTTTGAATGCCAAAATTCCCCTTTAGGACTTTTGCTTAAAACTCACCATGTCCATAATAGTTAAATGACCATATGAAAACACGATGGCATTCGCTGGGTTTGCTACAGGAAGCAGGAATGCAAAGGAAGTACACAAGGTTGCAGGTATCAAAATGAAAAGTGGGTTCACATGAATGGCTTCAGCCTACCAAAAAATGAAAGAGAGTACAGCTGTCAAGGGATGCATTTGCCAAATTAAATACAGAAATACAAACTTCCTAGATTAAATGAGTGAAATGTGAATGGAACTGCCAGTTTAAACAATGAGAAAACACTTTTTTTTGGTAAATCATTTCTTAAGAACATTACATGGGCATGAAAAGCAAAAACACTGCAAGAAAGATGATAAAGCTGAATTTGTATACAATACATTATTGATGATCCAGATGAAGGGATTGGTGTACTCTCAGTAAAGGTGTGAATGACACTACATTGCGGGTGTTGATCTGCTGGAGAGTAGGAAGGCTCTGCAGAGGGATCTGGACAGACTAGCTTGATAAGGTTTAACAAGATTAAATGCTAAGTCCTGCCCTGGGTCACAACAATTGCAGGGCAGCACCACAGGCTGGGGGCAGACAGGCAGCAAAGGTGCCTGGTGGAAAAGGATCTGGCTGTGTTGGTTGACGGCACCTGAACATGATCCAGTGTGTGTGCCCAGGTGGCCAAGAAGGCCACTGCCATCCTGGCCTGCATCAGCAATGGTGTGGCCAGCAGGAGCAGGCAGTGTTTGTCCCCCTGTACTCAGCACTGTTGTGGCCACACTGAGTGCTTTGTACAGCTCTGGATCTCTTATTACAAGGAAGAGATTGAGGGGCTGGAGTGTGTCCAGAGGAAAGCAATGGAACTGGGGAAGGGTTGGGAGCACAAGTCCTTAAAAAGAGCAGCTGAAGGGGCTGGGGGTGGTCAGCCTGGGGAAAGGCATCTCAGGAAAGACCTTATCACTCTCTACAACTCCCTGAAAGGAGGGTGGTGGGTGTCTGTCTCTTCTCCCAGACACCTAGCAATAGGACAAGAGGAAATGGCCTCAAACTGCACCAAGGAAGGTTCAGGTTGAACATCAGAAAGAATTTCTTTAGTGAAAGGTTTGTTAAACACTGGAATAGTCTCCCCATGGAGGTGGAGTCATCATCTGTGGAAGTGTCCAAAAAACAATTGGACGAAGTGCTTAGTGTCATGGTTATTTGGAAAAGTGGGCATCAGTCAAAGATTGGACATGATAATCTCACAAATCTTTTCCAATCTAATTTATTCTGTAATTCTGTGAAAAGAGGAGTAACATTTCTTTGAAAGAAAGAGAAAAGGCTTTTGTATGTGTCAAGGCTGGCCAGGAGGAAAAACTACAGACAAGAAGACAAAAAGTTTTGAAGAAGAAAGAATCAGATGTTCTGATAAAGATGATGAGAAGAAAGAACATAATTGATCTAAGGCCAGAAGAAATGTGAATTGCATACAAAACACATCTATTAGGCCTCTCTTCTCTTTGTGACAACCTGGAGTGTTAACCATTTTTGTGGAGGATGCAGTCCAGAAGAAACCCTAAGAGAACTGTCCTTTTAAGAGTTTCAAATATTCACAAATATTAATGAGAGCATCAATTTTCACATGTTGACCTGTACTGGAGTTTTCTGAGGTAATTTTCTTCACAGTGGCTTGTATGTTTTGGATTTGTGCTGAACAATGTTGACAATATAGTGTTGTTTTCTTCTGGCTGAGCAGTACTTACACAGAGCAAAGGCTTTTCCTATTTTTCTCACTGTGATGAAAGGCTGGGGTGGAATTGGCAGGAGACATAGTCAGGAGAGCTGACCCCAAGTGACCAAGGGACATTTCATACCATATGGCATTGTGCTCAGTATATAAAGCAGGGGGAGTTTGGTGTGGTGGCATTTCTTACCTCGAGTAACTCTCATGTGTGATGGGGCCCTGCTCTCCTGGAGATGGCTGAACAGCAGCCTGCCCAGGGGAAGCAGTGAATTAATTACTTGTTTTGCTTTGCTTACACATGGGGTTTTTGCTTTCCCTGTTAAATTGTCTTAATCTTAACCCATGTGTTTTCTAGCTTTTACCCTTCTAATTCTGTCCAGGACCCCTCTGGTTGTGGGAGTGAGTGAGCAGCTGCCTGTGGCTTGATTGCCATCTGCGTTTAAACCATAAAATGAACTTTTATCTAATTTAACTAATTTTTCAGCATCTCATAAACACCTAAAGCAACCAAATATCCAATGCACAATACAGGACAGCAAAAAACCTGCATGAAGTATTTTATTGAGACTTTTTAAAACTGCTTCTTTGAGCAGCTGCATTATTACATAGGTGATAGAGTAGATTCTGATTACAAATAAGCTTGTTATACTCACCAAAGGAGATAGTATGGGCAAAAAGATTGTAATGGTTGCTGGATTGCTGGCTACTTCTGTTACTGAAGTGACGATAAGGCAGGATATCAGGATAATCAACCACAAGGGTAATGATCCTAGAGGGGTCAATTTACTTGCTACCCATTCAGAAAGTTTTGAAACCTGCATAAGGAATGTGAGAACATGAATATGTTTAGCAAGTCACTGGAAGGAATTTTTTTTTAAAGTGTATATAAACAGAACTTATCTGCTAATAGTGAAGATTTAGGTAAAAGAGAAAAATCTGAAATATTTTTCACATTTCTACCACATGTTATTAAGACCATTTTTCTAATTCAATGGTGACCTATAGGAGCCCATGCAAACTATATTCCATTTATTTATATTCTCATCTCTGAGACAGTTGCAGGAGTCTTAATCAGAAAATGGTAATACAAGTATATTAGGCTTCATAACCTGAGTCTAGGTCCAAAGATGCTTGATTTACTGGAGTCGCCATCAGGCTTCACATGGGAGTTATCTCAGTGACATTAAGGCTTAGGAAACAGTGTGTTGTCACAACCCCTGCCCCTATCAGATCTAAATTAAATAAGAAACATTAGTCATCACTGTGCATGGTCTTGGAAGCCATAGGAAACTTCTTTTTCTCAAAACCTGCTTTCTGAACATCTTGAATATTCATCACATTTATCCTGTTCAATATTGCTACAGAGTAACTTGCTAAAACAAGAGAATAAGTGTGAATTCATTGCATGTGTGAATTGCTCTTGATTGGGTCACTTTATTTGTTCAGTATCTTCTATAAATTGCATTACCTCGCAGCCGTCTGCCAGTGCAAACCCGCCACCAACAAGGATAGCTATTTCCCAGGGCATGCATGACTGAAATTCCTTCCAAGTAATCAGTGGAATGTAACCAGAAACAGCTAGGAAAAAAAATATATATATATAGCCCCATAATGAACATTTAAAAATATATTGACAAGCTCTTGAAATAATCGCCCTGAGGAAGTACTTGGGAAAAATTCAAAGAAAAAAGCTCATCATTGTAGCATGGGCAAGATCTCTGACAGAAACGACCTGCACTTCCTGGGACAGATCTTTAACAGGGGAAAACTGCCATGGCTTGGAGACATTAGAGCTGTGATGGTTTCCACCAGTGAAGCACTGGCCCCTTTCCCCTCCTTAACTATGTGGAAGACAGCTGCAGGATACCAAAGAGTTTTATTTAGTCAGTAAAACTTTGCTATTCAGGCAGCTTGCTGACCAAATGCTGTTTCACTTAGACTCATTTAGGTTCTGACCTTCTGTCCTGGATTGCCAAGCAAATTGTATTCTATTGCCAAGCAATTTGTATTCTATTTGTATGGCAGTTGTCTTCTGCTAAGTGGGCAGTTTTCCTTATCTCTTCCACAATCACTCCTCCCTCCAGGGAGACATCTGCTGATAATGGGCTATAGAATGCCACTGCATGACTGATAAGAACTACAGCATCCCATTGGGAGATGCTCTGCCCAGAAGGAGGAGCCAAGCATTCCTAACTGGATATAATCTGTAATTCTGGAACACCAGCACAGCATCTCCACTGGATTTCCCAGAGGAACAGCTGCCTCTTCCACTGGATCTTCAGGAGAAGACTACACATTTCTACTGGATCCCTGCTCCAGCAGAACCACACCTGACACTCCAGGAGGACTGCAGCCACTATTCCAATTGGACTGCTACCAACACCCTGACCAACAGGGTGTCAGGTTGTGTTCTGACTTTGTCAGTGTTGTTTTGGTTTACTGCATTGTTTATTTTATCTTTTTATTTTCTTCCCTAATAAAGAACGGTTATTCCTACTCTGATATGTTTGCCTGAGTGCCCCACTTAATTTCAAATTTATAAAAATTTGGAGGGAGGGAGTTTACATTTTCCATTTTAGGGGAGGCTCCTGCCTTCCCTAGCAGACACCTGTCTTTCCAAACTAAGACACCTTCCATTCTCTGTGAACCCCTAGATCCCATTGTTTTCAGCAGCACAACTGAATGCATAAAGAGGATAAGCCAGAGGTGTACTTTAAACAAAAAATCCATTTTGAAGAGGAAAAATTACATAATAATGAATTAATGCACAATTTTGGGTTTTATAGGGTACCCTAATCAAGCAGGAACATTTTCAAAACATGAGCCTAGCTCCGCTCCATTCAGCCCATTTCAAAGCCCATTGCAGTCAATGGGCAGGTGGTTTCCATTGGTGTCCATGGGCTGCAGGTAGCAGCTTCCTGCACAGCACGAGGTCCTGCTGCTCACATTGTATAATTGTTGGCACTGACTTCCAGGCCAGGGATGCTTTACTCCCCAGTGCTTTATACCCTCTGTTATGACCTCAGCATTAGTATTTAACAACATTCCTCTAACCAGTGCAATAAGTTACATTTACAGTAGCATCTTAGATACCTTATTGTAGCAAAATTAACATCAAAATATACTCAACTGTTTTCTCCATTCGATGTCCTAGGCAATGTTTTTGCTGGAATAATAAAGAACAGGAGTCCTATCACTAAGGCAGCTGTTGAATCCGTAATATAGCTTTTATATCTATGGAGAAGTCAACAAGAAAAAAACCACATAAATATATATAGTCCAGAGAAGGAGGGGAGGAGAGAGGAAGAGGATAGACCAGCAGCAAAGTCCACAGTCTGCTGTGGCCTGACCATAACCCTTTATTCCTCATCCCTTGCACCATTAGGTGTGGTGGAAAGAGGTAGAGGAGTAAGGAATGCAGTCAGGTTGAGCCTGGAAAAAAGAGGATGAGGGGAAAGTGCTTTAGTTTTTGTCTTTGTTTCTCACCATCCAACTGTATTTTTAATTTGCAGTTAAATTAATTTTTCCCATATCAAGTCTGCCCATAATGGTAACTGATAAGCAATCAGTTATCCCTGTCTTAATCCTGACCCAAAAGCTTTTTGACCTTATTTTCTCCCCTGTCCTGTTGAGGAGAGGCTGAGGAAAGGCAGCAGAATTTGATTATCATCCTCCTGTGGCTGTTATTACTAGGGTCACAGTCACAAGGGTCATGTTTGTTTTGGTCATTTCCAGTACCTAAGAACTGTTTGCACTATTGTGTCTTAAACTGCTTCAATACCCTTCTAACTTGTAAAGAGTAGCCCTAAGATCAGGCAAGGTGCCAAGCTGAGCTGTGAGGCCATTTTAACACGTCCAAGCCTGTTAATCAATGTTAGCTGATGACATATCCCAGTCTGTCTTATTTCAGTCAAGATGATCATTAAAATGAATAGAAGTTTTACTGGAGAAAGCTAAGCAAACGTTTTCTTAACCTTGTTATTTTTTTCTATTTTCTGCAAGTTCTTCTGTAAGATTTTCTGAACCAACACACCAATATATTTGTTCTCTCAGCCTCAGACCATATGCTTTCTAAATATTCAGCTACAGTAGGTCCAATAATAACTTCCCATCAGATCTTCCCAGCAACTTAATGTTTTGTACTGAACCAGACCTTCTCACTGAAAGCAAAAAACAATTCTCTCAGTTATATGCTACAAATGTCTAATCCTTCGCTTTGTTAGGTGAAATTCAAACAAAACCTTAATATGCATACCTGACTTACACCAAAACCAGCATAATTTTAGCTAACACTGTCACAAAATGAAGATGCCCTAGAAGTTGAAGTGATTCTCTAATATTTTCTGTCTCCTGCTTCCTAGTCTCTGCCTGCATAGAAAATACATTTTGAAAAAAAAGTTACTATATTTTTCTGGTTTCTTAAGGAAGGAGGTTCTGCCTGTATATCGTCTTTAGCCTAGGACCAGATGCACCAGGTCTAGAGATATAAAATCTCTTCTCTTGGATCCTATTCTACATTCTTTTAAGGCTTGCTAGAAGTTTTGAAGGAAAGTGAGATCTAGATACAGAAACAATTCATGCTGCCACTGACCTCTAGGCAGCTCCATTTTCATATAATGGTTGAGTCTGAAAGGGGCCTCAGGAAGTTGTCTGGTCCAACCCTCTCTGCTCCGGCAGAGTCCCTCAGAGCCAGCTGCCCAGGACTATGTTTAGACAGTTTTTTAATATCTCCAAGGATGGAAAATCAAAAACCTCTCTGGGTCACATCACAGGTAAAAACCATCTCCTGATGTTCAGGAGGCAAACTGTAAGTTTAATTTTGTGCCCATTGTCTCTCATCCTGTCACTGAGCCCCACTACAAAGAGCCTGACTCTTTCCTCTTTGCTCCCTCCCGTGTAGCTTTAAACATTGTCAAGGTGACCCTGCAGCCCCCTTCCTGGGGGTTTCTCCCCACTTACTCTAGTTGAACTAGGGAGTGCAACTTTTTGCTCACAAACTTAGTATTCCTGATGCAAAACACCATCCTCAAAAAACCTGCTTGGGACACACAACATCCTACCACCAGTCAAACTGTTATGAGGACACACACGATGCCGTTCCAAACAGAAGCTTGTCAATCATTATCAAATTTTGAGATAAACATTTTTTTAAGCCTTTTTATCCAAGTTGTAATATAACTGCATATACAACATCTACCTGCTTATAGGACTGCAAATCTGATGGTGCTATAAGGAAGGAAAAAACCTGTTGATTCAAGAGATCTCACAATGACTCCAACTGAGATCATTGTAGAGAAGATGGCTGTGGACAAAATACATAGTGGTCTTGTATTAGAGGTAAAGAAAGCAATAAATCATGAAGAAAAAACCACAGTACATCCAGGCAATAATCTGTGGAAGAGTGAGGGAAGCCTACCTTGCCTACATCAGCTGTAATCAGCTGCAGCTCAGTGTTGAACTTTCTGTTTCTTGTGAGGCTCATAAACCCAAAGGCCAAAGGCCAGCCTGGAACTCCTCTAATTGAAGCTAATACCTGACAGCCTGGAATCAGACCAGGACATAGAAGGAAACTGCTGTAGCAGAAATGATGTGTGATCATGTGCTGTCAACAGATGGGGAGGAAACAGGCATTTTTACCCTGTGCTGCTCTCTGTAGAGTTATACAATACTTATTAAAACGTCCTGCTGCCTGCTCACAGAAGGAGGCAACGGGTGCAGGGCAGGACAGCAAAGGAAGGATTATTCTTTAATAAATATACCTTCTTTTTCCTTAAGAAAAATAAACTGGTAGAGGTAATGTATTTTTGAAAGGCATCTGATAAAGCTGGAAATAATGGGCTCTACTCAATACTGCTACAGCAGAAATGTGGATTAAAAACTTGCTGAGAGTACAAAAAGTAGCACTTAAGAAATATGAAGGTAGCATAAATAAATAGTGCTGGGATTTCAAAAATATCAGTATTTTCATATTAAAGGGGTACTCAGTAGCATGACAATGCACACAAGGGTCTGATAACATGAACATGGATGGTGACAGTGATGGGAAATTTTGTTTGAAACAAAGATTTAAGCATTTAATTTAGTTCATCAATTAAAGCTTATAAGGTGATATAATCACAAGATGCATGTATTTTTAAAGCACAGAAGAGCTTTTTAATCCAACAGAGAAAGACAAAAATAGTTATCTGGAAGCACATTCCGACAGAAAGCAGTATGTTAGTTTGTCTTTTTCAGTTTGACAACAGACATGACTACCAAGGAAATTACCAAATTCCAACATCTGAAGAACCTGGGCTTTGCCACCCTAACATCAAGCCTGGTTTCTTTCTGGAAATTCAGATTCTGATAAAGTAAATTCCTACTGGGTTTAACACACAGAACAGTGTAACTCTTTTGATCTTCAGCATGTTAGAATAAAGGATCAGACAGCCCTTTCTGGTTTAAGACCCTGGGGGTGGTGCAATTCCCACCTAATAGGACGCACTCATTAGTCTTGAAGAAACATTGTGGCTTTTCATAAGGTAAAAGCTCTTTTCAGGTGCCAGAACTTCCCTCAGGCCTTCTTGAGACTGTGGGATAAAACCCTGTGGAAAGCAAGTGCTATCAGATTTCTGTAAGGGTGGAGAATATTTCCTTATGGGTGTTTCCTGTACCATAAAGAAGTTATGAACATCCCTATCTCTGTACTTAAGTCCAAAACACTGAGCAATTTTATATGCAGAGGCCTCAGGGAACAAGTGTGTAAGACACTTAATCTGCAGGTCAGTGCTCTGCCACAAGCCTCTTGGACATTACAGTGTCAGAAATACAGTTCCTAAGATCTGAGGGTTTTTCCCTCAGATTTCTTTGTTGTTGCTCTTGTTTGGTTTGGGTTTTATTTCTAAGAATGTGCCTTGCTCACAGCTGTACCTGTGCTGACCCTATGCCCCACTCCTTTATTTTCCCTGAGAAGTTTTTGTTGCTCAGAAAGTATTAACCTAATTTACTAGTTTTGTGCCTGTTAATATAATTGATTGATAAATTAAAGATATCTAGAAATAGGGTATGAATAGTAAGAAATGCTTTCTTTCCTCTTAAAGTGCATAAGGAAAGCTTTGTCAGGTTACCTCACCCAAATTACAACATAATTTGGCCTAATGTGCTATGACACATGCTTTCAGTTCCTTTCAAGGGCAACATTAGAGGGCATCCACAAAGTCACGTCCCTGTTCAGAACCTGTAACCCTGCTCATTTTTGAGAATGTTCTGTTTTTCTCTACCAATGAACAAAATCCTCAGACAATGATAACCAGCTTCAAATAGGAATATGGAGCTCTCTGGATGAAAAAAAAAAGTCATTTGAACCCTAAGTCCCATATTTGAAAGGTTTTTTACAGTGCCTGTGTTTCAGTTTAATATGTGGCTCTTTAAACAATGCTGGGTGAGCTCTGGGTGTTAATAGGAAGCAGGAAGAGAAGCCAACCCAGCCTGATTGCTTAGCTAGCTGATCATTTCATTAGGTCACCACTCCAAAACCCTTTCAAGAGTACCATGTTTCATATGAGACAGTGATCATCAGCTCTGCTGTTATAAGGGAAAAACAAGTGTTCTTTTTCAATTTTTTCCTGATGATTAAAAGTAAATAATTCTAAAACAATCTTAGTTCTTAATACACTTTTTAATGGTATTTTTTGAACAAAATAATTTTGTGTTACACTTTAAATTTTCAAAGTGGTGCAATTATTCCTTGTGACACTCCCTCCCAGACATTCTGGAAGAGCACTGGGAAGGTATGTAAATGTGGAAATATACTTAAAGAGAGAAGGCATGAGGTATGTGTGTTCACGTGTCATTTATCACAAACACACAGGAAAATAAAATGGAAAATTACCCTTCTAGTCTAGAACGGGCCTTTGGGATAGCCAGTAATAAATGTTAAACCCATAAGGACCTAAACAGCATTAAGTCCCAATTGTCCCAGTCCTGCAACTAATTCCCACCACTCCAGAGCAAAACTCGAAACTTTATCACAGAAAAGGAAACTGAAATTACAGTAATTGCAGCAAGAGAAAAGGAGATATCACAGTAATATAAGTTCCTGTACGACTGGCTGATTACTTAAGGGAAGAAGTCCAGATGATCCTGGAAAAGTTGCAGCAGAAAGCAGAAAAACCCCTACAATAGTTCTTGACTTTTTGATGTTCAGTTAAACTATGACTTTAAGGGAGTTATGTATGAATGGACAGTAATTTATATCATTAATTTATGCTGTCAAAGCAGGGGCTGTTGGCCTGTATGCATATAAGTGTGCTGTCACTAAGGGCAGTAGGTCAAAAAATCCTAACCACAATTATTCTTTGAATTTCACACTTTATGAGGAAGTGGGGTACTTTGGCATCAATTGTTATGCATTCTCCCTCACCCTATTAAGCCAAAAATCTAGTGATAATCTCCTCTTAGGAGGCACTTTATTTTATCCTATAACAGGTTTTACACATTTCAGCTATTGCTCACATATATATGTGAAGTTGCTGGAGTTTATCTTCTGTATACACTACAGAGGTTTGCAACAAGTTTGGCCTGGCATATTTTTGAAATATTGAAAGTATTTTAATTTTTGAAAATTGGTAAGAAAAGAAGGTGTATAGTTAAGGCACAGTACAGTTCTTTTTGGTTTATTAAAAGAGATCACTTACTTTGGGAAAAGTGAAGACCATCCTGGGATGAAGCCAGGATCTCTGGTGAACCACAGGAGGGTCATTAGAACGAACAGGACAAGTGTAACAGTTTCTGGGTAGCTATAGCAGAAGTAGAATGAATTATAAATTTTCCTGAATTGACGTTTAGATTTACCTGCTCTTGTTTGCGGATTTATAGTTTGAAATACCTAATTGGTCCAAGTTTCTTGTACTCCTCCTGAATCACCTGTGATGAGGCTTCTTCTCTGGCTGTTTTCTTCTTGCCACACCTGAACATGTTTTTGAAACTGGAATGTAAAGCAGCAATATTGAATGATGAGATACGAGTGTATACAGAAAAAAGTGTCCAACCTTTCCAGTTACCAACAGCATTTTACAAATGTATATTTGTCACTTTACAATGCAGTATCTCCCATTTAGTTATCACACACCAAACTGAGCATATTGGAATTAATTGACAATGCCCAGTGGGAAACTGAGAGAGGCAGCAACAAAATGTGTCCTGTTGTGGACCAGCTCATTTGGCCAGGAAGGATGAAACTTTAACCATGTGAACTAATTGAAACAATCAAATATATAACTCTCTTTAATGAGAGTCTCTTTAAATCTACGGCTTTGTTTTACTTTGTTTCTGAATGAAAAATTTTTCTCACCTGAGTAGCTTACATATTGATCAGCAGGGTATTTGCTACAAGCCAGGTTTTCATTCTTGGATAAGTCTCTTATACAATGTTAAAAAGAACATTATCAAAACAATCAAGAAAAATGAAACTGTAAACATTCACATATAGAGTGATGAGCATGGGGTGATTCTGTCTGCTTAAAACTAGTCTCACTTTTCACGTCTTGCACCACAAGTAGCCATGTAATTTTGGAAGATTGGTGTCCCACCTATCTCTCCAGATTTTAGTGAACTTATGGAGACAAAGGCTTTGAAAAATCATCCCAAAAGACATATTGTTCTCTCCAAAACCATAAAAGCCCAAACTGTGTGGAGAAACAGAAACCCTACCATACCACCACATATAAATTTAGGAAAAGCAGAAGTTTCTTACTTCACATTTACAAATACATTAATCCAGTTTATAACAGACATTGTTCAAGTATTCAAACCAATACCTCACTCCAATAAAGGATGTATTCCTATGACTCTTCCAGTAAAAAAAAAAAGTATATGATTTCAGTATTCTTTTGTCTTGCACACATGCACTGATTAATGATGATGTGTGTATATTATAAAGGAATGAGTACACCCATTTGTGGTATGGACTTTTCACACTGGGCTGAATAGTCCAGGATTCTTATTTTAGAAAATCCTTGTCCATCTGGAGATTGAGCCATACTAATCAAGGTCACAAAATCACTGTTGCTGCATTTTCTTCCTACCGAGCCTGTTAAACCAAGATGCAATACTTATTCCTGGTACAAATAATATTTTATATCAGTAACCTTTAGTCTTACTGATTATACTGTTCACTTACTCAAACCCAAGGAAAAGCCACTGGAGCCAGAGCCAGGAGAGCAGCAGAATAATAACTGCAATGGGGATGGAAAGGATAAACCAGGATCCAAAATTGATGCACTGGCAATCTGGGTAGCGTCTGGATGAAAGCAAAAAAAAGTTTAGTTCACCTTTGCAAAGGAATGAAGACTTGTGAGAATTACCAGAAAGCACTTCTGTGGGGGAATATTTCTGGCTGGCAGCAGACTTCATCATGAGGTGGCCTGTGGTATCCTCCTGCCTCACCCTCCCATCCTCTTCCAGGTCATCATGACCACTACAGGAACCGGCTGTGCCAGTTATTTGAACAACAGATCAGCAACAGCTCTGCGAATCTGACACTGACTGAGGTGTGGCTAAAGGGAGTTCAGTAAGCAAGGGAGGGCCATGCACAGCCTAAGGGCTGCTAGGACTATAAAGAAACAGAACTTGAAAGAAAGGAATTTTTTGAGATGAGAATTTAGCACAAGAAAATATACTCAAATTAAAAATCTCCAGTGGATGTAGAAGACAACAGTGGAAGCAACACTGAAACTTCTGTTGTTTAGTTTTGTACTGTTTAAGTTTGTACAGGGATGAATATTTGCGTAAGTATTTGTAGTAATCTGAAAACTGAAGTTAGGTATTCTTCATCTCCAGAGCAAATATTCCTCAGCTAAAATAGATGATCAGTTTATATGTTTTTTTAAAATAATCTATTACATAGTTCTGGTTGGATTATCTGCCATTGTTGGATTATCTACTACAGGTCTTGCCTGAAGCAAGGATGGACAGGACACACTGATTTATTTTCTAGACCTATTTCCTCCGGAAAACATACAAGTGTGATTGATTTTAACAATCCTTTTTCTACAGTGATTTAGGGCCAATAACTGTAAACTCTTCATAGGCAAACGCAACAAATGCTATCAATAACTGGTCTTCAACAATTTTGTCATGTGCAATACAAAACAGTGGATGGAGGACAAAAAAGGATTTAGCTTTATTTTGTTTTATTTCAGAATTCAAGTAGGACTATTACTGACAATGGCAGTTTGCAGGAAAAAAAAAATGATCAGCAAGAACTATTGAATTCCAAGAGGTTTGGAACGAAATTTGCCAATTTTCTTTTCAAAGCAGTTCTACTTAAGAAAGAAAATGAATATTAGAAAGCCTTTGGAAAACTTAAAACACTGTTCCATTGAATGCAAAGTTTCAGACTGCCTTGAAATTATTTGCTTTTTTTGTTGATTAATGGACCCATATTTCTCATTTCAACAGTGCTTAGCCTCTTGAAAGTCTCCTGATGCTCTTTGCTAAGCAGACTGAACTTATTTCCTGCTGTACTTAAAAATTAATAACAGATCTTTAGATAGTGGTTGTTCTATTCATGCCAAGTATTGCTTTCCTTCTAAGAGAAATCTATCTTTTTCCATGCTGAAATAGTAAAGTACTACTTAACCAAACAATGGTCATCTTGTTGCATGTGTCGGCAGGTCACTTACAGACTTTCCCTGTGTAAGGCAAATACAAACCTGCAATTTCATTTTATCTCAATTAAAAAAAAATAAAAGAAGAAAAGCAATAGAATCAAATAATATCAAATCAAAAGGCAAGGTTTCTAATGTGTTTTAAGGGAGCCATGTGAGAGCTCAAGAAAGAAAGTTAAACTTCTGGACTAAGAAGAATACAAATAATATAATTTAGTCTCTTACGAATTGAAGTGCTCAGTAAAAATCAGATTAGTCGATGTTCCTGTGATTGTGGTCAGTCCTCCAATGGTAGCAGAGTAAGCCACACACAAACACATCACTTTGAAAATCCCACTGTATTTGTCCTTTCTGCTTTTTCTCTCTGCTTCAGCAGGGGGTAGGTTCTGCTTAGAAAATATATACACTAATTAATATATAAGAAGGGCTCATCATCAGGCACAAAAAAAAACATTTGAAGATATCTCAGAAGAGCCAGACAATTTACTGTCAATATAGTTGTCTGCAGTGTGGCTTGGTTAGCAGTTACACTGGTATGCAATTATTCATGTAAAGGAAAAGGAGGCAGAGTCAAATCCTGAAGTCCCTTCCCTGATCTTAATCTTTACAGAACTGCCTCTGTATAGACTGATACAAATACACACACCTGATAAACAGTTTGTACTCTGCTAAGGTTGCTTTAACTTGTGTAAAATGGGAGGACAAAACCAGTAATGAAATAGCATACAAGCAAAGTGTGTACATGTGTCTGACTACAACTGTATTTCTAATTCACATGTAACCAGCTTCATTATAACCTGTGCCATTTTAGGTGTGGCATAGAAGTGCAATTTAGGTTAAAACTAAGTTTCATTGCATAATAAAAAGACACTTTAAATACCTGTTCATTTCCTTTTTCATTTTCCTTTTCAACTGTGCATACAGTACTACCCACATTGTTGTTATATCTGGAAAAACAAAGGCATGTATTGTAGCAAACAGGTATCCTATTTAGATGAATTCTTAGAACAGAATTTACTGAACTAATAACAATTACCCATTAACTGTTTTTTCTTTCTCTTTCCAATCTGGGTTTTCATATTCTCCTATATTTTCTGTAAGACAGTGATACAAAGACAGAAAAGCATTTAAGGAACTTAAACTGGAAAGGCTCCATCAATGCCTCATCCCATGCACTTACTTCACATCATCCCA
This sequence comes from Motacilla alba alba, assembly GCF_015832195.1. Lineage (NCBI taxonomy): Eukaryota > Metazoa > Chordata > Aves > Passeriformes > Motacillidae > Motacilla > Motacilla alba. Next base: position 21,741,361 of record NC_052031.1, on the reverse strand, counting down.
TCAATACATTTGCAAGCACCAATCTCAGAAACAGTTGATTTGTGCCCTATTCCTTTACGACTCCTGTTCCTCAGCATCTGAATCTTCTCATGAGGAGAATTATTCCTAATTTACAATCTAACTGTGAAGGTAATAAGTTTAGATTCAGTTGTTCTTCCAACGTTACCCTATGGCTTAAAGAGCTCTTTTCCTGTGCTAGCATGTAAGCCTTAGCTTATCTATAGCCTGGAGTCATATTTCCTTCCAGCCATCTTGTAAGGCTGATAAGAGAGGCTGATAAGCCAGCCTCTTCCTTCTCCCCTCCTCTCATCCAGCTGCCACCTTCTGCGCCTGTTCAGTTTTAATTAATCTCTGTGATCACAAGAGAGCTCACACACAGTGATCCAAGAGAAGTCTCACAGTGAAGCACGAGATGATGCCAGCACTTCTGTGGCATTTAAGTGTACTTGCCGTGTTCCTCCCTGCCCAGTGAGGGTGGCAAAGCCAGAACTGCAGCGTGCGCCTACCGTGCAGCTCCAGGGCTGGGTTGATGGAGCCATTAGAGCAGGACATCTCCAGCTCATCAGCTTCTGCTTCAGCTCTGATGATCTGCTGAGCCACAGCTTCTACGATTGGCATCACCATGGCAGCAGCAGAGGTGTTGCTGAGCCACATTGACAAGAAAGCACAGCTAACCATGAAACCCAGCATAAGCCTGGAATAGGAGAGAAGAGAGTCTGTGACTGCTACAGTAACACCTCCCATCATCAGTCTTTAATATAAATGGGAATTTTGTCAACAGAAAAGTTGAAACACTGAAAATTTTAAGCTTGTAATTCTGAGAACATTTTTGAATTAAAATTGTCTTGATCTAAGACACTGAAATTATCATATTTTAGAGGTCCAAATATGTTTCAAAGTGAAGCAGAAACAATAATATTTATTTACAGAATTATATTGTATTTGAACCATCTTTTAAGAAAGAGCACCATGCATGTAGCAAATTCAAATGAGAGTTAAAATGGCTACGCTGCTGATGCTCTTAATCACATATTGTACAGTTTGGGTCAAAACCCTGGAGTTATCACTTAGGCAGTTAACTTCTCTAGATAGAACAATTCAGTTGTTACAGGAAGAAATATTAAAATTCAGAAAGAGGTACAAAACTTAGTTCTTGTTCAGAGCACCAAGTATGGGCATTATTTGGGCTTCAATCAATGTCATCTTCGATATTAAATGGGAAAGGGACGGTCATTACAACTCCCTAATCTGATCTTGGCTCAACTTTTTGTAAATTTACTACAAATAGTAATGAAATATACTGAATTGCATCAATGACTGAAAAATCAGACATTCCATGTCATATCTGGTGAAGTTGGATTGTAAATTTAGAATACAGGTCACAATGTTGTTTTTAATGCCTTTCTTGGAGCTGGAAATGTGAACAGTCCTCTTAACTCCCTGTTCCAAGGTGGTGCCACTGACATTAAACACCTGCCATACATCATCACAGCAAGAGAACTTAGTGGAGGGATGGTGGTGTTGCACCTTTCCATCAGAAGACTTCAGTGCAATTTGTAAAGTTCTTTGCCCAGCCTTGATCAGAAGCTTCACAAAAATGTCAGTTTTACTTAGTACATGAAGCCAATAAGATATTATATAAAAATCATGTAAACATTATTTGATGATGTAAAAATACTAAAAATGCCATCAAAATGTCTCTTACAGCCTTTCATTTCAGCTAATGGCAACAACATTTCAAACTGGATTTTTTCTCAGTAGGGGAACCTTGTCTTTCCCTGTGCACTTTTTACTGCAGTGATGAAATGATCTGTAGACCAGCAAGTCACGGACCTGATTCAACACAAATTGTCATGAGTAGTGTAAAACCCATTAATTTAGGCAGTTTTGGATTAGGTCCACAGATAGAAGTTGAGGAAGAATTGTTTCTTATACAGAAAATATGGGGGGGGGGGCAGAATAAACACACTGAATATAAATTTTCACACTGTAGGAAAATGCCGTTTTAGTAGAACTTACAAGAGGATTTAAAAAATAAAAGCAAATTAAGACATTCACTAATGTATTCCAAAACTACTCATCATAAATTTCCAGCATTAGGTGGTCAGGTGGCCATTTGGTACAATGTGGTGGGCTCTACTAAGGGACTCTAAAAATAATTGCAAAATAATAAAATATATCCTTTTCCGTTCAGCCGCAGTTTTTCTGCATTATTTTCTCTGTGGCATTGTTAAAAAAATATTATGCATTAAATCTTGGATAATTATTTCATTATATTCAACTACAAAGTCACTCTTTGCTTTGTAGTGCAAAAAAAATCAGTATTTTATTACCCTTATAGGTTGTATAGACATATTCACCTTTCTCTGCTAGTCTACAGACTTTACTGCATAGCTCAAATGACAGAAAGCCTTTACAGGATTACAGAAAAATCTGGGCTGTGAAAACCCCTTACGATCATCAAGTCCAACCATAAACATAATGCTGCCAAGTCCACCACTAAACTATGTTCTGAAGTGCCACATCTACACATCATCAAATACCTCCAGGGATGATGACTCAATCACTTCCCTTGGCATCCAGTTCCAATGCCTGACCAACAATTCACTGAGGAAATGTTTCCTATTATCCAATCTAATCCTCCTCTGGCCCAACTTGAAGCTATTTCCTCTTTTCCTTTCACTTTTCCCCTGGGAGAAGAGGCTGACCTTCCCTTGGTTACAGCCTTCTTTCAAGTGAGTTGTAGACAGTGATAAGGTCTCCCAGAGAAGCTTTTTCTCCAGACTAAACAACTCCAGCTCCCTCAGCTGCTCCTCATAAGACTCGTGCTTCAGACCCTTCACCAGCTTCATTGTCCTTCTCTGGACTTGCACCAGCACCCCAATGTCTTTCTTGTAGTGAAGGGCCCAGAACTGAGCCCAGGATTTAAGCTACAGCTTCACTGGTGTTGAGTACTGGGAGACCATCCCTGTCCTGGTCCTGCTGGCCACATACTTCTGATACACATCAGTTTCTCCAGAAGAATATCTAATGGAAAATCCAGAAGTCTCTTGCTATTTTACTTTCACTGCTGCACCCTTTATGAGCAGGGGTCTCGTGCAGTGATATCTCTGCCTTGGGTGGAGGAGGCTGCAGTGTGCACAGGCTGCCCGGGCTCTGCTGTGAGCAGCTGAGGAGGGAGCGTGCAGAGAGCAGCACCCTGCCTGCCGTGGGCACAGCTAGTGAGCAGCAGATGCTGAGAGGTGGGCAGATCACAGATCTACCTTCACAGATCATTTAATCATAATCTTATCATCCCTTTGTCATGACCAGGAAATGTGACAGATAAGAAGGATGCTTCCTCAGGGTTACAACTCTGGAGTTGCTTTAGGTATCCTCAGATGCTGGCTTCAGGTTTGACTGTTCACAGCAAGCTCCCCAGCAATGTTCAGCTTAGCACAGCACACCATCCCCTTGTGTTCTCCCTTTCAACATTTCAGCTAAAAGATGAGAATTTAGGAGTGTTCAAAAGAGAAGTCAAAATAACTAAACCTGCATGGCACAAGAATACAGCTAAAGATAATGGGAGGCAGTAGAACAAGAATGTAAGGAGAATTTTTCCAAATAGAAAGCTACCAGCTATCAAAAGAGGTAGAACTAAATCAAAATACATGTGATATTTAAAATTAGGTCAGTCAAATTACTGATGAATAGAAATAATCCAGCATTCTTATGATGTGTCATTATTTAAATCACTTAAGTGGCATTTTATTTTTCGGCTTGGGATTTCTGGTTTCTGACCATTTGCTTCCTTTCTGCTTCCTGGCAAGGTGTCATGAGCATGATGTATTCTGGGAAGCTAGACTTGCTCCATAGATCTTATGAGCAGCCTTACTTGAATGCTGACAGATGCCTCTGTCAGCCTAAATCCTTTCTGCAAGTTTGTAAAGCAAGCAAAGCAAGATTTTTCACTTCCAAAAATATATGTTGATAGTGAGTAAGCAGAGAGTGTGATTCCTTTTAACTAATCATGTCATCCAGCTGAGGAAGTGCCTATCCTTTGATTTTTATTTTTCATATGTAGACAAAGGAAGACACCTTAAGTAAAGACGTTATGTTAATGTGTTTTTCCTTCCCCACCACCTGCTTAGTTGAATGATTTTTTTTCCTATCACTGTGTATTTGAACTATTTTTGTAGTTTTGGGAATGCCCAGAATTTTGAAAACACTACTGAAATAAAAAAACCCCCACATGATAGAACAAATTTTATATGGTAGGCATTGGGTGGGAATGTTCCAACAACCATCAAGAAATGGGACCCCTATATTATTTACAATCTAATAATACTTTTTGTTCAGAAGGATCCTTATTAGGAATAGAAGCACTGCAGGGAACTTTCAATTAGGATTTCAGCAAAATATTAAAGTGTCACCTACATACCATTCATATCAATTTAAATATCTGCTTTGTTTGAGTAAAAAAGAAAGGCTGGGTTTCTACTGTAGAAAAAGCAGTAGGCAATTATTTCTGGAATACATAGCTTTCCACAAGTATTATTATCCTTCAAGACACTGTTTAGTACATACCATGCAGGGTTGACACCCACCAGCATCACCATTTTTAAAGCCACTCTTTTGTGAAGATTCCATTTTTCTATTGACGTTGCCAAACAAATTACTCCAATCAGCAGCAGATGAAAGTCTTTAAAATAAGCAGATGCTACCTGAAATGTAATAAAAAAATCCAAAAAACCAAAAAGGAAAACAAACCCATTTTTAAAAATTAAATAGTGAATTTCTTTTAGCCTTTGGTGATACCAATTTAAGGAAAAAAAATCAGTAAGATTATATTATGAAATAAATAAAGAGACTCTTTTTTCTTAAAATTAGGTCATTGGATTGTATTAAATACATTTAACCAAATGATTCAAGAATAAATGCACTAAAGTGCATGTGGTTAAAACAAAATAAAAAATAAAGCTTCGGATAGAACAGCCCAAAATGGTCAGTCACATCTCACATACATACTAAATCAGCAACTAAATGTTGTTCTTGTTACTTTTTTATCTATCCAACAGGTAAAATAACAACTTTAAGCATAGACTTAGATTATGATTAGCTGTGATTCCATTTCTTTGGCACAAAGGTGTATAGTCAGCAGTTTGCACATGGTGTCATTATTGTGACATTTTGCCTCTGTATATATTAAGGATATTTCATCACTACCTAGCATTTTCCCATCAACTGGCATCTAAACACTGAGCCACTATCTAGAAGAAATTATTAAAGTAATTATTTAAAAAATGTGAACAAGTCCTGAAGACAAAGCATGTAAGCAAGTCTTGAAGCAGAACTATTGTGATTGGCACTCAGCAAATCCATGCATTTGCCTGACAGGTTTCAACATTATGTGTTTCATTCTTTGGAGTTTTGATTCCTGATATGCACAGTATAAAACAGAGAAAAATAAAGGTTACCTGCTTGGATCCCATTATACCAAACAATGGGAACATGAAGGCAGGGAGCAAAGCTGAAACAGCCAGTGGCAAAGCTTCTGTGAGCCAAAAGATGGCAACTACAAACAACGTGTATGCACATTCTGCTTCCTAGAATACAAAAGGCACCAATAACAACATGAGCTGAACATCCAGGGAAAAAAAAATCACAATCCAAAAAGTACAGCTCCATCAGTAGAGAGGTTCCCTACGCTGGAAAAAGCATGAGTCAAAGGACCTGCATTTAGGGCAGTTATTGTGTGCTATTGACAATCCTGCTGAGATATGAAACACAGTCAGTAAAATAGGTAAATAGGTGTAGAGAAATCTTTTCTAAGAGATAGATTTCCATTCTATCACTCAGGAACAGTGGGAAAAAAGTCAGCTGCCTGTTCCTTCAAGGACAATTAATCAATTTCTAGGTCATTCTGGAGCATTCTCAGGCCATGAATTCCTATAAATCAAAAGCATTTTGCCTCTGTAAGCAAACCTTTAAGATTCCAAGAGTACTCGCAGTCAATAATTGGTCAAATGTTTTTCTCTCCTGAAGTTTTGTCATCAGTGGCAATAAGGCAAGGGTATCACTAACAAAAAAAGGTATCGTGCAATACTGACAAGAAACATAGCTGTTGTTGTTCAGGCTTGTAATATTAGCAATTGTCTTTTGTTTCAACTCCTTAAAACCAGAAGTTTTTTCTTTTCCTTTCTTCTTTTTTTTTTTTTTTTTTTTTTTTTTTACTCCCAGGAGAATAATTCTCAATGCTGTCTGTAGACTTCAGCCCCAGACAAATATAGTGAGGTGAATTAAATCTAGTTTATTCCAGAGTATTAGAAATATTCTTTGTGTAGCTTTAAATTTATATTTCTGCTTTTAAGGAAAATGGTTTGGAACTCTTAGTGCCCTGGTTAGGGTATGAAATTACTCAGCAACAGCAGAGATGTTTTGTACTGGGAAAGGAGCAGCTTAATGATGTAGCTCTTGGAACCTTTGACTGGAAAACAACAATATGAAACCCAAGTCAGTCAGCTGTGGCTATCATTTATTTTGGGTTATGTATGAAACAATTTGAAAATATCCGTTCACCTAGCAAATGTTCATCTCACGTAAGTCCTACCACATGAAGAATCTCCCATGAGTTACCTCTCAGAAAGAAAACTGAAATATTGGAACTGTGATGTGAGAGTGTGAAGCACATTGCTCTGTAACCACCATCCAACTGTGATGCAAAGACTTCTGAACCAAATTTTCATGTATCATCATACATGGTATGCATAACACACATATGATAACACATCATAGAATTCCATTTTAATCTGCTGGCATCAGAGCTGTACCATATAGAGTCACTAATGACATTGTTAGAGAGCTGTTTCATCAACTTGGAGTTGTTGCAAGAGTTAGTGAATGCCAGAATTTATTTCAAGTAAAATAAAACTATAGCTTTTGCAATATTTAGGAACCAGAGGGAATTTGTCGGATCACTGAATTCAGTCATTTCCTATCAGACAACACAAAATATGATGAACTTAAAAATCCTTTATTAAACAAAAATTGCAGCTCTTTTCCTGACAATTCATCTCCATTGTCAATCATACAGAGCTGTTTAAAAGAGTCCAGAAAATAACAATGATAACAATATTTCAATGTAGTCCAGATGTAAGAAAACAAATATGTGATTCTGAGCTTCATGCATCCAGTACAGAGTTTTATGTTGAAGCTGTCTTCTCTACATTTCTGTGAAAATCCACTGAGTTGACCCAAAAATAATCTCAATGCAAATATCCTTATTCATTCAAGCTCCCTTCCAACTCAAACTATTTGTGATTCTGTTAATCTGAAACAGTCCGGGAATCTCAATCATTACATAGAGGTGCAAAATAATTATCTCTCCAAACAGGTCACTTACTTTGGTTTTGATGATAAGTGGAAGTGGAAGTAAAAGCAGTGGGGTGAGGACAATGAGCAGGAACCTTCGGTAAACCAGGAGGTAGCTAAGAATCTTCATGGTTGATGGCTGTTAGATGAACTTCCCTGAAGAAACTGCCAAAAAACATGTCTGACTTTAAATAGCTGACTCTGATTAATATTTTTCCAAGCTATCACCTTTAGCCATTGCTAAAGCAGGCCAGTAAAGCAAGTTAAAATTAAATCTGGGTCTTTACTGTTTTAGTGAGTTCATTAACAGTAGGTTGATAAGATAAGTGTCCGTCTTAAACCAAGGCTAGATGTCAGCCCTCTCAGGACTTTCTCTCCCTGCTCTTCCTCATAACAAGTTTATGTAATTACAACAGGTTCTAGACAGTCAGAAAAATAAAACCTTCCAGTGCTCTCCCAGTCACTGCTGACTTCCGGAGGAAGTCAAAACATATAACATACATAAAATAAATGTTCAAAACCAGTTGGGGCATTTATGTGAAATCATAAGCAAGATAATTTTATCGAACAGAATTAAAAATTCTTCATTGTCTTCTCCATCTGTGGAGTATTCAAAACTTCATAGGATAAGATGCTGAGCAACCTGACCTGAACTTTGTTCTGCTTTTAGTTAAAGGTTGGACTAGATGATTTGTGGAAGTCCCTTCCAGCCTCAGCCTTTTTGTTGGTTTTATCTGTCTAGAATCTAAAGTGTATGAGAAAAACATGGCCTTTCTTCCTGTCTTGCCAGGCAGGGAATAGATCATTTTCTCTTCTCATGCAGAAAAAGGGTAAGTTCTTTTTTCTGTACATCATATAAAGTTTTGGGGAAGTCTAAGAGTAGGAAACTTTTTGAGACAAAAGTCAAAAATAAATAAATCCTTTTGCCTGAATTTTCCCCATTTTCAATAAAAAGAACACTTGGTACTGTCTTTGTAATGCAACAAAATAGCACCACATAAAGAACAGGAAAAGACAGGAAAGAAGCTTGTACACTGTCTGTGGTGAAGATTAAAAGGGGTAAGAACACATTGTTTTGTGCTCAGAATCTTACATGAAGCAGAAAATCAGAAGAGGAGACAGATAAGGAGTTGAGCTGCCATCAGAAGCATCCAAAGGACAGGTTATATAGGTAGTTTTTTACTATCCATATAACCTTTTGATTATAAGAATCCCACGTGTCAAGGTGCAGGCAAAGGAAGTGATCAGATTGTCGGTGTTGAGCACACACTTCTGGTTTTAGGAAGGTAGGACTTTGGCTATGGGAAAGCAGTATCTCAAATCTGACTGTCAGAAAGCAATCGACTGAAAACCCAAAGGTGGGAAATAAACTGGAGAAAGTAAAATAAAATAACAGCCTTGCTACTGGGCAATTGGGAAAACAGCTTTGATACAACCTAGGGAGGTGAGACTGAGACTTCATGGAAAGATGATGTAAGGGATTAAAGATGTTCAAGTGAACTGGTAACTTTCAAAAGGGGCTGCTCTAAATATATAAAGACAAATTTTTTTAAAGAATTCAGAGACAGAATTAGGAAATCTTCAAATATCTAAAAATCCAAAGAGAATTGTGTGAGACCTGGAAAAATCTGTTCTATAAAGGAATAACAAGCATGTAGAATGATAAATTCAGAAGGATTGTGATATGAAATATATTTTAGTTGGAGAAGTTGAAGAAAATTTCTATTAAAGTATCAGAACTAAAAGGAAATTAGAGGAGAGTGATTAAGTAAAAATTGGGGAAGACAAACTGCAGACAGTGCTGGAGTATTCAACATTTTCTTTGCTTAAGTCTTTACAAAGGTAAATGGAAGTCAAATTAATTTTAATATGAAAAACGGAGCACACTATGGGGAAAGTGATGGTGGGAGTAGTGAATATTTAGATTTAATATATGTATTCAAGTCAACAGTTCCAGAGGAAATCCACACACAATTCATGGGTGATAATTCATACAGTAATCTGGGAACTATTTCAGAATATATTTGAATATATTTTGTTATGCCAAATACTTGAAAAACTTTGAAGTATTACAAATTTCTAGAAAATTGATCAGACAGAAATGGAAATTAAATATGTCACATGAACTCAATTTAGTTTTATTTTTTTCTTCGAGCAATTCACTTAGTGACCAAAGATGTAAATTATGTGCATCTTATTTTACTTCAATAAACTTTTTAGATAAACTAAGAGCAAGTCAGAGGTAAGCATAGAAGAAATGCTCTAGGGGAAATTATGCCTGTGTGTACAAATTATTTTTAAAATGTTCTTCTTGAAGAGCAGTTGCAATTGTTATGCATTCATACTTCAAAGATATTTCAAATGGCATCCTTAAGAGGTCTATTCTGCTTAGTTTTCTAGCCTATATTTTTTTAATGTTTTTGAATCATAAACTCGTAATCAGCAGGACAAAGATAAGACCTTCTAGCTGATAGTAGACCATAAATCTGCTTTTTCAGCATTCTTAGGTAATCACTGCTATAGCAAAATGCTGCGTGGAGATAGAAGTCCAGAACAAAGGAGAAAAGACACTTCCAATATTGATTCAAATAAAATATTGCTGACAAAGAGTAGAAATTGTCCTGCATAATTAGCATTGAAATTCTCAAACCTGTCTCAGGTCCCTAGTCAGCTATCAGAGATGGTCAGGGCAGAACAAGGCATTACACGGAGAAAGTTTCCTTCCAAACATATGTTGAGATGTTTCTGGACAGTCAAGCTTCGACAGGTAACCTGAGAATAGATAGACCAATTGGAGAGAAAATGAATGTGCAGTGGACTAAGTTTAATGGTGGAGAGCTGGAGGATTTCTGAAAGAATGTAAACTGGGATAAAACTTTCCTTACAGGCAGGAAGAAGGAACAAGAGAGGGTATGCAATCCTGCTTAAAGAACTTTAAACATACAGCTCTGCATGCGAAGATAAAAGTGGTCTTAATGTGATTTGAGGTGTTACTGAATGATTATGAAAAAATATAAATTTAATTTGAAAAATAAATAAGGACGTATTTGCAACACTGGAAAAAGGTTTAAAAGAGGCTGAGTTTCTAAGGGTAAAGAATATTTCTAGTTGTGCTACCCACGGTTAGCTGATCTGGGTCAGCATTGATCTCTTAATCCCTAGCCTTCTTGGAAAGCTTAATTTATTTTTGTTGTGTCTTGAGTTAACTATGGACATCCCTTGTGTGTTTTCTCAGTAGCTGAATTTTCTGGTTCATTTTTTTTTCAGACCTCAGAAAAGCCTGTAGCAATGGTCCTTTTATGCTGAAGTTTTGTGTAGATAGCTGTATTTGTAGCTTAGTTGAGGACTGCTATTTCTCTTTAATACTTGAAGAAGGCCTTGTATGCTCCAAAACACAGTTGTGTGGGACAACAAAGCAGAAGAAGTATTTGAGGAAGAGGAAAGAAAAAAATCTTGTTGTTCCAAACGCTGATTTTTCAATAAAACGAAGGAAGATGAGAGATCCAGTTATGGGAAATGAGATGGCAAGAGGGGCAACATCACACCCCAACAGGTACAATGAGACAGAAGTCATGTCCCCAGTGGTTGGCAGACAAAAACAAACAAACAAAAAAACCCCAAACACCTTTCCTAGGCACTATGAGTTTCTGTAGAATGCATATTCCAGGACTCTCAGTCTGATTCTGAGCTCTTTCTCTTAAGTGATCCAAGAGAACTGTTTTGTCTGAAGCCCTGAACAACAAACTGATGCACAGATCAAGCAGCATATAGTTCATGCAGTCCCCATGGGCCTCTCCAGGCAGGACTAGGTGAGAGAAATGCTCTCTATGCTGCTGCCAGGAAGCACAACTCCATTGGAGAGTCTGGCAGAAGGCACCTGCAGATACCCAAGGTCAGCAGTGTCAAGGGTGATGGAGCCAGGGCTATAGCGCAATTTGCTCAAAGACCTAGATACAACTCATGGGTAAGGTGGAAGAATGGGGATATCTGTGTGTGTCCCAAGGACATTAAACCCTGAGGGAATGTAAAATGTGATTTGATTTCCATATTATAGGAAGTACTATGTCAAGAATGACCTGGACCAATGGAGAACGAGGAGACAGACAAGCACTGCAATGACCCAACATGAGGCAACAATTTAACACAATCTCTCCTGTCCTGAGCAACCACCACAACACATGAAGGCCAAGTCATGCATCGCACAATTCAATGGACATTTTATGAATGTTTTACAGGGGTGATCCATAGACTATGAGAATCATATCTGTATATATATGTATCACATGACAGGAAAGAGAGTGGGGCTTAGTAAGGTTGCATTGGATAATGTAAGACTTGAGCATGGCATACATTGTATGGACTAAGGGCTAGAGATGGGATGGATGGATTTTGTTCATGGCAGTCTGTCATGGTGCTGGTTTGGACCATGTGATGTTTTGAAAATGCGACTAAAAATGTGGATAACAAACTGTGTTTTGGTTATTGCTGAGAAGTCCTTCCATGGCATCAAGATATTCCCACTCTGCCTCCCAGTGAGGAGGCTGAAGGTGTGCAAGAAGTTAGGAGGGGACACAACAAAGGTAACAGACAGAAATTGATTAAACAGGATATTTTCTGCCATATAAAAGCAGGTTTAGCAATAAAAACTGGGCAGGGGCAGGTATTTTGGGATGAATGATACTTCTCAGAGCCTGACTGGGCATTGACCTATTTGCAGGAGGTTGCCAGTGTTTACTTTTGTATTAATTTTTATTCCATTTTATTATTCCTCTTTATTTTGCTTAATAAATGTTTTTAACCCACAGGTTTTCTCACCTTTGCTCTTCCTATTGTCTACCCTGTCCAGCTGAGTAGCTGTGTGGTGTTGAGCTGGTGAACTGAGCCAACCCACCACACCTTGTCAATGGCCTTGTAAGTTACAATACCATTCTCCATCTTAACATGAAGTTAAAAACCTTTGGATCACCACAGACAGTACGGTAATATTGCCAGACCAAGAAAAACATTTCAGTTAAGCAATACTTCCTGAAAATTTCAAAGCATGCAGAATTTAGTACAACATGCAGCAAGGCAGGATTCACAGAAATGTGAAGGGGGAAAAGAAAAATCAATATTTCCTTGTCAAAGGTCGATCATTCAGGACTACCAGGATAAGTTTATAGAATGAGAGAAGTACTATATTAGAGCAGCACACTAATCTAGAAGGGAAGTTTTTTTTACACAAATATATGACTAATTATAGTAAACAGAAATACCACATATCACAAGAAGAACTGTAAGATGAATAAGGTACAACTCAACAGGAAGAAATCTGTGGAAAAACAGGGCAAAGAAATGTAATAAAACAATCTTCTCAAAGAAATTTGAAGGATTTATACTTCTACAAAATTATATTAATGACTTTCAAAATTATAATTATTTATAACAAAAATGAAAAGCATTACCAAAAATGTTAACTTTTTTTATATAGAAAAACTTGAATTCTGAAGTTACTAAGTTCTACTCTGTAGGGGAAAGAGAAGAAAGCTCCATAAATGGCTTGGGTAAGCACTGTTGAGGGATTTACTTCAGATTTTACATTTCTATATCTAAATAGGTCACCATAACCTTTGTCTCACAACCCACAGATAGATGGAAGTACTCCCACCCTGCTCAACAGAAGTGCTCTAACCAGGCTGAAGTGAATTACAGGGTGTTTCTCTTCACTGACTACGAAACCTTTTTCAAGGCATCTAACTTTTAGATGTCTGTGGTAGGGCAGACTTGTTTTATCCTCTGCTTGTTTGGGAAAAAATCTTAAGCTCTCTGGAGTCAAGAATAGCTACAAAAGACCTGGAGCACTGAGCAAAGAAACAATCTTCTTTCCTTTGGTCTTAGGGTTTAAGAAAATGGCTATTGCATGTACATCATAAAACAAGATTTTATCAGTATTTTAAACTTCATTAGTATTGTTGAATAATTAGCTTTCACTGCTTATCATTGAAAAAAAAATTGGAAACCATCTCTAATTTTATTTGTGTATTAATTTGCCAGTGGCTGGGATCAAAGGGGGTCATTATTGCCAGAGAAAAATTAAATGTCTTTTGTACCCAACACTGATTTCCACCTTTAGAAAGATGCCATTGAGAATAAATTTTCACTAAATAGAAAGCATGAAAATTAAGTCAAAAGCAGTAATTCCCCAAGAACTTGCAGGTTCTGCAAAGTTCTTAACAGGCACAGGAAATTTTGCCTGGCTGTTTCCCATTGTTGCTGCTCATTATTTTTCTTCAAAAACATAAAAGCTTTTGGAACTGAAAATTCTATTAACATCCCCATACAACATATAGAGAGAATTAAATGCTCCTTCTCTTTCTCTTTTTCTGATTATAGAAGTGAAAGCAGAAAGAGCAGAAAGAAGAAAGAGCTGCACTGAATGCAGTTCCACAGTGGTGGAATTGGATGTGTGGTCACATGTCCCATCCCGATGTTTTCCAATTTCTAAGTACATATCCAAGATGATAATAGACAACTGCTCCAACAACTCTAAATGCTCTAAAAACTAAGTTAGTAAATCTTTATGGAGCTGTAATTGTATTTTAAACTCTGTGTTTTCTTTTTTCAAAGAATCTCCTAAGGAACAGACTCTTCTAAGCTTAGCAGAATGCTGTCAGGGACAATGAGATTTGTAGGGAAAAGGAGGTAAAGAATCAAAACAAAAGTACCTTTTGGGAATTTCAATAGCATAAAATTCTGAATAATATGTGATATTTATCTGCAGATTGAATATGGAGACTTTGGAGGCTTCTCAAATAATTTGGGTGTTGTATTCCTATATTCTTGACCTGCCATACTAAACAGCAATAGTAAAAGAACACTAAACCCCATTTATTTTCATAATGTTCATTGCATTTCTCTTCCTACACTACAGAACAACTGAGAAAGTTCTCTTTGAAACAGATCATTGACACTTTTTGGAGAAGCAGTTCACAAAAACCAGATTAAATCAATTTTCATCATATTATGATGAGAGGAGAAACACATTTTATACCTACATTCAGTCTGTATTTCTGAATGGAAAGAATCTGACATGTGGAATATACTTTCACACTCCTTACTGCATAAAAGCAAACAAACTGAAAAGAAACAAAATCCAATCAACTCGACACTGAAAATTTTAATGAGCAAGAAGTTCACTATGCATTGTAAACATGTTCTTTCTCACTTTGAATAGAAACTCACAGTACTTAGAGCACTTTAGTATGGTGATTTTTCAAGATGACCGGTACTTAGAGCCATTTTCTTTGAATCAGTTCAAGTACTTCAGCTCAAGTGCTTCAAAAATCACTATATGTTCTTCCAAGTTTCTGAAACAAATTTCTCTCTTCCACTGATGCTAGATAGCACAGAGGTTCTACAATATTCTCATTTATTCTGGATACTCCATTTGTGTGATACTTCCCACTGGAATCCCTGCCCAGTGACACAAAGGAGAATTTCTAAGACATAAACTACACTTAAACTTCCTGTTCATGAAAAAAAAAAGTAAAAGACAAAGAAATAATGGGATTTTAAAACAATTAAGGGCCTATATATGGGTCTCCTACATGTGAAGCAAACCTTGAGAGCTTAAGAAGTCTTAGCTATTTGAGATTCATTATACAAACTCTGTCTGTACATCAATCTGCTTCTCTCAAACAGCTCCCTGATAATGCTTCACTTCACCTCTGAAGCAGCTGTAAGCAGTTTAACTTCAGAGCTGAAAGCAATTTAGCTTCATCAATGACATATTGTACCTACAGCAAACAAGTTCTGCTGAGAATTTTTCCTGGATGGAGCATGACATTAACCAGGTGAGTTGAATTCCACATACTCAGAACCCATCCCGGACACTTGTCAAGCAAGCCTGTAACTCGGCTTGCACAGCATGTTATTTTCTTGGCCAGGACCTCTCTGTAAGTACAGTCCTCTTGATGAAGGAGCTGCCATGCTTCCAGTTTGCCCAATGGTTTTCTCCACCCTCATTCCAGAGGCTTCACTGAATGCCTCAGACTCCTGTGCACGGTGTCCAATGTGCTCCTTTTAAAGACAACAGACACATGCCTTTTGGGAAATGACACCTGTCATGCTCTGGCAAACTTCTCTTGCCAATAACCAGTATGGGCTGGGAAAAGCCTGAAGCCTTCACAAGTTTTTCACCTTCCTGCATACTCGCATACTCTACTCATTGACTGAACAAGCAACAATACCATTCTGTAAGAGACATGTCCTCTGGGCTGCTGTCATGTGCCCTTGGTACAAAATGAACACAAACCTGAAGCATTTTTAGGCCTAATTTATCATTTTACAATTTTTGCCTCCTTAAAATGCAGGTCCATGTTTATTCTTGTTGAATGATGTGTAGTTGGTGCTGTGTGAACCCAAAGTTAAACCTGCAGTGGATCTGCATGGACAAGCCTTCTTTCCAGAAGACACACTCTCACAGCCTGGGAGAATTCATGTGCACATTGGAGCAGCTATAAAGGCAGAACTGTTTGTCTTGCACCATGGCCTAATTCTCTAACAGCACAGAGTTTTCAGACCCCTTCCCACTGAAATGTGCACCTTCCTCATGAAAGGATAGAGATTGTGGTGAACACAGCTTTATAAGACTTCATTTCATAAAGTGCTAAGAATATTCCTCAAACTTACAAAACACTGGCTTGGTAATAAATTTCAAAATATATGCCTGAAAATAGTCCACAATTGTCAGCAAACGATCTGAGCTGCAAATAAACTAAGTGTGCTCTGATAAAACACCAGCCTATACTTTTGATTTTTATCATTTTGGAGGAGGAATTTTGTTTTAAAATTAGTGCATGATATAACTCCCAGGTAAGGGTTTTAATTTTCATAAGTCAATACATTCAGGACCAGCTTGGATGAACTTTGAACAACCTGGTCTAGTAAAAGATGTCCCTGCTCACAGCAGGAGATGAACTTGATATTCTCCAAAGGTCCTTTCCAACCCAAACTGCTCTATGTTTGCTTTTATACAGAATGCAAAAGCAGCAGGAAAATATTCTAGCTACATTGGCACTACAAAAAGTGTCTTTGTTTGCATGGAATTTCCCTTCATGACAGTAAAATCTTTTTATGTGGACTTTTATCAAATAAAATGCAAGTCAGTGATACCATAATGACGTCTGTAGAGACACAACATGAGAAAGAAAAATATTTAAGTCCTTTCCCCAATCATTTGTTAGCTTTTTCATTTTTAATTTTTCCAGGTGATGACAGATAATTGGAAGTGCTAGAGTTATGCTTCTCATAATTGATGTTGTCTGTGTGATGATGACATGTTAATGTCATCAACCATGAGGGATTTTATCTAAGATGCTTGATTGGTTGTGTTATTGTTGAGGAAAGATGTTAATCAGCCAAAACCATTAACTATTGTGCTTGACTTAGAGCAAAGCTCAAATTCATTTCCTTGGATAAATTTATTCTGGTGAAACACAAAATTGAATAAAGGTAGTTTGTCAAAATTATGTAGGAACTTTTAATTGATAGATGTAACAATATGAAATTTTTCAGTGGCATAATTATTCTAAACAGATCATTCCTAGATTTAGTCCTACTTTTTCTTCTTCTTTTTAAATTAGTAAAGATTTTAACAGTTTACTTCCTTTCAGTAAAAGACATTTATATTTCCATTTTATTAATACACTTTGTAAGTTCTCACATTTTTCCCCCAGGTGGTATTTTGTTATTCAGGTTTCTGCATAATTTTATCTTTTGGAGATTTTTAGAATTCGTTATGAGGTCTTCTCCCACCTTGACCCAAAACTTCACATTAAAACTTTGTTCTTCTGAATAATATCTGTTTGTCATAAATGCCCACATGTAAAAAAACCCACATGAATAAATGCATCTTATAATGTGTAAATGTTTGACTTTATAGTACTTTTGATTCAGGGGAAAATCTTTTCTGTCAGTCTTCTTATGTACTCTTTTTTTAAAATAAATTTTATGAAACTGCTAGATGATCACATCCACATTTTTCTCATTGACAGTAATATATTTAGCCAACCTTCAGTTCTGTTTTCCTTCTTCCTTTCTTAAATTTTCAGTCATTCTTTGACTTTCTTGGGACTTTCAGTGATCAGTTTATCATCAACAATAGCATTGTTTCAGTAATTTATTTCTGTAAGGTCCTGAGAATAGTTCACAGCCAGATCAATGTCTTATTCAAAACATTATTTCCTAATCTTACACTAATTTTGGACAATAAAGGCACAAATGTATTTACTCAGGGATTCTTTGTCATCTTAACTTTCTCATTAAAAATTTCTATGATGTCTACCATCAAAACAAACCACACAAGTACTCCGATTGCCCTTTGCTGCTGCAAACAAACTCAGATTGCAACGAAACTGACTTGTGAAGCCTTGGAGTTAACTGTACATATTCCTCTTTTTCCTCATTCTGTCAAGACCTAGCAAACACTCTCCTGGGTAAGAAGACTCACAGCTTGGGTTGGCAGAGTGTCTCCTGCACTGCCAGGACACCGAGCACTTCGCTGGCGCTGAGTGTGGGCTCCTAGTATGCCCCAAGCCAAGCAGTACAAGGAAAATGGGCCAGGTTCAAGCTTCTGCTGGAATGAAAAGAAAAGGTACTAGTACACATTTCACATCTCCACTCCCATTCAGCATGGCTGAGGAAATTTCCTGTTAACAAAGTTAAATTTCAGGCTGAAGCTGCAGTAATGAGAGGAGTCTGCAGGCAAACAGCCTCCACCAGAGTGGAGCAGAAGTGGTGAAGACAGTCTCTGCTCTCCTCTTTATGCCTATATCCATGTGTATGTGTTTTACTACCTACAGAAATTAATCACAGAGTATTAGGGTAGCTATGTCATTATCAGCATGTCTTAAGAGCAGCTAAAAATTCAGAAGCAGTGTTGGGATGTTTCTGTCTGCAGCTGCATTGTCCCCTGTTTACATTGCCCATGCCAAAAGCCTACGACTGTCATGTTAAAGAAAGCTCAACTCTGAAGAGTAAATTCTGCTTGATAATAATGTATTTCCATAGATCACCTCTTTTCACAGGAATTCTCTGAGGGAATACTGGAGAAGCAGAAAAAAAATCACCTGAAAAATTATTTTTGAAAAGGTCATGAGATGAAAACTGTGTTTTCATCAAGTGCAAATTCTCTCATATTCACAGAATTAATCTACATGAATTAGTATGCATTCTTCTTAATTTGGATAAGGAGGTTTCATTGAGTTGGGGGGCAATCCCCTTAATGCCTCATGATATAGGCAACATGAGACTTATAGGCCATGTTGCAATTGGTTTTTTTCTTACAAAAAGTTGATTTCTTGTGGGATGCAAGATCAGCCTCCTAAGAGGAGAGCGTATTTGTATCTGTCATATAATAAACAATAAAGGAAAACATGTATTTCAAGGAAAACATATTCCAGTGAATAAAGACTTAAATTCATACGTGAAATCACACTAAAAATCCCACTTCGATTTCTGTAATGTGTTTATTAAAGTAATACAGAAGAGAAAAATATTAATCAGTAATTGCTTAACCATTAATACTTTCTTTTAAAATAGATCAAGCTCAGAGATCAGGTCCAGAGTTGCGCTGAACCATACTTTGGGGCTCTTCTAATTTGTTTCATCTGAATTTAATTCGGTATTAAACTCTAACAGCATGAAAGATCAGGGAGCACTAATCATGAGGTTTGACTTGCCCTATCCCCTTCTCCTTTATTCTGAAATAATTAGCTTTCTCAGGTTCAAAGAAAGCTCTATATTAATATTGTATGGCCAAGCCATTTTTGTGGAAAGAATCAGATTTCTTAATTGAACTTAAGAAGATATATTAAAAAATGCATAAAGATGCCATTACTTTATTATTAGATATAATTCTGAGCAGCCTGGTTCCAGGGCAGCCAGATCAGTCACGTGAGGCTGAGCCCCAGCCTCCAGGGTTAATGGGCTCTTGCCAGTTTACACCAGTGGTGGGCAAGGTCTCTTCAACAAGGGCTTTCAAGAGAGATTTAGGGGATGGATTTGCCACACATCAGTTATTAGCCTCGTGTGGCAGATATGAAGCAGGAATAAATTACCACAGATTATTTCAGGTCAGTGAGAGCAATGCATTGAAACTTGTTCAGATGGCCAGGCTACGTTCCCAGTAGCTGCTCCCAAAGCCAATATCAGCTGAACAATTTAATTTTTGAAACACCTCATGCCTTTGAAATGAGTGTTCTCCCTCTTAATTTTCTAATATGCAGGAGGTTTTTGGCTTTTTTTTTTGCTTTTAATCTAGTTTTGATCTGAAACTAGATTAAACTATCTAGTTTGTATATTAACAGCTCCTGTGGCCTGGAAACACACAGCCTTTGCCAGCCCTACTGACCCACTTGCCTGAAGGATGTGCTTACATCTGGGAAGAAAAATCTCCAGATCCACTGGATGTAAATCAAGAAGTGGCAAGAGCACACTTTATGGGTCAAAAAAACCTGAAACATCTTTTATGTCTTACAAATTAACAGTATTTTTTAAATTATATGAAAGGCTTCATTAGCTGTATATTTCCAAGTCCCAGAAAAACATTAAGGACAAGGAGGAGAGAAATACAACAGCACAAATATGTAAAGTATGGCAATCTGGAATTCCCTACTGGAATTAGTTATGGAGAGACATCAATCACTGTCCCCTCTAACCTAGCTTCAGGTCACTACCTCTATTCTTAATCTTTGCAAAGATTAACAATCAGCCAATTTACATATATATAGCTCTGTAAAAGATTTACAAGTTCAAATGGTAGGAATGAGTTTCAGATATCCTGGCAAACTTCCTCTCTTCATGGTTCTTCCAAATCAAATTCCAGTATATGTTCTATTCCCCACCACCCCTCTTCCCCCAAATAAAATGAGATTCATCCAACAATAGTGGAACAATACCTAAAAATACCACAAAAATTGGTATTTTATTCTGACTTTTTCAGAACAGAGTAACTTTTTTCTAAAACATATCCTTCATGATTATAACTTTACTTATGAAGAAGACAGAAGAGTAAAGTTCAGGGTAAGAGATGTTTTTGTGTACTGCTGGGTAGCAGGGCACAGCAGCACTGGGCTCCCAGGGGCTGGATTCTTAGCAGAGCAAACTGAACAGCAGTAGCTCAAATTAGCTTCTCAGCCAACTCTTGGATACCCTTTGATCAAATTGCCTGCATATCAACAAAATTATCCTTTCCTCTACTTTCCTGATGCATGACACGGTAACTTTCATGTCAAAAAAACATCCATAACACTCTTGGTCAACTTCCCTTATGCTATGAAAACTGGATGTAGCAGTTTAAGGTCTCTGTAAAACATAATTATTTATCAATACAAAGTTTACTGGATGTAGCAGTTTAAGGTCTCTGTAAAACATAATTATTTATCAATACAAAGGAAATACTTCTTGAAAACAACTTACATTCCCAGCTCTGGTACTCAGGGCCAAATTGATACAGAACCAACTGTTTGGGCTTTCTCTACTTTAACCCCTGATGAGGGCAATACAACTCCCTTTTTCTGTCTCCAGTAATAAGACAGGCACGACTCAATGCTGGCTCATCCCAATCAGCTTTTCCTATGGGATATCCTCAGCAGGCTCGTTGCTTTTCCCTGAGAAGAGGCAGCTGCTAGCTAACAGCAATCACTGGCAAGCAGGCACATTCCTCCTGCCTGCCCAGAGGTGCCAGTGGGGAGCAGAGGCCAGCTCTACAGCCCTGGTCCAGGGCAGGACTGATAGCTTGACCTTCAAAACCAGTCTCTTCTGGCTGCTGAGGTCAAGACAGTTTGGAATTGAGATTTCTGCTGTGTTAACAGCCCCATCAAGGGGCTCCCATTTCACTTTGGGTCCTTGTGCACTAGCTATGTGTAGATAGTAAGTGCTGTGAACCCTCTGCAGCCAAGCATGCAGAGTGGTCATGATCTCTTTTAAAAGATAAATATGTTGTGTGGCTATGCAGACGAACACCACTTTCCCCAGGTATTCTGAACAATGACAACAGGAGGTTAATGGGAGTTTCTGTCAGAGTCTGAAAACTCTCCTGGCTACTCAAGCAGTCTGCAAATTCCTCTGTCACAAGGTTCAATGCCTCCACATTCCTTTGCAGAGTGTCAGGGTGATCTAACAACAGGAAACCTGCTGTTGCTGGTTGCAGAGCAACCAAGGAGACAAATAATCTGTATTATACCAATTTGGTCTTCAACCAGGCTCAAGTTAGTATTGGTGGGGCCAGGGAATAGCTGATCACAGCTGGGTGATGAGACTGCAAGCTTCCCACAGTGTTTGAGTGTCCTCTGTAATCCACTTTCTTATAGGTCTCCTCAAAGGAAACTCAGGGGCTTGAAAACTTTAAACAAACAAACAAACAAACAAATGATTCCCTAAAATAAATAGGCTTTACTATAATATAAAGTGAATCAGCTAACATTTTAAATAGAAAATCATCAATTACTTGATATGCTAAGGAAATTAAATAAATAAATAAATATTACCTTTTTTACATGGGGCACTCCATCTCCAAAACAGTCCTTTATTCTGATGCTGGTTTAGCTAGTTTTGTGGCTTCCTGACCAGAGCAAATTCTGCCCAGCTCTCTGACGTGGACAGTTTTCCCTCTGTCCCTGTCAGGGCTGGCCAGCTGCTCTGTGCTCCTTGCAGCAGCTCCCATCTCTGTGCCCTGATCCTTTGCTACCCCTCCTCGACAGCTCTTGAACCTGCCCAGTCCCTCAGCACTCTCCCTCAAGAGCAAGTTGCCTCGTCCTGCCTTCTTTCCAGATGGCTGAGCTAATTAAGTTTCTATTTAAGTGATCAGCATGAGTACATCTGTAGCAACAAATCAAGTGTTAAAACTGCCTGGCTCCAAGTTTCTCAGTTGTGCAGACCAGCTGGCTTTTTGGTGGCCAGCACCAGGGGTAAGATTAGTTAGGCCCTGCTGCTCAGCCTTGGAGGCAAAGGGAACTGTGCCACCCACAGCCTTATTAAAAGCCATTAACTCTGTTAATATCTTCCTTACCTGTCTTGTCTCTCGACAGACCACACAGCAAATTCAGCAAACTCAGATACTTGCACAAAAAGACCTGGCAGTGTCACCAGGGCTGTGCTGTTACCGTCACATTTTGGGTCTCCTCAGCAGTCTGCTCTGCACCCTGGCTGCCTTCTCCAACACACAAGTGACTCACATCAGCCCTGCTCCCTGAAAACAGACTGCAAAAGAGCTGATGGTATCCCCTGAATCTGAATGGCATCATCAACCTTTGAGAGAGGCACGTGCAGACCCGTGCAGGAAGTCAGAGGTATTGTAGAAAGGGCCACTGCAATTAAGGCTCATCTCTTATTAAAAAAAAACCAAACAAAACACTAAAACAACAATCCAATTAAAAGTTATAATCAGAATAGACTAAGCTGCAAAACAACATTCTTGTTAAGTCCATGCCCACTGTTATTGATACTGCAGGCAATGGGACTATAAATATAATAATTAGTGGGGAAACTCCTTACCTAATGCAATTTAACATTGACTAATCTCTATAGCTGAACATACTTGGTTTACAGCTAGTGACTGGTGTGGTGCAAACTGTGGCTATGTCAAATTCTGGCAGTGGGGTGAGTTATAGCTGAGTATAACCCAAAACACACATTGCACTCTTCTTCCGAGTTTTAGAAGTCTGTATACAAGGTTCCTTAATTTCCTACTAATTCACTTAATTCTGACTAACTATGCAATTACATTATTTTTAGCAAGGTTTCTTTTTGCAGTGGTTCTCCATGGTTTGCTGTAGTATGATTTGACAAAGGTTTCTCACAGAAAACAGCAGAAAACAGGCTATTAATACATTGCAGTAGAACTGTATTTTCTAGGAAGCACATGCAGCGTTTGTAACGTGTGTGCCAAATTCAAACTTAAACAAACCAATAAGAGCAACCATTTTTAATACTAAAAGTTTCTCATAAGCTCTGCTGTTGCAATGGTCAGTAGAATTCTAAAAGGTAGAGAAGGTACTACTAAAGTAAAGCTACTAAGTAAAGCTACTACTAAAGGTAGTAAACTTTCAAACATTTCTAAGTATAATTTAGGGAGGATTTGCTAGGATTATTTAGGGGCTGCACAGTGCACTGTTAGTACATAAAAAGAAAGATTTCTTGGTTAAAAATTCTCAGTCATCCTCACTAAAATATATTTTTTTGTGTGTCTTATCATATCCCAAAGGAAGAAAGAAGAAGGGTTGTTTTATTTTGGGGGGGGAGGGGGGAATGGTGGGCAGGGGAAGTACTTTATGTTTGTTTACATCTATTTTGCTAAAGATTCTGAATTATTCATACTATACTGTTAAAGCTCATGTGTATATCCAAGGAGTTTATATTAATCAACTGTTAGCCACTGTTTAAAAACCAAACAAAAAAGATGACATAAATACAATTGATGCAAATCCATTTAGAATGTGAATGATTATTTATGGTATTCATCCAGGTGTAATTGTTACATATATTCAGCTTTCCTGTCTCTGGACAGTGGAGCTGAGCCTTTTTTGCAGTACCAGAAGCAACTTTTTCACAGGAAGAATGAAGTATTCCAGTGTTTCCTTTTCCATCTCATTTTCAGTATGCCCTGTCATTTCTGTCTCTCTGCTCTCTTTCTTTTCTCTGCTACTCAGTGGACTTGCTGGCAGGCTAGTCTAAAGAAAAGTTCTGGCAGACTAAACTACAAAAAAAATTTAATTAAAAATGGTCCCTTTCCCTTCTTAAAAGAACAGAATCCTCACAATTCATTTAATCATGGTGAGAATTTTGTGACATTCAGGCAAAGAGTATTACTTCAGGAGAAAGTGAAAGGTTTTCAACACTGGTTTTTCAAAGGACTCTGCGTTCACCAACTTGTTGAAAATATCCAGGCTTCAAAAAAATTGAATGCTCTGTCATTTGTCTCTAATCTAGCTACAAAAGTACTAATAACTTTCATTCATTCTTCAGATAATGAAATATAACAATTAATATTGTGGTCCTGAGATTCTGATGTTGACCAGGCTTGAGGAATTACTTGTTTAAAGGGTGAAGGAGAAGGACTAACTACATCTGCAGGATGAGCAAGGGATTACATATGTGTGACCTTTTCCACTTTGAACATTCAAAACAATATTTTGAATACAGGGCTGTTTACAGAGATTCTCCTATTTTTTCAGTTCATATGCAATAAAAAAAGTTAGAATTTTTCATCTCAGCAAATTGTATAAGGGAAAAACATGTATTAGGCATCTAAGGATCTGATTTTCTTACAGCCAAGAAAAACCCCAGTGAAAGAATGGAAGAAAATAAAATGTTCTGAATGTGTGAAATTATGAAAATTGTTCCTGACACCAAAACTAATGAGATACTAGAGCAGATATTCAGGGAAGTTCATGGGAGTGCTGCATGGAAGAAAGGTCTGAGGACAGACTAAGTGGTGATTAGACTCCTTACAAGTGATGATGACACCTGGAGCTTTTGCTGTGCCTCTGTGTGTGTAGGTGCAGCAATGGCAAAGCAAAGCTGGTCTTTCTCTATCTGAACAGCGACAAGGTGTGTGGGTGGAAGCTCCACCTGAATACCAGGAAGAGCTTTACCCTGCAGTGACTGAGCACTGGAACAGGTTGTGCAGAAAGGCTGTGGAGTCTCTCTCACTGGAGATATTCAAGAACGATCTGGATGCAATCCTGCGCCGTGTGCCCTGGGATGACCCTGCCTGATCAGGGAGGTTGGACCAGATACTGGGGTCTCTTCCAACCTGAACCATTCTGTGATTCTGTGAGATATATAGATGCATAGATGGATAGATGGATAGCTAGAATATTTCCTGTTGTTTGCTGAGCTGGTGGCTTCCCTAGCAGCCTTTGGTTTGCCAAAAATTTCTGTTATGTGGCCTACATATTTAACTGAAAGAATATAATTGAGAAAGCAGTTTCAAGGAGACCTTGTTTTCAGTCCAAAATAAAGGATTTTATGCAGCTACCTTATGCCTAAGTAGTTCTTAATAGGACTACAACAGTATTGTGGGGTTTCTGCTCTAAAACTGGATTCCTTTTTAGCTCTCAAAATTACCTGTGTTAAGAAAATGCCACATCATCTGAAAGCATGAACAATGGGAGATTATGAATTTGGTACTTTGTTCTTACAATCTTGATGCAATCATTAGGCAAAATAGGATGCAATGATAAAATAAGAGGATAAAATTTTAGTATTTGCCCATAATTTGAATAGCAGGACACTTGTCCTTCTCAGATGCTTTTTAGGAATACTGGAATCAAACACCCATGAGCAAAAGCAGAAACAGCTATAATTTTGTGAAGATCTATCAAGGCTTGCTCTGTTTCTCAAGAACCAGTTAAAAAAAACCTGGGGGAGAGGACAACAAAAAGACTGCATCAACCATGTTTCCTCACTTGTAAATACTTTCATATTTTTTCATAGTTAATCACAAACATGGATATAACTTGATACAAATTCCTTTAGCCTCTTGACTTCTTGATAAAAAAATTCCAGTACCATTGAACTAGGCCATAATTTCCAAATGTTGCTCCCCCTTAAATACAATTATCATTACAAGGCACCTGGCAGCTTGTGTGGGCAGAGGAGGGAAGGGGGCACCACACTGTGCTGGCAAATCCCCAGTCATTACAAAAACAAGGGATGCCTGACAACTGAAAGAAATCAATGCCAATTTGCTCATAAATGGTTAGCAGAATAGCCATTACTTCACTGATTAAATAATCTGCTAACTAACAGGTGAAATTCAAAAATTAATGGAAACTTCATATTGTTGCTATGTAAAATTATCTCCATTCTCTTTTCAAGCTGCTGTGTGTTCTGGTGAAGACCTGCTTTGCCTCTCAGAGCTTGTTGCCATGGAAGTGTCTGAAATATTGTTAGTTAAGCAATAGCCTCTATTTTCAAAACAAATAAGCTGCTTCCTTCTGTAGAGGGCTGTAAGTGGGCCTTGTGCTACTCTCAGGTGTGCATTGCACTTGACAAATGCTTTTAAGCACAGAGCTCATCTCTAAGCAAGCAGGTCACCTAACAGGAAGGGCCAGCTAGAAGATGTTGCCTGTGTGGGCAGAAGGGACCTCAACTTTCACACCTGACAGTATTTCCACATCAGATCAAGTCAGGCCTCACTTCTGCTGCTTACTGGCTAAGAAGGTTCATTGCAGACATTGCAAAGTGGAGAAACAGTGTAAGTTTCAACTCAGGCCAAGCTTAAAGCCAGAAGTCCAGACAGATGGCATAGTCCCATGAACAAAAATGATGAAGCAAAAGCAGGTGTAATACTCAAATGCCAAACCACTTTTGCCTGTGTGATGGGAGAGTGATAATACTTTGTCTGTTTGGAGAAGACAGGGCAGGACCACCATACTGCAGAGGAGGAAGAGGTAAATCTGTACAATCATTACATTAATCCCTCAGGTTTTGGGGGAGAACTGCTAATTTCATGGTACAGGGCAAACCACATGGCCTACAGAACCAGGTTATCTCAGGTACTAGCTGTAGCTTATTCATGCTTGTATATGGCAATATACTGTAGCATGCCAGAAAAAAAGAGGCTGTATTCTGACAAAAAGCTTCAGTTTTAATGTATACATGAACTGATTTCCATTAATAAATCAAGATTTGGAGACCCTTCCTGTATCAGAAGCTTGTATTAGCTTCTGGTATGAAATGACTACCACCACCACACCACCAGTAGAGTGAAGATACAAGGTTTCTTAACAGAAGTATCCAGTATAAAATTGCTTAACATTGGCTTTAGTGTTTAAAGGGGAAAGATCATCCTCCTCCCAAATACAGTAAAACAATAACATATAGTGACAATAATGAAATTATTTCACTTAGAACACAAATGGCAGGCATTATCTCCCCTGTTGCAAGTGCTCTTCAAGGTGCAAAGTGCTAGAGCACAGATTCTATTGCACTTTGAGACAGGAGGCCCTATGTATTACACTGTCAGAGAAGCACACAAACTATAATTTTGATCGCTATGTAATTTTCAGATACCACATAAAGAGCTTCTGGAGTGAGAGTCCCATTGCAGAGCACCTGAATCCAACCCTGGATTTGCAGGAGATGCATGCGCTCCTGATTAGACAAAGGGCAGATTTACTTCATGAGTAACATGCAACCTTACTGAACCTTTGAAGTGAAACCACCAGCTATCCCAATGAAAACAGTGACTCTGCTGAAGGAGGCCCTCACCTTTCTGACAAAGTTGGTAAAAGTGACTAGATCAAATGTTAACCAAGAGTTTCATAACAAACAGAAAATAGTAATTCATTAGGCAAAAATCTGTATCTTTCTGAATTCTTAGACACCAGTTTTATAGAGAGTTTCAGATATTACAATTCAGAAAAGTCATCATTAACCTTTAACTCATTTACCCGTTGCCAGAAGCATGCTTACCCAATAAACCCTTTCTGCCCCCTTGAACTTCATAATTGCTATAAAAGCAATTATAGCAGACATGGGTTCAACTTATGTCAAAACATGAGTGGACTATAAATTCCCTGATCTAGCCAGTAAAGAAATTTTTGTGCTATTTAAGGAAAAAAAAACCAAACAAAATAAAAAACCCAATCAAAACCCAGATGAAAACCCCACCATACTAATTTATCTCCATTTAGGTGTCTATTAATCACTGTTAGACCACAGAAATTGGTAGCAGTAAGCCATTAAGGTTTAAATTCTGATGCCAAAATGAATGAGTACACTGGCAAAAAACTCCTGGGAAAATCTAAATCAATAAAAACTGATGGAACCAGTCCACTCTTGCAGTATAAGTACATATCCAAGAAAGCTCTACAAGCAAAAGCAGACTGTCTATTTTGGTATTGTAATATTAATTAGTTATAAAAAAGATAGATGAAACCTCAGATTTTTCTACTCAGAAGTCAGCTTTCTGTTTCAAGCACTCTGGGCTCTAATTGTGATGTTTCATGCAGGTGGTAGGATAAATGTGATATAGCTGCATGGTACCCTCCTTACACTCCCTTTCAGCTATCTCAGAATTTCTGGAGGGCAGCCAAAGCAGTGACTTCTGCCTTAGTTTGCAGACAGCTACAAAGAGTGGCTCTGGGAGAGAAAGCTGAAGATTTGAGCAAGGCTCCAAGACATCACACAGGTGTGCATACTTCTACTGAAAGTGGCTGGGTCCTTTGTTTTCAGTCTTGCTTTTCCAGGCAAGGACTTGGGAAACCACCCAGAAGGGCAAGGATTCTCACTGTGGAGGAAGAGATGATGATCTGTTCTGCCCTTCCCCTTCCACATTTGTTCTTCTTCTTTTTCACTAAAGAGAAGAGTTGAGACTTGTTGGAGGCCTGGGCCATCCCTGTCCAGTTGCAGTCTGAAGATACAGAATGAGAGGTCTCCCCAGCTGGATCTTGATGCTCTCTAACTTCTGCCATAGACAGCCTTTAGGGGTGTCCATAGCAGGACATGAAACAGAGCACTCCAGACCTTGCCCTGACACAGTTAGTAGCTGAAGTGTATTGAGCCATGTGGAGACAGAGTTCCTATTTCCATTTCCTGAACTGGAGCTGGTCCTGCCTCTCAGGCTGGCAGTAATCTTGATCCTGCCAAGGCACTTGGCTATTTGCATCCTCTATAGTTCCCCTTTTGACGGCTGCAGCAGAGATCTTTCCTCAGTATTGCTACACATCAGTGTTTGCAGCTATCTGCTTTGCTCCTCTGCCAGGATTTTATTACTCAGCAGCAGGAACGGCAGACCCAGACAAGAACCTGCACCTCTGCCACTCTAGTGTACAATCTGACACATTACAGCATTGCTGCAACAAGAGAGCACAGCAGTGTGGTCTTATCAGGCAGCTGAGGCACAGACACACGTGAATGAAAGGCAGGGTAGGTAGGGACAGCAATATCTTAAATCATGCCCGTACACTTCAGTGAAAGATATCTGTTAAATAACTAAATTGATCACTCTGCTATCCATATGCATTCATATTTACCCAAAGTAAATAGGATATGCAAAATCATAATTCAAACATTACATCAGAAATTCCTTAACTTATCCACCTTCCTAAATTACTTTTCTGAAAGCATTTTTTAGGGTTCTTTTTTTTACATTACAAACATTATTTTTGCGGTTTTCGTTAACGAAAGTTAGTTGCATATGATATCATGCTGACTGTACACCATTTATTTTATGTTACTTCTACACAACTAGCTAAATAAATATTAAGAAAGACTAAAAATGGGTTTCTCAGTCTTCCACTGGACATTTACATTTGTCTCTGCAAAGCAGAAAACATACAATCACTCAGTAAACGATCTTCTATTATGGCAATAATGAATGACATAAAAGACAGTCTAAAATGAAGCCCAACTACAATAATTCAAAAACATACCAGCTCCAGGGGTTATACAGAAATCCAGATAATCTGGAGCAGGCAACCTGTGTTTCCACAAGAGGTATACAAAAAGTTGTGGTGGAGAGAAGGAAGCCACTTCATTTGTGGGACATCAATAGCAGCCGATTTGCTCTTGGGCTCAGTCGCTGCTGTAAGTCTCCTTTCCACCTACACAAGCAAGGAGATTAAGAAAGGCACTGGCCTGCATTCTGGAGAGGAGAGACTACTTGTTTAAAGAACCACCCCTTGGTAAGATCTCCTTTTTTTTTTCCTTGCCCCACCCCCCTGTACTTCAAACACTTTTAAGCCTTTAGAAATCTGAGTTATGAAGAAACTGTTCTTTTCTCCTTTATTTTATTTTTAATAGGTAATGAACTAACCTGAGAACAGAACCTTTATTAGCAAACTGAAGATAAGGGGTTTTTACCGAAGGTATTAGACACCATGGGATTTTTTGGTGTTTGTGCAGACTGAAGGCATTGCTTTAGTGTTGTTTTGGTTACTTACTTCCCAACCTATTTTATTTGGCAATAAATTAATGTTCCATAAAACTTTTTAGCCCATAGTGGTTAACTGCTAAATGGTATCACTGTCTTTATCTTGCCCCTCAAGATTCTCCATCTTATTTTCTTCCTTTGTCCTTCTGAGGAGGAGGGAGAGAGTAGTCAAGTGGGCATCGGGCAGCCAAGCAAGGTCAACCCATCACAGAATGCAAGATCTAAACACAGCCTTCAGGAAAAGGAGTCCCCTTGCTTCCTTGTGGGTATTGTCTCTTCCTCTTGTTCAGTGCAATGATAAGACTGTCACTACCTGCCCTGAAAATCATCACCACCACTGCTATGCTTTTTGCCAGCAGTGACCAGTATC
This sequence comes from Motacilla alba alba, assembly GCF_015832195.1. NCBI lineage: Eukaryota > Metazoa > Chordata > Aves > Passeriformes > Motacillidae > Motacilla > Motacilla alba. The sequence goes on along the minus strand of NC_052031.1, from coordinate 21,710,720 downwards.
CAACATTCAGACTTCTTCTTGTGTCTCTGATTATCTTAGGAGTTAGCTTATCAAGGTCATTCCTTGTTTTCAGCCTCTATAGCTTCTCCTGTTTGACCTCAGTTTATGCTGAAATAATTACAGAACTCTTTAATGCCTGGGTACTGCCTAATAATTCAGCTGATTTAGATTTGCATATAATTTATTAGTCACACAGAAAGAAAGGTGGAGCTAATTACTTCATTGAGTTTTCCCCTGCAGATGGAATAACCTGTCTTCCTTTATTGTCTCCATAAAAATACTATTCTTGGACTATTTCTATTATAATTCTGTGTCATTATAAGTCATTGATGGGTTTCTGTAGGATTTGTGAGACAAGTAATTTCACAGGCAGAAAAACCAACACACCAGGACACAAATCAGGAGGTTCAGATTCTAGCTCCATCTCAGCTATCCCTTTCAACAAATGATTATTGCTGCCTTTTGTGGTGAAATACCTTATTTCTTCAGGACTTCTGTGTTTAGTTTTGGAGTTTCTCTGGTTTAACTCTTGATTCTTCAGAGTTAAATTGATTTTTTTTTTGAGTTTTGCCATAGCTTTATAAAGTTCCTGTTTTTTTTTTTCCATAAAATTTAATCTATATATATGTAAATGAAAAAAAAAGCTTTTTCTTTTCTAATTCATACTCTTATCCATCATCCCCTTCATCTTTACTGTATATTTTTTTAATTGGTAGAGAAATGAGCTAGCATACAGAGAAGTCAGTACTTCTGATAAATTCAGCAGTCTGATAGAAGTCCTAAAGGCTCACACTTTTCCAGACAGAGCTAATATTCTGTCTGGAACAGCTTCCAAAACAGGCATGTTTTAACAAGTACATTTATGATTAAGCTGAATTGTGAAATCAGAAGTACGTAGAACTGGAAAGCTCCTGACAGGGTTTCAACTTTATTCAGAAAGGGAAACAAACACAGACAGGTGCAAAATCCTCCTAGAATTTCCTGAGGCACAGTCCTGTCTACAAAGAAGGAAGCCAGCCCTGCTGAAAGAAGTGGTCAGTTGTCCTTGTCTCCAGCTACAGGGAGTGTGATGGGCAGCTGCAGGGGTTTCAGAGGGCATGGGCACTCCAGCAGCCTGCATGCTCCTCTGAGGTGGGGTTTGGGGCGTCTGTGTCCAGGTGCTGTCAGCAGGGGTGGCCCCTGTGAGAAGAGGCCCGAGCAGCAGGGTGGGCGTTTGCCAGCCAGCCAAGGTGAACCCATTCCACGTGGACAGAGAGCAGTTCCTTTCCATGGCAGACAGGCCAGAAGCCCAGTCCCCCTGGCCCACAGGACAGCTAAAGCAGTAGATAGTTCTTTTCTTTTCCTGATGTGTTTTCCAGCACATACACCACAAGGATAAGCCTGTGGTTTGATCTTTCCATGACAAAGACATCCCAAGTTGCTATACAAACAGACTACATGCCCCCAAAGGCCCCACTTGCCAAAGCAGGGTATCCTTGCTGTGAGAGAAGAGAGAAGAAAAAGCTTTTCTCCAGTGAAAATGCCTTCACCTTCACCTTGGAATGTGTAATACCAAACACATCAAACAGTTCTTCTGAAAGAGACTTATCTTTTCCTCATGGTACAGTCAATAAAAGACTCTTTCCTCGCCCTCTTCTCCAGAGTGCATCCTGGGCAAGCAAGAGAGGATATAAGCATTCCCAGTGCCATACTATAATCAGGACAATGTGAGCTGTATGAGAGCCCACAGGGTCTCATATGGGCTATAGCTATACCCAGAGTTATTACATGCAAAGGCAACATTTAGGGTTGTGGAAGTGCCTGAGCTAAATGGTGGAGAATGGAGAACATCTGCAGGGAGCACTAAGAGATGCTCTCCATACTCAGACCACTGCTGGAGATAGAATCCTAAGCTAGGTGGCCTGGTAAAGCTCTTCTTCAGCTCTTGTTATTGCCACTGTTCAACAAAATCTTTTCCAAATTTTACTGAAGCTAGATAAAAGTCCTAAGAAAGCTGTTTTCAACCCCTTCACATAGCCTTTCCCTCTTCTAGCCATAGTTACATGACTATTATGTCAATTTTCCATCGTCACATTCATACAACTTGCTTCGAAGGGAGAATTAATAGAACAAGTCCAGTTGTCTCCTGGCAACTAATTTGTGCAAAGAAAATATGCCTAACATAGAGGTTCTGTGTAGATCAAATGCATTTTTTGAGGTTCTGAAAAGCATTTGGGAAAAATATTACAGCACAGGAGACACCTCTGCTAGTTATATGACACTTTTCTTTTGTTTTACAGGTCAGGATTGAATGATTCAATGAATGAAGGAATAGCTTCAGACAACATTTAATCTACTTTTTGGACTGCATAATAAAAGTGTGACACCCAGAAATGATGGAGGTAAACAGCTGTCTGTCTAGTTAAACAGTTGATTCTAACTGTCTTTCCTCTGTATCATTGTACTATGACATGGATCAAGATCAGAAAAGTTCAAATTTTTCTCATTTTATGAATGTAATTTTTTCAAAATGATATTTTTGGGAGTTTTAACTACTAATTGAACATGCACAGTCATAAAAACATTCCAGAGGAAAGAACAAAAGTCTTATTTTTACCATTTTTTACCATTTTACCATTGCTCTTTTAGTATTTCCTAGTTCTACATAAAATTAATTAATTCACTCCATAATCAGAGTTCCCAATTAGAAGATATAGTGTTTCTATTAACTGCAGAAGAATACAGAACACTGTGAATGTTTTCAGGCTTCTAGAAGCACTGAGATGACCAGAAAATGCTCAGACTTAAACAGTACATTGACACAGTGCTTCTAAGGATTTTATATAATTTTATTTTTTTTTATTGTGAACTTCATAACATTTCCAAAGATGCCTGGAAAATGAAGAAGGCTAAGAAAACTACCTTATCTTTGTTAAGATGCTGTCTGACCAGCACATTGAATCATCATAGGTTCTCAACTTGAAAATTTGCATTCATTGCCATGACACCAAATCTAATTTTGTGATCAGTTTGGACAAGGACCTATCTGCCCCTGACTGATCTCCCATCAGCTGTCCATTGCTAAAGCAAACACATGTCAGCATTACTCAATGATTATTCAACGTAATTCTCACAAGCGTAAGGTAAGAGTAGATGGAAGCTAAACCTTAATCTTCCCACTCTCCTTTGTGATGCCACATCTGAACAAAGTGATGTATCTTGAATAGACTCCGCAGAACTATTTATTTAGTGAATTATACTTTATTAATTCTGTACCTTTCCGAATGTTTTACTCAAGAGAAAAAATTTCAAAACACAGTTAAAATTTCCTGAGACGTAGCATCATCATGACACTAAAGAGCCTTTAGAGAGACCAGTATTTTTAATATATAATTTCTCATCAATATTTTATCCCTCCCAATTATCTGTGTTTTGGTATGTTTGTTTTCTTTGCCAATCGAAGTTAATCTGAAGGAAGTTTTTAATGGTCTTTCTGATAGCCAGAGAGAGTAATCTACAGTCTCACTTCAGAACCTTAACACAAAAAGCTGTTAACAAATGATCATAATAACAGATAGAATTATTATTTTATCTAAGCACAAAGATAACTTTTATATGTAGTTTCATCATCTGGTTTTCCTATGATATCTTTTTTAAGTTAAACATATTTTAAAGTAAAAAGGTTATAAAAATCATAAACACTAGACCAGGAAAAGCCAGATTAAGTCAATCCATGGCTATTCTGTCTGAGGAACTGATAGAGCTGGACCTTTGGGATCATCAAATCTGTTGTTTGTTGTGAGCTGCATGATCATATGGATGCCATAGGTCAGGATCCACAGTAAAATTATAGATGTCACTAAGCCCATCCAAATTCCTGGAGTGAAGAAACCTGTACAGTCACTTGCATAGGAGAACTGGTTGTTTACAACGTTGAAGCCTTGAATCTGAAAATGAGAAAAGGTAGACAGAAGAATGTAATTAAGCAGAGTCCTTACATTCAGGATATACATGGTAATTACAGAACCCCACAGCTTTTAACTATCAATTATACTCTCCGCCCATTAAAAAAAGAGCGAGAACAAAATTTTCTGCAAAACAATTTTCCAGATCTCCTTTTCACCCGGGAAATTAAAGATGTAGAATCCATTTCTTTGGTAAGCAGTAGGTTCCCCACTTCAGAATTTTGTAAAGTAAACAGAAGTAAAGTCCCAGAGGGGACGTGTGGTCCGTATTCTGCATTCACTGTATTCTGATCAGTATTCTGTATTCTCATAATCAGTATTATCAGTATTCACTGATCATCAGTTCTATGACCACTTCAGAACCAGGAAACTCAAAGCACTCAAAGGCATGAGAGTTAAGGCTCCTCAGATCACAAGATTTGTTGAAATAGTCTGAGAGTTTTAGCTAATAGCTCCTTGACAGACAAAATTCCTAGAACCCACTTTAAAACACATCTAATAAAGATGACCTTTTTTTGGCTGAGTTTTAGTGAGAGTTCAAGGAGAAGTAAGTTGCGAAATCTTTCTTCCTCCCTCCTTGGAATTCAAAGACTCAAAACAGAAGGAAGGCTTGCTTTAACTGAGGTATGGGATATGTGCTGACTACTAACTTATAAAACCTATATAAACTTTTCCAGCAGTTAGAAAAGTTTGTGATATCTCTGATTTGACTTAATTCACAATGTCTACCACTGACTGTCCTCCTACCATATTATTTTTTCTCAGAAAAATCAACCAATTTGGAGATATAGTCTCTGTCTGGATCCCAATTGTACAAAAATATCAACAAACTGAATACCTTTGAGACAAATGACTTCCTAGAAATTTTGTTCAAAGCAATCAAAGGATTAGAAAACTATGAAGAAAGGGAAGAGAATCCCCCTCTACAAAGATGCACATAATGGCAAAGGCACTGATTACTTTAGAAGGAAAGGAACAAAATTTGTGGAAGAAGAGGAAGGAAAGAATTAATCTCATTTATTTTGATTCATTCTTAAATAATTTTATAAAGAAAAATTAAGACTGGGATTCTTATATATTTAAGAATCTTTGAAATGGGTATGTAAGGAAAGCACCAAATATCATAAACCCACTGGTAAAGAAATGACATATTAAAAAGTACAATTTTCCATAAAATATTATCAAATAAAATTTAAAAAGCATTATTTTATTTAAATAACTTCTCTCACCCAGCAATAAGCAAGAAAGCAGATGATAATGGATTTCTACTTTTATGTGTTTCCACACCATGATAATTCTATGATTTACAATAAAATAAAAGGAAAGCTTGAGTTTATTTGAGGTAATAAAAGAGTTTGTACTTCCAAGGAAAGGTGTTGGTACAAATCCACCATGCAACAAACACACCAGTAAACACTCTGGGTTTGTATTCAGTCATGGCTCAGGTCCCTAAAGTTAATCTTCATGTAATATGTGTGTTATGAGCAATGTGAGAAAGGTGATTAATAAAACTGATATAATGTGAGGAACTAAAGGCTCTTTAGATAACGTGGAGGTGAAGAGAATTTTAGCAATTCAACCTTTTAGAAGAATCTTTCCAAGTCAAATCATGGTAGCTAACTCACAAAGGCTGTCTGCTTTCACCAAAGGTACTCAGACTTCTGATTAAAGCAGGATTAGTGAACATAAGCTGCAGGGCTGGGCAACTATTTGCACAGCTTTAGAGAATACATGACTGCAAAAGCCTTTGCTTGTTAACCCATTGCTTTGACCACAAGTGAGAATGTGAATAGGAGTCATGAAACATAGCCTGAAAGACTTACTGACAATAAAAACAGACAGAAGGTGGTGATTTATGTAATCTGTGTTCAAGCATATGGATTGAAATTCTGGAAAACAATACACATTTCCTACCACATTTACAAGGACTCTCTGAAGTACTTAGCAGGTATATTCTTCAGTTTAGAAGGGCTTTGCCACCCCTGATTTAGAGCCAGAAATACTTAAATTTATTATTTCAATTCTAATGGTCTTATATTTTTTCCAAGAGCATTATGCTTATTGAACCATCTAGGTGAAAGATTCAATTGTACATTCCTAAAATGCTATGTCTACTTTTAGGAAAGAGATAAAGAATATGCTGGGTTATTTTATTGTTTTTCTGAAGCTTTATCATTTCTGTGGGGGTGTTAGATACCAGGCAAAAAAATGAGAATCTTAGCAGCATATATAGAAAAGTTAAAATACTTACATGTAGTTCTCTAATATTAATTTACAAATGCAAAAGTCTTTTGTATACAGGCCTTTGTCCAGTGGAAGTTTTGATTTTGGTGTTTAGACCAGTCATTTGTCTTGATTATACAAGTCTGTATTTACTGTTAATTTTTAAATATTTTTGAACGTAGATTTCTCATTATATGGCCTTTGACAAAAACTTCAAGTAAAATATGCTGGGTTTATGGCTCTTAAGTGCACACCAAACTTCTAATTTTTGAACTTTGAGATATTTTAGCTACAAAGAATCAAAATATTCTTGATTTTGAAGTTTTTGACTGTTTTTCATGGGTTTCAAAGTACTTCTGAACCGCACATACTAAAGAAAAGCAGTGGTTTTTGCTGGCAGCCTCCTCTTTAACTTCATTGACAAATATGTGATCCTCAAAAGCAGAAAAGGTATTATGGTAGAACAACCATTCCTGTAGCAACAACAACCAACCAGACCCCCACCAAACCCAGAGCAGTTTTGGTGCTCTGCAAAGCTCTGGTGACATCCTAGGCTGTGACCATGCCTCGCCAGCATCCCACAGAGCTTCTTTTAGATGGTAGTGAGTGAGGCAGCTCCAGAACTGAAGTTAAAGGCTACACCTGTTCAACCCTGCCTAGGAACAAGCTGTGCAAGGCTTCTCTGTGCAGCTGCCATTGTCCCTCTATTAGTGTGATTCAGCTTCCAGGACCCAGCATTGCAAAGTGCAATTGTGCCAGTTTGATTGGCATTGGATCCTGGTTTCTAACTCATTGCATAACATTGACATGAAAATCATGTTTCTCAGTTCTAGAACAAGATTTTGTGCTGGCTGCAAGTACTGAGCACATCCCACATGCTTTTTTCACCATGCAATAGAGTTTGGGGCTTTCTAAACCTTATGCAATAACAAAGACTGATACTGAGATCATCTTTCAGTATGTATCAGTGGATACCTGGAAAAGTTGATCTAGGTCAGATAGAACTTGGAAATGAGCCCAGAATGGTGACCACCTGTTTTCTCACACCACAGAAGAATATCAGACTGGGGGTTTTCAGGTTGTGTTCTATGTTTAGGATTTGATCAGAGAAAAAGCCCTTTCTCAAGAGGAACTGGAGTTTCTGTTGTCTGAACAGTGGAAACAGCTGTTGTTCCAAATCATTAAGGAAGGTGGGAAACCACTACTTCTATTCTTGGTTAAGACCACAATGAAAAGATGCCTACTAAGGTTGGAGCAAGGCCTTTAAGAAGGCAGTAATAGTGCATATAGAAACTGACAGAAAAGATAGGTGGTAACTGTACACTTGGTAATTCCATAGGTCATGCCCTTTCGTATCTTAGTGATGTGAAAGCCTAACTCCAAACTAGGCAAAGTACAGTTGCATGAACTATGGTGTTTACAGGCCTTTACAAAAAAAATAACATCATAAATGTCACAACATTAGTACTTGATGCAACATTGTTTCTCAAAAAATGGTGAGACCTGATGGTGGAATTTGTGGAATGTCACCCTGATTTTTTAAGACTTTGCTAAGCCTTCTGATGTTTCAATTCTTGTAACAAACTTTCTCACACACAATTCTGTAAATAACTTATGTTTTGCATTCTTTCATGGAGGAGGAGAGAATTGATGGACTCTTGGTCTGTCCAGTGTCATTGGAGAGGTGGCACTGTTACCCTCCAATCCACTGTCACTTTTGGAAAACTATAAATGTTGGAGTCAGAAAATAAAGGTCCCTCTTTTTGTTCACCTTAAGAGCAGCAGTGTCCGTGTCGTCATTTTGTGTCCCATTGTGACAGTGGAAAATAAATCTAAGCATCAGTGCTCTTTCTGTGAGATTTCCATTGCTTAAGTAGAAGTCTCAAGTCTGGAGTCAGATTATTGAGATTTGGTTTGTTATCAAAATTATAGATACAGTTATATCAGCATTTGTATCCAGTTATTGAGGGGTTAGCTCATGTTTGACAAATGGAGTAGAGTTTGCAATTATTCCTGTTATTTTCATAATCTCTTTCAACAGAGATCCTTTAGTGAAATACTGTTTTAAGATATACATGTAGTTATGCTCCTCTTAAGAGCAAAGCTCAAAGTAGTAAAGGTGTAATCATCCACACCTCACAAATGTAGTCTTAACTACTACTAAATAGTAGTAGTTAAGTATTAATACTACTAACAGAAAAGCTATGTGTCATTCAAAAAAAGCCATCTGCTTTCCTTCTGGGTCATGCAGGAACTAGCACACTAGTACCATTCCTGATCGAAGTCCATGGTAAACCTCCCATTAAATCTAGTTGCACTGGGCTTTGTTTCTATCTGCAGGAGTTCAGACAGTCCATGTCACCAAAAACAGCAGCCACACTAAGCTGTACTTTCCTAGGTAAACAAAGCACCAAGAAACCAAATAAAAACAAACTAAGCAGCATAAAGCCCCCCGCCTCAGAGGCCCCTGTTTCCAAGAGCAGCCCAATTCATTAAACAAGCATGAGGACTTAGCCATTCTTTGCCTGATTAAGAGCATTTGGTTTAATTGGGTTTTCTTTTTGTAGACAACTTCATAATTTTGTTTTTCAAAGCTGCGCTTTCATGTTTTCCTTGTTCAGCAACTGGCGTCTTTTTTACCCCTCTACTGAATAGCTCACCTAGGGGAACAGCTTTTCTTTTATGTTTTCCCTCTGGCTGGAATGAAAGTAAGGGCATTATGAATGTGTGTCATTCACCACCTACAACAGCAAGTAATAGTACTTGGAGTTATCTCTGAAATGGCAAAGCATACTCACTTGCAACTTGGAAATGAAAACATCCCAATTTCTTGCCTCATTGTTGGATGGAACCAGCCTTGCAGGATAGAGATTGCTTGTTCCCACCAGCTGACAATGAAATGAATACTCTGCAGGGGCAGAGATGCCAGAAACATTAAATTTAGCTAACTTTTCTCCATCTTGTACAATCTCAACTGAATCTAAAGTGAACCATCTTCTAGCCGAGACTTCATAGAACCTGTTGGTCATTAAAAACCTAGGAACACAACAGAGGACAAAAAGAAAAAGTCAAAAGGTTAGAAGCAAAAAATTAATATACTTTTGATAAAGTAACAGATAAAGGCTCACTACTGCTGGCTGCAAACATCACAGCTGATGATGATATGGCCTCCCATATCGTTAAGATTGTTTCAAGTGAAGAGATTCTGTGAATGTGTTTACTACTTAAGAGTTTCACCTCACAAGCACAGCTTTCTATAACTGTGGCAGGCAAGAAGCAAATGAAGCTTGATTCTTCAAGGGCCTCTGCCAGTGCTGTATTTCATCAGTCACCAACAGTTTATAATAAATGGAGGCAAAGCTGAGAAAGTGTCAGTACGACTGCAGTGGCTCTGAATAAACATTTTATGGGATTTTTGGAAAATTGCTTTTCTGATAGGTATAGGCATGATAGCCATTCTAATTTATCATTGCAATTCTTTCTTGGCTCAAATGCCTAAATGGCAATTTCCTTTGCAAAGGTCTGAATTTGGCATGGAAGACAGAGCTTGCTCTTACTGGTGGGTCAGGAGGGATTGCCAGCTCTAGTTCCACAATTTGAAGTAGGCTACACACAAAAAACTATTTTATAATTTTGAAAGCATCTATGTATGCGTAGTATTGCAGCAGTTTATAATAATGGAATTTATGTTACTACCAGTGCAGTCTGAACAGCTCCCAACAGACATAACTGAGAACATCCAGACATCCAGAAGTACATTCTGATCCTTTACAGATCTGGACTCTGTGCTACTCTTTACCAGTTTTTATACAGTTACTTTTAAGCATTCAAGCTGTTTCATAAGGAAATTATAAACCTTTCCCCTTAGTGTACATTGTTTGATACTTTAACCCTTCTTGGTCTATGCATGTGTGTCTCTACATAGTTTGCTGATGATTTCTTTTGATTGTTGGTAACCACAAAGATTTAGAAGAGAAATCTATTTATCAATAAATAAGACTTGCTACAAAATGAAATATTCTAATATGTCTATCCACAATGGGTGCACTGTATGTTCACTTTAAAATTTGAAGTAATAACTTAGATGTAATTATGATTGGTTAGAAAAAAAATAGTAATCTTAAATGAGGCACAATAAAAACTATTTTATGTTCTGTAGGGTATATGTATCTAGAGAAAATATTCTCTCAAAATATTGCTTGATTGTTCAAATTAGTTACTTTCAATAATGTGTCAGCCACACAGCATAGAATCTAACCACAAATGATGCTTTAAAAAAAAAAAAATTAATAATCAGTGGCTTTTGATTCAGGTAAGTTCAGAAACATCAAGAGTTCCAAAATGCTCAGAAGGAATTCCAGAACACAGTGTCACTGAAGTGAGAAAAAGATGTTTTGTCTTATGGCATTCTCTGTGTTTTAAGCCTGAACAGTTCTACCCATAAAATACTGAGCTGCAAGCATCAGTGAAAAAGAAAAAAAAAGCCACCTAATTCCATCCAGTCCACATTTGCAGATATATACAGAAAATATTCTATTCTTATACAGTTACAAAATTAAAACCTTGATATTATTGCTAGAAGAAAGGAACCTTTTCCTGATGTACAGCATAATCTGAACAGAATTTCCATGGTGCCCCAGTAGCAATGCTATAGGGGGTAGCTAAAAGCCAGTTATAAACACAGAGAAGATTACTTAAATTCTTATGACAACCACAGAGGCTGGGTGTGGTCTGTACTTTTGCTGATAAGATGAGAAAAGTGGTAAAGAAGGAAATTCCTTTTAAACTGACCTTATGAACAAAAAGTTTTATAAGGTCATGTATGTGAGTACAGTCTAAAATGACTTTGAAGGGAATGCTGTCTCTTCATATTACACCAAAGACTAAAATGTTGTGTTACTTGCAGACTTATGAGAATTAGCATTCTAATTGGTTAATTAGATGATCACAGTTAACTTAGTAATGAAGGCTGTTATCCTTAGCATTTTTCCAAACAACTAACAGTGAATAACCTCCAACAAGCACACACTTAACTGATAAGGGATGTAAATATAGTTCATTAAACTACAAGACAAAAGGCACTCAAACAACAAAAATCTATAGAATTACCTAATTTAGTTTAACATTTTCTCAAATGAGTAGATAGCAAATAGAGCACATTATAGCAAATTAATGATACAGAGCAGAGAGAGAACAAAGGTTTTATCTGCAGAACTGAAAGTACCCTGGCTTCTTAAGGAAAGGTTACGTTCATGTTAAACATTAGAGACAATTATGTACATTAGAGACATTATGTACTTTATGTATGGTGGCAGAAAAAATTCCTGGCCATGGGCCAGGCTCCCTTTGTGCCAGATAACTGTATGAACTCTGAGTGCCACCACCACTGATCGTGTCTCGTGTGGCTAATCATTACAAGCAGAGATATTTCTGAAGCGGAAGACAGTTAGAATTACTGTTTCAAACATTCAAAGAGAAACACAGCTGTTAAGCAAAAACTTTAAAACACATTTTTGGGTCAGCTCTGTTCTGTTCTATACATTGAGCAACAAGAGGAGTCAAGTATGTATCAATGTAAGTTTGGAATACTAATGTTGTGCACTCCCATTCACTTTGACACTTTTTCCCAGAGAAAATGAGAGACAAGTGCTTGAACAGTTGGATCAGTTTATGAGAGAACTGAGGTGGTGCTTCTTCCTGCAAGGGACTACTGCCCACTGCTCCCACTCCTCTGCAGCAGCAGCTGACTTTCCTGACACTATCACAACAACACTCTACAACCACTCCCTTACAGCTCATCTCCAGCGCAAGTGCAGGAGGATGAGTGAGACTGTCGCTCTTGCTGGAGAGAGCGAGAGGGAGGTGCCAGCTGTGTGTGCGCTCAGGATGAAGCAGCAGCTGCAGCTGTCAGTGGGAGGTGGGATGTGACCAGCTGCTCTGTACGTGGGCATAGACTTGTGTTGATAAGGGGGGGGCAGCCTCTGGATCCTGCTCATGCTGCTGAATTTAGAAACTATTTTATTGAAAAATAAGCTGAGCTACTTGAATATGGTCCTCTCTGGAGTCACTTTCAAGATATGCTATCCTGCACTTAAGTAAAAGGCCTTTACAGAGGCAGAAAGTGCAGTCATGGCTCTCAGCTCTGTTCCTTCCACCTCTCTGCCCTGCTTGTATCCTGTTTGTTAAGGCAGACCATGATCTTAGCAAGGTGTTATCTTGAAAAAGAAATCAAATCAAAATGAACCAGAGGGGAAAACAGAGGTTGCAACATATCTCTATGGATTTTAGAAGCTCTGACAAGAGACATGCTGAGATGCACAAGGTGAATAAAGTGTTAGCGAAAAGTCAATGGCTTGTTCTGGTTCTGTTCCATGTATCTTATTATTTGCATTATACAGCATGCACTGCTATATTATGGTAGCTAACAGAGGCCTAAAATGACAGCATTGTCCCATCAAGTGACAATCCAACAGAAAACTAAAAATAATCAAGTGAGCTTTAGAACTATCGTTAATTTATTAAAAGGCTCTGAGGTGCTATAGGTTGATACCAGCCAGCAGCCAAACACATATTTAGCTGTTTGCTCACTCCCCATGTTCAACAGGAGAGGAGGGAGAATAGAAAGAGTAAAAATGAGGAAACGTGTGGGTCAAGATGAAGACAGCTTAATAAGTTAAGGGGAGAGGGGAAAAAAGCAATTCAGAGGCAGTTAGTCTCTATCTCCCACATACAGGCCAAGGCAGAGTGCAGGTCCAAGAAAGGGTTACCCTGGAAGCTACTCCCTACATTCTTCCTCTATTCCATTTTATATTTCTAAGCACCTGTTTCATAAATAAAAATTGATCAATTTAGACATATTTGTGTTTATTTGCCCTGAAGGTCTATTAAAAAATGAAATCACACATGGCCCAGTGGAATAAATCAAATTCTCCTACAAAAAACAGCCAGCCTATGCTACTCTTATTTGCTTGGCATGAAAACATCCAGGACCTTACCTGAGCTCTCTTTTCAAATCCTCACCTATTGTGGAGCCTGAGTTTCTTATTCCAGCTTCAAGGGCTGTTTATGCATTTTGGTATTTAGTTATAATGTGCTCAAGCAGAGGCACAGGTCAAGAAAGACTCTGTGAATATTTCTGCCTCTACTACAATAGGCTCAAAGGATATAAATTTTTTTTCCTGAAAAAGAAAGAAAACATGAACCATTCACCTTTTGTACTGGCATTTTCGTTTAAATTACAGTTTGCAGAGTTGCTTCAAATTTCTTCTCTCCAGATGCAACTCAAATTCATGACTGCATTAAATTTTTCATCCAATAATTAATTAAAATTATAAGTTTTTAACAAACAGATTACTAAACATAATTCTAATAATCTTCACTAAATCCATGTGTGCATTAACATCACATTTGATCTTCTGCCAGCTGCAGAAAACAAAATCTAGGATAAATGTTTCAACTGCCAAAGGATTTTGTTTCTACAGTACTGTCTCACGGTTTTCAATTTGCCATTGTATAGTTAAGTGAAGCTTATTGACTACTAAAGGAAACAACACCTTTAAGATCTAGCTGTGAACTAGTTTTGAAGGACAGTATCAAGCTCCATAGGATGCTTTGTGATTTGTACTATTTTTTTTAATTGTAATTTTGCTAGAAAATATGATATGCTGAGGATAGCCATATTCAGGACAGATGTAGGAAACAACCACACTCATTCACACAGAAAGAGATTACAGCAGACCAGCTAAGACTTGTGCTAGGATGTGCAAAGATGAAGAATAAGAATCAGAGCAGTGTTTTGGAGGGCCTGTCTCTATCAGAGTGGGACAGGAGCACTAAAGAGCAGACAGAAGAGCATCAGGGCAGCACCAGAGAAAGTGATATTTCGGGACTTGTAGTAAAAGGAAAAATACAGCTTGGGTGGAGTCTTGGTTTATGATCAGTATCTTTTAAATGGGATCCAAGGAAAATATTTTCTTGATTCCCCATGGTGTTTAGGGAAATACATGTCTCTTTGATAATTTACATTACTGAGACCAAGGCACGCTTGAAACCATCACCAAGGACAAGTCCCAGGGATCCTATACACAGCTAACTTCAATAGTCAAAAAAGTAAAAGTACTATACTAACAGCAATCTTATCTGTATGTTCTCTTACAAAGCTCTAGCTGGTTGAAGGAGAAGGGAGATATATGTCTGTTTTTTTGCCACGTGTCATGATCTCTGATACTGACTACAAGTGTCTCTATGCACTCTGAATACCCCTCCAAACACATCACTGACTCTCCTCAAGACAAGTTCTTGTGGGATCCTTTTACCTTAACACAGAATGTCTTTCTGTCTCAGTGTAAATAATGGTATTTATTCATTTGAGCATTCAACTGTATTAATTCATTTGAGCATTCATCTGGGCAGGCTGGATTGATGTGCCAGGGCCAATGGTATGAGGTTCAACAATGCCAAGTCCTACACTTGGGTCATAACAACCCCAGGCAGCACCACAGGCTGGGGACAGAGTGGCTGCAAAGATGCCTGGTGGGAAAGGACCTGGGGGTGCTGGTCAACAGCAGCTGAACGTGACCCTGCCTGTGCCCAGGTGGCCAAGAAGGCTGATGCCATCCTGGCCAGTATCAGCAATAGTGGGGCAAGGGCAGTGATTGTCCCCTGTACTCAGCACTGGTGAGGTCACACCTTGAATCCAGTGTTCAGTTCTGGGCCCCTCACCAAGGGCCCCTCACCAACAGAAAGACATTGAGGTACCAGAGCATGTCCAGTGAAGGGCAGCAAAGCAGTTGAAGGGGTTGGAGTGCAAGTCCTGTGGCACAAGGAGTAGCAGAGGGAGCTGGAGGTGTTTAGCCTGGAGGTGAGAAAGCACAGGGGGGACCTTATCACTCTCTACAACAATGTGACAGGAGGTTTTAGTGAGGTGGAGTTTATTTTCCTCTTCCAAATAAGAGGACAACAAGAGAAAATGGACTCAAATTGCACTGGGGAGGTTTAGGTTGGATATTAGGAGAAATTTCTTCAGTTAAAGGGTTGCCAGGCCTTGGAAGAGGTTCCCCAGGCAAATGGCTGAGTCTCCATCCTTGAAGATATTTAGAAGATGTTGCACTTAGGACATTGTTTAGTGGTGAACATGGCACGTCTGGGTTAAAGATTGGATTCGATGATCACAGATATATTTTTCAATGTAAACAGTTCTATGATTCTTCCTTAGATTTTTCTTCCCAGGTCTTCCAATTTCCTAGCTTTTCTTCCCTCTTGCCATGGTAGGAGAAATATGATCTTGTCACCATCCATGGAGTAAAGACTTTAAAACTTTTTGCACCCCTCATTAACCACAAGCCGGCACTAACAGAGTGTACTGGCAATCCACATTAGGACTCAATACAGCCCTGGCCATGCAGGGTACTTCAACCCCTCAAAGTTTTTACAAATCACACTTAGATTTACCTGAGAGGACTGTGGAACAATCCTATTAGTAAAACAGGAAGCTGCATATACCACTGCCTTACAGTATGGATGTTTGCCTACAATATTTTTTCAGAACTACCTGACAATAATAATGTATTTCCTGTATAAAGACTGTACTGTTGTTTTCCTGCATCATCATTCCTTAGAAGAGAAAGCAAATAATAAATTTAAAAATATTTTCATTTAACTTCTCCCCTATTTTTGTTCCTACTTCATTAACAGGCACGGTAAACCACAAAAGATCTATTTAAAATAAATCATAAGTTACCTTATCTCTAGGCTGCTGATTCCATTCACTGGTCTTGTGTATTTTAATGACAGTCTAAGAATAAGAAACAGATTTTTAATGTTAGAGTAGTCAGCTTTAATTAGATCATTGTGACATTTCAATTTAAGGGATATATTGTAAATCAGTAGGCAATTACAGAAGTCATATAGCAAAGGTTCAGTACATAGAAAAATATGACTAAATATTTCTAGGGTTTTATTTATCCAAGAGCAGGTGCTTCAAAGTAAAGGAAAACAGAGATCATGTTTCATTAATGTTCTTCTAGCTGAGTTACTACCTCGTAACTGGCAATGCTCCCCTTCAAGGGAATGAAATTATAGTCTCATTAATGCCAGTGGAGATTTTTGTGATTGTGAGATCAGGCACAGGGAAACCTGTTTGGACCAAATACAAACAAATAAGGAAGCAGAGAACATAAGAAGGAAAAAATTATGAAAAGAACAGCCCTCATCTGAACAGTTTTTGTGGTCTTGACTTAACTTTTTTCTTCTAAGAATACATTTTTTTTAAAAGTTTTGGATTCTTTAGAAGAAGACAAAATAGCACTGATTTTACATAATATTTCTTAAATTTTTCAGAATTACATGTGTTATGATATGAAATTTCTTATGCTACTCACGTTGTGTTGCTGTCTGAGCACTCAGAGGCAGAAATATCCACACTCTGTGTTAAAAATGTTGCGTTTGTCAAATCTATTAAAACTGAACTGTTGGCTTTGAGGCTGAAATTACTAGCATAAAAAAGGATGCATGTATAATTTCCAGTGGTTACATTCAGAGGAGGATATGATAAACTTTCTTCTTCCTCAGCAGCCATTAATTGTCGTCTTAATTCTGCCACCGCATCGGTTCTTCTAGAAATCTGGAATAACAACACATTAACAATTCATCCCTTTGTAAGAGTCATTTCAGTTGAAAACAGACCTTCACCATCCTGTACCATGAGCACCTGCTCTTCTTAAATTCTCAATCAGCCTCAATAGTTGCTACTGTCTGTCTGTTTAACTGGTGGTGTGGAGGCTAATAAGGCTCCCAAGGCCCGGTGTCCACATGTGAAAATAAGCACTGATACTAGGCAAATGAATGTAAAACAATGTTGCCAGTGTTGCCTTAAGATAGTAGCATTCATTTTGCTAACAGGTAGAAGAATTTTTTCCCCAGAAGAAAATACTGAAAGAAATTAGCTCTTTTTTCTGCAATAACATCATGAGAAAATTTCAACTTGCTAGTTCAGTGATACTCTCCCCTTAAGTAACAGGAACAGTTTTTGCAGTCTTCATTTTAACAAGCATGAGAGCAGTCTACTTAGCTACAGCAAGCTTATTTTTAGACTCTTCTGATGGCTTCTGGAAAGAGAAGACCTTCACTCATTTGGCTGATGTAGTGAAGATCAGCCTCCAGGAGACACATCTGCTTTTAGGATATTTCCAGGAATTTAGGATATTTGCATGAATGTTTTGGATATTTCCAGGAATTCCACTTAGTAGGCAATGCTTTTAAAAAATGCACCCAGGGCAGCCCCACAGATATCAACAGTTAAAGCAACCTTACCTTACCACACAGAAAAAATTTATTCTGTTCTTATCTTACTCCTTACTTCTTACTCTACTCATATCTGGAATATTCCACCTATTTTTGATTCCCATGCCAGCTTTACAACCTTGTATGCGACAAGCGGCCTCTACCCTTATATAACTTTAGGGTACAAGAAATTAAAGGCATCACAAAGGTTACAAGGATTACTAGAACTGCAATTATGTGGAGCTGTTGCCTGGAACTACTTTTCATGGGTTTAAAGACAGTCAATGTTGTAACCAGTGTAAAATGCCAGGTTTAATGACAGTCAGTCATTTTCCAGTCTGAAACAGAGACTATTATATCACTCTATCACCTGCCTGTGGAGAGGAGGCCCAGAAGATTTTGTCACCTGAACGGCTGCTCTGTAAACACTGTAGGCCATCTGTTATTTACAGCTTGTCTTTGCAGGTACCTCATTCTATCAATTAAGCAGAATGGGCTGCATTAAAACCCTTTGACTAAATTCTCTGATGAAGAATGCAGTCTTCCCCTCCCATACATGCATACTTTATGAATTTCTTTTTAATTCAGAGTAGTGCCTTTTCAAATACATCAGAACAAGCATTATTTAAAATTAATACCATGTTCTTTAAAAGAAGAGGTTACAACAAAAGAAAATATTCAACTTTTGATATAAAACTTTAAATCTTTCCTTAAACTTTCCTGAAATGTAATCATTTTATTTCAAACTGAGAGGGAAAGCTGAAGTCTAAATTATATCCTGTCTAACTATTGACTTTACTATGTGGGCCCCATGTATCATCTAAAGAGGTCTTTAAAAACCACCTGCTAAGAGCTGAAAACAATGCTACGTTGGATTCTGTGACTGGTATAACTTTGGGGATTAGGTCGAAGTACCTTAAAATAAAAAGAAAGCTATTAAATACAATCAGAAGACTACAGCTTTATTTCTATTGCTCTCTGAGCAGTACTTTGCCATGAGGCTCTTACATACAGATTCCCTTGTCTCTCTCAGAAAGCATATGAACCAAAAGAGTGTAAACCTGGAAAGAAGGGCTTTCAGAGGAAAAGAAATCCACTAGTTTGATAGGAATAGGCAGATCTATCAGGTCAATGCATGGCTCCAAGGTGGTGTCAGTGGAAAAAAATTTGCATTTGTTGACCATGGGATCATCTACTCAACATGCGGTCCAGTGACACCGGATGAGATGCACCAGTCTCAGAGGGGAAGAACAGCTCTAGCCCAGGAGCCACTGGGGCTTGATGACAAAGCTTTAAATGGGCTTGGAAGGGGGAAAGGAGCAAAACCAGGCTGTCCAGCGATGAGTAATGAGATGGTGTGCCAAAACTTGGGGAAATGAGCATTAGCGGGATCCCTCAATCTGCTTCCAACTCAGATATTCTGTGATTCTGTGAATTAAGCATGCTTGAAATCAGAGAGAGATATTTAAAATTTTAGCCTTCAGGCTGGAAGGAGGATCTCTGAAACAGCCCAGCCTGGGACCCACTGGAGACCTGAGGACAGCAGTTGCTCCTTCCAGGTAACTGCAGTGGTAAGCTGAGAGCTTCCCCGCTATGTCCCTATTTCTCTGCTTAAGGAACATTTTCTTTTTCTTTTGTTGCTGCACAAACATGAGCTTACCGAATCAAATAATTCTCCAATGACATATATTTCATGCTAAGCTATAAATTACAAGCCACTTCCTTGACAAATGGATTATATTTACACTGAATTACTGTAAATCAAATTAGATTATTTAGGAACAATACATTGTGGAAGTGTTGCCAATCATTACCCCATATTTAATTTTGTCGTTCAGTGTGCTTTTCTCCTTCAGCTAATCTGAATTGAGGGATGTGTGAATCATTGTCTAATTCTCTGAATTTATCAATGGCATTTTTGATCTCAGTCATGCAGTGAAGAACAGCAAGACCTGATTAAATAACATACAGAAAAGAAAAACAAAGAACTGAAATTTTCCTAGACCACAATGGAACGTTGTAATTCTTAACTCAACCTGCAATAGAGGTAGCCTGAAAAACTTCTTCCCTTTGATCTGTTTTTCAAGCCTCCCAGTTCAGAATAATTTCTCTTGAAAACAAGAAAGGAAGCAGATCTGGGAACATTTTGATACACCAACATACAAATCTTTTTCAAAGCAAACAGACCTTACATCCAAAATTACTTGTTTTGTTGTTGTTGCCACAATTTTGTTGGCTCTTCCAACACAGAGTGGCTAGAGACAAGAAAAAAGATTTGGGGCCATTTTATACATTTGAAATTACACTTGAAAACAAATATAAATCAAACAGTTGTAAACACATATGAAAACCATACAAAATACTGTGAAAATGAAACTTTCATTTGCTGAAATGATGAATGGCAATGAACAACAGAAACAGACTACAGACTACATTTACACTGGTTACAACATGGGATTTTTGAATATCAGTTCAATAGATGCTTGTGTCTTCCGTTTCAATCTTTTGTTTTTTGACTTCTTATTGCTGTGTTAAAGTGTGCACATCAAGAATAAGAAAACTGTCCTGGTGGTGCTTGCTGCTCCTTTTCATTTCTAGCAGCATAGATTTATGACCACATCCTCTCTGTGAGATTGCTGCTCTTATTGAAAAGGTATTTCTTTACTTTCAAGGAGGAAGGTGAGTAGGCAGAAAGGTCCATTCCTTTTCTCTTTTTAGGCTGTATCTTAATTTAGTCCATACATCCATACTACTTTGTGCACTACAGTGTGTTCTCTGTATATACCTGACTTGGATGGCAAATGGCAATTTTTCCGATTTTAGTCATAACCTGATTAAGCCAGTTGTTAGTGTTGCAAAACTACATAAGAATCCTAGCATCAACTAAAAAAAAAAAAGTTCAGTATTAGAGCCAGATATTGCCTATTAGCATTGCACAGCACAGCACAAATGAAGAAAAGCACCTGAAAATATTTAGGGAATGCACGTATAGACAAGTTCAAAATACATTGTAAAAATGAGGACCAAGAATCTTTTTGGATCACATATCATGCCCTAAATCATGAAGCACAAGGTCCAAGGAAGGAAGGGCAGGTGATGCAACTGCTACAACAACACCACAAAGACAAATATCTTTTATCTGAACTGGATTTGAGGTTTGGAAGATGGAACTACACCGACATATCATGTACCAACTGTAATTCTTTTCAAAGGACACCCAAAGAACTGTACGCTTGCATTTTCTCCATTTGCTTTAACAGGGACCAATGTTTTTTTTTTTTTTTTTGCAAGATGTCCTTTAAAAAAATTACACTAGGAGGCTGCCATGTGCTCAGTGGAGGGCTGCTGCAAAATGGCAGATCATGCTTCTTTCTGGGGTTTGGCTGTGGCGGATCAGAATCCACTCAGCATTCACATCCCAGCCAAGTATCAGCACATTTCAAATGCTTTTTTTGAAATTATCATTTCAATATTCCTTCCCACACAAACAGATCAGTTTTCCTCCATGCTTTCTATTTGATATGGCCTCATGGTCTCACTATGGATAGCATCACCACCACTTCTGCTAATACAAAATTTTCCTGAACGATAGTGTATCACGAATCTGTGACGCAGGCAATCTCACTGCTAAAGGTCAGCAATTTCAAAGGCAAGCATTAGAATTTGGTATAACTGTAAAAATGTTCTTTATGGTGTCAAGTTTACAAAATCACACATGCAGCAAACAGAAATATATTTGATTGGACTTCATTCTTTCACCTGTCAGTGGAAGACTGTAGCATAACAGTGTTTTAAGCTGTCAAAATCTAGAACATTAAGCAGAGTTACCAATTATCTCTATTTCTGAAAGTTTAAACTGTCTACATTTTTACGATTTCTAACATTTTGGGATTTTGTTTTTTAATTCCCCTCTAGGCTGACTTGTGGCTGCCTCAGACCTGGAAGTGTTTAAGGCCAGGCTGGACGGGGTTTAGAGCAACGTGGTCTACTTGAAGGTGTCTCTGCTCATGGCATGGGGATTGGAACTGGATGATCTTTAGGATCCTTTCCAACCCTATTTTATGTATTTGTACTGCAACTGTAAGCCTAAACAAGACATCAGAATAAATTTCAATAGCACATTGATATTTTTCCCAGAAGAATCCTTGACCTCTATTTCCCATCTCTATTATTACTCTGATGAAGCAGGTAAAAAAGAATGCACAGAAATGTGTATTCATTTATTAACAGTGATTATGATCATTGAAGTGCCTTGCATACATGACCAACCTTCCTGTCTCACATTAGTGAGATGGTTTCCCTCTTGAACCATGCACACTTCCAGCAGCAAGCCAAATGGCTTGGCAACTGACACTCAGCTTGTACCTGGCACTCTGCATCACTCAGAGTTTCTCACAAAAACAAGGCTGGGACACGAATGTTAAAGTCAAAATGCATGTCTGACAGTAGAGATAATGATCTCACAGTAAAACAAAATGTTCTCTTTTATAATTGATAGAACTGCTGTGACTTGTGGAGATTACCCAAGTCATGAGCAAGCACTTCAAGGCCTTCTCTCAGAAGAGACAATGAAACCGCAGTATTTACTACACTGCTCAGTTCAGTGGCCAAATCCATCCTGCATAAACACGATCTGCGGGATCAGCTCATATATTCATTCATCTGCTTCTTCACAGGCCTGTCCTGTAGCAGCACTGTGATGGATAAAAGATCTCCTGACTGTCCTTTACAGAGAATGGAACTACTCTGTGCCACCGACACTGTGCAGAGACAACAGATAGCAGGGACCATGTGAGCAACAGAACCCAGAGCACAGCAAGGTGCTGTGATGCAGCAACTGTGGAAGCTTCAATTCAATTCCACTTGAAAGGCTTTAAAATCAGACAACGTATGGTACATACAAGAACATCTGTAATGCAGTCCCCATCTTCTGAAGAAATGTGTATTTCCTGTTATTTTCTTACTACAGTTTTCAATGGATTTTTACGCCAAACTTTTTCATCTACCCTAAGAGAGAGCAGTAATTTTCTATAAAAATACCCTGATTTTAGAAAGGAAAACAGAACATGTATAAACTGGAATAGCAGCTGGAAGGAGCTACTACACTTAATTTGCCACCTTAAATTTCAGTTAGGACAAATAACCCAAACACAATTACTTCAATGAAAACAATGTATTGGTCATCTTCAAAAGTGTTACAACTTACTTACCCCTTTTTAGTAAATCAGATTTTGCAAGCAATATACAAAAGAGAGAAAAAACATATTAAAAACTTGCCTTGTAAAACAAAATTATTCCTGAAAAGAATCTACCAGATGTATCATTCAAGAACTATTTGCTGATGCCAATGTCCCCAGGCTGAGCATTAGATTTTGGGCCCAGTTTCAGGCAATTCTGCCGTAGAGATAAAAGAAGATACAGATTTTGCATAATTTTTAGACTGCTAGGGGAATACCCACTTCCAACTGGTTGCTCTCCCCCCTTTCTTATGTCCATATGTAAAATTCAAGTTGCTATGGGAGATGTGAAAAAGGATGGAGGAGTGTCTGCTGCAATAAAATGGAAAAGATATGCAGTGAGAGTTGGACAGAGGTTACACAGGGGTCTGGTGGGTCACTTAATTGAAAAATGCAGACAGGAGCCAAAGTGTGTTACTCATAGTGCTGGGAGACTTGCCAGCACTGTTTGTCCCAGATGTAGGCTAGTCACAGGGAAATTAAAAATCTGAAGACCCTTAAAATTTTCCCTTTCTCTACTTAATATGTGGATCCTGCAGGACTTTGGAGGACTAATCTGCAAAACTGGCCAATAAATCTAGCAAATTGGATCTTTTAAAGGGAAGTGAAACCAAGCATTTTTTTACAGAAAATCTATTAAAAGGTTTTTAATTTCTACTCTGCTTTCTTGCACTTAATATGCATATCATTTTTCTGACAGTAGGATATGGAAGCTAGAAGGTGTGTGTATATATATATATATATATAAATGAAACCCACATCAGAAAGTCTAGACAAAGCTAATCTTAGAAATAATATCCATGCCTTTTTTTTAAGATTTCCATGCTTTTCTCTTGACAAACCTTTTTTCCTCTTCCACGTTTTTCTCAAAACAGACGTGTTTCCACTAAAACCTAGTCAAATATTCCAGCCAAGGTCATCAACCACAATTTCATAATTTCCTTTATCTCCCACCACTCTCTAGCCCATCAAATAAACCAAAATGAGACCAAGGCATCCGATCTTTCCCAGCAGTTAGGTGGAACTACCACCTCTGTGTCTGCTAGTTATGGATTCTTGTCAGGATGCTTTGACATGAAACTTTGGAAAATGCAAACTTATAAGGTGAGGCTTATTAGAAAACAAACACCAATTTCCTTCCACCATTCTTGTGGGATTGCTTTAGCAGCTTGATGCCCATTGCTATACTTACACCATACCCAGGATTCAGTGCCAGGTAATGGCAAACCTGGCTGGGGATTTGGTTCAACCACAGTCAGTTACTCCTGCTGGAAGTTCAGATCCTGAGAACTGAGGATCAGGAGCAAGGAATATTTTTAGGTTCCTAAGGAAATAATGTACTGGGGAGAAGGAAGGAGTTTTTAACAGCAATAAAGCACAGCAGAATCCAACATTGACCTTCCAATAGTTCTGCTCAACATAAGGCAAGAAACACTCTGTTCTGTTGCAGAATTTCCCAAGTGATTTGGCTGATTCCAAGTGATTTGGCTGAAAGTCCCAGAAGATGAGAAATCTAGCTGTTAAAATAACTGAGGTTCAACTTTCATACTGTAGTGCATTAAAAAGTAGAGTGTTCTTCTTCTGATTTATTAAATATCAATCTAGGAAATCACTCAATCACTTAGTCTAAATAAAAAATCAAATCACAGAATAATAGTTGAGGTGTTTCAATAAAATTGTAAACATTGAGGTTTTCATAAAAGAGAAAAGACAGAAGAGGAACAAAATATGCCATGTAATATCAAATTTGATGTCAGGCATCACTTTATGTACAGATTTCAAAGTAATTCTTCCATCAGCAAATTAAAAAATATGCCTGTGACATTTTGTCAGGAAAGGGATTCGTTTCTTGCCTTTTTTCTGGTCTACCAGTGACACTAAGGAATATGTGATACAGCAACTCCATACCAGAGACTCCCGTGCAAGGCTGGAGGGAGCTGCAGGTCTGCATGGGTCAGAACAGTGCTGTGACACAAGGTGGGATCCCAGAAGAAACAATGACTTGTCAACCTCATGCAGGGCAAATTTGCCTCTTCTCTTCCCGCATCCCCAGTAAACAGTGCAGGGGAACACTGGCAGGTCCCAGAGCTCTCCCAACACTGCCTCTAGCTCTGCTGTACTTTCAATGCTGCTAGCACAGGTGACTGTCAGTGCAGGGGTCTGACCATACAGGACTATTTCCTAAAAGGATATTAGTACCACAGCTTTCTTTAATCAGTCTATTTTCTAGTTAGACAGCTTTCTAAAAAGAAAGATATAATGTATTAGTAGACTGAAATTGGTTTCAATTTAAAGTTGTCATCTAGCAGGAGTGGGTAATACTGTCCTCAGAAAGAAATAAGCTCTGTGTTTCAATACCAAAACACTGCATTAACATTCTGTTGACCTTTTATTAACACCCTGGATATTTCTTAGCTTTGTACACTTAGCGCTCTAATGTACAGACTTTGAAAAGAGACTTGCCTGCAATTCCAGGTTCAAGATTTATGGAAAAGCCTTTAGGATTTAATAAAAGTAACTTTTAGAGAGAACATTTCAATATCCATCCCTAAAAGAAATATATATTCCTCTGCTAAAATCATAAATATGTTTGAAAATTCCATTAAGAAATGATCATTCTTTATCCTAACTTTAGAGGCATGCATGCTGCACTTAGGAGTTTAAATGGCTGCATAGTTTGACAATTGGACTCAGTGATCTTAAGAGTCCTTTTCCAACCTTAATGATTCTCTTGTTTTGTATACACAATGTATGTATGAATAATGATGGCCCCTCTTTACCTTTCCAAATGGCAGAAAATCATTTCTTGATGGCTTTGAACAGTCTAATACTTCAGGGAATCACATTCAGGGTGAGAGTTCAAAATCAGAGAAAAACACAGCTGCTATATGGACAAATATAGCAGATCTAGAACTTCACAACAAAATGTCTTCCTACCACAAAACACTGACTTCCAAAATCAAAACTTTCTGTGGCACTACATATAGAATTTTTTTTCCAGAAATTTTTATAAAGTGAAAAGAAAGACAGAATAAGAAATTTCACTTGAAACTAAAATTAAATAATCCAGGTTTCTTCTAACTAGTCCTAACTGTATTACAGACTGGACGCATTAAAACTTAGGGCTTCTTTATTCTGCCATCAGATCTCACATTTGCCAGAATATGTGATCTGCATTTTACTGATTAAGAGCAAATTTTTCTGTCCTTGATATTAAAGTGTGCCTTTGTTCCTCTAACAGCTATTTCTCTAGCATAGACTACAGAGGCTGCAGTACAAAACAAATGATACAGGATACAAATGGTTTTTTCAGTGCACGGGACATCCCTGTGATTGCACCAGCTTTTTCTTTTACAAGCTTTAGTTTAATTTCCTCTGGAGGAAAGGAAGACAAGAAATATTGCAGGTAGATATTCAGGGTAAAGCTTGCTCTGATCACATGCAGAGGCCACCCAACCACACAGCCACACATCTCTCAGCTTGTGGGTTTTCAGCCCTAGGTATCCTCCTGAGAGGATTCACATACACAGTCATCCTCTAGGTAGATGTAATAATTTCCCACTTCTAACCCTGTGCTTCCCTAAAATGGGAATGTGTATCTCCCTGTGAAAAAGCTCATGCCAATGGGCTTTGGTGTCAGAAGGCATTGAAGACACAAGTCTCTGTGCTCACCAGTAGCAGTGAACAGGGAAAAGATTCAGAGCTCCCAGAGGCAATTTAAGCAGAAACTTAATCACATGGATCTTGAGAACCCAGCCTGTTTCAGTGTACTGAAAGTAAGGAAGACTGCACCAAGCTTGAGCTGCCACCTACCCAATTTTCAGCTGACACAGTCACTTCCCCTTATGGATTTCCTGGTTGACAGCAGAACAATGATTTACATGCAGTAGGTTGTTGGTTGTTTTTTTTTTTATGATGTGGCAATTATTTTCATTTTCAGAAGTGGCAGTTCTACAACAACCTAATAGGCGAGCACGAGGAGGAAAGTCCGTGAGCTTCTTATAGTGGAGCTTTGCTTATTCTGTTGGCTGCCTCTTCTGGCTCTTGGCCTTTAGTTAAATAAGTTACATATTACTTTTCACACTCCCGTTCCAGAGAAATGCTATGTCAATATCCCAAGCTTCCACTGCCAAGACATGAGACCAGCTAAACTGTGTGAGGGCAAAGGTCCACCTAGCTCACAGCCAGAGCTCCTGATAGTAACTGGCAGCTGAAATAAGGAAAGGGTAAATACAAACAATACTTGTCCTAGGATGCCCTCTTTGAGTTCTGTAATCTTTGGGTTAGAAACCTTCAGGGCTGAAGATTGCATTCAAATGAACACATGTAAACAGGACCTACTTTCCACCCATCCTTCCTATCTTTCTTCCATTATTTTATGTAATCACTGGAAATCTGCATGGTTTTGTCATCCACAAATAGTTGACTTTTTTCTTTATAGGGCTTTGGTGCCTCTGAATTCCATGTTATGATCTGAGTGGTGATTGTCATGAATATTTTCCAGAGACGAGTGATATTTCCTCTTCAGCCTGTCCACATAATTGGTGGTTTTACTTATTATTTCCCTCTTGAATTGCCCTCACTTTTCCTAGCTGAAATATTTTAATCTTGCAGTTTTACTGTATCCTTTGGAGATGGGGTGGCCAGAACCACATGCACTATTCCATTGGCAGGCTTGTACTCAGTAAGGGCTTAGTGAACTGAAGCTGCTTTGCCCTCCTCCTTTCCAACACTCTGCTTGCTATTCATCCTACTGCTAACTGCTGGGATGTTCCAAGAGATGTACCCACGTTTGTACTGCAATTCCTCTTCTGAGAAATAGCAGCCACTCACTACAGTGTAATATGCATATTTAAGGTTTTCCTACATGTTACTTTTCTTCAGACTGGATTGTAGCTGTCTTTTTATCACTCAGTTTTGCAGTGCTGTGAGTGATTTCTCCAACGTGTCAGTACATCAGCAAACTTTGGCACCTTTGCATTTCAGCCCCCTTTCCATACTAATGACTCTGCTGAACAGCACAGGCATCAACATCAATCCCCACAAAGTTCCACTGGCAAATACTCCCCACTGAGAACATGAATCCTTTTTTTTAATCCTTTGTTTCCTACCTTTAAAGATTTTACTTCTGCTAATCTCTAAGGATTTTATTTTTTTACCCTTTTTACTTTAGCAACACAGTCCCTTCTACTTGCACATCCTATGCCTCTGAGAGAACACTGAAACCACATTGTATTTTCTTCATAGATCCACATATTTATCACTACAGTTTCAACTATTTTTGTCAGCATGGAAGGAAGGTAGGTTTCCTGGAAGTGTTTCTCCAGACGTGGAGCATCTTTTCAAGCTCCATGTCGCACTTACAATGAAGGCTAAACTATTTTTTAGTTTTCATATACATTATAAACACTCTAATTCAAAAATTGTAAATTAGAAATCATGGTGACAGTTTGGCATTCTCTTATTTTAGTTTAAACTTAGGTGAATAATATATGACCTTGATGATATGACACAATTAATTTTTTTATTTATTTATTCTGAAATCTCTTCTATTGCTAACGGAGTAGCAGCAAAATGTTTTGAGGCTCAGTGACTATTGAAAAAGTGTTTGAAGTGAGAACTTTATGTTCTACCACAGCAATGACCAACACAAAGGCCATTTGGCTTTGCATTGTAACTCATTTTTCTGCACTCCTCTTTTTTATTAGATCGAGTACTTTCTGAAAGAATTCCCGTCGAATGTGTTTTTAGGAATAGTTTTTGGGTCTTGTGCACATTATTCCTCTGAATCTCTTTAGGTCTGACATATGACGCTGCATTAAATTTGCAAGAATTTGTATTTCTTTTAATTTTCTGTATCATACAGGACTATGATTTTTGAAGTGTTTTAATAGTCTCACCTCTTCCACTCTGTTAATTATGACACAGTTTGGGTTGTTTCCATTTAGGGGGGAGGGTGAGGGGGAAAATGCTTTTTTGACATATACTTTGACCTTTTAATATGTTGTGTTGAAGCAGTTTGTATTCCAGATATAAGCAGTGTCAACCAACATAATTAGTGGACATTACTGGGCAATTTATCAAATCACAGATAGATGGATTATTTTAATCCTTATGCTAAAGATATATCACTTGGATATTGCATTCAGCCTCAGTCTTCAAAGACTGTTCTTAGAATAGGTCTCCAGGATTCTCAGAATATTTATCTTTGCCTCCTGGAATCCAAAATTATTTTAAGACAAAACATCAGTCCTTTACAGCTCTATTCTGTCACTCCAATACTTTTTTAACCTAGGCATTCTCCTTCCAGAAAGTGTTTAGTATGCCTACCAACATGTCATCTAAATATGCTTGTTTACAGTTACATATCCCATTTACTCTATCCTATTTTACCCTTATACCTTAATTTCATTCTGCATTATTATGTTTACGACTTCTGCTTATATATGACTGTACCTTTTAGAAAAATTATTGCAATTTTTATGCCTGCATTTTATCAATTTATGGTAAATTTTAGTACTAAGACAAAATTCAACCTTACATGTGTCCTTCTCCACCATACCTCCTCCACCTCAGTTTTCTTGGTCCTTAGTTTTAAACACAAAATAAATACAACTTTCTGATTTGATCTATATGGAACATCTGTACAGGTTTCATCTATGCCTTAAAAACTTAGTACCTGAAAATAACAAAACTGTTCTGATCAGATAAAAGTAATAGCTTAGTTCCATGCTGCCCTTCATTTAGCAGTGACGTGCATAAACATATATATATTTTTTATATATATAATATAAAATGTAAGTTAAAGTTGTAAAAATGTTTAAAGTAAGTGAATCGACTCATACTGGTGCAAAGTCTGGATTTAAAGGCAAAACACTAGTTATTTCCCTGAATTCCCCACTAACACATCAAATGAATCATACAGAATTGCTAACAAGAACCTCTCACATTTTCATCACTCAATTTTGAAACTAATTTGGCTAAATGTTTGTTCATCTAGAGTGACAACTAACTGGCTTCAACCTGCCTCAAGCAGTTCTTTTGTAGTTATTTAAAAATACCTCTGCCAGAAAAAAATTCTCAAAACTGAGTTTGCTAGAAAATAGTCAAATGTACATTCTTCATCTACAAGTTAAAGTTTATGTTTTATTATAATGGCATTCATTAAGTGAGGAGAGGAGAGAACAAAAGAAAAAGGAATTCTCTTTTTTTTTCTTCTTTTAGGCTGGAAACACCAATGCTTTATTATACTGTGCCAAACTACAGTTGCTCCTTCAAATGTAAAAAGAGAAGACTAAATGAATAAGGCAATTCCTGTATTCAAGGATATGTGAGGATATTCAATCTACACCCCAGCTCCTGAAATGGCATTATAAGCATTTTCTAATGTTTATTCATGGGAAAGCTGATGTTATGTAATGTTTGAGTATATTAGATGGTCAAAAGCATTCCATTAGCCAGAAGCTGTGAAGTCAGTGGGGTGGCTGTTGTAGCATTTAGTCTCCTCGGAGTGGTAAACTGAATAGTCAACAAAACAGGGGGAGCTGGATGTAAGTGGAAGATGCAGCAGAGCCAAATATGATGCATTAAAAATGCGTGTTAGATGGAAGGCAGAAACAAAGAAAACACAACCACAGCATTTGTCAGCACAGCAGATGAAAACTTTTCATACTCCGTTCAGCTGCGGTGCTGAACAACAAGAGCATCTGAAGATATCTCCAAGAGACACCTTTTAAGTGTCAAAAGTAACCACTTGTGTGACAGATTCCAATGTTACTTCTGATTGTAAAAAGTTTCTGTAACTCTTGCTTGGCTCTGAGTGGTATCAAAAACTCAACACACAGAAACACCAGCTAGAGCAGACAGCTTGTAGAACGGAATCCAAAGCTGATGGTAACTGAAGCTCTCTGAAAATGTGGAGGCAGTACGGAAAATTTAAACAGCATTTCACAATGCATCTGTAAAAAGTGGAGTCAACAAAATGAGTATCAGCTGGAATGCAGCCATAAATCTCTTTTTAGCAGTATGTGGTCCCTCAGCATTCAATCTCACAGAGCAAAGATAACAACTATAAAACTGTCTTGCAGTTTCAGAAGAAAACTAGTAAAATGTTACAGGGACACCTATGAGTATCAGAAGGATGGGGAACTTGGTAAGATTTATGATTTGAAGAATATCTGTCTTTAAATCATTGCATCCTTTTTAGCCTCTCCTGTTACAACAACAAGGAAAAAATATGCATTATAACCATAAGCCAAAAAGCTAACCAGAAGAAAGCAAAGTAGAGAGGTGACCATGATCAAACACCTCAAGAACACAGAAATTCATATATGCATGAGAACTCCTGAGGAAAGAGTAGAACAAGGACTGCAGAGGGGTTTGGTTCTCATGAAGAAAAATAAAATATCAAATGATTTTCAAAGGGAAGGAAAGTCTTGGCCAGATACTCCTCATATCATGAGATAAGTTTCTGGTTTTTAATGGAAAAATATGAGAAATATTGAGAGTTGTCTGACTATATGTACATGTCAAGATCTAACCAAAGCATGATGACTGCCTTTAAGGGTGAGTTTCATCTCATCCTGCAGCCGTCTCCTATAAAACAGTCAGAAGGTTCATAACCTATAAATCCTTGACTGTAAAGAGAACCCTGGTTGATGACTTCAGATATAGACATATAGACCTCACTTGCCCAGAATTAGGTGATACAAATCACTCAGCCAGAGAGATCCCAACGCATCCCAACTCAGCCAGACCTACAAGGCAAAGCATTTCAAAACATGAGCCACAAGACTCAGCAGCTGCCTTGCTGGAGGAAGGCAGCTCCTTTATGAAACGGTAGCAGGAATCATCAACTGGGTAGTGAAACCATTTTGAAACAGGTCATCAAGTGGTGTCTCTTTCAGAGTCTTAATTCTGTCTTCAAGCTTCAAATCATAGAATGCCTTGAATTAAAGGGCACATTCAAGACCATCTAGTTCCAAGCCTCTTGCAGGGACATCTTCCACTAGAGCAGGCTGCTAAGGGTCTCATCCAGCCTGGCCTTGAACACTTCCAGGGATGGGACATTGGCCTGTTTCAGGGCCTCACCACCCTCACAGTAAAGAATTTCTTCCTATCGAATCTTAACCTACGCTCAGTTCAAAACCATTCCCCTTTCTCCTATAACTACATGCTCTTGTAAGAAAGCGTCTCTCCAGCTTTCCTGTCGGTTCCCTTCAGGTACTGGAAGGCCAGCAATTAGTTCACCCTGAAGCTTTCTCTTCCCCAGGCTGAACAATCCCAGTTCTGTTAGCCTTTCCTCATAGAAGAGGTGCTCTAGCCTTCCAGTCATGCTGAAACTGGAACAGAGCAAGAACTAGTCTGAACAAATCTCCATCCTGCACTGGGGTAATGAACTGATAGTTACAATAGCCTAAAGGCATCTGTGTCTGCACTGACTAACCTACATAGCTCTTGCTCATCAAATCAGAAAAGACGCTCATTCATAGGTGAGTTCTGATCATTAATTCACTTTCTGTGAAGCCAATACCAGTCTGGAACCTCTTCTAATAGATGCATTTCTCACATCTATTTTTTTCTGCTTGAGGCAATGGAAGAACAAACGAATATGACATAGCGATGTTACTAAGCCATAAACAGCCCAAGAGCAAGGAGGTAGAGCTTTCAGAAGATAAGCATCACAAAACCATCATTTTTGGGAGCTTTATTGTAAAAAATTAATTTACCTAACTACAAGGAGATTACTTTTTTTTTTAAGTGTAATACCTAAAGCTAATTTCCTTCATCACTGAGAATAAGGCCACTAGTGAATCCAAAATCTTCCATAGTGAATGACAGCTATATAGTTTACATAGTGCCTTTGAAAATCACTCTCAACATGATTAAAGCCTTTTACTTCTTAGATATATTGATCTTGGCTATCGCTAGGGAGTGATCCTGTAACTTCTACATCATGAACTATAGTCTTTACAGTTTAAGCAAAGGGAGTTAGTGTTTTTATTTACAGTTACCAAACAGTTCATAGCTTCTGCAGTTCAAGCACAGCCAAAGAGATGCAATACATACCACGGAGAGGTTACATGCAAATACACAGAGTGATGAACCCTCAAAAGTACATTCTGCTTTGGCTTTTCTAGCTCTGTGCAGAAGCTGATAACCTTGAATGCACTGAAATAACTTATTGTGAGAGGCCAAAAAATGCTTCAAATGGTTTTATAAAGTATTAAATTTATACAACTGAGAAAAGTTTAAATTGCTTTTATTTTAAAAATGTAGAACATCTTAAAATACATTGCTTTAATTATTTAAAAGTGCTTCAGCTGCTCAAACTTAGTTACTTTAATTTGGAAAGCCTGTTGAAATATGCATATGTTTAAAATCTTTTTTAAATTGATAAAAAAATTCCTTCTCTTAATTCCAATTTTTCATTAATTAAAAATATTTTTCATTCCAATTGCTCTAAATGCAATTTTCAGCTAAGAATGCCCATGTGCCTTTGATTTCAAACCATAAAGAACCACAATAACAAAGGAAATTTTATTTTTATTTTGGGTCTTTGTTAAAAAAAGAAATAGAAGAAAAGGCAGATCACAAGTTCTGGGCTAATATTCTCTCCTGTTCCACAAAACCACACAGTACATAGTATTTCAACGTGAGTTTGCCTCCTCATGCTACTGGGTTTTTTTCTAAGTTCGGTCCCCAAAATCCAGTCTCTGGAAGTTAATTTCCCAGGGTGAATTTTTGAAGAAAGTTCTTGTTTTTCTTCAGTAGAATTTGCCTTTGCCCCAGAGCCTGGAGTATTGTGATCACCTTGTTGGATTAGTCAAAGGTTCAAGATCCTACCTCCATGCAAAACCTCATATTATTTTTGAATGAACACAAAACACCTTTGAGGGGCTCACCCACTTAAAGAACACTTATGAGGTCCATTTAAGTGGCCTCTTACTCTTCTCTTGGAAAAGATTAAGGGACGTCACACCCACCGAACACAGGTTTTCTAGGTTTTATTCTTGTAATAAGAATAGCAGTACATTTTTCATTGTGCTACCTCCTGAAAATGTTCCAGCCTCTCAAGATGCTGTTCACATTTCTCATGCTAGATCTAGACAATCACACAAATGTCCTTCATGTTGCCTAAACCAAGGAAAGGCAGGTGAAATATTCTACAAGCAACTGGCTGATGTTTCACGATCGCTAGCCCTTGTTTTTGTGGGAGACTTTAACTTGTCATACATCTGCTGGAAACTCAACACAGTGAAGAGGCAGTCTAGGAGGTTCTGGAGCATGAGGAAGATAAACTCCTGACACACCTGGTGAGTGAGCCTACCAGGGACAGCCCTGCTAGACCTGCTGTTTATGAGCAGAGAAGGGCTGGTGGGAGATGTGCTGGTTGGAGGCTGCCTTGGGCACAGCGACCCCAAAATGACAGAGTTCACAATTCTTGGTGAAGTGAGGAAGGGGGTCAACAAAACCTCTTCCTTGGACAGTCTTTAATAACAAAGGAGTCCAGGAGAGCTAGACACACTTTAAGAAAGAAGTCTTGTAAGCACAGAAGCAGGCCATCCCCATGTGCCAGAAGATGAGCCAATAAGGGAAGAAGACTGGCCTGGCTGAACAGGGAGCTCTCACTGGAAGTCAGAGGAAAAAAAGAAAAGGAGTTGCTGACCTTTCCAAGAAGGGGCAGGCAACTCAAGGAGAGTAGAAGAGTGTTGCTAGGCCATGTAGAGAGAAAATTAGAGAGTTGAAAACTCAGCTAGAGCTCAATCTGGCAACTGCTGTGAGAGATAATAAAAAGCGTTTTTATAAATAAATTAACAACAAAAGAGCTAAGTAAATTCTCTACCCTTAGATGTGGGGAAGGGGGGAACATTGTAACCAAGTACCAGGAAAAAGCTGAGGTACTTCTGCTTTCTTTGCCTCAGTCTTTAACAGCTAGACTGGCTATCCTCAGGGCAACATGCTGAGCTGTTAGACAAGGTCTGGGAGTAGAACAGAAGCCCTGCAATCCAAGAGGAAGCAGCTAGTGACCCACTGTGCCACTTGGACACTCACGAGTCTGTGTGAGTACAAAGGACGTGGCTGTGTTGGTTGACAGCAGCTGAACGATCCAGGGTGTGGCCAGGTGGCCAAGAAGGCCATTGCCATCCTGGCCTGCATCAGCAATGGTGTGGCCAGCAGGAGCAGGGCAGGGATTGCTCTCCTGTACTCAGCACTGGTGAGGCCACTCCTCAAGGGCTCTGTCTAACTCTGGGCCCCTCACAACAAAAAGACAGACACTGAGGGGCTGGAGCATGTCCAGAGAGGGGCAGTGGAGCTGGGGAAGGGTCTGAGGAGCAAGCCACATGAGGAGGGGCTGGGGGAGCTGGGGTGCTCAGCCAGGACAGGAGGAGGCTTGGGGAGACCTCATCATTCCCCAAGTGCCTGAAAGGAGGTTGTAGCCAGGTGGGGGTCAGCCTATTCTTCCAGGCAACCAGCAACAGGACAAGCAGAAATGGCCTCAAGCTGCACCTGGGGAGGTTCAGGTGGGACATCAGGATGAATTTCTTCCCTGAAAGGGCTGTCAAGCATTGAAACAGACTGTCTGGGAAGGTGGTGGAGTCACCATCCCTGGAAGTGCCCAAGAAATTACTGGATGTGGCACTTAGTTTAGTGCTCTGGTTTAGTTGACATGATTGTGATCAGTCAAAGGTTGGATTCAATGTTCTTGGAGGTCTTTTCCAATCTTAATGATTCTATGAGTCCATTATCACATTAGGAGCTCAGACTGTGTTACCTCTGAAACAGATAGACATGTTTCTTTCAAAAGTTGCATTTTTTAGGATTCGGCCCATCCTTCAAATGTTTCTCTTCTTTATAAGAACTCTTTTTTTTTTTTTTCCTCAAGGCAAGACTGTCTTCCATTTATTCACATTAAAATTAAAAATTTAATATTTTTGATTGCAACCTGTATGTCATACAAAAAGATAACTCTGCATAAATAAACATCCTGCATTGTTACTTAATGTGATATGATGTGATCCACAAATTATATTCTGACTATCAGCAAGGGTGAAAACTTAACCTTCCAGTTGTAAATACCAAGTATTGCTTAAAAGAAATTAAACCAATTAATTTTAAAATATTTTAGTCGCCTTCCATTAATTAATAGCACTCTGTCTATACTAACCAGCCACATTAGGAAGTTTGATAATGTTCCACATAGAACTCACTACAAAACCACTAGAGTTAAATTGAAATAAAAAAATTACCTTACAGTTCTTTAAAATAGTTAGAAATTCTACAGACAAAGGCAAATTTATAGTCTCCTAGAACAGTAAAGCTTCAATAGTTATGTGATAGAGCTATCATATATTCATACAAAAATTCATGCAATCATTTCTGGTCAAAACCTCATATAATATAGATTGCTTGTCTGTATAATCTTGAAAATCATCTACAGACTTCTCCTGTAAACATTAAGCTATTGGATGATAAAAATCTGACAGTTCTAGGCACTGACGATTACTCACCCTTGAAGGTCTCACTGCAGTATAAATGACTGAAAAATGAATCCCACGTTCCTGCAGAGCCATGGTCACTCTTCCAATAATTTTGTCTGTAAATAGAAACATGTATAATTCAACAAACTCAGTAAGCTGAGAAAGCTAAAATCCTACAGTAGCTGGAGAAGTTACAAGCTAGATGTTTAAGTTTATTCAGTTTGCTTAAGCAACTTAAGTGCTCATTCTATCTAGGTACAAATGGGATAAGACACTCTCAGTGTCTTGAAAAATGCACTATTTCAGTGAGATGATTTAAAAAAAAATACAACAGTTCAGAAAAAGGGGTGATTTTGAAACTGAAAAGTAAAACCACAGAAAATATGCCCAAAAGTTTGATCTTTGGGAAATTAAAAGCAGGAGCAGGAGGAATCACTTCAGAGGTTTCTTTTCTTTCTTTAAGAGAGTATATACAGGATGCATATACTGTTAGTCAAGTGATCGGTTAATAAATAAATAATAACATTTAAGCAGTGTTGTTCTGTGAATTACAAAATACATGTAAACTACTACTGAGAAACAACACTCAAAACATGGCGTTTAGTGTGGGGCATGATATGTATAATACTGGTAGCAATAATTATTTTGCCTTCTGTGGATTTACAGCCTGCTTCTGCACCCTCAACAGGACACAGAAAATTTTTCCTGTTCATTGGAGGCCAAAGGAGAAACATGGTGGAGTATTACTGAAAAAGGAAGGAGAAGTCAAGTAAGGAAGAGAGGCCTTTCAAAAAGGTCCAAATATGCCTCTACAAAAGATCTTCTTCTAATTCTGAAATCACAGGCAGCTGCAATAAATGCTTACAACTGATAAATGTTTTCAATATTTGTGCAGAAACATGAACATCTGCTTATAAGGAGCACAATAGTTGTGAATCATGAGCCATTATTAGTGTTGTTATTGGGACTGCTTGAGAAACAAGCAAGCAGACTCACATTTACTGTTTCAGGGCCTTCCCACTTCTCCTTCATGTACTAGTCTGGTGGATGGAGATTTTGTAACCTGGACATACAAACTCCTCAGATTTTGAGGTTATATTTTACAAAAATTGTGGTTTATTTTCATTTGCTGAAATTAAGAGTTTATATTATCATCCTCTTTAACCACTTCTATTTACCATAATTATGGTGTTCTGGCTGAGTGAAATATTCGGCTTTTGTAAGGATTAAAGTATTGATTTTTTCTGTAGGGTTTCAGCTGAACTGATTTCCTCATATCAGTCAAGAATCATAGCTATGTGAATTTTCCTTCTCAAAATCATTGCTAAGAGAACCTACTATGAGAAATGTACTTACTCAGAAAAACAACTGCCTAAAAACTACTGCCATAATTACACTGGTTGTGGAGATCCAAGGCATTATATAACATTGATTTTTTAATCTGGATTCATAGATTTTGGAAATTCTCTTCATCCTTAGCAAAAATTTACAGAACAAAAAAAAAAAGTAATATGTATAAAAATTCAGAGATTGATTTTGGGTTTTCTTTCATTAAAGCTACCAATAGCTTTCTGAAGTAACATTATTTGCATTTCCCTTCAGAAGGGAGATACATGTAGCTATAGTAACCAGTAACATCTATAACTCCTGCCTTCAGGAAGATTCTAGAGGTACCTCCTTCATCCAAAGAGGCTTCTGTGAACATCCTTATGACATAGGTTGATCTCTTCTTTGCCTGTGATCAGAACTATACTTTTCTTTTGAAGTATTTTCAAGGAAAAGAGCTCAGACTGTCCACCTGTTTTACAGCACCTAAATTAGGTGCCTACTTGGGAACAATAGCACAGATTCTGCACTTGGCCAAACAAAGTGGCACATCTTCCCTAATCCACACACCTTCTTCCCGACTAAAATCTAGTTGATACTAACCAAAAAGTTGGCATAGCCTTTTCCTCCATCCTCCCACAGATCACCTCTTAACTTTTTTCCCCAAAACAAAGTGGCCTGGGACAGCAGCTGCAGGAGTCTACAGAGTGCCCCGGCAGCCAGGAGGGCCAGGCCTGTCCTGGGGGGCATCAGGCACAGCATCACCAGCTGGGCAAGGGAGGGGAGTGTCCTGCTCTGCTCTGAGCTGGGACTGCCTCACGTCCAGAGCTGGGGGCAGTTCTGGGTGCCACAATGCAAGAAGGATATAAAGCTATGAGAGTGTCCAAAGGAGGGCAATGAGCATGACGAAGGGTCAAAAGGGGGAAGGGAGCCTTGTGAGGAGCAGCTGAGGTCACTTGGTCTGTTCAGCCTGGAGGACACTGAGGGGAGACCTCATTGCAGTTACTACTTCCTCATGAGGGGAAGAGGAGGGGCAGACACTGCTGATCTCACCACTCGTGACCAGTGGACAAGACTCAAGGAAATGATGTGAAACTGAGTCAGTGGAGGTTTAGGCTGGATATCAGGAAAAGGTTTTCTACCCAGAGCACCCTAGAGAAGTGCCAGAGGACCAAACCTGACAGAGCTCAAGAAGCATTTGGAGAACACTGTCAGGCACATGATGTGATTCTTGGGGTGTCCTCTGCAGGGCTAGGCTGGACTCAGTGATCCTGATAGGTCCCTTTCAACTCAGCATATTCTATGATACTATGATCCTAGGGCTTGGGAAGCTTATTCTTGAATCCATTCAGCTGATGAAAGAAATGTCCTATAAAGAAAAAGCCACTATTTAGCCAAGACCAACATTAAGCCAAGGCTCAGCTACCCAGTATGCTCTGGGGACAAGAAAATAGAACAAAATAACTCCTCTGCAATTCAGAGATGAAAACCCAATTGCCTGTTTTAGTATAAAACCCACTCATTTTGGACTGGTACAAAAACAAACAGATAAGGATACACAACTAAGGTATTTTCCACTGATTTTCAAATCTGCTGCTGATTTTACAACCCCAGTTCTGAGCAGAAACAATCACAGCCACTAAGAACACAGCCCACTACACTGTAAACCTCCAAAACTACCACTTCAGTGATTTGCACGCTTTATAATTTGATTTCTAATTTAGAGTATAAGTGAAAGCTCTGCAGTGAGATGCCTCTCAGTGCCATTTTCACGTATGGCACCTCTTTTTCAACCAGATGTTAGGCAAGAAACTTTTTTATATTATTATATTGAGAGATTCAACTTTAACAAGTAGTGTTTAATACACTGCAAAACCAGTAAAAGACTGATATCAAAGGCAAAGAAGGCCATCAGTACTATAAAGATTAGAAAAACATTTCCTATTCATGCAGACACCCTTTGTTAAGACCAAGGCCTTGGAATGGCAGATGAGCCTGGCACCTCCAGCGCCAGTGTGCAAGGTGAGATGGAAGGAGGCAGCTCAAGTTGCACAGACATGCAGGGTTTGGGCTCAGAGAATGAGCAAAGGCCCATGCCTGAAGCAGATGTGAATTTACCAAGCTTACATTTCATGTCACAGACACTTAGTGTCTGATTAAAACTAAGACAACCAGAGCTTATAAATACTGCAAAAGGGGAGTGGGATAAAAGCCTTTAAAGCAAAGCCTGGGAACTAGAGAATGCTACCTGCTCAGGTGAAACCACAAATGATGAAATGTTAGTTATGACTAGGTACTGTTACTTACCATTTTCAGCAAGTGTTTCCAGGGTGGAAATCTCTTTTAAATCACTAGAGAAAAAGAGGGAGAAAAATAATTAAAAATCTTTCCTAGGCAAGAATGATGTGAATCAGAAATGTATGAAGATACTGACTGATAAAAGGATTACTGTCAGTCCCTCTGTTATTCTTTCATCTCCTCCTAATGACTGTTTTCTTCTGCAAAGCCATTAAAAATGTAAGGACCACATCTTCAGCTGATTCTTAAACCCCTCAAATTTCCTAGGCAGCAGAGAAGCCATATTACTGACAGTATTTTGGTCAGCCTCTGAGAAGCTTTTTTTGCATTTGGTGTTGGCCTCCTGTTTAACATTCGTACAGAAGCTCTTTAAAATTGTTATGATGCCTCTTTTTGTGTAGTGATATGACAGCTAGAATTGCATTTGTTTAGGACACATTGATATCTGCACATGCACAAATGCCCAAGTAACAAGCTGGGAAGAAGAGTAAGCAGAAGCAGCTCAGCAACCATGCCTTATATTTTCTAAATATACATTCACTTGAAGGGACAGTCTCTCCCTTTCTCTGTTAGATCACAGCCCTCATAGAGTTGGAAACATGAAGAATTATAGCACTCCTCTTCCTTCCATAGCAATGGAAAATCAGGCTGTTTATTTGCTTCAGGTTTGTCTGTATGTTTATTTGCTTGCTTATTTATCCTGCCAGTATTTTTGACCCCTGGAATGCCTCTAGCAATTAATTCTGCAGGTAAATCATGTGTAGAGTAAAATAATTGAGCCTTTCTGCTAAAAAGTTTGCTGCCATTTCATTTTATTAGTTGCCCCTTTGTTCTCATATAATGAGGCAGACAAAATAGGAATGCCTGACTGCCTTTCTCAACATAATTCATCTATTACACCTGGTAAGCTCATCAGGGGACTTTGAGAAACACTGAATTTATCCTTGTAAGAGAAACAATTTTGATAGCCCTACAAGCTTCCACTCTGTTTTTTTGGTGGTTTTTTTTTTTTTCATTTCCTGAATACAACTGACATTTTCAAGAGATCTAAAAGTCATGCACACATGTGGGTCAGCTCTGTTTTTGATAAGCCCCTACCTGGCAAGTGGTTGTAGCTGAACCACCAGTAAGTTTGGGTAAGATGCATTCACTTCCAGCTGAGAGACATTGAGATTGGTTACATTTGTTAACTTCCAACCTCCTGATTCTTGAAGAACATTCAGGAGAGACCTGGTAGCCTTGCACTCAACAGCTGGCAAAACTAAAGATGAAGGAGAAGACTGAAGAATTTCCTGTAAAAAAATTACGAGATGTTTATTTACCTGCTTAATATTCAGTTGCTTAATAATTAACACAACCTTTTTTTATAATGTATCCTTCATTTTACATTCAAGGTGAGGGACCTCCACAGTAAAAAGCATGTGAATTCTCACCAGCTTGATTGATGGTGGCAAGCAAGCTCAAAGCACTGAGTAACACCAAATTTTTCCTGTCTTTTCCACATGTATGGTGGAAGAGGGGAGCTAGATGATGTACAAGTTCTCAAGCTAAGACTGTAGTTGTTATGAGCACTGCCAGAAGCAAAGCTCAGGTAACTCTAACTAAATGCCCTTGGATGTGAGAAAGATCAGTGTCAGACACCTACAGTTCCAGCAGCTCCATTCAGTTAAGTCATACTTTGCATAAAAAACATCCTGCATTTGTGTACATCCTGGTGGTACAGCACATGGTACAGAAAAATGTCTAATTTGTAATTATTAATTTTAAAAAGCAGCAGATTTCAGGATCTACAGAGCCTCCCGACACATACAAACAAAATTCATGTCATACATTCCACCTTTTTACTCAAAGTACAAATTATAAAGTTCAGGCTGAAATGGTTCAGATAAAGCATCAGGATATCATTCACTTTATTTACAAATCTGATAGGTGAGTTCCTGATACAGATACTTGAATGAAATTAAATCAAAAACATTCTCATTCTTTAAATTTGGAACCTGCATAGTCAAAAAACATCTTTCCAAGATCTTTTCTTGATAATAAAATTAACCCGAAATATTTGGGGAAACAAAATGCAAGATGAAGATTTGAAAATTATCAAATTTAATGTAAAAATTAATGTAGCCCATATTTAATGTTGTGGTGGGTTGACCCTGGCCTGATGCAGGTACCAACCAAAGCTGCTCTATCATTTCCCTCTTCAACTATACGAAGGAGAGAAAATAAAAGGCTCATGGGCCAGGGAGAATTCACTAACCAATTATACAAGAAAAACAGTCTTGACTTGGGAAAATTAATTAAACTTATCAACAATCAAATCAGAGTATGGTAATAGAAATAAAACAAAAAAACACCTTCTACCCACCCCTCTCTTCTTCCAGGCACATTACCCATATTCTCTACCTCCTGCCCTGCAGTGGAGAAGGGGACAGAGAATGGAGTCTGTGGTCAGTTCCTCACACACTGGCTCTACTGCCTCTTCCTACCTTGGGGGAGGAATCCTCATACTCTTCCCTTGCTCCCACATGGGGTCCCCTCCCATGGGAATCAGTCCTCCATGGACTTCTCCAAGGAGAGTCCTTTCCACAGGCTACAGTTCTTCATGAACTGCACCAGCATGGGTCCCTCCCATGGGGTGCAGTCCATCAGGAACAGACTGCACCAGCCTGGGCTCCTCTCTCCCCAGGTCCTGCCAGGAGCCTTCCCACAGGGTCACAGCTTCCTTCAGGCGCCCAACTCTGCTGGCATTGGGTGCTCCATGGATTGCCGGTGGATCTCTGCTCCCCATGTACCTCCACGGGCTACAGAGGCACAGCTGTCACACCACGGGCTGCACCACGGGCTGCAGAAGAATCTCTGCCTGCTCTGCTGCCTGGAGCACCTCCTCCCCCTCCTCCTGTGCTGACCTTGCTGCTGGTTTCTCATGAGTTCTCACTCCTCTCTTCTCAAAACACAACTGGGTCTGTGCAGTAACTTCTCCACCTCTTTACATATGCTGCCACTGTCTCTGATAGGCTCGGCCCTGGCCAGTGGCGGGTCCCTCTTGGAGCACTGACACTTTTGGACATGGGGGAAGCTTCTGGCAGCTTCTGAAAAAAGCTGTAGCCCACCCACTACCAAAGTCTTGCCACAGAAACCCAATACAAATATAAATACTAGAAGATCTTTTTTTTCATTGAGTCCTAGTTTACAGCTAGTTAAGTTTGCTTTTGTATTTTCTGCATTTAAATCCAGATTAAGTTTGTCACTTGATCCAACATTGAGATCTTCAAGCTGTCACAGACTCTCTGTCTTCCTCTGATGCAAGTGTTGTGGTGTTCCTAACACTTTTCTCCTACTATTCATTTTTTCCTTTTTGTCTTTGACTGCTTTTCTGACCTGCTCTCTAATTCTTTCTAATTGCTCACATCTTCCTTCCTAGGCAAAGGCTAAATATACTTTCATATTTCTATAGTGCTCTTAAGGTAGGATTATGTGGCATTGTCTGATTTACCACACTAAGAGAAAAGTAACTGCAGAAATTAGAGCAGAAAGCACTGATCTTGTGTACAGGTCTTTGAGTAGGGTTTTAGCACCTCCTGGAAAAAAAGGTGAAACATTTCATTTTTATTTGTTTACTGATTTGAATTTAGGCCTCAAATTCTGAGCAATTCAATGATTTTGTTTAATTTTCAATATTTAAATCCCTTGTCCCATGGCAGGAGCCAGAATGGCAACAGCCATTTTATCCAAGGATATTAAACAGATTACTCATTTAATGTAGAATAAGATATAAAATGTATTATTACTGAGTATTATCTTCTTTGTGCCTCTGCTCCTAACCAGTGCTGCACTGCCATCTGTCTCAGCTTCCAGCCACTGGTATTCAGCTGCCTTTCATCTGAAGGGTAGACTCAGCTGGATATCACCTCAACAGCCTCAGGTAGGCAACCTGATCCCATGCCTCTTTGTCCTTCTTGCCATTTGGCAATTGTGCACTTTTCTTCACAATACCCATATGTTGCTTTACAAATTTTAGGATTTCAGCTACCATGCTTGTTCAAAACATGAAAACTCCAAAAGGGGGTGGAGAATGAAGAGGATATTGAGAAACACCTGATTTTGCATTCTGCTAAAGAAAACCACATAGTAGCTAGGAACAGGAGAGGGACAAGGAGAGAGAGGAAGGGGGAAAGAGGGAGAAGGGGAAGGTTTAACTTTAACTTTCCAATTATTATCTCTCCCACAAATTTTTACACTGTAGCCATGCCCTTCAAATGCATGCATAAACCTGTAAGTTATAATTTTAATGCAAATTGATCTGATGTACTTTACATGATAGTATGTTGCAGCCACAGGAAGTAATGTTGAAAAAAACCCCATGCTGTACTGTTTAGTGGAAACATGACACCATTTCAATTTTTTTTTTTTCTGAGGATTACAAACAGATCCAAGGGACTGTCAAGAAGAAAA
This sequence comes from Motacilla alba alba, assembly GCF_015832195.1. NCBI lineage: Eukaryota > Metazoa > Chordata > Aves > Passeriformes > Motacillidae > Motacilla > Motacilla alba. The sequence goes on along the minus strand of NC_052031.1, from coordinate 21,666,479 downwards.
CCTGGAGTCCAAGAATGGGAGGAAGTCTTCCAAAGAATAAAATACAGATTATAAGAATTACAAAGGACTGTACTGGGGAAAAAATTGATGTGACCTTCACAAAAAAGTTTTGCCTAACAGTTGTGCTGAAGATATCTGACGGAGTCAATGGGGATGTACTCCAGGAAGCTCTGGATGGTACAGTCTACTTGGACCCACACAAGGCACTTGGCAGTGTCTTGAAGCAAGGACTGCTAAAGAAACTGAGTTGCTTTGGAGAGAGAGGCAGTCTTCACATGAAGGTAGCTAAAGAATAGATAAAGATTTAGCAAGCATGGGGTATAAAAGAATATCTGTTACTGCACTAGGGTCTGTTCTGTTCCATATGTTCCTAAACTATCTGATAAAAAGATAAATATTGAGTTAATGAAACTTGCTTATTATGCTGATGTTTTCAGGTTAGTAAAGGCAGTGTCTGACTGATGAACTACAGAAGCAGCTTCTGGCACAGCCTCTTGGTCAACTGAGTAACTGATAAGATTCAATGTAAATTGATTTTAGCACAGTACAGGGTGACAGAAAAACAAACCTAATTTTACATACACAATAACAGGTATCATACTCAGAATTGAGTGCTACCCTTCAGTAATGAAATCTTGAGAGCTACACCAGCTCTTTAAAAATGGTAATTCAGAGGCTGATAGTGATCAGGATGGAAAAAAACCCCAAATATTAATAGTATTTTAGAAAAGGCTAGAGAACAAAACATTATCATGTCACTGAAAAAATCTATGATTAACCTTTATCTTGATTATTATGAATAACTTTTATCTTGATTATTATGCAGTTCTGTGCAGGTTCCCCTGTCAAAAAATAATATAATATAATAAAACTAAAAGAAAGAAAATAAAGACAGTCAAAATTTTATTAGAACCTGTGTATCAGACGTAACTAAACAGTACTGCCCAGTCTATGACCACTGAGTGAGGATAGGATGGAGTTATCAGACTACAAGTGGCAATGACTTACAATCATAATTATGTAGGTGCACAGCTGGCCACTAATTGGAGTGTGTTAATATACACTGCAGTTCTAAGGAGCTGAGCATTGTCTAGGGAAAGCCAAAGCTAATATTAAAGAAAAATAGTCTGTAGGGTAGATGACTTCTTGAGAAAGAAGTTCCCCAAATGCTAATCTCTGTATTTTAGTATTTAATTTAGAAGTTGTTTGAAAGTTCAAGATAAATTATCTTCCTGTAAGATTCCCTTTGTATTAACTGGAATAAGATTATCTTATTGCATGCAAACCCATTGATACCAAAATCTCAGAACAGCTGCTAATGCAGCTGAACAAATAAAATATCTGCAAATGTTTCTGGGGTTTACAAGTCTATAACTCTTTTCCAAATAACACTTTCTTCTTGTAGAACACATGCTGTTACATGCTCTTATGCATTCTAAATGAAATCTCCAGCTTAGGTTTATGAATAAGTTTGCATTTCTGAGGTTCATAAAGGAGGATGCTCGAGAGCAATGAAACATTTATTATAGCTTCACTGATCACTTGTATAATATAGACTGTGTAGGTAAAAAACTTCTGATTATGCAACATCAAGGATTCTAATTTCTCCAGTGAGAAAATTCAGACCCGACCTTCACTTTGTCCTGTGTTGTGTGAGTATTATTGCAATCTTTCATAGCATGATTAAGAATTGATTTCTTACCCAAAGTATCTCAAGTGGAGTTCAAATAATACAATAGCAACCCAAGAAAATTTCTGTAGACTCTGTTATGCCCAATATGGATGACTATAAAGTTCCATTTCTGACCCTGATGCAATAGATATTGACAAAACTCTCTCTATGGGCACCCAGGTGAAAAGGAGATACGCAGTTTATACATCTCATTTTCCTTCACTCACGTGAAAGAAAATGAGATGTATAAACTCACTTACCTCACCTCCATCAAACTACACTGGAAAAGCATTAAGATTGCCAAATCCAACAGAACAAATGTAGGAAGTGCTGGAGTTAAGGTGAGCAATTTGTAAAAAATAAACTTTTCAGTTTTAAAGAAGCCATAAATAAGCCACAGAAAAAAATTCTCAGCTCCAAGATAGAGAGGGAACAGAGGCAAAGTCAGAAAAAAACCAGTTGCTGACATTTATTCAGATTGTTAAATACTTGGGTATAAGTGTTTGACCTGCCAGATACAGACAAAGATTTACTTAAACATGACTTTTTGTTTAGCTGAGGAGCTCCTTCCCAGCCCTCACTAGGTCCCAATCCCCTCTAACACCACCTGATCTCTAAACCCATCAGTCTCTGGCCTTATCTCTGGACTTTAAAGCCTTTAATCTCTATCTACAGTGCTGATGGAGTCCTGATTACAAGGCAAAGAAGAATGTTTTAAGTACTCTGATATGCCTCTTAAACGAGGAGGGCCTACTTCAGTAAGACCACCTCATTATTAGGAACTTGCAATGTCATGCATTGCAGTGCAGGTCAAACAGCTGAAATTCAACCACTTTTGTACTCAGACAGCAACAAAAATTTGTTCTGGACACAGCCTTGCAGAGATGTAAACCCTGAGAAGGTAAGAAATAGCAGAGAAGAACCAGTGCATCTGCCTGCAGACACAGCCATGGATCCTCACAGTACAGATGATTATGACTCCCATTCATTCCTCAGAAAACCCATGTAGCTACTCTGAATAATTATTTCTCTTCCAGCATCAGCGTTAAAACGCTGTTATATGACAAAGAGATTAATATCTACAGTTCCACTTATACAAGGAAGATGTGAGATTCTTAGATGTATTATGTGAATATTTATGTATTTAATTACATATAGTGCTTGCTGTGTGGTGCTTGGGAATTTACACTTCCTTGAGTGCTCTGATACCATTTACATTACTAATAGCTCTGTTCATCCTGCACTGCCTCCAGGAATGTCTTTATGACTTCCACAAGTGAACATTTTGTCTAATTACATTTCAATAAACTGTCATGTAAGTACAACATGCTCTGCACAAAATCTATAAACCTCAGTGAGGACAAAACTTGAAGCTGTTGACTGACTCAGGATGATTCCATCTTAAATTCTGTGCCTAGAGTTAATTTCAAGTTAATCAACTAGCATTATTTTTTTCATGACGATTAGGCAATATAGCATCTAGTGATATATTAACTCAGTACAAATATAAAAGAGTTAACTTCCAGAATGAGCTTCAATTTCTGTAAAAACAAAATAGGTATTAAATTCTGAAAATAGGAAAAAAATGATTGGTTCCTTTAAGTTCTTTTCTTCCTATGGCTTCAAAACAGAATTTTGAGGTGTTGGTCTGGAAGTTTATATTGTTTTTTACAACAGAAAATTGCAGCCTATTTAAGAACAATTTTGTCAGTTATGATGAATCGTGAAAACTCAGTTTTAAAAAATATAATGGCTACAAAGCATGTATCTGCAAACTCGTTTATTTCCTTTAACACATCTGCTTAACCTGGAATAATCTCAGTAATTTAAACAGGAAAACTTCTGCAACTCAGTGCCCTTTTCCCAGTTATTTTCTCTATGCATCCTTCTTACATCTTTCTTTTTCTTTTTAAATACTGCTTATAAATAAATAAATGAGATAAATGCTTGCCTGAACATTTTGAAATGGATTCTTGTTGTCATAGGATTCACTGAAGTATGTGAAGTCATCTATGCTAAGCTGAAAAACAAAGAGAGAAGGTTGATCAGAAGGAGCCATGGCATCTCATTTAGGTACAGACTTGTGCTCAGTATTGGAAGGGAAAAAAATGGTTTACATACCCTATCTTGCAGGAACAAGACGAGATTTCTGGAGTTTTGGGTAAAAACAGGTTGCAAGAGTGCTGTCAGCTCCTCTGCTGAGACAACTTGTCCTTCGTGCACTGCAGTGTCTGGATCCCACTGTGATCTACAAAGGAATAAGTCCTTTTTCTGTAGAATTTTCTGCCAGTGATGACACCTTTCTTTAAATATGCAGCAGCAGGTAAATGAAACCATCATCTTTCGTTTAAGATCAACTTTGCAGTTCAGTTTACTTTCATTCAACTCAAGAGAAAAAGAATTTTCTTGTTTATGCCTGTATCAAATTGACTGTGTTACAGTAAGAATGAATAGGGGTAATGTCTCTCTCTATTTTCTTGTTTGTGTACAACACCAGAGTTGCATCTTTCCATAAAAAGTTACTTACTAAGTGCAATGAAGAAGAATATGTTGAAAACATTCAGAGAGAATTCCCAGATGGCATCCCAACTCCCAAACCACTTGGCAGTGCTGACAGATGGAGGTCAGGAGGAGTAGAACTCAGACCAGATCCCAAGTTGCCTTAAACTAGTTTTTTTTAAATAGAGCTTTTGTTAGTAGAAGTGTCTTACAGTGCCATTGTACACAGGTTCTCTCCTAAGGTTTTCACGATGAAGGAACCATTCTACAGAAGCGGCTCAGAAAAGCCCCCTTTCCAGCAGCAGGAGCTCTTCTGAATGGAATGACTCAAAGCACCCAGCTTTCAACTCCTTTGCCAACCTGTCACTATGAGGACTGGACAGAGAAATAACTCATCTATTTAGTTCTGCTGCCACAGGAAACAGGCAAAACAAGAGGTGGCATTATTCTTTCAACACCTCATTGGGATTTTAACAGTATGCAACATGGGTCTGTAGGGATGAAACTTTTAATGAGCATTTTTATCCTAGGTGTTTTGACTAATGAAAATTGTCTTTGGAAAAACAAATTGAACTTGATGCATAATCTTCCATCTTTGCCCAGGCACACATCAATTGCTAAAACATGAGAAAAGAGGTTTTAGCAATTGATGACACTCTAACTGGTTAATTACAATGAGTCAAATATAGGCAATTGTTGCTCTAACATCATTTATTATTGATTGCAATTTGATCAAGTTGAGATAAAAGTTGTATTTTCTAACCTAAAGCAATTTGCAAATGGCCATTGCACAGCAAGCTTTTATAAATGAGAACAACCTTTGCAGTCCTTTGAGATGGAGGCAGAACAGGGTTAATGAACACATATGTGGGGTTCAATGTGGTTTTTTGGATAAAGAAAATCTAAATTGCACTCCAAGTCCCCCCTGTAATTCCAATGAAGATTGCTGAAAGTGAATCGAGAGTGTTAAATTGCACCTATGCTCAAACCAGCACAGTCCTGCAGCAACAGGTGATCCCCATCTCACTTTGGACTCGGGGTTTGGGAAAGCATTAGAGCAAACTCTGTGTGTGGAAGACTCTTTCAGGACAACAAGCTGGAGATGTGAAAATTAAATTCTAGTAGAACTTTTGCCTGCCACTTTACAAGCTTTAGAAATAAATCTTGCTGAGATGAAAGAAACGGATTTTTATTGGTTGAAATCATCTGGTATTTTTTTAGTTTTACTCAGCATCTTTGCTTTGTTAATTTGTGCTTGGAAATCCACATTAACTTATATTTATGAACATAAAAAACTGAGAAATTGCAACAGGTATGCCTCAACTTTTCAGAGAAGACAAACCTCACAATTTTAAAAAAAATCAAGTATAATCTTTTAAATGAATATATTTGAAAACACAGAAAGTCACAACGATTCTGACTGACTCTTCAGGATCTGACTTTCATACTGACTTTGTGCCTTACATGGCCACATCAAAATACTAACGATATTAAAGAAAAAGCAGATAGAACAAATTAAGAGATGATAAAAAATGGTTTGTGTGAAAGAAAATGACCCTGAATATCTTGGTATATTTATTTAAAAAAAACAACTAAATAAATCCATTTCATACCTAATCTTAGAAAAAAAAAAAAGAAATGAAGCTTTTGAGAGCTTTGGGGATTTGCAATTAAGACTAAAAGGTAACAAAAGCACATCAAACAAAATGAAATTATTTGCAGCAGCACAATGATAAAGGCTTTTGCTGTGAACTCAAAAACCTCAGAAGTGTAATGATCCTCTTTTAAAGCATACTTGCTTCTAAGAAATTCCCTGTTCCTTGAAGCAGTTCTTGTTAGCTATCTAACCTTGAAAACACCTTTTGTGACACTTTTTAACTTTCAAGCAGTCAACTTTTGTAACTTCATCATCATAAAACATCTACATCAGTTGATTAGTAATTCTATTAAAATGTAGCTTTTGCCTAATAATTATATTCACAATATCATCCATGCATTTATTTTGCTGCTTTTTAACAGTTTGCTGAGCACTATGCAGGGCAGTAGAGAAGGCTACATCCTTCACTGAGGAAGCTGTTGCTGTCTGCTTGGTACAACAACATTCTCAGTGTGGTTCAGACAGGAAATAGAATCTCAGAAACATTTAGGCTAGAAAGACCTCTAAAATCATCAAATCCAACTGTCAATCCAGCACTGCCATGCCCACCACTAAACCATATGCCTAAGCGCAACATCCACATGGTTTTAGAACATTTCCAGCTGACTCAACCACTTCCCTGTTCCAATGCCTGATCACACTTGCAGTGAAAAAATTTTTCCTAATATCCAACCCACACTTCCCCTGGTGCAACTTGAGGCTGCTTCCTTTTATCCAATCACTTGCTAGTTGAGTTGGGAGAAGAGACCAACCCTCACCTGGCTACAGCCCTCTTTCAGGGAGTTGTAGAGAGGTCTCCCCTCAGCCCCCTTTTCTCCAGACTAAACACCCCCAGGTCCCTCAGCCACTCCTCCCAAGACTTTTGCCCCAGTCCCCACCAGCCTCCTTTCCTGCTCAGGACGTTTTACTGGGTGCTTTCCTGGGAGCTGCAGGGTGAAATGGAATCTGTGAGTGCCAGGGGCTCCTGGATACACTGAGGATGAGCTTCCCTGAACGCCACCAAGCGGCTCATCCCACTGAGCTCCTCACCTCAGAGATGGACAGCACAGTGTGGAACCTGCAGCAGGCCAACACACATATTGATTGCTCTTGCTGACTGCTCACACAAACTCCTGCGCCCAGAGACACAGAGTCTCCTACGCTCACCCACGTGCCAAGCACAGCAGGCTCCCCACCACTGCACCCGTGGGGCTCCAAATGACAAGCACCTCTGCTAATGGAGGTAATGGTAACCACATAGTGACTCCTGTGTGCAGAGCACACAGCTTTAAGGAATCCTAAGGAAGCTTTAGGTTAGAGGAAACTTAAAACTCAACTGCTCTCTCTGTCCTCCAACAGTCAAACAATGCCCTAAAGAAAGTGAGGAAAGCAAGCTTAGCTTGACATTTTGCTTCTTTTTTATACCTCACTGCTCTGACATGACAACATTATGCTCTTCCCTGAACAGAATTCTTTCTGGAATTTGAGCAATTAGGGTGGTGGAAGCAAAGATTTTAAGATTTCCTGTATCCGGACCCACCAGAAGGGCAGATGGGGAGACAACAAGGCTTCCAGCAGTCTAACTCATGATTACATTTTTGCTTTCTATCTGGCTTCAGATAGAAACTCTTTCCTTCAGATAGAACTCTTCAGATAGAACTCTTTCCTACAAGTTATTCTTGTCAGTTGTTTCTATCAGTCACCTTGTGATTACCATGTAAGAAATCATGTTTTCCCCTGCTCAGGAGTGGTAAAACAGCTTTCATGCTGGCACACAGGGGCTCTATGGGCATCCAATAAAATTACAGCTAAAAAAATTTTTCCCTTCTATGTTACACCTTCTTTCAGTAGATTTATCAGTAAAGTCCCTGTAGTGTAGGAAACAGTGCAAATGTACTAATTGGCACTAATGCCTTCTCAAAATCACTTATAACCTGGGTTTGCCAGAAAAGGATTATTTTCCCTATATAAGCATAGCATAAAAAAGGAAGTAATATATTTTAAAAGACTGTAGGCAAAAATCATTCCTAAAACAAACACATGAGGGGGCAATTACAAAAGCCAATTTTAATGAATTTATTTGCTCAAACTCCTCCTCTTTATCTGTGGAGGGAAAGAAATTCGTTTGAATATTAGTTCAAAATGGCTAAATCAAATTTGTTCTGTGTATCATATGCAAGAAGAGCCTCTCAACCTTCCCTGCTTCAAAAATCCAACCAAGGAATATTAGTTTAAAGGCTGATTTAAAATAAAGGTCAAATTTTCCACACCAAAGTTATTTGAAGAACATCCACTAATAGATTTTTTTGTGAAAAACAGGACAGTGTGACATACCGAGTTATTCCCTAGTTGAACTGAGAAAGAATGTTGTTTTTTTAAAAAAACACTTTTCTCCAAGTAGGGATCTGCATTTTACTTTCCAGAGGACAGAGGTATTTGATTTACTAATGTCTCTGTGAGAATCTAACATTATCTTTAATAGCATGAATACAGTATAGAAATAATGCATCAAAGAGACTGTCACATTCGCTAATACATCTGTCCTGAGACATGGCTTGGCAAACACTGGCTAGTTCTAAATTAGAACAAAATGTAGTATCCTTCAATTATTCAAAACCAAATCCTAACAGGGAAAGAGCGATGGACTAGATCAGTGAATCACAACTTCTGTTGATTAATGAATTTCTGAACTGTTATTCTGGGACATGTTCTTACAGAGTGAATGGATGTCCATAGACATCCATAATTACTGCAATTCTATAGTTAATTTTCCTAAGACTCCTAATAGTAATTTCCAAATGTCATAGGCCTGTGGATGACACACTGCAAACCTCACATCACTGTGAAGTACCAAACGTAGAGCATGGAGTTAGGGGTTAGCAACAGGAAGTTGTTGTTAGCATTACTTTGTTTCATCAAATAATGAAAAACTTATTTTTAGTTGCTTCATACACCTTCACCAGAACTAATTTTGGCCCCACAAGAACTTTACCTTTCAAAATGCAAATATCATGGTTGGAGGAACACTTCTTCCACAAACGGTTCTGTTCCCGGAGACATGAAACTATTTACCCAGTCCAGTATCCTGATCTTCTGCACTGGATTTGTATAAACCAGAAAAATCTGCAGTAGAACAAGATGCTAACTGCATCTCAATGGAAAGTTTGCTTTTATGACCACATGGGAGCACATGATAAGATCTTGTTTATATGTACAGCAGGTATGTTTTTTGTATAAACCAGGAAGTAGGACAAAGGAAGCACTGATCTTTTCTTAGATGCTTTGAATAACTTTTAACCTAAGAACAGTGCTATCCAACATTTACTTTGCTTTTAAATACAGGGGTACTACACAGGGGTAATATACTCATATGAATGCCTGTCTCATGTAGTGGTGAATCACTAAGTATTTTGAATACAAAATTGCCTTGATAGTGAAACTTTTTTTTTTTTTCTTTTAGGGGGAGAAAACAAAGTGAAAGCTATAAAATCAAACTTTTTCAAAACATGTAGACTTCCATATGCAGAATTTCCAGTTTTGGAAATCCATTTAAGATGTGTAAACATATGGCAAAGGTGGTTAATAAGTGGTTAATAAATTTTTCTGACAATATACATACTCAGTATCCACCTGAAACTACTGCATTGCCCAACTGGCCATATTTCTGGAAATCCCAAGTAATGGTACAAATCCTTAAAGTGATCATGAATAAAATCCCTGGCTGGAAAGAAAGAGGTCTATACCTGGTTCTTTCAAAACAGCTTCAGAGTCCTATTTTATAAGTATATGCAAACCCCTGAATTTCATGTGTCTCTGGATCTGTCAAGACTGCAGTTGTTTCTAACATCTGAGGCATATACATACAGCAATGTACCTGTATTAGAACTTGTATTTAAATGAACATTAAAGTGAAAAGTCAGGGTTCAGAAGTTAGGAAATCTAAGGCTTAAAAAAGTACAACAGAGTTTTTGGTTAGCTCCTTTTTTGTTGTGGCTTTAAGCCATAACAGTAGAGTCCAAAGATGCTTTAGGGTGAATAAAGCACATCTACTTCAGATTAGTTTACAGAATTTATTTACTTCTTGCTCAACTTGGAACACAAAAATTATAAATAAAACTGGGTAAAATCATCTGTTGGCTTGTTTGATGGCCGAGGTGCGAATTTATTTATTGGCTAATTTCATTGCCCAGAGCTGATTTACCATGTTCGATGGCACAACATATTCTGTGCAGACACACACAGAGCAGGAGCATAAGCAGGGATACACTTCCATTCCATCTCTTACCTCCGAGTTGACCAAAGCAGCATCGGCACATGATGCACGGCCAGAGACGTGTGGAGCAGCAGGGCAAGGGAGGCCAGCAGCAGGGCTGGAGCGGCGGGGCACAGCCGAGCCATGGCTGCGGGCGAGGGCATGCGGAACCGGCCCGGCACGGGGAGAGTCCGGGCGTGTGCACAGCGGAACGGGGAGAGTCCGAGCGTGTGCACAGCCGCACTTCCCTCTCGGGCTGCTCGCAGCCGGGCTCAGTCACTGTGCACAGCGGCACTTCCCCCTCGGGCTGCTCGCAGCCGGGCTCGGTCACTGTGCACAGCGGCACTTCCCTCTCGGGCTGCTCTCAGCCGGGCTCAGTCACTGTGCACAGCGGCTCTTTCCTCTCGGGCTGCTCGCAGCCGGGCTCGGTCACTGTGCACAGCGGCACTTCCCTCTCGGGCTGCTCGCAGCCGGGCTCGGTCACTGTGCACAGCGGCTCTTTCCTCTCGGGCTGCTCTCAGCCGGGCTCGGTCACTGTGCACAGCGGCTCTTCCCTCTCGGGCTGCTCTCAGCCGGGCTCACTCACTGTGCACAGCGGCTCTTCCCTCTCGGGCTGCTCTCAGCCGGGCTCACTCACTGTGCACAGCGGCTCTTCCCTCTCGGGCTGCTCTCAGCCGGGCTCACTCACTGTGCACAGCGGCTCTTTCCTCTCGGGCTGCTCGCAGCCGGGCTCAGCCACGCTGCGGGCTGACGTTGCTCTCCAACAGCAGGGGGAAATTTCAGAACGTGAACTTCCTTCTCTTGAGCTTGGGAGATACTCATACTTTTAATACTTTCAGGTTTGGGATTTAAACAGCTCGTAAAACACTCTGCAGTGAAAGCATTCAGTTTCCGCTAACCTTCAAGTGCAAGGGAGAGTCATGAAGTCCAAACTCCTGTCCTGTGCAGGCTGATAACAGTTATGTAACTTCAAAATGGAGTTTACAGAAAAGTTTTCTGTACTGCACAAAATGTATTCTGCAGAACTTCTATCTTCCGCTGCTACATATTATCGTGTCCCTCAGCTTAGTTTTTTCACATGTATTGAGATCTGGCGTCACACATTTGGGTGTTGACAGGTTTGAAATCCGCAACAAACTGCAGATTCCAGCAAGAAGGAAGAGAGAGAAAATGGCATGTTCAGAGCCACTGAAACACAGAATTGTTAAACTATCTTTTGCATGGAGCTACGCTGCCCCAGAAATCAAAAATATCTTAAGTCGGGGCAAATTATAATCACTTCAGCATGTGATGATCACATATTATAATCAAATATATTATAAGCAAATTATAATCATTTCAGTATGTAGTGACACAACTTCGGTATTTCACAAGACCCATGCAAGAACAAAACAGTCTTAGAGAATTCCTTCATGCCCGGAAGCAAATTGCTCTGGGACTCTTTTCTGTGCCTGCCAAACACTGAGCAGTTTCTACACCTTGTGACTACATTAGGCAGCAGCAGCCTGGGCACATGTTTGGCTCTGGGCACAAATGCCTCCTCACCACCAGAACAGGATGTTAGAAATCATACACAAAAGAAGTCATGAGCTATGTTAAAATGAGTTGAGGGAAAAATAAGGAAGCACAATGAAAACTGTACAAGATGACACAAATAGAGGTCAGAAGACATGCACATCTAAATCTGAGCACATGTAGCCAGATCAGTTAAATTCATTTGCCTTGAATCACAGTATATTGTCATAGTGTAGTTGCCTAATAAAAGGTGATTTGTTCATCAACTCAATCTGAAATGTGATTTCTCAGAAAAAAAATAATTTTAAGGGTAGCAATAAAATATTGTCATGTTCCTTTTCTTCTCCAAGTTACCTTTACATAATGCAGAATTTAACTGTACTTTTTCCTCTTAACCTCAGAGATATATTAGAAATCTCATCTGTTCCCTTTAACAAGCCAGTGTGTGTGTTTGCCAGTTTAAGGGTGTGTACAGGTAAGACAGCAAACCAAACCTCAAAGACAAGAGGTAGGAACAGAAGCACTTAGACAGAATAAAGGAATTGTAGAATTTCCAACAAAACTCAATTTTGCAGAAGGACAATATTTGACACACTAACTAATTCACCCACAGTTACAAAAACATCACCCTAGGCCCTACATCAGATGCACAAATAGTCTGCAGGTCTGATCACATTCAGAAGAGCCAGCTGGGTTCACAAATCCGTGGTTTATTGAATGTAGCTTCTTTGGGATTGCTGGTGACAAAAGCAGCTGCCGCAGAATATATTGCATTAACAATATGACTGCAATCACAAGTTTAATTTCCTGTGTCAATACTCAGCATAACTGACAATCCAAGACTCACCGAAAGGCATCCTTTTTGTGGAGGACAAGAAAGACAAGCCTGTCAATCTATCCCTTAAAATTTTGTGTCCAATTCTCATCCCCCACAAATTTGGTACAAAATTGAAGTACATTTTATACCTTTTTAACCACTACTGTGCAAAGTGCTGTTGGTGGGACTGTGGTCAAACCTTCCACTCTGTGCAGTTGCATTGCATGGAATATTTGCTGGTAGGAGGTGTACTTGGTTTCTACAAAACATTTCTGGGCAACAAGTGGATCACAGCCACATAGTTTCTAGCCTCACTTCCTGTTCCTCCCCATGGCCGTGGCGACACAAACCGCAGGACTCCGCCCGGGTTGCATCCACGCTCTGGTCGCCGTCAGCCCCATCATCACATCCTGAGCTTTGCCTCCTCTTCACTGCTGTGCTTCATCACACACAAGTGAGATGCACAGTTGGTGGGAATACTCTGTATTCTGCCTCACAGAAACAGTCTTAAAACTTCTTGAAACATAACCAGATTGTTTTCTCTCAGATTAGCATATCACTTATGAGCAAACTTTTAACTGAAAACAAACTGACGTTTCCTTTTTAATATTTCTCCACAAACCACAGTTTGGGAACAACTGAGGTGAAAAAAGCTTTGGAAAAAAGGAACGAGAAGAGCCTATTGAGTGGGATTTTAATTTGCTTCACCAAGTAAATTTATCTCACAAATATATCTGCATATATTTTCTCCTTTTTTCTTCACTCCTAAAAATAGTGGGCTTTTTTGGACACTGATTTGAAGGATGACATTACTTAGAAGACTTATTTTGTGGCAAAGCGTGTTCCAAATATTAGTCAAGCATCCAACTCACTGTACTTCCAGCACAAGTTTTTAGCTATTTACAAAACAAAGGTTTTCCCAGTGTGACTAAATGGCACTGCCAGGAAAGAGCTAATGGTGCTGGTGAAGGGAGTTCACATTGATCTGGCATACAGTCACCAGTGGTGCTCCCCAGGGCTCAGTACTGGGGCCAGTCCTGATTAACCTCTTTACCAATGATCTGGATGAGGGGATCTGTTGCCTAAGGATAACAAAAGAGGATGATGTGGTGGAGCATGTCCACAGAAGGGCAGTGAAGCTAGTGAAGAGTCTAGAGAGACAAGAGAAAATGGCCTCAAGTTACACCAAAAGAGATTTATGTTGGATAATAGGAAACAATTCTTCACTGAAAGGGTAGTCAAGCTTTGGAAGAAGCTGCCCAGGGGAGTGGTGGAGTCACCACACCTGGAGGTATTGAAAAGCCATGTAGGTGTAGAACTTAGAGACACAGTTTAATGGTGGAGTTGGCCGTGTCAGGTTAATGACTTGATCTTAAAGATCCTTGCAACCTAAATGATTCTGGGATTCCAGAAACCTCTAATACTGCATTGCATTGAAATCAGTGGACTACTGGCTGTTCACATTTGTTTGAACTATTTCCTTACTTTTTTTTTTTTTAAATCACCCTTCTGGAGTTGTAAATTACCTTTTTTAAAATATGCTTAAGAAGGAAGGAAAAATATTTATAAAGAGGCAGATTCCTATCTGACTCATTGCCATTCAACCCATAATTTACTTCAAAACTCCTTTTATCACTCTGGGGGAAATTCAGACTCAGCAGTCATTCCTATCTTAAGGCTCAGATGTCAGAAAGCACATACGCCAGCTGGAAGGCTCATGTGCTGCAATTCTACAATTACTGCAGTACTGAACTACAATCCAGAACTTAATTAAACTAAAATTCTGAATTTAATGGTAAAATCAGTGGAAAGGTTCCAATGATGTTAAAATGCACTTGTTAAAATGCACTGTAGAACCAGATACTGGTTCTACAGTTCATGTTCTATTGAGGGAGTCAATTCAGTTTTCAGCTGTTTACTGCCAAATACGTCCTTATTTCTCTTTGTAAATGCTACTGCTTTTTCCTAGGTAGTTTCATCTGTTACAGCAAAAAGCTGGGTCAAACCCACATCTTATAATAGAGGTTTCAAGAAGAACCTTGCAACTTCTGGTTGGATTTTTGAATTTATACCATATGTTTTTCTCTGTAACCATGATCAAACATAAACTTCTTTAATTATGGGGAGAATTTACTTCTTCAAATAATACAAACTTCTCAAAACTAAACATATTTCAAACAGTCCAAAATGTGTATTTCAAATTATGATATTCAAATTATAATACTCAAATTAGAATATTTACAATAATTTCAACATCTTGGATACAATAATTACATACTGGCAGTTCCAGTATGACCATCTAGATGAGCTACAAAATGTAAAATTGTTTTTTTGCACAAATGTTTGCTGGACAAAGTGACTATATCTGGAAAGGTTCATATATTCTATTGTTCTGTAAGAATTCAGGGCTTGAGGGGGTTTCTGCTTTATGTGCTTAAGACAAGAAAAATAAATTAAATACAGTGCTATAGTATTAATTTTCTAATTAAAGAGTGACAAAGAATTAACAGAATTTGCCCAACAGGAATATTACAGTACAGACAAAATGTTCCAAGCAATGCAGGAAAAATAATTAAAAAAAAATCATTGCTCTAAAAACTGAGAATTTACAAAGCTCTTTAACAACATTTTATTTTTTTAAATGAGGTTACAAAACTTGAAATGCATTTAAATTAACTGAATGAGATCAAATTATTTTATCCTTAGAAGTTTATTTTGATCTGTTTAATACAATTTTTATTGATGAAAAAGTGTATTTCTTTAAAATCTAGGAATTTAGTTCATTTCTTTAACTTTGAAGAACTATGTTTTTTGTAGGAATTTGCATTAGACTGATTGTTACTTCTATGCAAAAATGATGTCATGGCAGGAATCCGAGCAAAGTAGTGTTTTGCCCGGATATGCTTTTGTTCTATTCTGTAAATAAATGGAGCTTCATAAGTCTGAAAAAAAAAATTCAAATACCATAAATACAATTAAAATATCTAAAAATATATGTGTTGCTTCATATTTTTGACATTTTAAACATTTAGACATATTTTAGACATTATGAATAGTGACCTTTTAATAAACTAATACAGAACATTTACTTGTATATATACATAATGAAATATTTTGTAGTTCTATAGTACTATCTTATGGCCCAGTAGCAAAAATTTCTCCTTGTGAAATATTAGTCACGTTTTAAAACCAGAGTAACTTTTTTTATCTATTCAAGATAAAACTTACTTATTTATTTCAGGTGAGAACATTTGTACTTACATTCGAAAATTAAATAAGGCAACACTTAGATAGCAACATTTGCAAGGTGAAGACTGTAGGAGCATTCCTCAATAAGAATCAGAGTCATTATTTTCAACTAATCATGGCAGCAAATATTTTGCAGCATTTCAGTCAGCACTTGCATGCAGTGGTGACATTTTCCCAAATTCCTAGTTACTGTTAGTAGTTGGGATGTTGGAATAAATAACCAGAATATTTAATTGAAAAAACCTTTTGCTATTGCTGTAGTATTACCACTTATAATTAGTGCTGTATTATCACATTAAATAATTGCTATTAAATAAAATCACTATGAATAACTGCTATTAAACAAATGGCTTAAGAGGCCTTTTTTGTTTCAGTGAATGAAAACCAATGATTCAACTTACAACATTCTATTTTTGTCTCATTTTCCTTATTTCATACTCTTCATTTTATTTTTTTGAAGAAGAAAGTTGAGTCCTTGCTACAACTGATTCACACCCATATTTGTTGCAAGAGCTAATGGAAATACCTCATGGTTTTTATGTAGGCTTGTGTAGCTTACCTGTTCTGACCTAACTCCCCCATCCACTGAAGCCCTGGACCTGATCAAGTCAATGGCATTTCTTTGACTATGACATCCAGACTCATGGCATCAAACCAGAGAAGTGCTCCATCAGGATCTCTGCCTGCCACAATGCACTGGTAGCAGAAATTCATGGGTGCTGAGGAGCATCACAGGATTCAGATTGCCTGAATAGCCTTCTTGACTCACAGTGAGTGAGAGGAGCCAATAAAGGGATTCCCAGCTTGAAACTGATTTTACCTTCTAAAGCTAAAGCTCACATAAACGTGTGTACTTAAAGATACAAACTGAGCACTCACACACAAAATATAATGGATTGCAGAATTCCTTTTGCCTTTAGAATTCCCTGATATATTTCATCCATAAAGCAAAACTTTAAAGAAAGCAATTAATTTGGTCCATTTAGTTTTCTCTTAAGGCTTCCAGAAAGAAGAGCAATGCATGACAGCTGAAGCTGCATTTCTGATGCACATATACTGTGTTAAAAATTGAATTAAGAACACTAGGCAACAATGACTGCAGATCACTACTTATATAAATCAATAACCTGGAACTGAAAGGCTTATTAAGCCATTATTAAGTGCAGGACAAACACAACTCACAGGATTCTCCTGTGCCTTACAGATCTAATATTCTTAATATATTATGATCAGTGGAGAGGTATTTCATAGACTACCATGTTTAGATATGGAATTGGGGGGATTAATGTAAAAATCCCATTTTGATGATGAGTTTAATGCAGTCCTAAGTGGTTTTAATTCAGAAGAGAAATTATGTTTCTATTGCTTAAATGCAAACTATAAGGTTGCATTGTAAGGGATACTTAGCTGATATTTATGTGAGAAAGTAGTGGCAAATCTTATGATGACAAATGGACAAGTTATAGACAAGGAAACATTCTTCTATTTGATGAGAAATTTAGAAGAACAAAAACTAATGAGGCCAGAGCATGTACAAGAGTACAGGCACGCAATGGTCACAGTATTTATGGTTAGTCTTTAGTATGCTTTTCATCCAGCCTAGCTCTAGTATGATCTGATCTGAAGGAACAGAGAGCATGCATGGCATGCTCACCAGGCAGCATGGATGAGGCCACTCAGTTTCTTGCATTTCAGGAGGGAGAACTCAGACAAGACAGAGTTCAGGTACATGGACTGAGCTGTACATGCCAGATGCCCTCTGGACTACTGTCCATTCTGTTTAATAGTACAGATGCAATCATTTAAGTAGTCACAATGAGCCAATTTAAACATGGACAAGTGTAACAACTAAATTTGGCCCAACATAATTAGTCACAGGATTCTATTAAAACATAACATAAATGCTGTAAAAAATAAAGCCTATTGAAATTTACCTTCTGAAGGTTACAAAGCTTAAGATGTGCATCTGCCTCTTCTTTAGTGAGGAGAATAGTGTTCCATGGAGACCACTCATGTTGCTTATCCCACCTGACCATAACCAAATCATACAGGTCACTGCAGGCACTGAGAGCTGACTGGCCATTCCATATGTTCTCAATCAGGTACTGCATATCTGGAAGCTGAAATAGAAAACAGGGTTAAAAAGGAAAGAAGCATGTTTCATTCTACAAGTCTTGCACCCATGTAAAAATCCAAATAAAGCCTTGGCTTAAAAAAATTTTCTATGCCCATGTCATATGATCACTTGGTTAAAGAGCATCTCGATATACATATATACTTTTTGCATAATTGTTGAAACATCCGATTCTTTGACCTGTCAGCTAGACTTCTTTTAGTGTATAGCTTGCAAACCACCTTTAAAGCACATCTATGCTTCAAGAGCTTAAGGGCTGCTTCTTTACAGTGTGGAACATCACATATCACAGGAAGAAGCTGTGGCTTTTAGCCCATTTCTCAAACACATATGTTATGTGTCCACAACATACACAAAACAGAGGACACATAGTCAAAGCCACTGCTTACTGTGAGTAGCAGTGCTCTTTCCAACAGTACCTGAACTAAGAAAACAATTTTACTATCATCCTGATAATCAACTTCAGACTTCCTGAGATCTTCTAGTATAAGTCTGTACTTGAAATATGCTTCTCGTTGCCGAGCCTCATTATCAAGCTGGTAACATGAGCGACATCTGCCAATGGTGTGGGAACTTGCAGGAATGGGAAACTCAGTAGGTGCTAAGTACTTTTCACAGCTATGACAGAAGTAAACGTTTTTATAAAGCTTTAAGGGATCTTGTGGAACCTAAAAATTAAAAAAAAAAAAAGTTAATTTACTAGAGGGTATCTTTGTATTACCTGTATGTTACTCAAACATTGTCAGGATAAATCTTCCATATCTTCATGCAAGTATTTTAATATGTAAAAGCTAGAAGTATTTATTTAAAAATACCCAATAAAACGTTGTGATTGTTCTTGGATAGGATACCAAGAGTAACTGTATTTTCTAACTGCATTTGCTAAAATCAGTTATATAAATCAGTCAATTCATTTTTAAGCTACATGAAGATGCTAAAAATTATTTTAGAGTGCTCTTCCTGGTGCTTTTATGTATGCAGATTTTCGGTTATTCTGGAGAGATGACAACACGGAAAAAACAGAAGCTAAATTCTGCACATTTGATTTTTCATGTAGAATCTGCCCTTGATGGCAAAGATAAAACCCTGAGACTATGGGCATATTAATATTTTTGCATAAGAATACAAAATCATCAGACTCACATGTCCAGAAACAACACAGGGGAAGAAAATAGACTAAACTTGATAGCGACCTCCTCATCCCCATATTCCTTCATGGGTTCTGAAAAGAATGTCATGTAGTCTGTGCAGACAGACTGAGTCTGTAACTGGATAGTTTGAGTAGTCTGATAATCTTCAGTCTCTGCTATGGTACATCTGCTAATAAACCTAGTGTAACATGAACTGTTAGTTGGTTCTAAATCTAACATCTGCATCTAAATCTGACAGATTCTCTTCTTCTGAGATAACATTGACCACTGTATGAGGAATGCTGTTCTGATAGATGTAAAACAGACATTGCTACTTAGAGCAGCAACATATGATAGTGAATCATATTTTTATTTGTAATATGTAGTCAGAAAAGAAAAACACTCACACAAAACTAACTACATCTTCTTCACACACAGTAGCAACTGATTCTGCAACAGAAGCCTGGAACAGTTTTTGCAGAGGTGCAAGCTCACTAGACACTGCCATGGGCTATGCTCTTCCTTTCTGGATGCACAGCATGCTGCCTCTTGACCAGTAGAAAAAACATGACTTCCTCTCTGAGTGCATTGGTACTGCTTTGCCATTACATTTTACTGATGCCATCCCATGAGATCTACCATTTATAACTTTCAGATTTTTTATTTCAGGAACAAGAGTTCCTGGGCTCTCTCAGTGCTGCCAGCCACTTGTCAGGTGCTTATGACCATGTCTATGCCCCATGCTTCCTAATAGGACCATATAAATTTTAATTGTGTGAAACCTATACTTGCTACATTTTACTTCCTGAGGAACTCTTCTACAAATTCTACAGCAAAATGTAAAATAAAAAAGCTTTCAATATTTTCCATCCCCCTTCTCTTTAGTTCAATGGCCACTATGTCAGGCTGCAAAATAATAATACCTTAAGTAAGCCAGCAACTTGAGGGTTAAACTCTGGAGTTTTGATATACTGGAGAAATAATGTACAAATTCTTTTCCTCAGTCCTTTCAAGTTGCATTCTTTCACCTCTCTTGACATAAGATCAATTTCTCTGTCAATTAATGCCACTAATTCCTGGGTTAATTTACATTCATGTTCCTGGGGAAAAAAAAAAAAAAAAAAAGGAGAGAGAAAAGGTTAAATAAACTGCACAACAATAATGAAGCAAACAAACAAAATCATTCAACAGGACATGAAAGCAACCTGTGGAATCTCCGGACATTACCATGCATACCTCTGTATATTCATACAGGAACATGTTCACAGAAGGACTCGTTAGTCTCTCAGGGAAAAAAAATCTCCAATGAAACAACTGTAGAACTACAAAAGTCCTACAGTTGAATGCTTACAGATTCTGTTTTAAAGGGCCTGTATATGTATACCAAAGCTGTGAGCAACTGTAAGCCTGGAACCACTAAAAGATACTTAGCAGAGGTACTGAGCATGTGCAAAATTTTAAGCCTTCAAAAGCCTCAAAAAATATTTCCCTAAGAAGCTTCCTTTGGCTATGAGACTGGAGGTGTAATATAGATGGGTTTAAAAAAAATGCCCCAAGAAAACCCAAAAAATCCACCACACAAGAGGCATAGGGGACTTTGACAGTATGCCTGGAAATCAGTCACTTCAATATTTCCAATGCTTGTCAGGAGATTCTCCAGAGAGACATAAGAGGTGAATGAGTTCAGTGATTTTTCAGGCAAAAAAGAGTGCTAATTTACAGAAATTCACTTGTTCAGTACAGCAATATTGACTTGTTAAGATGGGCAAGAGCTCATAAAGCAGAAGTGCTCTCAATGCCATAGTGACTTTACATCAAATACTGGCACTACAAAAACAAACAGCAAGATGCTTGTTGGTTTTAATAAGACCAGGAAGCAGCATTCTATTCTAGGCTGATGTCAACAGTATCATCCTGAAAGGATCTCGAAACTCATTCTTTTTGTATATGTATAAATAAATAAAACCAATATGAAAGCCAAAAAAAAAAAAATGCAACCATCTTCTAATTCATTGGGAACACTAGCAGCAACAGTGGCAGCAGGGAGTGAGAGGCAAAGAGAAGAAAAAAAACAGTATTTGCTACCCATAAAACTGGTAATCCACACAAATAGATAAATAAGGTTCTAAATGCATATTTCAAAGAACTGAGAAAAAGTAAATGGAAGTTGCCACATATATCCCTGCCACGGTTGTCATAAGGTTGATATTAAGTAGGAAACCAAACTTTGTACTAAAATTGTATTATATATTAATATACAAAGACATTTAAAACCACAGGGTTGAAATTCTAACACAACCTGAAGACAAATATGCACATGATAAAGTGAAATATGAATTTAGAGTGTATCTGGAATGTAAATTACACTCACACACCGGGTAGTACATGACGGTCTCTAGCTCACCATCATGGCACTTGTCTGCCAGCAGCAGCACTGATAATGTGTCAACATAATTAAGTGACAGCACCTTTGAAAAGTAGAGCTTCAAGATAAACATAAATAGAAAACTAAACCTTACCTTCACTGTCCATTTGAGTGTTAAGAGCACAGATGTTCTCTCATCTTTTGGGATGTCCTTTGTGTTAATGCTGTGGTAGATTTCAAGTAGTTCTTTGCCACGGAGTGAGTTCTGTGTATCCATTTCAGTGATTTTTCCATCAAATGCTTTCCACCTCCTAGGCTGTGCACACTTCAGAAACAATTTGTAGAACTCTGAGCTATTAAAATCTGACCACCAGCTGAACAATTGTATTATGTTTTATCAAGTTTTATCAGAGCAAAGAGGGACTTTAACATTAATGCTTGACTAATGCAAAAGGCTAATTCTATTGCTGATATTGATACAGCACCTTTTCCACCAAAGCAAGCATTCAACTGCACACTTTATTTAAAGCTGCAGGTCATGACAATTTTGACTTATAGGATATTAAAAGCAAATAATATTCTCCTACAGGGATATGCTCTACTTCTTTAAAGTGAATTTACTGACAGTAGTGTTAGAATACATTTGCCATGTATTTCACTTTGCAGTCATAAATCCCATCAAACTATCAGTAAAAATCAATAGGTCTGTTGACTGTGTAAAGATTGAAAATTTAAGACCTTCAAGTCTACTGTAGTAAAAAATATCTCCATGGAACTGTTCTATTTCAACCAGTTGCAGAGAAGGATAGAAGGAATATAATTTGTTAAACCTGGGGCAAGGTATGTGTGGGATTTGCAGGGGTCCCAGGATGAGGGAAGAGATGAGAATCTTGACTCCATGTTTCAGAAGGCTGATTTATTATATTATTATATATATTATATTAAAAATGCTATATTAAAACTATACCAAAAGAATAAAGAGAAAGGATTCATCAGAAGGCTGGACAGGAAAGAATGGAATGAATAACAAAGGCTTGTGACTGACCAGAGAGTCTGACCCTGCTGCATCCTTGATTGGTCATTTAGTAGAAACACCTCACATGGACCAATCAAGGAAGCACCTGTTGCATTCCACAGCAGCAGACAGTTAATGTTTACATTTCTTTCCTGAGGCTCCTCAGCTGCTCAGGAGAAGAAAATCCTAGCAAAGGATTTTCATAAAATATCATGGTGACAGGTATGTGTTTACAGTTTACCAGACACTTCACTTAGCATCTTGTTTGCTAACTTAATCACATGCCATATGCCGTATGCTTCAATTATTTCTTTTCACACCTTTAACTTTTATAGACAGTAAGAAATTCCATGATGTCACCTGCCCCACAAGGTCTGAAAAGTAGAACCATTTTCTTCTTTCCAGAAGATGGGTTTTGGTTACAAATCACACTGTTACATAAGGAGACAGGTATCCAATTCCAACAGAAAAAGTTTTCAAAAGCCTCTCCCACCATTACTCAACTTCATTTCCTTTTCTTAATGGAGAGAGGTACTTGAAACCTCTTTTTATGTTTCAATTACTCTCTTTTGCTCTATTTGGAACTTAAATGTTCACTAACACTCACGAACTTCACCTTGGAGTCTCAGTGTGACCTAACAACAGGAACACTTTATGCAGTGTTCACATGCCTAGTAGTTTTTTGGACATGACCCCAGCATTGGCCCAATCATTATTTTGATGAAATAGACTTGATATGATGATAAGTAATAAAAATATCAAGAATATTAGATAGCTAGAAGAGATATGATTAGTTATCACCACAATCAAACCTTTTCCTCACTTTTAAATAAATAGTTAGGTATGGAAAAGAAGGACAACATAATTTTTAAAAGTATTTAACATCAAATTAATAACACTTAATTACATTATCAGCAGGGGTAGAAACCTAATTAAAGGAGATATTGTTAACCAGGGGTCACATTTCAGAGCCAAAACTAAGAAATGCAATAGCAAAACCAGACATTAACTAAAAAAACCCCCCAAACAACCAACTCTTAATTACTTGGTGAAATCTTTGAATTTCTGCAAAGTTTGAGCAAGGCAATTTTTTCTCTGTCATAGATAGGGAGCACTCTATTGGTATGTTCATTTTGTTTCACCATCTTTGTACAATACAAGAAATTCTTTAAAAAACCTCCAAAACAAAAATGAAACCCCACACTTTGCAAACAATGAGATTCAGACCAACTTAGAAGGTTTATCAGGCTGACAATCCTTTGTATGTTAGACTGGGACAAATCACTGTTTTCCAAGTAGTAGTTAATTCTTGTACCTACATTTGATCCTCTTCAAGGAAATCACTTCCAATAACAGAGAAAGGTCATTTGGTAATGCTAGAAAGAATCAATGGCCAGAGTAGACCCTAAGAAATAGTCAGTAAAATTAGATTTTTCTGATGATTTGCAAACCCAATATGTACATTTAGTCTTGGCATCCCGTTCTTCAAATGACCATTAATACAGACCAATTCTGTTATTATAATTAATTCTTCAAAAATAAATCTGTAACTTCTGTATTTTTCTTACTACCTTATCATAGCATGGTATTACATTAAAAGATTAAAATTTAAAGAAAAATATGCAGCTTTTTACTGAAAAAAGAAAGAATCACAAGTTTTCTGATTTCAGGACTATTTTTCTGTACTGCAGACTGACAGGAGAAAAAGTAAAACTTTGAGATACTCTGCCAGCTTTCTCTTGTCTTTTAGTCTGCTGGCAGTGCTGTGGAATTTACAATAATCCTGTTATCTGTATTACTACAACTACACTCTGCTGCCAATGCATGAAAGCAGAAAAAGCGCCTGAGGAGAGAAACACACCACCACAGACAGAGAGAAAAAGATAAGTATAATAAAAAAAAAAAATCCATAGGATATGTGCAGAAATAGTACAAAGCATGAAAGGTATGAACTGAGCAACAGTTGATAGTCACACAAATTTCTTTAAGTCAATATGATTGCTGCATAAAGGCTTAATCAAATACTTTCTCTCCAAAGTACAAATGCTGAAGAAGAATGAGCTTAGCATAAAGAACCCCCAAGAACATAGGGCACACATGCCTGTGGAGGTACATGCTTAAAGGAGCAAAGAAGGGAACAAAGGTTTCCATGGAGAAGCAACTTTCATGCCACATTGGCTATTGCAGCTTGCAGTCTTCAGATGTGAAAGATATTATTGCAGCTTTAACTGGCAAGTGTCCAGATCAACATTACCAGCTCAAAGTTCAAGAAAAAACCTAATAATCCCGAATCAAGCACTCAAAAGTAAATTTCATACTGTAATTTAAAGTGCTTAAATTGCACTGTTACAGTCATAGCAAACCATCCATCTAATTTTGAGATTTACAAAATTATACTTATTTTACCTTTTTTAAAAATGCAAAAATTGTTACTTTTTCTCCCTCTGAGTTAGAGCTATCTATCTCAACAGTTTAGAACAACACTCAAAATCCTACAGCTGACATAATAAAAAACATGAAACGTTGCACTAGTTCAGAAGCTCAATAAATTTTAAAACTAAAAAGATTACAGTCCCTTTCATGAAAAACATAATTTATACATTTAAAGTAGGAATAAATAAATTATTAGTAACTGCTTCAGGAAAAGCAGTCTTTCCACTTGTCTTTGCACGGTTTGGAAAGACAAAATATCAGTTGTCTGTGATGTGTCTCCTGATTCTCCAAACATCAACTGTCACTGAGAATTCTTGTGCTGAAGAACGTTTTGCTTCTGATTCTAGATGTAAGAAAAGTGTACAGCTTGTCAGAATATGTGCTGGAAGCAATCTGTACAGGTAGGACACTGGAAATCAGTCCTCATGGGAAAAGTAACAACAGAGTCAGTTAAAAGAGAAATATATTTGCTTTGACTGTTCCAGGCTTCTTTTTCTCAGAAGGTTAACAGAACAGATTGTAAGTAGTAGAAGCAAACATTAAACATAGAAATGATTCACGGCTCTGAAAATAATTCTAATTATTTGGTTTTCTGGGTTTTTTTTTTTATTCTTGAAAGCAGTAAGACAGAAAACAATCATACCGCAGCAATAAATGTGGTAACAGTTCCACCAACATTTCAGATAAGCAACTTGTTCATAATGAGAAATGTAATACATTTTATCAAACCACATTCAGAGTACAGTTAGAGCATCGGTAATAAAAAGAATGAAAAAAAGTCTCTTTTGGACAAAACCATCATTTTTACTTTCAAGCACTCAATAGTCAAAATTAAAAAAAAATAAATAAAAAAATTAGATAGCTAAAAACTATTTCTGTTGCAGTATTTCTTTTCATAATCATGTCACATACTTTTAAAAAATACTATTACTTTTTTCTAATGGCTGGATGTCTACTTAAACAGACAGGGGTTTTTTTGTATTTTTCGTTAAGATACCACTGAATTTAATGCCATTTTAAATCATCTTTGTGAATGAAGGAATTCTCATATTTTTTATAAATATTGTAGAACACTTACCTTAACTATCATCTCCAAGATTATACAAGAATGAAATCTCAAGTTAAAGTTCTAATGGAACTAAAGTCAGTGATTTAATAACTGAATTCAGTATCAGATTCAAACTCTTCTTTGTACAGAGAAACAGAATAAAGGCTTTCTTTAAAGAGAGATGTATGATGACCAGAGGCCTATACTCATTTGGGAAATTAATGACAAATTTACTTCCTGAAGGATAACATATTTATATTATTGTAATTAGTTATATGTATTGTTTATATTTTTTATAGTTAACAGCCTTAATGATGTACTGCTCAATCTTCAATTGGTCTGACAGCTATGAAATTCTCAGCTTGGAAAAAGAAACTTACTGAATTATATTGACAAAACTAACCACATAATTTGGATATTTATAACATTTGCATTCACATGAGTAACTGTTAAAAACTAGAAAAGGTACTTTTTGTACTTTGCAGGTGTATTTGCTGTTTCTGTACATTGATGTTCTTTATGAGCATCATAATTACTGACCTTACCCAGAAAGTGCAGTATTGCTTTTTGTTGATTCTCCACATTGGCATTTAGTTTGTGCATCCCAATGCAAGCAATTAGCTCTGTCTCTTCTTCCAGAAGTGCACAAAGTGCTGCCTTTCTTTTAGCTCCAGTAAGAGTTCTGTTAATTCTCTCAGTCTCCTCCTTCATCCATACTGCAGATACAAACATTTGGGGTGTTTTTTACAAGATGCTTTCCAGCAAAACTTCTGCTTTCACATTTAAGAAACAACATAATTGACTTTTCCTTCAATATTCACTAAAACCCAGTTTCCATTTTAGGGAATTGATGGTTATAGCTATTTTCAATACATGCAAGATGGCCTAGAAATGAATGTAAATTATACAGATGTTCTGTGAGAGTATGTGTGTGTACATCAATTCCAGACTGCCAATTTGTACTTGAAACTCAAGGATGAGTAGGAGAAAAAGAATCTATATGTGAGAAAAAGAATTTAGCTCCTGTGGAAATGTATGATGAAATGGCTGCATCTTACTGTGGTACCACTGGTACTTAGTGCTGAGAATATTACTGCTTCTCCCTGCATAAATGAGTGAAATCTAAAGAAGCTTGAAGACCTCCAAAACCGAGATAAAACTTGACTGACAGTCACATTTAGCACTTCAGCTTTTACACTGGATATTGCAGTGGTATCACCTTTTGCCATCCAAGGCAGATGAGAACACATTAATAACTCAGCAGTCATTGCTTTACTCTCCCTTTCCATTTCTGTAACACAACCCTCCAAGTGGGTGGAAGTGGCCACAGAAGAAGCCACAGGATGGTCATGACAGCAGCACATGGATCAGTACATGCTGTATATGAATCTGACCCCCTGATACTTTTGCTGCTGATATAGAGACCACATGGCTTTAGAGAAATCTGCCTGTAAAATCAAACTGTGTTTACTGCCTTTGCATATCCCATAACAATTGCTGGCTTCTCTGAAGAGTCTGATCCAGTTCAAATACCTCTAGAGTTTTGTAGGGAATTTTGTAAGATCCAAAACTTCAACATTCCTGAAGAATGCCTCGAAGCATTGTTATCATCCCAGAACAGTTACACAAAAGCAACACCCAGAGTAAAAGAAAACCATTCAACGTGTGATGCACTAGAAAAGCCTGTAACATCCTGGATCAGGTAAGATTAGAGGCAGGAGGAGAGAAAGGAGGAAGGCTTATTTTCTGCCTGTGGTTTCTTATCTACAGTACCGTATGTTTTCCATTTTTAAATATTTCAATTCATTTCCTCAAGGCTCTCCAAGTTTTATTATGACAGCTGTCTGACAAGTTCTGAGAACCCAATGATATATATTTTAAATAATGCCAATTCAGCAAACAACATTATACAGAATTATTTACATGAAGATTTATTATGCCTGAAGGGGGCAGCAACTTCTAAGGTGGAGCTAATAAATACAGTAAGCAATTTTATACTTTCAGAAATGAAGAAGCTGTCACTCACCATTGATACTCACCTCTTGATTCCCCATTTACCTGCAACCAAACTAAATAAATACTCTTCTTAGATTATCTGTTCTGCAGATTATCTATCTGCAGAGATTTTACTCATTACAATTTTTATTCCAGTGTTTATGAAGTAAAATAGTTCATACTTTTCAAATAAATAATAAATGCCTATGCAGACATGCTGAATATACAGACAGACCTCATTTGCACTATATAGTTAACAGGCAAGTTTTTGTACCACCAGGAATTGCTTGTACTGGTTGATGCTGTAATAGTAACCCTGTTGTGATTGCAGCAATAACCTTCACAGATCCCTGGAGGACAATAGTCTCATTCTATTACTGTCACAATGATTTAGCTGGAGTAAATTGTTGGCACTATAAGAATGCAAAATTGTTTCAGATGCAGGTAGGAAAAAAACCCCAAGTTTCTAGAATCATTAAGGTCTATTAAAAAGAAGAGCATGACTGCAAATCTCTATGTAGAGAAGCAACTAGTCAACACCAGTTAACAAAAACTAAACAGTGAGATTGATACCAGACCATTATTTTTAACAAAATAGTAAAAAAAAAAAAACCAAAAACATTTCAAATACTGGTATTTATTCTGTTCTGAAGTGGCACGTTTTTTCAGGTTGACTAGATATGAAATTCCTGAACATGCTTGGCTGAAACTTTTAGTATTTGTGAATCCAAAGTCATTCAATTAAGCAAGAGACACTTGCATAACCATAAGTTTCAAATCTAAAAATATCATGAAGATCAGCACTCTTCCATAACTTCAACAGAACCTGGTTGTTTCTACTGCAAGTAAGACTTTTCACACTTAAAAAAAAATCAGATGCGAAATAGTAAGACTTCTCATAAGTGGCAAGGAAAAAAGGACTATTTGAGTACCTTGGCTTTTGGTTATTTAGTCAGATACAACATGAAAAGGGCTTGATTCTTGGGAAGTGAAAAGCAAACTATCTACAAAGAAAAAGAGGGGGGGTAGACAACCTCACACAAACCACAGATCTCATGAAGATACCATTCCAATAACTGCAAAGCTCACGACAAGCAATAATTTTTACATTTGTCACGAACAGTGATATTTATAAATCATTTATTAATTCAGACAAAGCCATTTGTTCAATGCCACACACAGTATGACAGCATTAAAAGATTAGTGTATAACTTGGGAATTTTTGAATCGTGATCCTAAGCTCTATGAATAACACATGCCACCAAATTTATGCTCAGTTTACCACTGAAGAAAGAGCTGAGATGGCTTAAGGTAGGGCAGGTGGCTTTGCAATGAAGTAGGTCATCTATTAGATCAGCTCTGCTACAGGGACAACAATACCCAAACTGGCAAAGAGCTAGACCATAAAGCACTGTAGGTGAGATAACATAAGAATTGTTACAAGTCACAATACAAACCTCTGGCTTTAAAAGAGACATTGTAAAAAAAACCAAAATTTGTCTTGCTGTTTCATTATATTCTGGTACAAGTACACAGCTTTTGACTGTTTTTATTTTTCCAAAGGACATCCTCCAAGTTTTTTGTTCTATTTGCATTAGATTCTTGTAAGGTTTTATGTCAATTATCTGCAGTATTCACAATTTTTTTCTGGAAAAGTTTAGAGGTGCTTGCCTGTCTACTCCAAGAACAGAAAATGTATGACTTTCAGAATGTCCTGCAGAACTCCCAAGAGATTTTTAAAATTGTGACAACACAGTTTTGTGAAACATGGAATGAACTAGAAAGGTGAAAAAGCGTCAGTAGAGGACAACTAAGACAAAAGGAATAATTTCTGTCAAATGCTGTAAAATTCTGTACTAAAATTCTTCAGCATCTTAAATGCAGAGTGAAAGATAAAAGCAACTCTGATCTAAAAAAAAACACCCTTTTGTTCTTCTAGCTGACCTTTAGACATAAATAAAAAATGTTAATAAAACTGCCAAAGAGCACTATTCTATAAGCCAGTTATTTCTAAAACAGTGTACTGGTTTTGGCTACAATAGAGTTAATTTTTAGTCACAGCAGCTTGTAAGGCACTGGATGTTGATAACACAGGGATATTTAGTTATTGCTGAGCAATGCTTACAGAGCATCAAGGCCTTCTTTCTGTTTCTAGTAATACATGAAAGTAAAATAATTATTTTAAAATGAAAAAAAATTCCACTGTCAAGCAGAAAAAACATCATGTAAGTATCTATAAAAACAAATAATAACCCTAAGTTTCTTTTAAACAAACTGCACTGTTTTGTGGCTTTAAGGATATCCCTTTAAGAAAACTTACATTCCAAGTCATGGTACAGTAGCTCAAAGTCTTCTCTCGTTTTAGGGTTCAGTTTTTTCTCATACTCCCTCCTCAATTTTTCTTCTTTCTCCCATTTTTTCTGAAATTCTTCTTGTGCCTCCCGTGCCAGCCTTAACCTCTTTTGTTCCTTCAGATTTTGTACTAAATTTACAGCATGCCAACGACGGAAATACTTCTGTAATACTATTACCTAGATGTGATACAATATCAAAGAGTCATGAATTTAAAATAAAACAACGTAGTATTTTGAAGTGTAGTATTATTTCTTAACTGTTCTTCTCTCCAGGTCCCTAACTACATTTTCTAAGATTTTTCTTGTACTGAAACTAATTAAAATGTAACAAAATCAAGTAAAGTCATGTACTATTAGTTTAAGCACTAGTATGATTACTCAGGTAACTGCAGGAATTTAACCAGTGAGTACAGTGGATAAAATAGGTTCAAATAATCAAATCAAAATATAAACTACATTTATATGTCCTTTTTTTTTCAAATCTCCCCTTAAAAATGTATTTTGCCATGTACTGTTTTTATTCTTTCCTTATCTTACTGCCAATTTACAGAGTGAAAATGTAGACACATTTGTAAAATTTCTTTTAAACTTCTAGTTACAAAAATCAACACATAGACACAATATCAACTGCATTTAATTAATGAACAAATAATGAAAGTGAAATTACTAATGCTGTTATGACAGAAATGAAAAAAGAAAATTAAATCATCAACCTTCCCAAGCTGTGTCTATTGAGGACTGGGGAAATGTCTATGATATGTTAAGGGAGGATACTGCACAAGCCTCACCTTCTGCTGGCTGAGTTAGCACTTGCACTACAAACAGTTCAGTCAGATCAATGCCATGAGGTACCAAGCATTGTTCAGCATCAAAAGCTATCAAGCACAAAATCACACTAATACAGTCACACTGTCTCTGGTAATATCTTAATCTAAAACTTCTCTAGAATATGTCTTCAAACAGTATTTCAATATGGACCTACACTGCACTGGGCAAACCCATCAATGTGAACCAACACCAAGATGACATCTCTCTACTGTGCATTATCCATTACCTACAGATACATTACAGATTTCTATAAGTGACACTAAAGACCACAGTAAAACACATTGGTAGTCCTGAGGAAATTACTCCCTCCTTGGGTTACACTTCTACAAGATGCTCATTGCCATCAGCTAAAGCTGACTGATTTAAAAAGTTCTTACAAGAAAACTTCTGCTCAGAGAACTTCGAAGATCTTGCCAATCATGTCAATACAATTACCAACACAATTATTCTAGTTAGACATGTGGGGAATCAACTGTTTCTCTATTCAGCTGGATTCAGACTATTTTCAGCAGTAAAATTAATAACTACAGCATTTACAAAGCAGTGCCTCATCTAA
Source organism: Motacilla alba alba (assembly GCF_015832195.1). NCBI lineage: Eukaryota > Metazoa > Chordata > Aves > Passeriformes > Motacillidae > Motacilla > Motacilla alba. Next base: position 21,634,981 of record NC_052031.1, on the reverse strand, counting down.
CACAATTTAGGGCAGATTTGAGTTAGATGTGCAGTCACAGAAGACATGGTTTCCAAAAAGCAGAGTGGAAGGCCTAAATGGCATCCTCTGCACAATGAATATGCAGAACCTGTAATCTGAATTAGTGCACCAGAAAACCCCACAGACCCACTGCCTGTGTTTGAACAGCCCATTTCTACTTTAGTGTCAAAGCAGGGAGCTTGAGCAGAATCCAAAATGGATCAGCTTGCCCAAAGTAACCTACTAAGTCTGATAAAAAAACCCAACCAAACAGACAAAGAGCACCAGATTGTTCTCAAATAGATTGTTCTCAAACAATAGATTGTTCTCAAAACTCAAAAGCTTGAATGCAGATCTCCTAAATCCTAACCCAATACTGCATTTATTTCAGGCCATACATTAAAGCATGTAGCTTAGGTTATTCCAAAGAGATCATGAGAATGTTGCAAGAACAAGCCTGTTTTAATCCTTAATGCTCTACATGGAAACTTAACTGTCACTGTGAGACAGAAAACAATAATTTCAGAATTCTTAGTATTTAAGAGATTGCAAGGTATCAAATGTCACCAAAACCCCAGAGCAAACACATACTTCCCCTGTATCTGAAAGATTACAAAAGATGAGCATAAGAAGACATTTTACAGTTCACTTTTAAATTCAGTCTTTGAACACTCTGAACACTCATTAAATATTCAGATAACCTTCACAATTCATTATTTTACAGATAGTTTCAAACGGATAAGGACTTACTGCTTCCACTCTACGTTTATGGTATTCCTCTGCTGTAAAATACTTTCCAGGAGTTATCAGTTTGTCAGTCATGTTTGATACATAAAGGCCAATTTTAGTCATCTGTGTCGATGTTGTATTTCTTGTTTGTTGTAGTGTATTTTTTTCCACAGCCGTCTGGGGAAAAATGCATATCCAATTAGAAGAAAATACACAGAGATTTTTTTTTTCTTCATTACAGTAAGTGGCAAAATTAGCTATTTGCAATAAAAATCACAAGAATAATGATATTTATCTACTAAATACTTTCATTTGCACATTTATCTCAGATTTACTTCCTCTTTCCTATGAGAAATAGTGTCAGCATTCTATTTGGCAAAAACAACATTCTAAAAGGACACTACAAAGCCTTTACCTGTGTTTCCCTACAAAATAACTGAATTCCTTTGTCAGGTCGTTTTTTGGGTTTTGTTTGTGATCCTGCATTATGAAATTCCACTCCTGTTGACACATTCCTAAATCCACCCAGAAAAGGTTTATTATAGGTAGATCTTTCAACTTTTACAACTACTTCTTGAAATGAATTCGAACCTGTTAAAATGGAAGTTCCAAAATATAAATATTGCTTCTTTCAGTAACACATCTAGATTAGACCATAATTACATATGTATTGACAAATGTGCAAAAGCAGCATTTACCTGTTTGTACTCTGACAGTTATGACATCAGGCATGTGGTAATCCTGTTGAATGACCTCTCCAGGAAAACGTTCCTGATTCTCAAAATTAGGCCCAGTCTTCCTAGGTGTTTTATTATACTTAATCATGCTTGCTAAAAATAAAACCAAAATTCATTCCTGAGAAGCTTCTCAAAACAAATAACTCTTTCAACTTTACCCCAGGATGATTTTATTGTAACACTGCAACACAGCATATTCATAGTTTTTTCAGCTAAAAGACAGTCTATTTGAAGGCTGAAATAGTATTAGCATACAATTTTAAAGGCAGTATCTAATGTAATACTGTCACCACATAAAGATATTCCTAGCCAGCTAATCAGAATGAGAGCAGATGGATGCAACTCAGCCAAGAGGAAAGTAGTCAGTAAGTCCATACTAGGAATTGTTATTCACTGTGCTCAGGTGCTGAACAGGATATGCTCCATTCTGCTCTGAAGAACTAAGAAAATGGGGTACTGTATTGGGAAGAGGAAGTGACTGAAGAGATCCAGAACACTGAAGAACAGGTGCAGGAAATTATGGAGTATTTGGGGGACTGCAGGAGAAAGACAAGGATAGAGAAAGGTGGCAGGTAAGTTACAGAGGAATCTAAAAAAGGTAAAATAGTAAGGCGATTTCTATAATGTTGGCTAAACTGTTAATTTAAATGCCCGTACAAAATATGTATACCTACACATACAGATTTCTGGAAATAAGGATCATTCTATAAAATGCCATCTAGAAATTACTACTACAGTTTGAGATAAGGAATACATTCCTTACCTTTGGAGCATGTTTCATATAAGAATTTTAAAAGCTACCGCAGGACCAAATTTCAGCAAGCATAAATAGAATGAGGGTCTGTGGAAGTGCAGGAAACTATAACCAAGTTGAAGAAAAGTATCTCTTTAAGCTAATAATACCCAACATTTTAACAACTTATTTACCTGTCTCTGTCCCTTTTGCTGTACTCTCTGATAGTACTGAATTTTGAGAAGGAGACTGCTGGTCCCAGCCCTCCTCTGACAGTGCAGTGCCTGCAGGTTCTGGAAGCAGAGGCTTCTCTGCTGGGTCCCCAGCCTCTCCGACTGCTTTTCCTTGTGAGGATGCAGGTGATTGCTCTGCGCCTGATCCTTCTGATGTAACATCTTCAAAGCCATCTGATGCATCTTCCATTTCCTAAAGCTTCAGTTGCACGCTTTTAACCTTCCTGCAAGAATAATCACAGGATCTATTATAAATTGCATACTGGCACATTTCTACTACCAGAGTTATGGGTAACTTACTGTCCTGAAAAGCTTTTCCTTTATCTAATCCCAAAAGGCCTATTGAGAACAGCATAAGATCTTTGCTTCCACCATACAGAAAGCATTTGTGGCCGGTGTTTACCAAAGGTAACACTCCAAGGCAGGTGGCCGGCACAATTCTTTTCACCTCTCACTCCCTGCCTACAGAACAAGAGGTCCAAGGGGTCATTACCCAGAGACAGCACACCTCTACGGTTTTCCGAGTTGCCACAGAAACGATACGGGCTGGAAGAGTCCTAAGCCTGTATTACTTGACACAGAACCACAACCAGACCCGCAGGATCCGGGACGCAGCTCCCGGCGGGAGGCCGGGGATGCCAAACCGCTCGGGCGGGTGGGCCCCTGGCACAGTGCGCACCGGGCCGGGGGTGCACGGCTGGGACCCCCGCACATCCCGCTCCTGCCCCTGCCCCTTCCCCCGCGGCACCTCCCGGCCCGGCGGCGCTCCGGCCCGGCGCGGCTGGCCCTGGCGGCGGCGCGGTAGCCACGGCAACCGGGCCGGGGCCCGGCGAGCAGGAGCGTGCGCACTGGGGAGCGGGGCCGGGCCGGGCGGACTGATAACGCCCCGGGGTCGGGAAGAGAGGAAAGGGAAGCGGTGCGAAAGGGCGAGCGAGGTTCCCTCCCTGGTTCCCTCCAGCCCACAGCACCTGCAGGAAGCCGTGCTGGCGGCCTGGAGCGGCCCCAGAGCTGGCACACGCGCAGGGGCCGTGCCCACGCTGCCCAGGGCGGTGTGAGCTCGTCCCAGCCCATAGGGCACTAATGTATGAAAACACCGTTTTCCCTTATAGCCTTATGCTGTGGAAAACAGCAGAAGTTGTACTAAACCCCCAGAACTCTTGGATATCGAGAAAGGGTGGTGTGAGTGTGTGTTGGCAGCCTTCGTGCCACACACGGTCCCTTCCGAGCTGTGTGGCAGTGCCTGCCCGTGACACGGGTTGTGCCTAATCGTGCTGTTCCCTCTGGACAGTCCGTGGCGTGAGGACTGAGGCTGGTAACTGGAAATTAAAGACTTGCAAATCAGAAGGAAAACCAAATTAAATTGGATTTCCTGGTGTTTGAGGTGCCGTTTCTGACACAACTCCTGCAAATGTTTTCAGCACGCTACAAGAAAACCAAGTGGACAGTCATATCATACAACTTTCAGATGTGAAATACACAGTTCTGTGTTGCAATTCCAAGAGAATCCTGAAAAAAAGCCTTTCAGCAGGCATTGAATTCAAATGGATACTCAATAATTGTATGCCATGATCAGTGTTACCATGTTTCCCAGAGCTTGTTTGGCACTTGAACGTGGGCCTGCTCCACATCTAAAGGACTGAAATTTCCCATTACTACTACTAATGCTGTTTTTACAAAACCTTCTTTGAACTCCCAGAATAGGATCACCATTAATCGTATAGAAAGATACTGTAATTTGTGTCACTTTGTCACTGTTATACAGTTGATTAAACATTCAAGCTCATTTTCAAGTCACAATGATTTTTCTTTTTTTTTTCCCCTAATGAAATCACATATAAGCTTTGAATATTAAAATAATAATAAAAGCAGCTTTCACTCATCTCCTGTTAGTTTTGGTTTCAGGTTCAGAACACAGCCACTCGGGATAGGTTAAGCAGCACAGATGGCAGGTTAGGAATTACAAAAACCTCAGTACTTGCTCTGCTCTCATGGGAAAGTTGTTTTTCTGGTGTAACAGGCTCTGCCTCTGCTAGGTCCCATCCTTGCAGATAAACCACTTTTTTATTTACATGACTTCGATCAGATGATCTCAAAGTGTTTGAAAGATCTAAAGTTTGTTAACTCTACAGCTTGCAGCGATTTACCTTACTATATTACGACAGGTTATACAATTCTTTGCATCATCATGTATTTCCAGCAATTAAAGGAGAAAAATCAAGCAACATCATCAGTTAGCCTTCAAATTATACCTTGCTAGCATATTCCTCTTGGAATAAATTAGGACCTGTATGGAGGACACAGATGTGCATTGGTGAAAGGAAGATGACAGTATGCTTTTATTTGTGAAACTCAGTTTTAAAAGGCCATTATCAAATTTCAGCAGCAGTGGGCCATGAAAAAAACTTCCTCTCCCCTGGAGCACAATTAATGGGCTTATAGGAGAGCTGTTTTAAATCACGTGACAAATACATCTTTAGAAGTAAATAACTGAACAAGAAGACAGTTCAGCAAATGTCTCAGTTACAGAAGAGTAGAGAGAATTCCAATAGTTGCTACCATATTCTGGCAACTTTGCTTGCCCTCCACCTCCAGTATTTCATGCCACTATCATTTATACTAGACTTTGTTTGTTGTGGGTTTTTTTTGTTGTTGTTGTTTTTTGGGGTTTTTGTTTTGTTTTGTTTTGTTTTTAATTTATTTTGATTCCTCTCAGGTCAGCTCAATACTTATTACCAAAATCCATTAATTTTCATTACTCATGTGACAGCACTGGCCCTCATTCAAGTCTGTAATCCCTTAATATCTCTCATGTGAAAATGGTGTTTGTTAACTTTAGCAAAGTCCTCTTCTGGAATGCCATCTAGTGGTTTTTCTTAGGAAAAGACCAGCTTCTACCCTGGTCAAGACTGAAAAATCCTTCAAAACCGAACAATGAAACTAAGCATTTTTCACTTTTTAAATTTTCAAAATCTAAAAGTTTCTGTAATTACAGGAGTAATAGTTGGGGGGAAAAACCCAATGCTAAAGAAAAAAATGCAGTGTAAATATTTTGTGGACTGAATACCCTGGGAATTCCTTGGTTTTCTCTTCTATTGGCCTACCCCCTCCCCAATACCATTGCATAAAATATAAATTTGTAATTAATCCATTTATAATAATCATGTCACAAGTAAATTTATAAGCCTAAAAACTATGAAAAAACAGCTGTGACCAAGTATGTTGTGTAATGTAAGTAGTGCATATACAAATGCTTATTAAACTGCAGATTTTTGTGATATAGCTATATTCCTGTCTTTAAACGTGCAAGAATGTTGCTAATGGTCTTGAAAAAAACATCAGTAAAGGCAAATCTGCACAGTACCCTTTGATCTAGTTTGGATATTTTAATTTGGATTATATTTATAAGATTAAATCTCTAAACAAAAGCTTTCAAAAGAATCATAGAATATCCTGAGTTCCTAGATCACAGAATATTCTGAGTTGGAAGGGACCTGCAAGAGACCTGCAAGGGACCATCAAGTCCAGCTCTTAAATGAATGGCCCATCCAGGGACTGAACCCACACCCTGGTGGGATTAGCCCCACGCTTCAACAACTGAGCTAATCTCAGTGCACAGCCACCCTGTGGGTGGTTGAAAAACATTTCCTAATAGCAAATGCAGACCCCTCGAGATACAGCTTCATGCTGTTCCCTTGGGTCCTGTCACCGGGCACCAGAGATGGGTCCCTGCCCTCCCACTTCCCCTTGTGAGAATGTTGGAAGACCACAATGAAGGTCTCCCCTCAATCTCCTCTGCTCCAGACTGAACAGGCCACAGTCTGTCCACTGACCTCAGCCACTCCTCATACGGCTGCCCCGCAAAGCCCTTCACCTTGCCCTCGTTTGGACACTCCCTAAAAGCTCTTTATCTTTCTTGTGGTGCCCAAAACTGCCCCAGCACTGGAGGTGTGGCAGTCCCACCTCAGAGCAGAGTGGGACAATCCCCTCCCTTGCCCGGCTGGCGATGCCTGATGCACCCCAGGACAGGGCTGGCCCTCCTGGCTGCCAGGGCACTGCTGACTCACATTCAGCTGGCCATTGACCAGGACACCCAAGCCTCTTTCTGCAGCACTATTTTCCAGTATCTCACTCCTCAGTCTGCTGCTACATCCAGGGCTGCCCCATCCCAGGTGCAGAATCCAGCACTTGTCTCTTTGACTTCATATGGTGATGGCCCATCTCTGTCATCTGTTGAGGTCTCTCCACAAGGCCTCTCTGTCTTTGAGGCAGCAAACGGCTCCTCCCAAAGTAGTGTCATCAGCAAATGTACTGAGTATCCCTTCCTGTCCTGCATTTAAGTTGTTAATGAACACGCTGAAGAGCACTGGGCCGAAGATGGAGGCCTGTAGGACCCAGCTGGTGACCAGTAGCCAGCCTGATGTCACCCCATTTACTGCAACACGTAACACTCAAGATGTGAATCAACAATAGACCAATACAGGTCTACACAATGACTCCTTAAGATCCCAATACCAAGGTTTTATGCCAAGTATGGCAACCTACCTGTTAACAAGAAACCTGGTGCTGCCATCAATTCCAGTAGCAGTCTTCTTTCTCCCCCTCACCTCTCCATCCTCCCAGAACCTCCCGCAGGCCAGAAATAGTGTTTAGCTGTGTGGGCAGTAGGGTCAGCCAGTTCAGGACAGGCATTCAGCTGAAACCTAAAACCTGTTCTTTTTGGGAAGCATTAGATCCCTCACTGCAGTATCTGCATGGCCATTAAGACCTTGTCAGGGGGTAGCAAAAATACACAGCCAGAGGTGGGACAAAATCATCATACTTTTCTACAACTTGGATTTTGATTTCAAGTGGCCTATAATATCTGTATTTTTAACGTACAAATACCGATTATAAAAACATCTCAGCAAAGGCTCAAGTACCCTGTTAACATAAAATGCAAAAAATTAAATAAACAAAAGGCTGTAGGAATGCCAGAAAGAATTTTCTTAAAACCATTTTTCCAAGAAATTGGCAGCAGCCTTTAGATTGCTAAATGTAAGTGGACAAAATATATTTTAATGAAGTGATTATCTTTAATTTAAAGACAACTGCCAGTAACAATAGGTTAATAATTAATTTTTTTCTTTTTACTTTCAAGAGGTTACACCATTTTGAAAATTATATTGGCCATCTCCACTGATTGGAAGGAGGTTCTTCAACTAGAGGCTCCCATGGTTTCCACTGCATCATTTTTCTTGCCAGGGACAGCTCATTTTCAGCCTGTTAATAAACACCATACACAAAGTCTTAAATATTATACAATTGCTAGAACATTAAATTACCTCTATGTCAGGTAATTACCTCAGTGATGTCACTATCTATCATGATCACAGACTACCACAAATTTCAAAGGAACTGTATGCTTCTGGGGATTGTGTTTTAAAAAAAATCCCATCACCCCTAAATACCCAAACAGACATTTTGTTCAGAGAGACAATCTCAGTGACTTGGTATGGATTACCCCCCCTATTATTCAATCCTCTTCTGCCCTTTTCACTGATTTAGACTCTGTCTCTTGCATAATGCAAGAAACAGTTGTTAATTTGTTAGGTTTTAGCAAGGCATCCCAGCACTACATGACAATTTGTTTTCAGGGGTTTTTCTTCTGTTTGACTGTTTTGCAGCAAAGGAAGATACACAAAACTTCCAATTTTCTGAACAACAGCTCAGCCCAAGGGTCATTAAAAAACACTGCTACATTTGCACTTTATCTCAAATTTCCCCTCTTTACCTGCAGAATGACTTCTTCTATCTGACCACTGTTCAGTTTGTCCTGTAGTTTTTGCACATCAGACTCCTGTGTGTTCAAATACATACAATAAAGTCTTTCAGAGAGAGTAGAAAGCCCATGAAAAACATGAAAACAATAATTTAACCAGATCACACTCCAATCTTTGTCAGAACTACTATCAATTCAGCTGGCTTATATAATTTTACATTATCAAAGAAATCTCACACTCATTTGTTACTGAGAAGCAAACATCAAACCCTCAATGATAAATAGAAAGAATGAATGCTATTTACTGAATCCAAAGAAGTACTAGCAGATAAAGGCTTTAGCTTTTATCTTGGAAAAAAGTCTTGTTCTTAGATTTTCATAGAATTATATGCAAGCTTTCAATTATCACCTTAAATACACAATAACAGTACTGCAGAGTTTAATGTAACAAAAAGTGATCTTAAATATTGAAGGCAAGGATTGTGCTAAGATACTACACTGGCAAGAGCACATACTTTTTTTGTGAAAGTGTGTTAAAATTACCACTTTTCAATGAATCTTTCAAAAAAAACCTATGTTTGCTTCTAATTTTCAAAAAACATCAACAGGAAATTAACAATTCCTTTTCATATGCCATCAAAATATCCCAGTCAGTAACAAAACCAAACCTTGATACTTCAACTGTTTCTGAATTGATACCTGGAAGTCACATGTGCACTTAAGAAAGAGCCAGACACTCCAAAAATCACTTTTCTCATTTGACCAATTTTTTTATGAGCAGCATTAATGAATTAGCACTGTACTTACCTTTTTCACCAAATCAAATCGCTCATTCACAATCTGCTCAGTGTATTTCCTGTAAGCTGCATCTTTGGGAATGTTTTCCAGGACACCAAGGATTTTTGTGTACAGTATTCGCAGGCGCTGAAGCAATCACAAGACGTGGTTAAAATACACAACTGCAATTATTTAACTTCTTGTCCTACCAAACCTACCAAGCTACTATCTATACACAAAATATGGTATTCAATCCAGAAGTGTAAGATCAACTAATAATTAAGTCTGAGCCACTAAACTCCATCGTGGGTAAAGCAGGGATTTATCAGGAAAAATTACTGCTGTCACATTCCTCAAAGGAAAAGAAAAACATGAAAAAGCAAAGACAGCTGCAATCTCAACACACTTGATGCAAAATGAAAAAACAGTAAAGGTCGTAAAGTGCTCTTAAAAAAAAAAAAAAAAGAGGGAAATTCATGTCTAACTCATCAGATACTGAAAATTTACCTGAGTAGACACAAAGAGATTATAATGGAGGTTTTTTTGTCACTTTTCCTCATGCTGGTGCAAAGTTCTGAGTAACACATAGATTTAAATTAAACCTGAAACTTTTATTGCTGGATTTAAATGAAGGGATAAAGGACACATTGTGGTGAATAAATTCACACTTTTGTACTGGATAATTGTCTCTACTGACAAGGAATGGATGTCCCATAGGAACAATAAGAAATAGAAGCAGAATACTAAAAGAAGTACAAGGAAGGAAAAACAGGAAACAAAAAGACTGGCAAACAATCTGAACTTCAACTAAACCCTTGTCCAGTACTTTATTCTTAGCTTTAAGCTGCTGAAAAAAAAACTAACATGTACTACATTCACCCAGAAGGTGTCTGACAAGGCTGTAGACTCAGCTAGAATCATTTCTACCAAACAGCAGTGATTTTTTTCAAGGGCTCTTTTTTTACAGCATTCTTAAGTATTGGAGCCAAAAGCATTTTCGAAATAGAATTGCTGTATAATAAGAAATTTAAAAGTGGAGAACTTAAAAAAATTGCTGAAGTTCTTTCAAAGCAAATGCTTCCTGAATAAGCATGATGTGACAAACATACTTACACTACTGAGCCTGAGGAGGTAAAAAGAAAGCCACATATTGCTATGGAACTAATGCAGTTTCCAAGCAGCAGTGAAGTATTCCAGTCTCAGCACTGCTTGCCATCCCAGGGCCTCCCAACAGACTGCACATGGCTAGTCTCTGTCATCTAAGCCTAGGCTAGGCCTTTAGTGTAAGTTATTTCAATACGTGCATACACGGCAAAGCAGCAAAAATCTTTTTGCCTGTGAAGCAGGAATTTTGTTTATGAAGAACTCAATTTAAAGAGTTCTTTGTTTTGACATTACTAATGAAAGAAATCAAATATTGGTTCATAAAGATACTTACACTAGAGAGGTTTTTGAAATCAGTGCATGCCACAAAAAGTACATGCGTAAAATAATTTACAATGACATGCATTAAACCTTTATCACAGAGGACAATTTTAAGTATTTCATTAAGCTGGCACCAGATTAAGATACACTGCATACCTACACATGCAAACACATCCCAAAAACCTTAGAGCTCCCAGAGTTTCCATTACTACAGAACGAGACATGTTACATACCTCATGAGGGTTCGCAACTACAGCCAATCCTACAAGTCCAGTGGTCTGCAGAAAGAGCATAAACATACTTAACACACCTAAGCATCCATTTCCACACTAATTGTTTTGACACAATATACACCTGACAAGGACCATTCCATGACACCAGCCCTACCTCCTGCCATATGCCCATTATCCCAGAGTTCCAGGGCTCCAAGAGGGAGCAGCTCACCTTACCAGAATCAGAATCAAAAAATATCCTGAGCTGGAAGTGACCCACAAGGATCATCGAGTCCAGTTCCTGCCCTGCACAGCATGGTTCCCAGGGGTCACACCATGTGCCCAAGAGCATTGTCCAAACCCTTCCTGAATTCTATCAGCTGGTGCTGTGGCCACTGCCGTGGGGAGCATGTTCCAGTGCCCAATCATCCTCTGGGTGAAGAACCGTTTTCTAATATCCAACCTAAACCTCCCTGATAAAGCTTCAGGCCATTCCCTTGGGCCCTGTCACTGGTCACCACAGAGATGAGTGTCTGCCCCTCCTCTTCCCCTCATGAGAAAGCTGTAACTGCAATGAGGTCTCCCCTCAGCCTCTTCTCCAGGCTGAGCAGAACAATGACCTCAGCCGCTCCTCACAGGGCTTCCCCTACAGGACCTTCACAATCTCCGCTGCCCTCCTTTGGATGCTCTCTAATCGTTTAGTATCTTTCTCAGATCGCGGTAATCGCATACTCAAGATGAGGCCGCCGCAGTGCAGAGCAGAGCGGGACAATCCCCTCCTTCGAGCGGCTGGCGATGTTGTGCCCGATGCGCACCAAGCAGCCGCCGGAGCAGCTCCGGTGCCCTCGGCTCCAGCCGCCCCTCACCGCGGGCCCGCCGCCCCGGCTGCCGGGGAGGTGACCCAGGCCCTGCGCTGCCTTCGGCCTTTCCCTCGCAGGGTGGCCGCTCGCTGTCACCCCGCGGCCGCGGCACTCCTTGCCCTGCCCCAGAAAAGCCGACCCGCCGCAGGAGCAGGAGGCGGCTCAAGGCCCCCGGCGGCGCCTCACCTTCCCCAGCGCCCCCGCCATGGCCGCGCTCCCGGCGCCCTCAGAGGACGCAGCGGAGGGCGCCGGGCTGCGCGTGCGCGGCAGCGGCGGGACGGCAGCAGCGCGCGTGCGCGGGGCCGCTGGGAGCTGCTGCGGCAGCGGCGGGGCTGCGGGGCTGACGGGAGCCCTGCGTGCCCGCTGAGGGGAGCGGCTGCGGGGCTGACGGGAGCCCTGCGTGCCCGCTGAGGGGAGCGGCTGCGGGGCTGACGGGAGCCCTGCGTGCCCCCTCGGGGGAGCGGCTGCGGGGCTGACGGGAGCCCTGCGTGCCCCCTCGGGGGAGCGGCTGCGGGGCTGACGGGAGCCCTGCGTGCCCCCTCGGGGGAGCGGCTGCGGGGCTGACGGGAGCCCTGCGTGCCCCCTCGGGGGAGCGGCTGCGGGGCTGACGGGAGCCCTGCGTGCCCCCTCAGGGGAGCGGCTGCTAAAGCGAAAAACGCCCTAAAACACAGCTAGGCTGAAAATAGAGAACGGGGAACTTAATTACGCACCGTGAAATAGAGACAGTGGGACAAAGAGCAATGAAAGGACAAGTTTAAATTATTGGTACAGGTGAAGATGATGTTTATTTGAAGATCCAGTTGTCCCTCTGTTAAGTCTTATGCTTAGTTGCTAACTTAAAGCGTGAGTTTTGCGTAGAAATACTTGATAATAATTATGTTGTAAGTTTGTATCTTATTCTGGACATCTTTATAATTCTTTTGCCCTGCTCTTGAGCTCCTCTTTTTCATAACTGGTAAGCAAACTCCACCTGCTGAGTTTCAGAATATCTGATTTTTCCCTGGAAGCCAAGCCTTGGATAAAACAAGCACTTCCTCCAATCTGCAGTCAAGCAAAGTGGTTAATACAGTTGATGTCAGTATGCAGGGTTTGTGTTTCCCCACATCTGTGTGAAAAACGCCAGTCACTGGTTTAAAAAATTTTTAAAGTTTAATAGTAATAAAATGGTTATAAAAATAGCAATATAATTAGAGTAATAAAAACTTGAACAATTGAGATTAGGACAATATGAGACAATAAGAACAAAGAGTTACGGATGGTCCGGGTGCCTTTTCTGGACAAAATATGCCCAAAAAGGGACACCCGTTAACAGAGGATTAACCCTTAAAAACAGCCTGCTGCATATTCATACACCTCATACATGATGCACAAATTCCATTCAAACAAAGGATTCTTTCTGGTCAGTGTCAACTTCTTCCAAGGCTGAGCGAGGCAGGAATAAGTTAGTTTTTTCTGATAATGGAGCAATATATCCCGTTTCTCCGAAAAATTTAGGTGTCCTGTGGCTGCTACCTGGTGCGAGTACCTCATTCCTTTCTTTAAAAAAATATCCCACATACATAATTTCTATTTTAACATTATGTTATAACCTAAAAATATATTTAACACACTACTGGAGAAAATTAATACAGCATAACTTTCTAACATAACACATGTAATATTCATCCTATTATTTGCGAAAAGCCAATCATAAAATATGCATTTTTCACACCTGCATTCTTTGCAATTGTGTCAGAAAGAGCTGGAGTATATTTCCTAGACACTGAAATTCTTTCTCTTTCCAAAATGCCAGTCTTTAAAAATTCCTGCCTTTCTTTTTACTTTTTAGTGGACCAGCCCAGTATTTTCCCCTTCTCTCTGATGGTCCAACCAGATGATCTATCTCCTGGTGACACTAACAGAGCACAGCACAAATGGTTCTGTGCCTGGTGATCTTTTAACACTGTCAGTGTTGTTCAGCAGTATTTTTGAGTGACTCTTTGGACAGCCTAAGCACGTGGGAGTCCTTGCCACATCCTAACAAAGTGAAAAACAGTCGGCCTTGTTGATGAAAATCTTCATGAAATGCATCTCAAAGTGATACTGTGGGAAGTTCTCCAAACTGGTCAAATCCCATTTCAATATGTGATATATTTTAAAATATAACAAAGCTGAAACCTACAGAGTATTATCAGTGTACAGTCAACACTGACTTTGAAAACAAACAAACAAAAATAGCATTTCATAGTTTATTTATTATTTGTTTTACGCTGGGGATTCTGTTAGGACTAGTATCCTATGTGCTAATATTCAGTATGTAGGTAACCTAAGAAGGCCTTGCTATAACTCTTAATTCCATGTTTGTCTCACCAATGAGTTTATCTCATGGTGTTATATCTCAAATTGCCATGTGATGTGGTGTATGTACAAAAGCGACTTATTTATTCTTCATGAGACAAAATTGGTGGCTTTATGTCTACTAATTATGTATGAGTGGAATAGGCACGTCATGCGCAGTGCATAATGGTATTAAAAATATCTGAAAATCCAAACAATACCGTGTTTGTTATGTGGATATGTACTAATTCTGATGGTGTCCTGGTTATGTAAAAGAACTGAAAGTAAATAATTGCAACATTTTTTTCTTTATTAAAAATACATGGTTTTAATTTTTTAATTAGAGAAGAATATATCTCTGTTCAAATCATCTCATAGCCAGCAGTAGAATAGGATCTGAGCATTGTTTCTGTCTGCTTCTGTTATACTGGGATTTTTCAGGGGTGTGCCACCTTTTGTTGGGTCCCACTGGCCAAAGAAGTTGCAGTGAATATTATTTATCATCATTAAATGTTTTTGTTGATCTCGTGTTCAAAGATTGAAATGCATGTAGTGCCTTGGTTAAGCTTACACTTTTATAGTTCTATAAATGCAAGTGAGTTGAAAGTCATGGAGAAGTTCACTGTAAAATTTAATTTCATCGAACAATTGAAGACAAGATGGAAGTTTGGGGTTTTTTTCAGTTTTTGTGTACCCTTGTTGTCTGTTCATTCTGGTAGAAATAGTAACTAATTGGTTAAAACCAGAACAACACAGGTTTTGAATCAGTGATGTTTCCAGCTTCTTCCTCATCCCATGCCTGGGCTTAGCATGCTGGGTGCTGCTGTTCTTGATCTCACTCTGGGATTATTCTGTATTTTCATCACTGCTGTCTGTGGTGCCATGCTTCCTACTTCTTTGTCCAGCTTCAAGTTACTAAACTAGTTAGATAAGTACTGCAAGTGTTTGTCGTTGAATCTATAAAGCTTTGCATCATGTCAGCCTCAGAGAGAGAAATTAGTGTTTGGTGATGTAATATGGTGGGATCTGCAACTAGTTGAAGGCTAAACCTTCTCAAATTTGTTGTGATTTATGTAAATATGCTCCCATATGTTGTTAACGTAGTGCTTGAGAATAATTGGCAAATACTTAATTTTCTTAATGGGAGTTGTTGAACCAATGGGGACACAGATAATCTTATATCCCCAGACCTCGTGTTACATTTGATGAGATTTTAGAGAAGTCATGTGTAATACTTTCCTGAGGGTCGAGTCTGCTTATGTTACAGTTGTACAAGGTCAGACCTTAATTTATCTAGCAACTGTGTATTTAATTTTAGAAGTATCACAGGACACCTCAGCTTGCAGGGCACTGTTCCTGGCTGTTCAAAACTCAGGCCCCAGAGTAGCTCTGGCAAGATAATGGGTTGAAATGGTGAGACTGTGCTATGCTCGCCAATTAAACTAACAGAGAAATAGTTTAAAAACGTAATACTTAAGAGACTGAGTCCAAATTTAGATTGCTAGTAATTCTTTTATTGCTATGAATAACCTCTGTGCATGCCTAAGGGCCTTCTATTTATGGAGTAAGGCTAAGATTGTCTAGTTTATTTTAAGGATAAGAAATTAGAATAACATTAACTCTCATATAACTTTATGTATTTAAAAGCAATAGATGCTTGACACACTTCTTTCCAAGGAAAGACTCAACTTCCATGATTAGCAAGTAGTTCATGTTTTTTCTAATGAGAAAACAGTAATTTAGAGAGAAAAACATTTTTCCAAGTAAAACATCAAGCAGTAATGTCTGGTTTTTCAGGTGTGAATATAAAAAGTATCAGAAAAATATCAGGCTACTCAAAATGCTGTTTAAGGAAAATAGTCTTTGTAATATAAAAAACTACAACTCATTTAGAGTGAGGGTTTGCAATTGTTTCCAGTGATCTGGCTTGTGGGTCTGGCAGTTGAGAAACTGCCAAGGGTGAACGGATGAAGATTTTCCTGCTGAGCTTTTTAGCCTTTTCATTGCCACATCACGTAATGGAGCAGCGATGTTTCTGTTGCTGCTCAGTGTACCAGCCATGCTGTTTTGTCCCCCTATGATCCTTGTGGAACATCCATGCTTTGGTCAGACCCTGTCACCTCAGCACAGTGTATTACCAGCAGTGATATAGCAAATCAGGCTCTCAGAGCACATGCAGACCCTTGGCAGCGTGTCCAGTGCTGTGGGGAGCTCTTTGCCTTACACTGACTCTGCCCTGTCACAGTTACTTGCTACTAACCAACTTTCTCATTTTACAATATATGGACTTTTGTGGGATAAGATCATTTGAAAATAGTACATACAGCAATGCTGAAACACTGCTCATCCGAGACCTTTCTGGTTAAGTTTGTGTTCAAGAGCTTTATGATGTCTGTGGTGAAATCACTCAGGGGATTATGGCAAAGCAGGAGAAAGTTTTGAGTATGGAAACTGCCTAACAAGAGAAAATTTTCTGTGGTGGCCTCTAAGCTGGTTTATTCCTCTGATCTTTTGGAGAGAAAGGAGTCATAAAAAGAAAATACATTCTAATGAAAATAAAAGGATTTTATTACAAAAAACCCATCTTGCTTAGTGTTCTTAACTCTTCCTGGAAACACTGGTGTTGGGAGCATATTGATCATCTGGCAGGAGTAGACCATATGTGAACATTGCCAAAAAGTCTTTTTAACACACTAAACTGATTTTTTTTCTGAGAGTTTGCAGTTTAAGGGTCTGATCTAAGGCCTGTGTAAATCTTCAGGAGCCTTTTTGGTTCAGGCTCTGGGGTAAATACAATATGATGGGCTGGAATATAATAATTCTCAACTTTCCTAAGGACAGCAACTTCTTGTAAGGCTGGCAGGGCATGAAGGTCCCTCCATGTGGATCCAATAAGGTGATCTTGATTCATTACAAAAAAAGTTTTATCAATGACATAAAATCTTCACATTGAAGGTATTCGAAATGAAAGGTGTGAAAAGGGGAAGGTAACTTTTGTCTTAAAGCAGTTGTGAAGGAAATAAGATTATGAATGTGACATATTTTTCCTTAATAAATTATCTCACGTAAATTAACTGTTTCATTAGGAGCGCCTCTTAGCTGCCAACGAGATATTAATGTGCTCTAAAATGTACTTTCCTTTTAGCTGATGGCAGGTTGAGGTTGCAGTTATGTTCATTGATGTATACTTCTGAAACTGCTAGCCCAGGAGAGATTTCATCTTTGCTCTCTAAAAGATTTGTGAGTGTTCATAACAAGAATGTATTTGTGAGTTAAATGATGGAAGCTTTAAGGTGCCATCAGAATTTGAGAAATCTTAATGAAAATGAGAGGAAAAATGCATAAAAGAATCTTATCTCAGAATTCTTCTGCCTGTCAATGGAGTGTATTGCCCACAAGAGATGAGGGACAGTGGTACCTGTGTTCACATTGTGCTGAGCAGTTCCTCTATCTAACTTCTGTGTTCAATCTTCTTTTGGCTTGTTATGCTGATACCTTGGCTATGGACACAAGAGGAAGGGACAGAGAAGAGAACCTTCAGAAAAGCTTGTCCTTTATGAACAACATGAAGGTCTTTTTTGCTAAGCCCAAAATGAAAGTGTGTTGGTGAATATTCTTTTATTATTCCTGGACTCCTTTTTTTTTTTGTGTTCAGAGATGGCACTCAAGATCCAAGTTGAATATTTTCTCCATCAGAGAAAATGGGATTGACACAGAGATTTTTAACATCTTCCTTAAAATTGCTTTCCTTGCAGTTGAAAACCCAGGCCATGATTCCAGGACACATTGAAAGAGGTGAGAAACTGTATTATGAGGGGGTCTGAATCCAAGAGACCTTTAGTCAGTTAGTTTCTGAGTCAATCTAAATGTAAGCCCTTATTAATTTAACTTTGGTTTGCAGGCTTTATCATAATATACTAACTAGTAAGGTATTTGTGGGTGAGATTATAATATTGGCTGTGGTACTTTGAGTGACTTACTGCCTACAAGAGCAATGCAGAAACTAGTCTGAAGAGAAAGTTGATTATCACTTCCCCTTGAAAATAAGTTTCAGAAGATTACTTCCAAATAGCATTTCCAATGTTCCTTCTCTATTTGCAGGATGAACCATGATCTGTGACAAACATACAACAGGCACTTCATATGACTGTGTAATATTTGTGAGGATGGTAAGTGTTCGGTGTGGTAGAAAGAGCACATGACTGCACAAACTGTGGAAGTAGTAGTTTAAAAATAAAAAATAAAAAAAATCAACAGGACAAATGTGTTAAGCCACTAAGATTGAATCAAACAATCAAACTGCTTTGAAATTATCAAAACCCAAAGCTCATTTGGAAAAACCTAGGTAGGTACAGCATATATTAACTTAAAGCTTTTTTCTTTCTGTGTGTTTTACAACATATAAAGACTGCATTTTACTGTTCAAAAACCTAGAAGGTGTTGTAAAGAGCAAAATTCCTGACCTTCCAGTTATAATGAGAATTTACTAGTAAGATGGTTGGTTGATGTGATATTATGAGGAAAAAGCATAGTGAACATAAGCCACAGTTACAGTTGGTGATATGAAGAGACTGAATTAAGTTGATGACTAGAGTTAAAAGGTTTGACATACTCTGTTACTAATCCACTGAGCATTTCAATGAGTCTCACACCTAGAAAATAATAGCTCGCATGGCCTGACCTTGTGTACCAAACTCATGTGAATGTCCATTAAACTTCACGACTGCAGAAATAGTGCAGGGAGTCCAAAGTTTTTTTTTTCCTTTAATATACTGTGCTTTGGCAGTATAAAGATAAAATTATATTTGTGAGTGTTTGGGGTTTGTTTGGGGGGGGGGGGGGTTAACGTATTAAGGACCATTAAAAGAGATAATTAGTGACATGAGATGAGATTATTTTATTGTATCACCAAGGTGTCCTGGGATGAAAACAGGACAAAACAAACAAACAAACAAACAACAAAACAAAAACCACACCCTAAAATTAAATAAAAAAGTTCCTTTGCAAATCTGAACTTTTGACATATTATTTTTTCAACTGCATCACATTTATCTGTTCAAGTTTGTAAGGTCAAGTATCTGGGCTTCAAGAACTTGTGAACCTGGCATATGCTTTGAAGGAAACTGATCAAAGAGAGTGGTTTCCACTGCACGAGGTTGCAGTTTGGCCAATTCCACAAGTATTTGAAGTCCCTTTAGATGGCAGGAAAGGTTAAAATATTCCATAAGATAAGGGCAGCAACAAAGAAACATAGAATAACGAAGACACCAATAGGCTAGAACTGTTAACTAAAAGAAGTATGATCAAGTCCTCCATGGAGCATCTTGCTTATATTGATTAAATGTTCCAGCAAATTTTCTGGTTTTGGAAAAGTTGCGTCAGTTTGCACCAGTAAATAAATTGGACCATTTTTAACATTTTGTTTGGAAGCTTACAGACAAAGCAAGAATTACTATTCAGTATTCAGTGTGTTTGACAGTACTGGTTAGGTTAACGTAATTACAAATACTTTTAATAAAAACTTAACATTTAAGGATTTCTGATATATGTGTATATGTTAACAGCCTTGTGCTTTATTTTATCTTTTTTCACTTTCTTACCTCTAGCATCTTATGAATCAACGTGGCAATAAAAAACATGCAATGGAAAACATCACTAACTTTGGCAGCAAAAACTGGCTTTGTGGAAAATGTGCAAATGATCCTGGAAAAGGGTGTTTTATCCCAATACCATAAATTACAAGGAGAAACTTATTGGGGAAAAATGCAAGAAGCTGTAAAACAGAGATGCAAAGACATTGTTGGCGTTCTGAAGAATGATGGAAATGTGAACATTAAGGACAAATATTGAGTAACACTATTAGGGGTTACGGCTGAATGTAACACTGTGATGTGCTGGAGCATTTAATCATAATGATATGTAGTCAGGAAAAGAGAAATTCACCTCTGCACTGGCATACTTCTTGCTGAGGGCTGAGGTCTTTCAGGAAAAAAAAGAGGAAATTAGCTAGAAGGAAAGGAAGCATATGTGAGTATTTCTGCTGGTCTGGAGTGGTGCTTACATGTTTCTGTAATGCATGTGAGAGGAGTTGAAAGCAATCCCTTTCAGTCAAGGAGAGATTGCTATACGTGCTCTTCTTGCCCTTCTGTGTTTCTCTTTACTCCACTCCATCCTACCTCCTTCCTACCTTTCCTTCCACATATGGAATTATATTGGTATTAGTTAATGAAGTATATTTGAAATATGTTGGTTTGAAAGTCCTCAGTTGAAATGCTTACAGTCAAAGCAGAGCCTGCCCAGATGAGCACTTGGACTTGTGTCTGTACATCTCTTATTTTGATTTTGAGTTTTATATTTGCTACAAAAAATATTCCATGCTTTAGTAAAGTTTTATCTTAAATATATATGAAAATAAGGAGGAAAGTACTCTGGGTTTGTTTTTATGATGATCTATAAATCACTTTGGATATAAATATAAGTTCTGTATACTCCCTTGAGGTGGAAATGTTAAGGCCTTAGCAGATGATTGTGTACCAGTATTGTTTCAAGCAATAAGGACATAGGACGTATTGCTTGAAATGGATGAATGGAGGATGTAGTCTAGACTGCATAGCTCTGCTTTTGATATATGGAGGAAGTGGCAATGTGCCTGGTGAGGCAGGGCTGCTTCCCATACACTAAGTGGCTTATGAGGGGCATCACCTGTGAGTATGAGCTTGGACTTTACATTTTCTCTAAGAGACAATGTGGCACAAAGTTACATCAAAGATGTTTGTAGTAAACTTGCAAATGTATATTTATTTGCCTTTCTATTTTTAAAGTATCTCTGTTCAATTAGATTTAATTAACTTTTCTTTTTAGCATAAACAAAGCAAAATGCAAAACATGCTCCTTAGAATTAAGTGAAAACCACTGAAACAACTTAAACACATCTTATTTGGCAGTGCACAAAACTGGTGTTTCTGTGTTTTGATCTTTTGTAAGATGTCTAGGTGTCAACTAAGAACATAGATGGATGAGGGTTATTTTCTTTCTGTAAGGAAGTTACACCTGCCTAGTTTTGTTGACTGTTTTTTAGGAGCAGGAAGTATCTCACTGCAGCTACATCCCAAACTTTAATCCAGGAAAGTGGGTCAAGTGCTGTTCATTCTGCTGTAGACAGCCAGAAACAGTGTCTAGAGCTTGTCTTTGAAAATGGTTTGGATGTCAACACTCTCTTGTCTGAACACATAACTTCAAATACTTGTGATGACAGAAGAGAGACTGCACTTTGTTGTGCTGTTTCTAATAATGAGATTCTTTGCACCAAAATATTGCTCAAAGCAGGAGCAAATCCAAACAAGGATCCTTTAAACTGTGTTCCTGTAACAGTAAGAGCTGACAGCCATGGAATTGTAGAGCTACTCCTATCTTATGGAGCAGATGTCAACTGCTAATTTTGTTGCTTAATGATACTCATTTCCCCAGTGCATTTGGTATTCTTTGAATGGTGACATGATGCGGAGGCTGTTGCTCAGTCATGGATATAATGTGGAGATGTGTTTGGACTTTATGTGTCAGGGTATCTTTGGAAATTCTTTTGTGTGGCCAGCTCCAGAGCTGGAGCCTATTCCTAGTTGGACTACTTCTTCAATAAATAATAAACTAATAAATACATACCTTCCTTGCTTCTCTTCACTTTGCTCTTTTCATTAGCCAGATTGAAACACTCTGGTTATAGTGTTGAATTAAGATTAACGTACTGTCAAAACCATTTTTGGAAAACATTCTAAAAATAAAATAGCCACTTCTCACTTTCCTCTCTGAGGTAGAGAAAATGATGTATGTATGGTGGTGATGTGGTTTTATATTTACATTAATATTTTACAGATTTAGAAAGGAAATTTTAAGAAATCATGAGGAAGTATTCTGGAATTTCTGTTTCTTTACTGGCTAGTGGTGTAGATATGTTTCCAAAGAAATATTTCTGTTGAACAAAACAGTGCCACAGATTACAGGATTTTTTTTTTTTCCTTCAAGCCTGTTTGCATAAATTAAGGGTTCACAAAGGCTAAACATGGTAAAGTAACCTACCTAGGTATCAATTTGACTGTTGAAGGCCATTGCTAGGACTTTGTTTAAATTATCTTCTGTAATTACTTTAAAATGTGTTCTTTGGCATTTCTCTGCAGATTTTGAAAGTATGGCTTGATATGTTCTCTGTTTCAGTTCTGTGACATATCATATTGCTGTTCTGTAATTGAGACATTTAGCAGGAAAAGTGGCTTGTGTTTTTTATAGATTACACAGATCATGTGCCTCTAAGCACAACAATTCATTTTTTCATAGAAACACAGAAAAAAATGGACAGAGATACCACAGAATGGATAAATACCTAACTTCCAGTTAATAGTGTTATGATTTATTATAGAAAATTTTAATTGCTTATGTCAGGCCACATTAATCCAAAGTGTTGTAGCATACTTTGTACATTAAAGATCATGGTCCTATGTAAAATTCTTCAAAGATGTAAATTATTATTTTAGGTATTTTTGCGAAGTGTTTACTCCCACGTACAGCTTCTGTGTGTGCATGTTTCAAGGCTTGGCAAAATTTAAGGGACTTTAGGTAGGCTCTTTTAAAAAAAGAGTAGATTTTGATGGGCAAACCAGGCAATCAAGCAGCATATCCCCTTGGTTAAGAAATATTGTAACTTTAATTTTGGTTCCTTCAGAGTTTTGGCAGATCAGTTCTTGAACAGACTCACCCTCAGTCATGCTGTCACACACTGCATAGTATGTTTCTGCACATTTAGAGAAAAAAAATCTGACAGAATAAATTTAAAGATATTTAATTTAAAATTATTTGTAATTACTCCCTTTGTTTTTCTACCATCTCTTCCATCTTGAGGAAAGAAAAAATGCAGACCCTCCCAATTAAGAAGATATTTCAATTGGTGTTTATCAGGATTACATAGTGCATAATCCGTTTAGCTAAACCCACAATTATCAAATGATTGTGTTGGAAGGGACCTTAAAGATCATCTAGTTCCAACCCCCTTACCATGGCTGGGGACACTTTCCATTAGAGAAAGTTTCTCAAAGCCATCTCCAACTTGGCCTTGAACACTTCCAGGGATGGGGCAGCCACAACAACTCTGGGCATCCTGTTATTCTCTCATCCTGAGAGATATGCTGGTTATCACACACACACATATTCACACAAACCAAAGCTCAGCTCAGGTATACTTCTGCCCTGCCCCCTAAACTCGCTTTCCATGTTCTTCAGAATTTCTCCTTATTTGCTGAATGTCATTGTCATATAAGACCTAACTTCTGAGTCAGACATGTAAATTCCACTTCCCAAGGCAGCTATATCGGTCCTTTGTGTGTCCTTCTTCATGATAGATTCACTGGAGCAAATGGAAAAAGTCAAAATTACTGGTCTGGGACACAAAGAAGGTTTAACAGAAGGCTTAATTCCTCCTTCTGCTCTCAGTAGGGCTACTATTCATGTAGCTTTCTGAGACATAACTTCTGGGGGTTTTGCCAGAAATTTTGACCAGGATGAAAAATAATAATTTAGTCACTTTTGAAAAATTTCTAGGCATCTGGCATTTGAGCCAGGCTCCTGACAGAAGGATGTCCCAGGTGAGTGGTGACTGCAGGCATGGCCTGAGCAGAGTGCCCAGTGAGCCCCACACAGCTGACTGCAAGTCAAGGCTCCACTGGCCAATACCTCCTGGACGTAACAGGATAAATACATGTATGCTTCCTAACCTGTAAACTGATATTTCTTTGTGGGAATTTTTAATCAGAAATATGAGCCTAATCATGATAAATCTTAAATTGTGGTAGTTTTAATTAATACAGTGACCACAACCTAAGAATCTAGGTAATTGCATATCTGATACAGTATACTGCAACCAGCAAAGGCAACATGATCAAATAAGGCTTTAGACAGGAGATTTTAAACCCTTTCTGTGGCTAGAGCCAAATTCCATTAGTAATTTTAGTTCATGGGCAAAGGTTTATATTTAGGACTGCATACAAGCATCAGGCAGTAGTTACATTGCCTGCAGCATCAAAGCATTCAGATGTAGTACTGAGCATTGCCCTAAGTGTTTAAAATACCATGAGCTAGTCCTTTGAATATCACTAGGTAAGCTAAAAAGACGTGGTACTGGTTGTGTTTATCTTTTAATCAGTACAGCCAGGCCCTTTTTTTGTTTGGTTGCCTGTTACGGGAAGTAGAGTGATACTGGTTTGAAGCTTTTCTGTCCTTCACCATTGAAGTTGTTTAATTATTGAAGAATTCTGCCCACCCTCACTTCCCTTCCCTCCTCTTCCCTCCCACGCCCCCAACCTCCTCAACACTAAAGCAAGTACAGCATTATGAGAAAGTGTCTTTCATATTTTCAAGGCATCTGTGAACTGAATAGAGGGAGAAGCAAAACTTTATTTTAAATGAAATACAAAGTAAAATAGTCATGGAGCTGTTTTCCCCATGTCAGGTTTATGGCACAGCTAGGAATTAAACCCAACTCTTTTGACTCCCATATTCTGCAGGCAGATCATTTGATGCTACTTTTTATGGACTTGACTACATGGTGGTAGAACCAGGAAATGTAACTGGGCCAGAGGTGGTGGTTCTGGGAAAAGACACAAAGGCTTCATCCCCAGCTGGAAGAATAAATTGGTAGGAAAAAACCCTTTTTATTTTCCCTGCTTAGACTGTGTTTGAACCCTTGCAACACTAGCATTTAATTTTCTGGACTATTTGGGTGTGTCTCACAGGCTGTTCCACCGCAACCCAATTCCATGGCATGCCCACCCCCGGGTGATGTTGTCTACAAGGAATTAAATGCCCTGACACTGAATCAGGCATGCTGTGGGATAGGGATTCCTATTGATTTGGGGACAATGTTTGAAATCAGAGGTACAATTTGGTTTCTGTTTCTCATAAAATCAGACACAAGCAGCTGCACCAGGCTGTGAGCTCTCCAAGGAGCCAGACATTCAACAGTGGTTACATCAGCCTTTTGCCTTTTCAGCACGTGGGATGGACTTTGTAGTTGTGTTTTCAGGGCTGCAGGAGGGAGAAAACCATAGCCACAAGTCCTGTAAATGACGAGCTATTCCCTGTAGAAGCCATCATGTTGTGTGTGGGTCATCCATAAAGCTCCGTGCACTGACTACCATCTAATTTTGGGAGCTGGCATGGCAGAGCTTGTTCTGGCTATCAAGGCCGGGGTGAGGCCAAGGTGGGAGGTGAGCAGCAATTTTACTGCAGCAGTCGGTGTTCTGGCATGGGCTCCAAGTGCCTGAGCTGCCCTTTCTCAGACTATTGCCATCAGTATACGAGTCACACATGGAAAAACACAGTCACAAAGTCACAGGCTCTTTTGTGTCTACCTTGGGGTAAGGTAAAGGGATTTTTTGTGACCATTACTTGGGGCAGAAAAAAAACGTACTAAAATATCTGTGGTTTGGCTATGACTTGCATGGACATAAATTTGTTTTGACTTATCTCTGTAGATTAGGTCTTATCTCTTTTGTTTTTCCATCACTTCCAGGGGCTGGAACATAAGTCTTATGAGGAATGGCTGAGGGAGCTGGGGTTCTCCTGAAAAGCTACAAAAATACATTAGTGAATGGTTAGTAGTCATAAGAATGATATAACTGTAGCTCTAGTGAAATGTTCAATGTGTTCACATTTAATTTTCAATAATCAATTTTTCAGTAGAAATTTCTATATCCAAGTGGGCAAACCCATTGCTATTTGTCCACATTTGCTGTGCACGGCACACTTCTGTTATCATTAATATGAACTAACAAAAAATAAAAACAAAACAAATCCCCGACATAATTAAAGACAATAGAGAATTTACCTGGTTACTACTGCTGCTTGTATTTAATTCCCTATGAAGTATATGACTTTTTTATATTGCTGTCATCTCCTTTTAAAAAAAAAATCTTCATAAACACACTGTTAAAAATAAGTGACAAAGGAAATGCTAAATATAGTAACTACCTGTCTTGCTCTCTTGTGTATAAGGAAATAGAGAATTTTTTTTAAACTGAATGACAAACCGTAGGTTTGGCTAAGTTACATGGGACAATTGTCTGGGACTTGGGTATTAACAAAGGATGAAATCCATGCAGTTTTCATAATCACTTAAAATTTAATAACTACCTGATATGGACATGCCTATTACAGTGTATTTGCAAATACCACCATAAATAATACAGTTCTTTTACCTATTTTATTATGCTTCATTTTTTAAAAAGTAGTGGGCTAACTGCATCCCACTGAAATTATCCTTCCAAACCCCACATTTTTTGTGCGCACAGCAGTTCCTCTGTTACTTTCCTTGCAATACAGTGGCCTCTACTTCCTTTCCAAACCTGTTGAGCAATATTGCGATGTAATTCCAAACAGCTGCTGTGGTCACCCTATGTCTGTACATCAGTAGCAAGTGAAACGATTTCTATATATAGTTTGTAAATCTGTTGGCAATGTTTGTAAAGCAGACTGAGATTCTTCCTGAGGAATAAGAGCAGCTCTGTGAAAGCAAGAGCATTAAGACCGTCCTTGCGTACAAAGCAGTTTATCTTTTTGGTGTGGCAGAAAGGAGGAAATGGCCAGTCTGGAGAGACATGAAGAAGCACTTGCTTTGGGCAAAACCCTGGCAGAAATAGTTTGTGCTGTCAAAGATAAGCAGGTTCATCTCGCACTGTTAATACAGAACACGACATTGTACTGACATGAGATGATTAAAAAGTATTGGCTGTGTAAGAAGGAAAGAAAACTGGGAATAGGAATGACATTTATTCAATAAGATTTATTTTCCCCCAATGTCTTCCTTATTTTAGTGTGATTCAGGTAGGCAAAAGGAGCAATAGACTGCTGCACCTTTGGCACCCAGCGGCATCCTCTCTGTATAAAAAAATAGACCTGCAGGATCCATGCACAAAGGTGCCTGTGCAATGTGAGCAGTGAAATTTCTTTCTTTTCATTAAAGGTTGAGAAATTTGTTAGTTCAAAAATGTTCTTATTTGCACTCAGATGTATTTTTGCCCCCACTCCTTCCCTGCTGGCAGGTTTACCTGACTCCCCCTGACTCCCCTTCCAGGATGCATCCATACTGTCTTCCCATCAGCAGCATTATCAGAGCCCATTCACTTCTTCATTCCCTCTTACTCTTCTGTCTTGATAAGCAGGGCAATGCAAACACCCTCACCATTGAAATACATTAGATTTGTGTTTGTCCTGTGCCTTGTTGGTATACGGTGCATAATTATGTCCCCAGCAACTGTTGAGAAAGCTGTTTTCAAAACTGATCTGAGCAATAAGGCAGCCCACATACACATGTTTTTGAGTGAAAGCTGATTACTGTTTGTGATGGTCTGAGTTGTTAAACTACAGCCTTGACCTGGAATCTGCCCTCCTTGTAGCCCAGGGTGTGTTGCAGGGAATCTGTGGGAAAAATCTGTCTTTGAGCTAGAATGCTGAATCTGATTCCCAAGCAAAGACTGGTTTTGAATCAGGGTCATGTTTGCACTTACCCACTTTGTGTTCCCCCAGCATGTATGACAGAAAACATCTTTTTCTTCTGTGTGACTCCGTGTTTACTGCATCACCCAGAGAGATGGAGTGAACAACAGAATCATCTGGCATTGAGAAAAGCAGCTGAAAAATTGTTTCTTCAAATGCCTTCAGTGCATGCTTCATCCCATTTGCTCTGCTGATAGCACTGTTAAATGTAGGTGATGACACATCCTTTTCAGGCACAGTACCGTGCGCACGATTTTCACAAGTTATGCGAGTCTCCCGGGGGAAAGAGCTGCAGCTTGTCCCATCAGTCTGCCTCGTGGTCTTGTGTACTTGCCAGGCTGCTTGACCCTGTGTCTCTCCAGGATGGTTTGAATTCTGCTTTCAACCTGGGCCTGTACATGCAGCATACAAAAACTGAGACATATATAGAGATAAATATATATATATATATATTCCTCGAGTGGGAGGGGGAGAGCAGGCAGTGAGGAACACGAGGGCAGGACAGAGGAGACGTGCAAGGAGGAGTAAGAAGGAGAGGTCAGCAAACAGGCTGTGGAGGAGGCTGAGAACAGTGAAGGCCTTGCAGGGAAAGCAGGAGCTGGGTGGCCTGCATAACCAGGGATGGAGAAGGCAGCACAGCAGCAATAAGGCATGAAGAGAGAGCTCAGGGGCTGGTGCCTTGAGTGGACAGCATGAGGGAAGGAGTTGGTTCAGGACTGAGGGTTGCAGAAGTGGTGGTGGGAGGCAGGAGCAAGCAGCACTGCAGACAGGCAGCAGGAGAGGTGGGGAAAGCCCAGCGCACTGTGATGCATTGTTTTTAGTGTGCTCTATGGCAATTGGAGCAGTTCCTGCAGAGTGGGACTGAGCTCAGTATGAGCCAACGCATCTGTCTGACAGGCTGTCCTCGGGAGCCAGCACTGAAATAGCCACTGTCCTGCGCCTGAGGACAAGGTTGTGCAGCCCTCTCTTTGCCTGCCTGTAGTTTTCCCTGCACTCATCTGAGTGGAAATATAGATTTAACTGTGGGCTTTGTCCTGCTCAGGGTTGAGCACCACCTGCCACATGTTGCTTGTGGCCTTTAAGCAATTGAGCCAATGCACCCCAAGTGTAGAAAGGTGAGAAGCGGAACAGAGTTCCCTTGGCGGCTGATTGAAATAATTAATTGCTTGGAAAAGCAAAATGGACATGTAGAAGGGCTTCCTCTTGTAAAACAAAGACAATAAATGAGCTTTCCACCAGGTTAGGAAAGATGGAAAGTCTTGTCTGAAATCTATCTGCTGAAAGCCAGGAACCCTGGGTGCCAAGGTCTGCAATGATAGAGTGAATCCTCCTTTAAAATGGATGCTTCCAGGTCTCCTTTTCTCTCAGCTCAGGTTCTTAGGTGAACAAACATTTAATAATTTTGTCAAATGAGAGATGAGTTTTCATGACCTGTTGGTGAAATGGTTAATTCCCTGCATACAGGATTTCAGCAGGGCATTAGGGAGATGACTTTGGGTTTTCTACTACGAGTTGGCAAAGCACTTCATCAAATCATCACAAAGATCATTTAGGTCATCAAGTTCAAATGTTAGCCTAATGCTGCTAAGACCACAACTAAACTGTGTTCCTAAGTGCCACATGTACATGTATTTTCAATCCATGCAGGCGTGGTTACTCAGCTATGGACAACTGTTCCAATATTTGACAACCCCTTCCATGAAGAGATTTTTCCTAATGTCTAACTGGAGGATTCATCCTAAGCAGCAACCAATGTAGTCACTATAAATCTGCCTTCCTGTACTACATATGGTTCATGCACTACTCACTGCCTCCTGTGATGGAAGGAAGCTCCCTGTGCCACCTCACTAGCACACAATGGACTCTTCCTAAACTGTTCATAATGGTGTGTTTGAGAACACCGCTGGGGAGACAGAACAGTTTGCTCAGACTTCTGGGTCTTTTACTTGGATTTTTTTAGAAAACAGAACAAGTATAGTGCCTGAGAAAGGAGACTATGAAACAGGAACAAAATGTTTCAGGTAAGAATGCTAATAACAGGAAAATGCAATTACTCCTGTCTTTGTTCTGAGTTCCTCTTGGAAGTTGGAACCTGTGATCTGAAACGTTGTAAGGGTGGGAAGCTTCAGCCATGGCTGATGCCCACAGGAACTGAACCCTGATCAGCTGAAATGCTGGCATAATGCCAAGTACTGCCAGAAAGGGAATCCAAAATTCCAGATTAGTGGGTAATTTGAGTCTTAGGGTTTCTGTACCTCTCTTCTTCTTCCTTAAAAAAGTGGTAACAACTTCTTGTCCTCTGAAAAGGCCAGTGGACAATTAAAGTCATTGATAGCTTTACTATGCTGAAGAGCAGGGGCAAAATAAAACACTGAAAGGCTATTAAACATATGTGATCTTTCCCATGCAATGAAAAAGAGTAAAGGTTCTGAATAAAGGTTCTGACACTCATATGTCTAGGATCAAAGTATATGATTAGAGAACTATGGAATTAAGGACTGTGTTTCAGTGCTCATCAGTAGGCAACAACAGATACTATTCCCACATTTTCTGACCTGTGAATACTTGTCTTTACAGTTTTAGCATATTATTTTTTTCTCTGTGTGTAATTTTCCATGTGCTACAGGCTTATTATTTGTATTAAAATTGTCCTAGTAAGCGTTTGTGGCTCTTCACCTGTGGCCGCTTCCCTGTGAAGAATTGGTCATAAAATACCATGAGTGCCATATAGGATCAAGAAAGGACACAAACCTCTCATAACCTCACCCGGCTGCCAATTTTCCCTCTGCTTCAGGGGAGAAATGTACAAGAAAGTACCTTGTCCATCTTTAGTAAGGTCTTTAAATTATCTCATGGCTAGAATGGACATCATTGGTATTTTGTGTAGAAAAAACATCACCACAGGCCCAGTGTTGTATCATGTCTCAGCAAGGAGTAGCATTGAAGGTAATATTCATGTTAATTAATATTTCTTTGGAATATTATTTTAGAAGTGAATAATACATGCTGCTTTTTAAAAGTTTCTTTGATTTTGGAAAATTTTGTTTATACATAGAAAACTTAGAATAGACAATTCAGGTATCTGTATGTTTGTCCTTTGTATAATGGATTCTCAGCTCAGGAAAATTGTAACACAAATTTTGCTGTACCTGACAAAAAAGGATGAGCAGAAAGCTGAGATTTTTTTTCTGGAAACAATATATTTGAATAGATTTAATTTTAACGGCATATTTTTGCTTTTAATATTGTACATATCAACATTGTACTATTAAAATATAGCATATTTCTAAAAACATTTCAGTTTCAATCAGGATTTTTCAACAGAAAATATGTCCAGTTCACATTTTCTAACTCCATCAAAATACGTTTGTAACAAAATGTTGTCAGCAAAAATGCACTTAAAAAATATAACTTTATTGTGCTGCTTCCCTGGCTAACTCCAATGATAACAGTGTGAACCATTGTCCTAGACATATTAAAGAAATAAAAGTGCTTGGAGTGAAGCTGTATACAGATAATTTATGCCTATGTCAGCTCTACCCAAAAGCATTGATAATGCCAAATTAAAAGAAAAAAAGGAACTTATTATATTTTCCTAGTCTTTCACATTTTTCAGGATTTGGCCCAGGCTTCATTCTGCAGGTGCAGCTGTAGGAGTGAACAGAGCTCCTGTGGACCCACTGACCTGTCTGTGTGCACTTGGCCCATCATGGGACCTTGTACCAGGAGGGTATAAGGGTGAAGGTGCCACTCTTAGCTCCATAAGCCAAGCATCTGCCTCTTCTATATTTTATCCAAAGATTCTGTCTTGTAAATGTAAATGACCTGCAAATATTTATTTTATATTAAGCTGCACAATATTCTTATGTCTGCTTTATTAATGTATTTTGTAGGTTAGGAAAGATTAAGGTTATAAGCTTTCATATAATTTCTTGATTGAGATAACTGCATAAAGTTCATATAGACAAATTATCAAAGGAAAAATATAATTTCTTTGAGCATGATTTTCTTAAAGATCTGATAATCTCTTCTCTCTACTGTCTGTAAAGCTGTATGCATAATAATGAAACTAAATGAGCAGTTTGGCTAAACAACATACCTCAGTGCAGGTGTCCAATCCATACTGACCAAAGAGATGGTGTCAGAAAAGAGCAATACTTCAAATTATGTTCATTTACATTTCCATTAAATATGGGCTCGACTGTCTAAAACACACTGTGTGTTATCATTTAAGAAGGTAGAAAAATGTTGTTATAGATGTGTTCCTACTTCCATGTATAAAACCTGTTTATACTTCCATGTATAAAACCTTCTCTCTTCCTCTGTCTCCGCCTCTCACAACACAGATTGGCAGATATTGCTGCCCTGCATGTTTCAGAAAATGTTGCTAGCTTACCATCATTCACTGATAAATAGAAAAAAGAAAAACCCAAAAAACAACCACATCAGAAAAACAAGCAATAAACAGCACAAAGTTTAATCTTTCTTTTTGTACTTCTTCTTACTGAAAAATGCCTGTCAATTAAAAAAAAATCAAAATAATATAAAATCTACTAGCAGAAACTGTAATGTAGCTAAACATTTAGAATAAAGACTTGAAGGGCTCTCTCCAGCTGCACATCAGTCAGTGACAGTGAGCAACAGCCATTAAAAGAATAGCCACTAGAGGCCTTCATTTGCTCAGCATGACAGAAGTGATGAAAGCACAGCCCCCCTGCCCACCCAGGGCTTGTTACCCTTAAATCTCTGCGTGACTGTGTCCTTTTCCCTCGGCAGAGCACAATTCTCCACGCAAAAAAAAAAAAAAAAAAATCTCACAGGTGCTCCAAATGGACATGAGCAGCTGATTCTCACTGTGATAGTCCTAGAAAAAACAAGAGAGTTAATAAAAAATTCAGCTGTGTGATTTGTTACAGTGTGTGACACTGAGGGAGCAGTGCTCCCCACAGCTGCTGGCACACCGGCCTCCTCCCCTCGGCTGCCTTTCCACCCATCCCAACCGCCTGCAAACACCTTGGTGGGATAACAGCATTCCACAGAAAACTGTGAGAGGAAGTCCACTGAACAACAGCAAGGGTGTTTTTATTTCCAGCCCTGTGACAGCTCAGGATTAAATGGATTTTCATTGTTCTTTCCCCAGTGCGATTTGGACACGATGCCAGTGTAAGTGCACCCGGGGTTTTATTTGGTGCCGCCCCCCCGTCTGCAAGGCTGGTATTCTCCCACTAGCTGCCTGCTCTAAATATGGCCATGGCCAGTGTGTCAATAATCCCCCTCTTTAAGGGACTTGCAAACATTAGTGTTGGGACATTCTTGCTGTTCAGATGTCTAGCTGACGTCTGATGCTTAAAACGGAGCATGCTTTCATCCCTTCATGCATTGTCGTAAGCCCCCGATGATTACTCTTAAAAGGGTGCCTCTGGCTATGCAGAGAAACAGTTGCTGACCACACCAGACACAGCTTGCTCGCTTCAGCCTTCTTGAATGCCTGCTCACTGCAGCTTTGTACCAGCCTGACCAAGCAGGACCATGTCTACCTTTGGGTACAGAAGAGAGCTCAGTAAATATGAAGACATTGATGAAGATGAGCTCCTCGCTTCTCTCACTGAAGAGGAGCTGAAGGAGCTGGAGCGGGAGCTGGAGGACATAGAGCCCGACCAGAACCTTCCAGTGGGACAACGGCAGAAGAGCCTGACGGAGAAAACTCCAACAGGGACTTTCAGCAGGGAAGCACTGATGGCCTATTGGGAGAGGGAAACCAAGAAACTCCTAGAAAAAGAGAGGCTGGGTGCATGCGAGAAGGTAAGATGCTGAGGCATTTGCTGTTTCCTATAGATATTTGGGGTTATTCTGCATTGGCATGATCTCACTGACTGATTTAATTTCTTTTCAGTCTCTTGTGGCATTTTTAGGAACATTGTTAGCCATACCTCTGTGCCTGCTAAAGCGCTGAGTATTAGGTCAGAGAGTATTTGCTCTCTCTGGAGGTACCTTAAGTGCTCAGTTCAGAACAGAAGAAGGTGCCATAAAAACTATCATTAGTGATTAAAATAGGAACAAAAATTAAAGGGCATGTTAGAAATTATTAACAGGTAGAGGTGTGGGCTTTTGGATAGCATTTGATTTTTTAAGAAAGCTACACAAAATGCCTTTTCCTTTCCTTAGAAAACAACTAGTATTGACTGCTGAGAAACATGTAAGGAAGATAATTTTGAATACATGTTATGTCAGAAGTTGAGTGAGTGGATGCCAGGCTTTGTGCTCGCTGGAAGAAAGCAGCTTGTGTTGCAGTCAGCAGCTTGTGTTGCTTTGTTCCTGCTGAGGATCCTTGGCATGCTTCAGGAGTCTTCTGGCAACTGTAGTCAGGGGGTAGCTATACATTATTTAAAAAGTGGCCTGGGATAGAGTTATCAGTCAAACCATTTAACTGCATTCCCAAAAAAAAAAAACCAATAGTGTTTGTTAGGGAGCTCATCCCCCAAAATAAAAATGTTAGTAATAAAAGCCATTTCCTGAACTGCAAATGAAGAGTACAGCTGGGCAGGAGTGAAGGGCTCAGTCTTGGCAAGCAGTGAGCACTCAGTCTCAGCTGATGTCCACGTTGGCACTCCTGATCCTTGCTAAAAGTGTATGTGAGACTGAGCCCAACCAAAAAGCAACTTCTGTTTTCATCATGGCTCCATGTAATTTCAAAGCAAAGTGGGGACTTGGGAATTTTTCAGCACTGCTTCATACCAAGCTTTCACTGTGTTTATAGGGACATGTTTTCCCATGTTTAAGCAGAAAGGAATACAGCAAAGGCAGACAGCAAAACTGAACTCAGAATCTCTAACAGTCTTGATCCAGGAGATTATTTCATGTTCAAGGAAGTAATTGCAGTTTATACATTAGATAAAATATCTCCCTAGAGGAAAGTCAGATGTATTAAACTACCCTGCAATATCTGGGATGTTTTTACATGTAAGTATTTTCTGTTGTTTGTGAATGGTGGTATAAGGTCTTTGCAGGCAAGAGCACTGAGCAGTAGCTGTCATCAGACCATTAGTATCAGCTTGCAGACATCGACTTCACTCCCTGTTTGTCAGTCCTAGAGAGTAAATGGCAAGATTAATGTTTATTTCCAGCTTAGCCTGGAACTCGAAACCTGAGCAGTTCTAAAAAACCTGCTGAACAGGTCTAGTTCTGGATTTTATACAATGGCAGGATCTTTCTTTCTTTCTTTTTTTTTTTTCCATGTATATACAGCATTAATGATGGGTACTGGCTAAACCTCCTGGCAAAAGATTCTATACTTTTTGATCTGAGAAAAAACTTCCAAAATTTATTCTTAAATTAGAAAAGGTGATGAATTAGAAATCCTGATATAGAGGTCACAAAGACTCTCTCCACTGATGGCAATGAGAAAGGTCCTTGAAAACAATTTTCTTCTTGCTTTCAACAATTTGGAAATTATGCACCTTTATCTAAGATGGTTATTCATGCTCCTTCTATAGTTAGTGGTGACAGATCAGCTGGTCCAAAAGGCAAACAACTGTAGATAGCCTTTTAGGGTGAATAACTTGTCCTCCCAAGATATTTACCTCAGCATCGACTCTCTTAGTCCTAACTTTTTATCACATTGCTCCCACAAAGTAAGGTGAAGCCCTACAGGTTGCCTGCAGCAGTCCTGTGCCACAGTGCTGCCACAGTAAAAATATGTCTCCATGTTCAATTTCAGAATTATCATGCAGGTTATTATGACACCAGACAATGTACATGACAGGCAACTAAATTCTGCCTTTGACCTCAGAAATGCCACTCAAAAAAAAAAAAAAACAAAAACAAAAAAACCAAGTAGGTTTTTATTAATTTAACATCACTAAACATATCAATAGTAAATTTAAAGGCATCTCCTTCTGCTCATCTGTAGTATATATTCCTCAAATATAAAACCAAAGCCATGAAGACAAGGTTTTGGATACCTGGTGTTTTCAGGTCTTAATGCCCTACACATACATGGAAGATACAGATATAAATTTTAATCCTATAATAAGCCTATAGGTAGCACAGGATCTCTCAGCATAAGGGCCTTGCTGGTCATGTTCTGCAGGAGAAGCAGTGGGGCTGGGTCCTACAGGATCTCTGTGTGCAGGCCAAGGCAGACCCTGCAAGAGCCCAGGAACTGAATGCTCAGGAACATCAGGCAGAAACAACTCAATGTCCTGTTTCATTAAGAGTCACAGTTCTGCAAACATTACAATTAGCATATTTTTTGCATATGTCCCAGCACAGAGTTCTACTGAAAATTGTGAAACAGTACCCTGCATTTTAACAGGTCTCTATTTTCAGAGCCAGATAACTAGGCAAACCTAAAACTGCACAGGTTGTCTAAAGGTTGTTACTAACAGGCTGCCCTGTTAGTAACACTTTTTTTCCCAGAAACAGAATCGCTGTGTCTCTGCAGAGTGTACTCACTTTGGAAAATACAATCTAGTATTTTACAGAGATTAAAACACACATATTGCTAAAGTGGTGCTTACAGAACAATTATAATTAATCCAAAGTTTTATGTACATTTACAATTGTA